>NC_141693.1:489877104-490494536 GCF_964263255.1 Lissotriton vulgaris
AATTTGTACACTTGCATCCTTTTTTGCGTCCTTTCTACCGCACAGTGTGTGTACTTTGTGCACTCACTAAACCCCTTAGTTGAGATACCCATTTCTCAGGCTCCCACTGCACAATCCGACGCACACTCTGTGTAATGGACTGGAAAACCAAACACCCACTTTCTTTATAAAGCAGCGGGTAGTTTGTGCGTCTGCTCTTTCTTATTTTTCACCTTTTTTATCTTCCACTGAATCAACACATCATGTACATGCACACACACCTACTTTCTATCTTTCTTTGCTATGGATAAGTAATCTTCTATTTCATATCCATATTCAAAATGCTGGCCGTTTATTGAACCTTTTTATTGTAGCTACTACCCTGGCCAAAGACAGTGGGAAGTTTGCACACTTACTGCCTTTCTTGCCTGGGATTATCAATTATTCTTCTATTTCATATTCTGATTCAAAGTCCTTTTTTGAGTCTTTTTATTGTAGCTACTACCCCAGCCGAAAGCAGTGGGAAATTTGCACACTTGCTGCCTTTCATTCCTAGGGTTATCAAATACTCTTGAATTTCATATTCTAATTCAAACTCATGTCCCTTTATCAAACCTTTTTCATGTAGATATTGCATGGCCTGAATGCAGTGGGAAATTTGCGCACTTGCTACCTTTCTTAGGTGGACTTATCAATTATTCCTCTTAAAATTAAAATTTAAAGTGCAGGCCCTTTATTGAGCCTTTTTGGTAAATGTTACTTGTCAATGAGTAGGTAATTTGCACACTGCCTACCGTTCATGTATAATAAAAAGCTTAACAAAAGCTTATTAAAAAAGAGCCACTATGCTCTATGTTTATCAAATCTACTGTTTATTATCCTAATTCAAACTACAGACTCTTTATTGACCCTTCTTGGTAACTACTACTCATGAATTGCATTGGATAACTTCCACACTTGCATCCTTTCTTATTTTTTCACATTATTTATCTTCCACTCAATCAACACATCATCTACACAAACACACACCTACTTGCAGTCTCTCTTGGCTATGGTTATCCACTATTCTTCTATCTCATATCCGTATTCAAAGAACAGGCCTTTTATCGAACCTTATTGTTGTAGCTACTAACCCAGGCGATGGCAGTGCAAAATTTGCACACCTCCACCCTTTCTTGGCTGACATTATCAAATACTCTTCAATTTCATATTCTGATTCAAACTCATGTCCCTTTATCAAACCTTTTTCATGTAGATATTGCACGGCCAGAAGGCAGTGAGAAATTTTCACAGTTGCTGCCTTTCTTAGCTGGGCTTATCAATTATTTTTCTTCAAATTGGGATTCAAAGTGCAGGCCCTTTATTGAGCCTACTTCATAACTATTACTCATCAATAGCAGTGGATAATTTGGGCACTTCCTGCCGTTCATGTATGATAAAAACCTTAATGAATGTCAACCAATATTAAAGAAAGAGCCAGTATGGCCTATGGTTATCAAATCTTCTATTTTTTAATCCTAATTCAATGTACAAACCCTTTATTAAACCTACTTGGTAACTACTACTCGTAAATGGCAGTGGATAACTTCCACATTTGTAGCCTTTCTTATTGTTTCACATTATTCATTTTCCACTCAATCAACACAACATCTACACACACACACAACTACTTGCTGCCTTTCTTACCTATGGTTCTCAACTGTTCTTCCATTTCATATTCCTATTCAAAATGCAAGCCCTCTATCAAGCCTTTTTATAGTAACAACTACCCAAGCCGAAAACAGTAAGCAATTTGCATACTTGCTGCCTTTCTTTTCTGGGGTTATCAATCATTCTTCAATTTCATATTCTGATTCAAAGTCAAGGTCCTTTTCAAGCCTTTTTGTTGTAGCTACTACCCCAGCCGAAGGCAGTGGGAAATTTGCACACTTGCTGCCTTTCTTGACTGCTGTTATCAATTATCCTTCTTGCAATACAAATTGAAAGTACAGGCACTTTATTAAGCCTACTTGGTAACTACTACCCATGAATGGCAGTGGGTAATTTGCACAGTTTTAACCTTTCTTGTTTTTTTACATTATTCATCTTCCACTCAATCAACACAACATCTACACATATACACACACACCTACTTTCTACCTTTCTTGACTATGGTTAACGACCATTCTTCTTTTTCATATCCATATTCAAAATGCCGGCCCTTTATCGAACCTTTTTGTTATAGCTACTAACCCAGCCGAAGGCAGTGGGAAATTTGCACATTTCCTGCCTTTTCTTGGCTGGGATTATCAAATACTCTTGAATTTCATATTATGTTTCAAACTCAAGTTCCTTTATCAAGCCTTTTTCATGTAGATTATGCACTGCCAGAAGGCAGTGGGAAATTTGCGAACTTCCTGCCTTTCTTAGTTGGCCATATCAATTATTTTTCTTAAAATTCAAAGTGCAGACACCTTATTAAGCCTTCTTCGTAACTATTACTCATCAATGGCAGTGGGTAATTTGCGCACTTCCTGCCGTTCATGTATAATAAAAAGCTTAATAAAAGTCTAACAATATTAACACCATCGGTGCGGTGCAGATTTACACTGTGTGCTGACCATTATAAATTCCCATTGTTCATGACGAGCTCAGCTCGTCATGAGTGTACGAGAGGTGTACCTCATGACGAGCTGAGCTCGTCATGAGCATCAAAGGGGTTAAAAAAGAGCCTGTATGGTCTATGGTTAACAAATTATACTGTGTCCTCTGGTTATGCAAACAGTGAATAAATAGCTTTCATCGATCTTTCTGTCAACAACTGCCTTCAATCTACACTGCAGACAGCTAGGTTCACAACTTGAATTCAGCTTTCCTTCTACATTAAGGACAGCATTACATTTAACCTTGCTTTCCTTAAGGCACACACAATTATACTGTATCCTGAGATTCTAATATCTGTGACTAAGTGGCATTCATCCACCTTTGTGTCAACAACTGCCTTCAATCTACACTACGGACAGCTGTGTTCACACCTTCAATGTAGCTTTCCTTCTACATTAAGGACAGCATTGTATTCAACCTTGCTTTCCTTAAGCCAGAGACAATTCTACAGTGACCTCAGATTCTGTTATCTGTAACTAAATAGCATTCTTCAATCTTTGTATCAACAACTGCCTTCAATCTACACTGCAGACAGCAGATTTCACAACTTCAATTGAGCTTTCCTTCTACATTAAGAACCTCATTACATTTAACACTGTTTTCTTTATCACAAATACAATTCTGTGTCCTCAGATTTTGTTATCTGTAAATAAATAGCATTCTTCAATCTTTCTGTCAACAACTACCTTCGATCTACACTGCAGACAACTGGGTTGACAATTTGTATCCACCAATCTTTCTGTCACCAACTACCTTCGATCTACACTGCAGACAGCAGGGTTCACAACTTCAATTCACCTTTCCTTCTACATTAAGGACCGCATTATATTCAACACTGTTTTCTTTATCACAAATACAATTTTATGTCCCCAGATTCTGTTATCTGTAACTAAATAGCATTCTTCAATCTTTGTATCAACAACTGCCTTCAATCTACACTGCAGACAGCAGAGATCACAACTTTAATTAAGCTTTCCTTTTACATTAAGGACCGCATTACATTCAACAGTGTTTTCCTTATCACAAATACAATTTTATGTCCTCAGATTCTGTTATCTGTAACTAAATAGCATTCTTCAATCTTTCTGTCAACAACTACCTTCAATCTACACTGCGGACAACAGGAGTTTACAGCTTGCATTCACCAATCTTTCTGTCAAAAACTACCTTCGATCTACACTGCAGACAGGAGGGTTCATAACTTCAAATCACCTTTCCTTCTACATTAAGGACCGCATTACATTCAACACTGTTTTCCATTTTATAGATACAATTCTACTCTGTCCTCAGAATCTGTTATCTGAAACTAAATAGCAATGTACACTCTTTTGTTGTATTTCTATCTAGGACCCTAATTCGATATTCCCGATTCATGCCCTTATATGGTTATAATAAAAAATATCCTTATAAAGGCATAAGAATCATATCCATATTTAGTAATAGCCCATGCAGTCCAAAGCACTGCAAGGCTACTCCCAAGTGGAGAGGTGTGGCTCACTGATTAGAGGCGGCAGACCCGGAAGCAGAGAATGGCCCGGGACCAGGGTTCAATCCCCGACGCGGCAGGGTTGTGGACCAGTGTCAACGGACTCGATAATTCTCGCCTCGGTGGCTACTCTAACCAGGGATCACACTCTGCAACTCTGGGCATTAAGCTTGCCTCATCTCTACAACGGCCCCCCACAGACGCCGGGGATGCCTGGTCTCACCTTGGAGATACCCAGAAGGGACCATCTCACAGGGAAAGGCAGGACGGGTTCCCCAGCGGTCTACAGCGCCAGGCGCTCCCGGGCAACAGTGCGCTTTACAAGTCCCACACACATTTACATTACATAGACTCCTAGAAAGCACAACACGTTCTTTAAACAATCCAAGCCTCCAGCAGCCCGGGAAAACCCCCTGCTTTTGTTTTGATTTGCACAAGAACTCCTGGAGTCCAGAAAGAATTGTAAGTTCTTAATGACGTTTTATGTCCAACCTTACGTCAAACCCAGCACCTTTCAGGTATAAATATACCAACATTGCCTTAAGCAAACACACGGTGGTGGGGAGCAGAGCGACGTTCTACTTGTCCAAGAGCCCAGCTGTTGCCAGAGCCGAAGAAAGCCGCCCCTCCCTTTTTGACGCGCTGGAGAAACTGCCTTTTCTCACGCCGAGAAATTCAGCTCCGGTGTTCCCAAGTCACCCTCGTGGGTTGCCTGGGACATTGAGTCCTGAGAAGAGCGATACAAGACCTCCTTCATTCTATAACCAAGGTACGGAGCTGATTAAAACCTTAGAGAGAATTCTTGATTCCGATCCTTGGCAAAAACCTAACTTTAACTTAAAACTGCTACTTACTTACTCCTTCCCACGTATTAGGCTTAGGTCAGGTACACTGGGGTAGGTGTATCTTAGAAGCATCAGTTGAGTCCGTTAGTCAATGTTTTTATGTATGTATATATTTTATCCATTTTAAAGTATCATATGGCTAAGAAACCATATCAATGCTTTTACAGTATTATTTCATAATACTACTTTTACTGCACGCACTGTACTTTATTACAAGTATTGCAATTGTGGCAATTCATTTCTCTTGCATGAGAAAGAAGACTGCTCAATAAAATAACACCTTTTTATTGAAAACACCTGTCTCTCTATTTCTCTGCATTCTGTTGGAACTAAGCATGCACGACTGACTGAGTGAAATAGCTGTCTATTGTTTTCACACGACTCTAGAGATACACTATTTATTCTGAGGGAGCAAAGTTGTCATGTTTATGCAGTTGTCAGAAACTAATCCCTTCTTGTCTAAATCAGGACGGTTAACTCTTTCCTGAACATTCGAGAAAGCTTCTAGTGACCTCTGAGCTAGCTGGCAAAACTAATTAAGTCTAATATAGTCAGTAGAGACCTAGATGACCTCAGTCCTACGTCTACACTGCTGTTTATGTTATTCCAATGCACAGAGCCTATTGGGAATATAGGAACTACACTACATGGCGCCCAATGTTTGGTAAGGCGATATTCTAACGCAAGACACTAGAGTAACTCAGTCGTGCTTTTCACACAGACCCCTTTCTCCCGTAAAAACTCCAATAGACGTCTGGAGTGGGTGAAAGGTTAATATCCGCTTAGTAGGATGAGAACCCTGTGTATTAGTTTTTGGTTTAGTCAATGTTGAAGGATGCAGTGTTCCAAAATATTGTGCACCTAATCTTTGTTTCCTTGAAACTTGATCTGCAACAAAAAACTTTCTTTCAATAAAATGACGAATCGTGTAGAAGAGAGAGAAAGAGAAGCCTTAGCAGCTCGACTCTTAACGGAAGACACAAGTTTCCAGCAAGATGACCCGAATGCTATAATCATTCCGGTCAATATAAGAAAAACTATAACTCTTAAACTCGTAGAAAATGGACTATCACCAAGAGGTGGTACAGTCATATTCGTGATAGAGGCACATGAATATCGGCAGACAGAGGTATTCTATTCATGGATACATTTTCCAGCAGCACACGCTGTGACAAAAGATTCAAAATAGAGGAACCTCCGGATATATACACCCTTTGGATAACTCCTCGCTGCCACGGGGACGCTTTGTTGCTCTAACCTGTTTTCTGAACCATGCTCCTCGCCGCTCCCGCTTCACGGGAGCCGCTTCGTGGGTGGTCCCACCAACGCTGTTCGTCGTCTGCTTCTAGCGCTTGGTTCCAGTGCCTGCAGTAAACAAGATCACTTGTGGTGTAGAGAGGCTGCAGGGGAGGAGCGCGGCAGGGACTCACTGTACCAGGAGTCCCTGCGTGACCAAGCAACATCCGGTAGGCGCCCCCCTGCGTGCCCTGCCCACAACCTGCAATCAGGCGAGGGATTGAAAAGGAGCCCGAGGACCAGAACTATTGTGACCCTTTGGATAACTCCTCGCTGCCACGGGGACGCTTTGTTGCTCTAACCTGTTTTCTGAACCCAGAACCCAGCTCCTCGCCGCTCCCACTTCGCGGGAGCCGCTTCGTGGGTGGTACCACCAACACTGTTCGTCGTCTGCTTCTAGCGCTTGGTTCCAGTGCCTGCAGTGAACAAGATCACTTGTGGTGTAGAGAGGCTGCAGGGGAGGAGCGCGGCAGGGACTCACTGTACCAGGAGTCCCTGCGTGACCAAGCAACATCCGGTCAGCGCCCCCCTGCGTGCCCCGCCCACAACCGCCTTCCCCAATAACAATCAACACGGGACACAAGCGGGACGCCGGGTGAAGCCCAGGCAAAGGGCGGGCCGTCTGTGGCCGTCCGGGGCCAGCAGGGGCCGGGACGGGCCACCCCCCTAACAGCTCAGGTAATACATTGTTTTACTATCGTGGGACATATATCACTGCTTACTCTGTATTACGGCCCATATGTCTGCATATTCTCCAATGGCTACTCGTTCGGGCAGAAGCTCAAGGCGAGGGGGGAATTCTACGATAGGTATCATGGACAATTTCATAGCTCGTGCAGTTTCTGTCGTAGAAAAAGAAATCATCTTAGCAGAACGCAGACTTTCACGGGAATATTTGGCACACAAACGCTCCTCTGTGGGAACACTGGTGCAGGCTAAATCCCCAACGAACACTACTCCAGTAGAACCCTTAATTTCTGTAACACCCAGCCATTTGCAACCTTGTGCTGTCAATTTAAGGCAGGATAATGGCCTTCTTGAAATCGTTCCTGACCCAGTACCCACAAACAGAACTCTGGGTAACACTGACATAAGAAATCGTTCAGACACCACAGCAACTGACCCATCGGCTTTGCCTGTAATATTGGTACATGAAATGCCTGCAGGACAAGTTTTAACATCTCCCCTGCCAAAAGCAAGTCGAGTTGCAGTAAAAAGGAAGAGACTGGTTACCCCGCGAAAAGCCTATAGATTAAAAGCCCTCAAAAGAATACGAAGGAACTATATGAATGGGGGTGTGCATTGCAAACCTTTAAATTTGGAAACTATGAACATTGGGTCGGAAGTAAGTGAACAACAAGAGGGTGATCCTCGAAACGCTCTAGCCTGTCGAGAGCTGGACATTGAACTAACAAATTGCCCAAAAAATCCACCAGCAGCTAACTCTCTGCTTGACCAGATCCAATTGCTTATGACAACTTTGCTGTTACCAGTAACTGAAAGACTGAAAGGGCTATCGGAGCGTTTGGATAAATTCGAGCAAACTTCACTTGACAATTTCTTTGCCCTAAAAACATTGATAAAACTTCAATCTAAGATTGGAGCAGATACTACAAGGGTGGAACCTAGACCTATAGTTCCTGACCCATTGCAACAAACTCGACCGCCTGAGAAAGACAAAGTGTTAGATCAGAACAAGACCAATACTGTACTGGGAGGATCCCAAGTCGAGCTTTCCAAGGCACAGCCAATCAGTGGAGGAATTCAATTGGCTGCGCCTCCAAAACCTGCGCCACGCAAAAAAAACAGATGTTGAATACTACCACTTCTCAAGCTCTGGTGCCATCAAAGCCCGCCGATGGGATAGAAAGCACAGCTTGTACAACTAACTGGGGCTCGAATAACAATGTTCAAGTAGCTGACCATAACATTGACAAATCAGCGCTGAAAAAGATCCCAAATGCACACCTCCCACCGGGGTGCCAGCCATATGTGGTAGTGCTCACTGGCGTCCCTCCTTTGAAACCCAATAAAAGGGAGTCTTATGACGAATTGAAGAATAAGACCTTATATTGGCTGAGAGAAAATAGACCCCTGCCATATTCTGTCAATTGTCAGGTCATCCAAGTCCGAAGAGTTAGTTGGTTGGGAACTAGGCCGAAAGACATAGCAGGGGATTGCATTCTGGTTAACTTCAAAGATCCATCTGTCGCACACCTTGTGTATGGACAAAATCAACGGAGAAGTCACCTAGGAATTGGTACCTGTGACCTTAGTTATTTTTATCCTATACAACAGATACAAGATAATAGAGACTTACCCCGGCAAGGCTTGATGAATAATAGATACTCGTTTTTTGATCCTCCGACTCCTGTTGGCAGAATGTACCCAGAAAACATGGATATGGACAAAAACTGGTCATGGTGGGGTCATTGACAAGCAGGAAAGTGTGGAACCTATGGAATCCTTCCCCCCATGCCTAGTAATCATTTTGGGGATTTATGTGTAAGATCAACCCTAAGCACTTGTGTAATGCCCACTGTAACTGATTATTCTAAAACCAAACTGGCTGGATCTTTGCCCATTAGTCCTCTTGAAGACCCTCGAGGGATGGAATCAGTTAAAGTTTGTATTACACAAGACCAAAATATGTTATTAACAGCACATAATGAGCTGCAGGTTTTAGCACCCAATGGCGAGCCTTCGAATGACCTTAATGAGCGGGAAAAGCTAAGTACATCAAGTACACGTAGTGTCTGCCCTAGTAACCCAGCACAGCATAGCCCAAAACGTGATATAAAAATCCTGTCATGGAATATTGCAGGGTTGTCAAGAAACCTTTGTGATAGGAACTGGAGTTCTTTCCTGGAAGAGCATGATATCGTGCTCCTACAGGAAACATGGGCAATTAACATGGTGCACAGACTGGGTTATAAGGCATTCTATTGCGGGGCGATTGCATCTGTAAGAGGTAGACCCTCAGGGGTTTACTAATTTGGATAAAAATATGCCTGAATATTGTTGTATCGCCTCTGAACATTGGTTCTAATGACTTGCTTGGGGTAAAGATCACCACGGAGGATATGGGGGACATCTACTTGATAAATATCTATAACAGACCAAATCCTCCGAAAAAAGAGTCAATGGTCGTGGAACAACTAAGTTTGTATTTGAGTAACTTAGAGCCAAATTCCCAAATAATTATAGGCGGGGATTTTAACTGCCAATTCGAGCCTGTGCTGGGGCTCGAAAATTTACTAGAAAATGAAGATAGGGTTTACGGTATTTCTGGCCTAGACAGCGTAAAATCAGTAAAAAGCTCTGTGGCAATCATGCAGATTTTCGAATTAACTGTATCTCATGATTTAAGGGCATGTAATGGTAGACTAGATCCAGATAAACCAGCTAATTATACATATAGTAAGGGGACAGCCAAATCATTGATTGACTTTGTATTGATCACAACCAATTTGTGGCATCTGTTGTTGGCTTTCATGGTTGTGAACAGACCAGAAAGTGACCATTTTCCCTTACAATTGGGGCTACTTCCTCAACCGTTTTTAACATCTGATGGTGGGATGGAATCCAATATGGAGGTGGGAGAGGTCGAGGTCTCCAACAACAGGAGAGCTATAAAATGGCCACATATCCTAGCAAAACAAGATATACTTATGGGTATTTATAACATGTT
Source organism: Lissotriton vulgaris (assembly GCF_964263255.1). Lineage (NCBI taxonomy): Eukaryota > Metazoa > Chordata > Amphibia > Caudata > Salamandridae > Lissotriton > Lissotriton vulgaris. Next base: position 489,887,045 of record NC_141693.1, read on the forward strand.
CTCAGACATTATTCCTCTATACGATAATTTGAGTTTGGGATCCCATGAAGTCCTTAAAATGCATTATCATCTAGTAGAGTCATTAATCCCCCTTCTGAGTAAATCATGTGATAATAGTAAAGGCAACACAAGAAGGCAATTGGAACTAGAGACACAGTGGTACAATAAACAGTGTCGCCTAGCCAAAGGTAACCTAATTAATGCTGTGAAATCTAAAGATCAGATGAGGGTAAGAGAGTGTAGAAATAAATATAACAGTCTCCTCTCTAGGGCAAAAAAGGAATGGGATGACTCGATCTGGGATGATCTTTTAATTGCTGCTAAGAAGCATGACCAATGCACCTTTTGGAGCTTGATAACAAAAAACAATAAAACGGGTAGCTCCAATAGAGACTTTTTCTTAGATGAAAAAATTTGGTATGATCACTTTCTAAAATTATATGATCTGATAGGGGTGCCCCCAGACGATAATTACTCTGGATCTTTTCCCCCATGTATTAATCCAGTTAAATTTAGTATCGAAGAGACAATGTGCGCAATAAAGGCAGTTAAGGCCGGTAAGGCACCAGGCCCGGACAAATTACCAGGGGACTTATTCACCCATAACACTGAAGTATGGTGCCCCTATATAAATTTTTTATGTAACTCCATTTTGTTAGGAACTCCGATTCCCGAATCATGGAAGGGGGAGGAAATAGTTACCATCTATAAAAAAGGGGACCGTTATAATCCAGGTAATTACAGACCGATAAGTTTAATTGATATTTTACAAAAAAAATTTGCCAGACATATTTTAAATCGACTTTTAGATTGGGTAGAGGAATCTAAAATCCTCTCAAAATACCAAGCAGGATTTAGAATTAGGACAAGCACTGTGGATCAGGTGTATAGGTTTATGTGTATTTGCTGGAAATATGTCCAAATAAAGAAGTGTAGCATATACGTAGCATTTATGGACTTACGCTCAGCGTTTGATCTTGTCCCTCGTTCCCTATTATGGGATACTTTAGGGAATATGGGTGTCCCGGAAGAACTGCTGTCTAATCTCATAAAGCTTCATACTGATAACTTTGCAAAAGTAAGATGGGGAAGAAATGGTGAACTCACACAAGCTATACCAGTTAAAAGGGGGGTACGACAAGGGTGCGTGCTGGCCCGACCCTTTTCTCTTTATTTGTAAATGATATCCCCCTCTATTTGGCACAATGCAACCATGATTCACCGAAACTATGTAATGAGGCAATTACAGCACTGCTATTTGCGGATGACACCATTTTAATATCACAAACACCTAAAGGCTTACAAAATTTAATAAATCGATTCAATAGTTATTGCGACAAAAAGGGGTTGGAAATTAATTCCTCTAAAACTTAGTATATGGCCATTAATCCCCCAAAAACTTTTAAGAAAAATTTGGCCCTAAATAACACTAAACTAGAGTACGTGGAATTTTTTGACTACCTGGGTATCAGGTTTGACAGCAAAATATCATGGGCAAAACAACTAGAGAAAAGTAGGCTGATACTTAAACACAACTCTCTCCCTATTTTAAAAATTCATGGAGGGAGTACCTCAAAAGCTATAACTCCTGCGATTGAAGTGTTTAAAGCTAAAGCGCAATCTGCTGCCCTGTATGGGGCCGAGATTTGGGGACCTTACTCAAACAGAACATTTGATACTGATGAGAATATGTTCTGTAGGCGCCTACTGAGATTACCATCAAGCACACCTCTAGTTCCTGTTTTCCTAGATATTAACCTAAAACGTACAGACCATCTATGTTGGTTAAGGCCATTGCTCTATTGGGTAAGATTATGGTCTACCCCGGAACTCGCAGACTATAGAGCTGGATTGATGGAAATTAGGGAACTGGACACTTTTAATTCGATCAAATGGCTGAGACATATATCCACATGGCTCACAAAAATAGGTCTTTCACACTTTTGGAAAAATCCAACCACCTTGCAAACCAACTGTAAAGATCAGGTAAAAACCGCTTATTGGTATTACATGAATAATAATGTATATGAACGTGCCACTGGTTCATTAACACTTAAGTTTTTGCAATTTAAGGACACCCCCATATTCGAACAATTTATGGATGAAGTCGAACCACCCTTGGCAAAAACCATATATCTTCAATATAGATATGGGGTTTTACAGATAAACGCAATTACCTGCCGGTGGGGAAACTCTAATTCCAAAGGGAATGACCCATATTGTAAACTATGTGATTTGAAACAAAATGAAGATGAGGCACATATCCTCTTCTTTTGCCCATTATACAAATCACAATGCATGAAATGGATCAAACCTCTTTGTGAAATTGTGGGCATACGTTCATACAAAGAGGCAGAAAGGTTACTTAGATCTTCATCCAGTCGGTTGATAACCTTTGGAGTCAGTCGGTACCTCCATAGTGTCTGCTTGATTAGGAAAAAATATGGACTAAAAACATAGATTATAGTATTTTTAATCAATGGCATTTTAACTATTTAAATAATGTATATAGCTGTTTTTCTTTTTAATACTAGGTCTTGTAAATTAAATATAAACTGGAAGAAACCCTGATTATATGTTTATCATGAATGGTGAAAAATAATGTATCCCAACATAAATGTAAATAATTTGTGATTTTGTCCGGAGACTTGACATATGCACATACTGTATTTTTTAAAGATGTTATCTGTTTTTAAAAATTATGATTATGAATGTATATTTTATGTGTTGGCTTTATGGCAAAATTGTCGAATAAAAGCTTTACAAACCTAAAACCATATACACTCCTTTCGAGGACGTTGAAATCCCACTAACTTACCAATAGTACCTGCTCTGGTTTAATGGTGCCCTAAAACATCAAAATCACATCACCAGGCATGGTCCACTAGGTAGACAAGGAGCCACGTGGCCGGTTCTAGCCAGCTACACAACACACCCAGACATTGAAACAATGTCAAGCGAAGAACTCCTAGTTAAACTAAAAGAATTAACAAAGGCATATAGAGAATTAGTTCAATTGGCAAGGGACAATGTAAAGTACCTCCAGAAATTAAAGGAGACAGATATAACAGGCCAACCATTTGAACTCGCCTGAATCATAGAAAAATCCTATGAAGAACTAGGAAGAGATAGTTTGGGTGGGAAACCAGTAAAACCCCAACTAACTGAAAATCCTGAAAAAACATTTATTAAAAATAATCTAAATACTCCTAAAAAGAGTTGGGATGGTAATAAACAATCCACTCCCAAGGAAAAACATTTCCAGTACAGAGGAAGGTCCCCTCAACGGAGAGAAAGATCTCCTGGCTGAAGAGGCAAGTCTCCCCAAAGGGAACCCCCTGAAAAAGATATAATCTTAGAGACAGGAATAAATTGAGAAAACCTTATAGATATCAAGATATTGATACACGTCCCTCTCGCTCTTCTCAGACTTCCTCACAGAAATCGGAAAGAAGAGGACGGTCAGAACACAAGGAAGAGCTCGTCAAGTCCAAAGACAAAGAACCTGCTCATCAAAGTAAAAAATCACAATTTCCCAGAAAGAAGGTAGCAAGTATTAAAATTAAACATGCCGAGGATTCTGAGGACACAACTGAAAAACGGAGAGTGGGCCCAGACAATGCTAGACAGCGCAGCAGAAGTGACCATAGCTCGCAAGATCCTGATGAATCTTCTGGAGACGGTGGACACGAATGAATACATTCAGGTGGAAACTGCAGACACACGAGTTAGTGTGCCCCATAAACTATATGAAACAACATTACGTATAGAGGGAGATAAAACTAGGAAAATAAAAGGTCTCTTTTGGGAGAAACTTTCTAAAGGCTATGACATCCTGTTAGCTTGAAAAGACTGGCCACCTGAGTTTTTCAGGGAGTGCCCTCATGGCGAAGAAATTATTATGCCTGCCTTCTCAAATCACATTCCGATTCATAAAAAATACCGATTTGCAAGAAAATGGGCAGTGCCCAAGCCCCTGCATTATACAAAAATAATGTAGGATAGGATGAGGACTCTCCTCCCCACAAAATCCAGTTAAAAAATCAACCGACTGCACAAAGGCAGTACCCAGTTAAACAAGAAGCTAAAAAGCAGGTCAAGGAGATCTTAGATCAACTTGAATACCAAGGGGTGACTGAAACATGCACCTCACAAATGAACAATCCTTTGTTTCCTGTCTCCAAGCCAGATGATTCATATCGTCTAGTTTTGGACTACAGACATTTAAACTCCTGCTGCAAAACTTTTACAGTACAAAATTCACACAGTGTAGCACTGATGAACAACATCGTGCACAAAAAATATAAAACAACTTTAGATATCTCTAATGGATTCTTCTGTCAAAACATAGCACCTGAAAGCAGGTATTTGACCACTTTCTCAATAATGGGGTCGCAAAAACAATTTTGCCGACTCCCACAGGGATTCAAGAATAGCCCAGGATTATTCTCAGCAAGGGTAACAGAGTTACTACAAATATATGACGATGAGGCATTATCATATGTCGATCACATCTATCCTACAGACGATGACCTGGAGACTCACTTAAAAAGGGTGAACACCATAATTCTTGGGTTTGCATCAGAGGGTTACAAATTCAACTTTAAAAAGTCAAGAATTGCCCATCTAACAGTCCTATTTTTAGGATATGAATTATCAAGTGAAGGCAAAAGCCTGGCAGACAACTTCTTAGAGAAGTGTGCAGTACTCCAAGCACCGAAAACGCTGAAAAGTTTACAATTAATACTAGGCTTCCTGAAGTTCGGTAGAACATACATTCTAAATTATGCAGAGAGGGTTAAACATCTCTATGAATTAATAAAACCTGATTTCAAACCTATAAATTGGACTCAAAAACACACAGAAATTTTGAGATCACTACAAACAGACATGTTAACTAAAACAAAATTGCAAACTCACGACAACGTACGCAACCTTGTAATCCGAGTCATCCCAGGAAGATGTGGATTCACATACCTGACCTCTAATGAGGGAGAAACTGTACCAATAGCATACAAATCACACTTGTACACACAAGCTGAAATGAAATTCAGCTCTACGGAAAAAATTCTGACAGCGGTTCAAACTTCTGTAGCAAAAGAAAGAGCCCTAGCCCAAGGCAAGAGAATAACTGTTTATACAGCAGAATCAGCCCTTGAGGCATTAACAAGTCCACGTAATCTGAATACAGTGGCATTAGATCCAAGATGGATACAATGGGAAAATTCTCTTGCTACAGAAGACGTGAAATACTATTTTGACCCGAAATTGAAAAAACTAGATGATCTAGAATATGAACAAGAATGTCCTCTGCCAATCGAAATTCTGCCTCTCGAACAATATAAATGTGTGATCTACATGGCAGATTTGCACACCATTATGATGTAGAGGAAAAATCCTATAATGACAAGCGTGGAGAATCACGACGCGCGCACTTAGGACCCGGCCTCCCCGGACCCCGCCCGCTCCTGGTCTCTGGTGGTTGGTCGGGCGGACGGCCCAATCGGCGTCTGGCCGACCCATTTCCGCTCTGGCGATATCGCGTGACCCTAGGTTAAGGGGGTGGAGACTCTGGGCCTATTTAGGGTCAACTCCCTGTGACTGGGGTCTCTGTTCCCGCTATCACTCCTGGATACCTGACTGCTCACGCCGGCTCCTGGCCATTCTCGAGATCCAGGCCGGCTTTCCGAAATTCTAGAAGCAGAAGGACTGAGCATTGTTCGTGTAGCCAGGTAAGGGGTCGAGTGCCTCGGGGGCCTCGTGGGCAGCTGTGAGTCACGGTGGGTGCAGGGTAGGGATTAGAGTGTCGCTGCCTTATGGGGCTTTTGGCTGTGTGCGGGGTTCTTCGTGGTGCGGCCTCCTGCCGGGCTGCGTGAACGGTGCTTAGGGGTGTGGGAACAGGGAACTCAGGGCGCGTTAGGTGCTATAGCGAGGTAGGGCGAAGCACACAATAGTTAGCATGGCGCCAAAAAAAAGGGAGGACAAAAGCGAAAGGACCCTGAACCTGAATTAGCGCAGATTATTAAATTGCTGCTAAAAAAGTTGAGCAAGGAGACCCCCGATAGTGGGAACAAAAGAGTGATTCTTCACGGGAGGAGCAGCCCAAAGTAGTAGAGCGGCCGCTCAGGGGGGTGCTACCGAAGGCTGCCTGTCCGCCATTAAAGAAGAAGGCCAAGGCGCAGCCAAAAGGGAAAGGGACGAAGAATAGGCCTGGCCCTGCCGGGGGGAAACAGGATGAGGGATTAGTAGGTCCCGTCCCCACTCCTCCTTTAGATGCAGAACGGGTCTTTCCTTCGGATCCTGAGCCGGGTGTGGTCACACCAGCAGACCCAGTGGGGTCAGTTTGGTCTGAGATTAGGGAGGCGCTTAGGGGGTTGGCGCCGGGAGGCGCGGTACCATTAGTCACGGTCCCTCCGGCACCACTCCCACCGCAGCCGGTGGCCAGAGTGGCAGCCGCTGGCGATCCGTTGGATAGCTTGCTAGCGTCAGTTTCTGCCCTAGTGGGCCAATTATCAGCCCCGGAAAGGGTATTAGAGAGAGGGAGCGCTGGGGCGGCAGCACCGTGGGCGCCTCCGCAGGTCACTGAACAGGGCGCATTGCAGGATATTCAGAGGCAGTTGGCGCATTCGAGGGAATCATGCTGGGGGCGGCCTTCTGCCTGGCCTTTTACGGGGCCTTCCGCCTGGGTGAGATTGTGGGGGCCTCCAGAGTAGACCACGGGGGGGCCTGCAACTCAAGGATATCTCCATTTCCCCGGGGGGCCTAGTAGTGTGGTTGAGACGGTCCAAAACAGACCAAACAGGAAAGGGGGTCAACATCCATTTGCGGCCTGCCCCAGGGATAGCTGCCTGCCCCGTATGCAGGCATACCTAGCCCGACGCCCAGCAGGGGGGGGGTCGGCTCTCTTCGTCCACAAAATTGGGGATTACCTGACTCAATACCAGTTTAAGGCAGTCTTTGGGTTGGCCCTGGGGAACCTGGGACTGGGAGCAGCGGGCTACTCTTCTCATTCCTTTAGGATTGGCGCTGCAACTTTAGCGGCCGGGGCGGGTCTGCCCCCCATCATGGTGAAAGGTGTAGGTCGCTGGACCTCTGATTGCTACAAACGATATGTACAGCCTGAATTATTGTAATGCATATGTGTGCAGTGTATAACGGTTCCATCTCTCTCCTTTTTTGATTAGTATGCCCGCTTCTGCGGTATGGGTAATTGGGCACTCTTTCGTGCGTCGCGCGGCTGTGCGCTTGCAGCAAAGAGAGGTGGTGAAACCGGCCGCATTGTGCGAGACCGAATTCGTATGGCATGGCGTTGGAGGGATGCAGATCCGACACTTGAGGCAGATCGTCGAGGAGCTCAGGGCACGAGAGCACAAATCGCCGGATTGGAATATTTTGCATTTGGGAGGCAACGACATGGTCGACAGGGGGCGCTTGGCTGTCAAGGAAGCCCTACTAGCAGAGTTTGCCTGGCTGGGAGATGTGTTCCCATCAACAAAACTAGTCTGGTCTGGCATGATATTGCGCAGGGCATGGGGCCCTGGAGTGCGTATTAGATCTTTGAACGTCTTGGTGAGGCGATTGAACGGCGAACTAGCAAGGTTGTGCTCAGTGAAGGGCCGCTTGCGCTACCTCCAGCACCGGATGATTTCCGGAGAGGCAATGTACCACCAGGATGGGGTGCATTTGTCGGACTATGGAACTGATACGTTTATCCAGGAACTCTGGTCATTTATTCTGAGCGCAGGTGGGGAGGGTGTCAGACCTGTGGGCCTTGGCCACCCTTGTGGCGGAGAAGAGACCTGCGATCAGTAAATAGTGTCTAAACAAGATGGATGGGAGCCCGCTTGCCGGGCTCCATAGGCCAGCTCTGAGGGGGGATATGGCAAGCTCTCCACTGGGAGGAAGTGACCACCGGCTGGGGAGGCTAGGGCAACAGATTTCGAGCCTCCCGGGCGACCCTGGGCAGCCTGGTGGTCGAGAGGTGGGCCCCGGTAATGGCGGACAAGGATAGAAGGGCGGGACCCACCACTCTAAGGGGCAGGTGCACGGCACTTGGCGTAAGATACCCAGTTGCGAGATGCGAACCAGATGGTGTTCCTCCCTTAGGGTTGGGAAGGTGATGGAGCTGATATGCTCATGGAGCTGATATGCTCATAAATGTAGTTATGTTATAACTTGTGATTTTGATATGCATGTTATTGCTTGTCATGTTTATACAATGTGTGAATAAACATGGCCTTTTTAACCCCACCTGAATCTCTGGTGATTTCAAATGTGGGGATCTTGCATGTCTAGGGTAATTGGGCGGCGGGGGCATATCTGGAGGGTACGGGTCCTATGCAGCGTGCGCGATTGTTAAAGGTCGCTGGCGCTCTGGTAAATTCAAACCAATGATTACCAAAACTGAATCACTCCGAAACTGTTCAGCTCAGCGAGCTGAAATAAGATCTTTAAAGATGGCGCTTGAAAATAGTTTGCGATTCGCATTACTGCGTCAAGTCATATAACAGTGACATGCAGACATGGAGCAAAAACAGTTACAAAGATGACACAGGTGCCACAATAAAGCATAAAAAGCTTTGGGAACAAGTAGTTCTTTTGCAGAAAGAACTACAAAAGACTCACTTGATACACGCACTGAGTCATCGACGTGATGGCGTTCACGTTGCAGGGAATTCATTGGCTAACAAAGCCACAGTGGCAGCGGTTCAACCGGCTTCCGTAGCCCCAAAAAAGCGTTCAGAAAAACATATAGATGGAGAAACCATGCTGGCGGTAAAAGCGTCATTAAAAGGCGATTATGCAGCACTACCTCTCAACTATCCACTCAGTAATACATACATAATCGATGCAAACTCCGTTCTTTTTGCTCTAGGTGGGAGATAGAGTAATTCCAAACACGAACCAGAGGGTTTTCTTAATTGAAGACGCACACATGGGACTGGGTCCAAGGCACCAACAGATCTTGAAATCTCTAATAGAATTACAATCAGAATACTGGTGGCTGGGGATGAGCTTGCAAATTTACAAATTTGCAATGGATTGTCCAGACTGCAACAGAGATCGCAGTTGTGAACCGGAACAGACTATTGCCAGGACACCTTTATTAGAAAGCATAAGGTGATCTATACACAGAAATCCAGCCGGAGAAATGCGTCCCAATAATTATTAGGACTTAAAAATGTAGACACCAGCGCTCGGCTGACGCCAGAACTGTTATAAAAGATTTGCGAGTCTTTATCGGCACATACGCAATTTGCATGCTACATTCTGACCAGGGTCCTGCGTTTAGCTTTCGAGCTTACAAAGAGGCCATGACCTAGCATGGGCATTGCATTGCGGTACTCTTCTCCCTTCCATCCTGAGGGAAATGTGGTAGTGGAAAGAAAAAAACGTGACATAAAGCAATCTATAACGGTGAGGGTATTAGGTTCGGGTGATGAGTGGGTCAAACATTTATTAAGTGTCCAACGTAGTCTTAATAACATGCCAAGAAATTCTCTAGGAGGTATCAGTCGATACGAACTTTTGTTTGGTACTAGAATGATTGTCCAGGATCTGGATCGTCAAACTTCAGTGGTACAAGAAAAAACTTTTGATATCAAAGATCGTTTGGCTGTTTTACAGGACTTGAATGAAACAAGAAAGAGTCTAAGTAACATAAAGAGTAAGCTAACAACCACTGAAGAACCACCTGTCCCAGCAAGACCTGTCTGGATTCCAAAAATTGGGGATCTGGTCAGAGAAAAGATCACGGTGAAGAAGGAATTTGGGCCTTCTTACAGAAAAGCAGTACCTGTCTTAGCTATCAGCGGAACAAGATCAGTAGTACTACCACCACTTGCTGGTAAAAAAGAAAACAGAATTGTTTCCATCGATCTGGTGAAACCACAAACATGTGGCCGACAATAAATAGCAGGCCCAGTGGACCACCAAGAAATAGCAGAAGACCAAACTTTGCTACAATCCAAGAGGTTCAAACTGAAAGGCTAATCACATTCGATAAACCTGCAGTAAATAAAAAGGGACTATGCAACAAAGCCATGGAACTTGTGCCTCTTAAAACCCAAATTGCAACAATGCGTGAGGATACACCACTCTAAAACGATGTAGCATCAGAATGTACAAATGTAACAAAAGAAAATGCAAAGATCAATGGAAATCCTGAAGCTATCCCACCAATTGACAGAACTGCATCTGGCTATTTTATCAACTTTGATGACTTATCCGATGATCCAAGTGAACATGGAGACAAGCCAGCAACAAAAACCTTTAAAGAAAAAATGACCGAGCTGTTTCACTAACTAAAAGAGACATATCTGATTTCACCATGGATTGAATTTTGGATTGTGTTAGGTGTACTTTTTCTCCTGCTTTGGCTCAGCATGGTTTTATGTGTGGGTAGATTCATTGATGGAAAATATAGTACAATGGACACAGCAAGTCAGAACATCAACTTGGTCTTAAAGTCTCACAGATCCTCTCACATCGAGGAAAGAGAACTATCATCAGTGGACATCACAGTCAACCCAATACATGGGGGTATTGCATGGGACAGAACTGACTATGATATTTATGGTCTGATTGAGCTTTTGAAGTTTCCACACCGGTTTAAGATTTCCTTAAGCGATTTTGTGAAACCAAGTTCTTTTTCTGATGATTGGGATTTTAAAAATATTAACAATGATGTCAGATTTAGTAATGTCAGCCACATTTACAGAACATGGGGGCATATTACCAAGCCATAGCGATAATTATCGCTATTTCTTGGTTAGAGACAAAAAATTACCGCTGAGCTGCGGCGATTTTTATCGCAGATAAACCTTGGTATTACCAAGGTTTATCGCAAATGCGATAAAAATCGGCCGCAATGCATGAATATCGCTGAAAAGTCAGCGATATTCATGCATTACCGAGCTAATGCTCTTAGCCATGTTATCCACCTCCCATTGGATAACATGGCTAAGAACTGCTCAGGGCAGGTGTTAGCTTTTGGAGATATTCGCGCTTAGCGCGAATATCTCCAAAAGTTGGTAATAGGAGATAGCGATGTTAGCGACTGTTTCCAGTCGCTAACATCTTGGCACGCCCACTTTGCATGTCATTAGTGATAAATATCACTGACATGCAAAGTGGGGCCCAAGATGGTCGCTATCTCCTACTAGCTGTCGCTAACTGGTGTTAGCGACAGCTTGGTAAAAGGGAGATAATTTTATCTCCGCTTTCTTGGCTTTTAAAGCCAAAAAAGCGGAGATAAACCCCCTTGATAATATGCCCCATGATTATTTACAGGGTTCATCAAATTATGAAAAATTATACTGTTACAATCACTATGGTCATCAATATTTGCATACACAAAAGGAGGGGGGACAGGAAGCTTAAATAAGAAAAGGAATTAATTCAGGTCCAGTACCCTTGCTCCCAAAACTAATAATTAAACACACAAAAGGGGGCATCAGTTCCTCTAGGAGAGTGTACCATCATCTAGTTCTCTCTATCGTGTAAGTAAAAAGAAGGAGTATTCTGAGTGATTCTGTCGTTTGCTCTGGAAATAAGCCTATAGGAAGGGCGGGAAATGTTGTGTGGATTGATTCTCCTTGGTGACCTAGTGCCCTCAGAAGACCGTACGAGTGCCCTGTGTCATCATTAAGTATGGGCGAATTTTGCGAATCTGGCGTTCGCGAATTTTGCGAATTTGTGAACTCGCAATCCGCAAAATCCGCTAATTCTTGCGAATTTGCAGATTTTTTTTTGTGTTCGCAAGGGTTTCTGCCAGTTCGCGATGGTTTGGTACTAGTTCGCAATTGCGAACTTACTTGTCGGCTCGCAACGGTCGCGACTATGTTGTTTCTACGTCTGGTTCATCATCACAGCCTCCCAGCACCCTCTGTTTCACCACTGCCACCCTCTGTTTCACCCATGCCACCCTCAGTTACATCAATGCCACCCTCTGGTTCATCATCACTGTAGATTATGGGGGGGAAAAGCAAGCACACCTGCCCTGCTTCAACTGACATGAATTCATTTGGGGTTAGTTTATTAATGTGTCACTGTTTTAAAATTCCAGGTCTGGCACCTGCTTCCTTATCAGTAATTTGCTTTCTGTTGCAGTGCAATTTTTTTTCCAGGACCTTTGTGGCCTACTTCTAGCTATTCTATGAGCCTGCTGTGAGGGTCAGAGCAGGGTCATACAATTGTTGCAACTAGCAACTGAACTCTGGAGGGGCCCCAGTCAGGAAGCACTACAGGGAATGGTTACTAATGATGAGTTTGAACTCTTGCACCTGCCGAGTGCTTTCAGTTTCGCAAAACTCATTTTTCTGCAATTTCGCGGGATTCGCGGGGCGCGAACACGCGTGAGATCGGATTCGGAAGCCGCAAATTCGTGCGAATATGCGATTTCTTTTTTTGCGGCGTGTTAGTTCGCAACGTTTGTGCGTTTTCGCGAGCCGCTTGTAGCGCAAGGCGCGAAGTTACCCTCGAGGTCGTTCAAGGGCGCGGCCATCTTGTTTGCATGACGTATTTCCGTTTCCGGGCGCAAAGTGTAATCTCGCAAAGTGTGCGGCTCGCCAGTACAATTTCGCGAGTGTTCGCGAGGAACATTTCACGCGAACTTACCCGCGCGGTCGTGAACGGGCGTGGCCATCTTGTTTCTCATTCATTGCTATGGTTCTGGGCATGCTTCTTGTATCCTCTCTAAATCTGTGCTATCCTTTGCTTGTTTGAAGTTTTTTTTAATCTATTTTACTTATTATCTATCCCTCTATTTTTCTAGCCCTATATTTTTGTGTTTACTGCTACTTTTTGTTAATTTTAAACTACTTTTTTAAACTCTTTTCTTTTCTTCTCTTCCCTATTCTATTTTTTTTATTCCTTTCCACCCAGACCATGGTGAAGGGAGCCGGGAAGCATCCCGAGAAGGGGAAGGGTCCCGCACCCCGTGCCCGGCTCCCGTGCGGGCGTTTGAGGGGGGAGCAGGTCGTACCCAGGGAGATCTTTAGCCCGGAGGAGGTGGGCGCACTCATTTTTTATGTTCAGCGCTGCCTCCCCAGGACCATCATGGCAGGCGGCAAGATCGGAGGCGGGTACGGGATGCAGGAACGCCGGAAGCGGTAGGATAAGGTGTGCCGGGCCATGTACCACCACTCTCGGGTCCGGCGCACCTACAACCAGGCCACCCACCGCTGGACGGATGTCCTGACCCGTGAACGAGATCTGCTCGACCTGCTTGGCCTCGAGATCCCCGGGCTTGGTGAGTAGTAGTAGTAGCTATTTCTTTACTACTCTGTTTTCTCCTGCTGTGTTATTATATTGCAATTTTTTTTTTTACTAAGAGCAATAATGCTGCTCATTACATTGTAGGTAAATTATATTTCAAAATCTTCTGTGCATTTCAGGTGCACTGCTCTCCTTCTCAGTAGTGTTGCTACTATGCTTATTTGTTTTCGATTTTGTGTTCATTTCATTGGCCTGTGAAATTATGTATGAGTGTAGTTTAAAGAACTGCGTAATGCTACACACTAAGGTTCAGATTTTTAATTACCGCGCATCCCTGCAAAGTAGCAGGGATGCGCCAGTAATTGTGCGTCACGCCACTATCACGCATGGTGCGCCGTATTTACAATGCGGCGTACCATGGGCCCAAAACGTCACCAAAGCGTTACGCATCTGTGCCGTAAGGGCGGCGCATTGCTGGAGTTGCGCCGCAACGATGGCGCAGCTCCATCAATGCTCTGGGGTGCCCTATCTCCCCAATGCTGCGTCAAGCCGTACGTCTGCTTCAAGCAGGTGCAGGGTTTGAGTCACGCATCATTGTCGTTAAAGTGAGTGATTGAAATCTTGTAGATTTCCCTCAGCCACTTTTAGGATGCGTTCCTGCGCAGGAACGCCCTCCCTTGCGCCGGAACGCCCCCTGATGGCGCAGGGCTTTACAACGTTATGCATCTCCCATATGCGTCACGTTGTTAATATACGCCGCACCATTGCGCCTCTTTTGTGGTGCAGCTGCGTCACAAAAGTCACTCAACAATGGAGCAAAAGAGACACAAGGGGCTTCTAAATCAGCCCCTACAAACTCAAGTCCAGTCCTTCCTTTGTACACATGGCGATAAGAAGAAATAGTGGTGGTGGATTGATAGTTTGAGTATTTTAACGACTGGTTAATGTAGTAGGAAACTTTAGTGTTGTCGCTGATCTGCAATCACGATGGACTTTGGCTGTCACTTCGCGTGCTGCGGACTGCTGCCTGCCAATCCTAGGCAAACCTTTTTAGTATTTTGTTTAGTAAGTTACATAAGAAGTTTCCAATTCGACGGTCCGCAAATCAAGCAATACTAATAACGTAGTAGACCACATGAGATTGGTCAATAATATATCCCGTGAAATAGTTGTCTATTTGCTATTTCGCCAAAATATTTTGTTAGTTCTTTTGAAATGTTTGATTTGGTTGACAAATATCATCCATGTTTTCTGTTTTTCTTTCTTTCATGTTGTACATCAGCTTCCCCCAGGGGCAAGAGGAGGACACAGGAGGAGGAGGAGGAGGAGGGTGCTGTTGAGGATGCAGGCCAGGATCGGGCAGGCGAGGGCTCCTTTGCTGGCCCCAGTAAGTTTTAATTTTAATATAGAGTACTTATTTTTTCCCAGCGTTCCTCATTCGATTTTTTTTAAATTGTCTTTGATATTCTTGTAGACTGGATCTAAATTCTTATCCTGCCTCGACTATGACTCCGTGTGGTATTACTAGATTATTGTTATTAGTCTGTCTGTGTAGCTAACTAAGATTGTACATTTGGCAATTCCATTGGACTCCCATTCTAGTCAGCAATAGCTCTATGCACTGAGTGCAGTCCTCTGGGATTGTCCATAATGTCTTTTCAAGTCTTCTAAATGTTTATGCTTTGACAATTGCCAACAATATAAAGGTGAATGACCACCAAGAAAGAAATTGAATAAGATACTACTTTACTTTTGGTTTGGATAGGAGGACAATCCATTCTACTACTGTTGCAGGGAGAAATCTGCACAAACAGAACTATGGACACTAAATAATGCATTGCTTAGCTTATCAATTGTAATAGGTGCTGTTAGACTTTCCACATACCTCAGTGATAACAGACTTTGTGGTTGAACCCCCAATTTTCTTACTGACTAGATAGTGTGGCAGAGTCATTTAGCTCCCAAAGTCACCGATGATTATTCTCCAATGATGTCAGAGGCACGGACTCATGCTTGCAAAAATTGCAAAACCTTTAGCTCATCCACTCTAGTCTGGAGGACCAAAAACCACAGAGTCTATTTAAGTTTAAAAGCTTTATTAAAAGTAAACACAATTATTAAAATCAAGTTTGTCATAAAAGTAAACGTTTAACTGAAAATGGAAAAGTGCTTAGTGCTGACGATTAATTGGACACATTTCTTGTGGTCGAGCCGAGCTCTCACCTGGTTTGAACTTGATCTTGCTTGTGTTCTTAGAAGTCAAGCTTCTGTCTGTTAGGAGAAAAAGTGGTGCGTGTTAAAAATAAAAAGCAAGCATTCATCAGTTGTGCCAAAAAGTGCAGCAAGACAACAGCTTTCCCTGGAAAAAGGGACATTTTTACTTTAGAGTAGACAGTCACAAATTATTAAATTGTATACTGTTTTTTTCACATTTCTTTCTTCCTCCTAGACCAAATATTATATAGTAGTGAGTGGTGTATTCTAACATTATTAAATGTACTTTGTAGGTGGAACATCTGGAGGCGGGGCCAGCGCGGAGGTGGTGGCGGCATTGGACGAGGAGGACAACTCTGGGGAGGAGGCGGTGGAGGTGCCGGACAAATTTGTGAGGGATAACACGGTGGTGGCGGGCAGAGGTAAGCTATATATTCATTACCTATTGAGATTGAAGACTGCAGAGTGTGCTTTCTGCACAAGTGTATTATAAATATACCAGGTAGTAGCCTCCTCTAAATGTACTTCGACTTAGCTGTGAAGTTTTTGGCGAGAAGAATCCCAATCAGATCTGAGATGAACTTGATGGATGGGATGAACGAAAAGCGAAAGAAGGGTGTAAGTAAGTGTGGAAGGACGAGAAATGTAATGATGACTGGCAAAGAAGAATGATATGTGTTTGCTTGGTCCCCGAGGTGGCTGGGAAGGAAAGAATATGGTATGGTGCATGGCTGGGTGAATGATGAAGCAAGGATGGGTGGAAGGAGAACAGCCTGGGTGGGTGAAACAGAAACTGTATGTGTGCATATACTTTGAATGGATGAATGCCTGGATGATTCATGCTACTATCTGACTCTTAGATAGCATATGTGTATCTAGAGAGAGTAGACGATCACTAGATGAACTAAGTGTTACTTTGAAGAGCATGTAACACCGCACCCACACATCTGTTCCAGTGTAGGAAAGGCAAGGAAAAGAAGTTGCAATTTTGTCCAAATACTACCATGAATAGTAGCAGTAGTTTGTATTGCAACTGCAAGCACAGAATATATACGGTTATTACGGTGGACACTCCCTACCTCTCTTAATAACTTTAGTTTAGTAGTAGTACGTCATTCATGTGTGGGTGTATCACTGTTCACTCAATAATAAGCAAAGCACCTAAAGTCATCCCATATGTCATCAAATACATCCCATGTGAAGTGATAGATAATCAGATTATTTAGCTTCTTCATTTTCCTTTTCTAATACTCATTTGCACTGTAGGGTGAAAGCTAAATTAATTAAGCAGTAGCCCTTTTAACAGAGTATTCTCAGTGCCACCCGTAATAGAAAAGTAAGAGCTTCACCACCTGCATGTACTGGACCAGTACAGTAACGCAAGTCTGTCTCACTCACCATGGTGTGCGTCTGTTTTTCTCGGGTGCAAGTTCACTGCGCTGGCATTATGCCGGCTTGCATAAGATAACGTACCAATGTTCCTAAACAAGAGAGAAGAAGAAGAAGAAGACTGGTGTACTGTCATAGTCGACTGTAATGGAAGTCCATAGTGCTCGTAGAATTTGTTCCTTAAACTCCCACTAATGTTAGAGCAAGGATGAAGAAGTCGGAGGTTACATAGATACTGTCCTCAATAGTTATGTACTGTGCTTTCTATTTGATACTTGTACTGTGACACAACTTTCTGCTCAATCATTTTGTGTTAATCTTAAGGAGCATTGGTTACAGACTATGTCTTTCTTTCTTCATATAGTTGCTCCTTCCAAATCCAAGAGACCATCAAGGAGGAGGGAGCTGGCTCGAATGGCCCGGCAACGGAGGCTGGATGCCACTGTCGCTGAAAATCGGCGGCTGGTGGCCCTGGAGGAAGAGGAGACGCAGTCTGGTACTACAACAACGTCCACTGGGACAGCTGCATCCTCCTCCGTGCGGGCTGCCAGCCATCGCAGTGCTCCAGCGGTACGGAGCCGGGCTACCAAAGCCAAACGCCACCGCCGAGCAGCAAAAACAGCAGCTGCCCCCCACATGATTTGCAAGGCACGCCGGCGCCGCTTATCCCTCAGACTGTCCTACCTGGAGCAGGAGGTCCTGAACTATAAGAACTTGGTGGAGGGCCTCCGCTTCGAACATGCCACCCTCCGCAAGGAGCATGATGCCCTGGCTGCTAAAGTCAACAGCACCCTGCCGTAGTGTCCCTTGCCCCTTTTTTAGAGACTTTTGGGGGGTGGGAATTGGGAGTTGGGTTTTTTGGGGACTTTTGAAGGACAATCGTTGGGGTTAGGGAGGGTCTTGCGGGAGATTATTTTGTTAGGGCTATAAAAATATACTTTTTGAAACTTTATCTGACAATACCTGTTTTTTACTGCTTTTGAGTCTGGTGGGTGGGGGTTTAACAGTAAGTTTGTTTTCCTGAATAGTCCTAGGACTTTAGTAGTACTACCGTCAATCTCTCGTCTCTCCTTATACTCCATTATACTACCTCCAACCAAACGCTTATCTTACCTGTAATTTCTGTTTGAAAGTAGGGCTAGGCCCAGGGCTGGCTCCACGGGAAATGGCGATTAAGGTTGCAATCCAGGGCGACTGAAATTTCCTCCTCATTGCGGTGGTACTAGTGGTGTGACACAGTGGCAGTTGCATGGCTATGGAAAAAAAGAAAATGAAACCTGGTTTTTCCCTACTGTAGCATTACAACGGTACGATAGAGAATATTGCAGGTGACAGTACACTAGACTACAACAGTGCCACAATGTAGCCTAACAAATGGTAAAGTATAGATAGTATAACTTGCACTTGTGTAGGATTTCTTTGACATTGGGTACTACTACAAGAAATAGTACTGAAGCTGAGTAAGTCTAGAATATATCCTCGGATTCCATCACCAGCCTGTTGCTATGACCTTATCCTCCCCAGCAAGTGTGTGGAATTATTGATGTCATTTAGTCACACATCAAGCAAAACCACACAACCCGGGGGAATAGGGATAGGGTTTGTAAAATGGATGGGAATGGGGGTTTCTTTTTGGGTAGGTTTTGTTGAGAGAAAAAAAAAAGCACAGCATGGACAAACAATAATTGAACATAAAGAAATTTTTGGGTACAAAGCTAACCATAAATCTTTTACGTGACATAAAGGAAGTGCATGCACTACTGAATGCATTGTTACAGAAAAGTAAGTAGTACTTTCGACAACCGTGAATGACAAAATGCGACAGTACAGGGCTACATTAAATCAGGTTTAATAAATAGCAGAAGTAAAACCTATAGAATGGCTATAGGGATCAATTTAGAAGCAGAGAGAGATCCAAGAAATGCAGTCACACACACTCATTGAAGAAAAGAATGGATACTGTATCTGTATTGTTGTAGTTGTCCTGTTGAATTTGGTAAGTAAGTTGCATGCAGCAAACAATTCCTCTTATTAGCGGCACTCCTCCATTCCAGCTGACGCTTCGTCCATCAATGTTGGTGACCAGAAGACACCCTGTATAAAAAGCACAGCATGGACAAACAATAATTGAAGATAAAGAAATCTTTGGGTACAAAGCTAACCATAAATCCTTTAAGTGACATAAAGGAAGTGCATGCACTACTGCATGCATTGTTACTGAAAAGTAAGTAGTACTAGAATGCAACAGTACAGGGCTGCAGCGTTTTCACTTGCCTATCTCTGCACTCAGAGAAACACTTCTTACATTAAATTAGGTTTAAAAAATAGCCAAAGTAAAACCTATAGAATGGCTGTAGGGATCAATTTAGAAGCAGAGAGAGATCCAAGAAATGCAGTCACTCACACTCATAGAAGAAAAGAATGGATACTGTATCTGTATTGTTGTAGTTGTCCTGTTGAATTTGGTAAGTAAGTTGCATGCAGCAAACAATTCCTCTTATTAGCGGCACTCCTCCATTCCAGCTGACGCTTCGTCCATCAATGTTGGTGACCAGAAGACACCCTGTCCACTGCCTGCCTGGCGGATGCTGAATTGCGGCTCGCTAATGTGAAGCCTGACTCCATCCTTTTTTCCCCATTGCACTGACTGAAACCCGGCCTGTAATTATTGAACAAAAAACAGCACTGATAAATAAATATAAGGTATGTACGCTGTGTAGTGCAAAAAGTCACACTTTGATTTTCCTAATAGACAGTACAACATTTTTGAAAGTGCGTACTCTGTCTGAGTCACCTTTTGAAGGATAAATAAGTATGGGCAAATTAATTTAGCGGATCTTTCCCCTCAAGCTAGGTGTACTGTAAACTGTGTTTTAGAACAAAATTAGACATTCCCAGCAGTGCTCCCACCCAGACCCTTACTAAAGTCAGTCGCAAAAATGTAGAAGACCCCCAATCAGATCTCAAAAAACGAGGCTTAGCAGAAAACTTGTGACAAAACGTACTTCGAAAGTAAAAGTAGGCCCAAATACCCCCTTACCCACCATGGATTCTATTCAAACCAACTCGCAATCCGCAAAATCCGCGAATTCCCGCGAATTTGCGGATTTTTTTTTTTTATGTTCGCACGGGTTTCTGCAAGTTTGCGAGGGTTTTGTACAATTTCGCAAATTGCGAAATTGTAAAAAACGCGTGCGAACTTGCAGAAACCCGTGCGAACACAATGTGCCCAGTAGGGTATGTGCCTCTTGTGTGAATAAAAGGTCAGAGAAAGATCAGTTCAGCTGATGAAGAGAAAGAAGCTCCTGGTCACAGGAACAGCACGGGTATTGCGCTCGTGAAAGTCAAGGATGCAAAGCCTATCCAGCATCACAGCTGATTTTCCACGGTAGATTTGGGAAGAAGGCACACCTGTCCAGCCTCGACGACGCTCACAATTGTTTTTGGGCTAATGAATGAGTCACTGAATTTGAGCATCAACTAGTTCGAGCGACCATGTGTGTGTTACTATGCAATCGCCCCGAAGGGCGCAGGGGTCCCTATAGTGAGCTGCAGACCTGTGCCCAGCCATGCAACTATTTTACAATGGCGCCAGCAAGCTGCCAGCGCCGTTGTAAAATAGTTACAAAGTTAGCTTGCACAGGAAGCACTTAGATAAAATAAAGCAGCACCTGCTTCGTTTTATCTAGTGGTTCCTGTGCAAGCTAACTTTGTAACTATTTTACAACGACGCTGGCAGCTTGCTGGCGCCATTGTAAAATAGTTGCATGAGTGGGGGTTCAACTTTTGAACCCGTTACGTTCGCTGATTTTTTTTTGCGGATTTTGCGGGAAATCCGCAAAATTCGCGGATTTCCCAAAAATCCACAAAATCCGCGAGCGTAACGGATTTCCCGCTCACACCTACTTGCAAGCAAGAAAAAACATCCATAGCCAGCATTACTCCAAGACTCAAAAAACCCCCCACCCAAACACATGCAATAGAAATACTGCTAACCCTAACCCTAAGTTAAGAATAGTGGCAGAGGCTTTCTTTAAATATGCCAAATCCCCCCTTTCCCACCATGGATTTTCTTCAAATGACTTGCAACCAAAATTAGACATTCTCACGAGTGCTCTAAGACCCCAGAACTCAGTTGCAAAAATCTAGAACACCCCGAAACATATGCAATCCTGCTGCTAGTGCTAACCCTAACGAACCCTAAGTTACAAAAAGTGCCGAAAGGCTTTTCCTTATGGATTTTGTCCCAACAACTTCTATCCGGTATTAGACCTTCCCAGTAATGCCCCAAGACCCGCCAACCCACCCGCCAAAAAGCACAACACCCCCAAGCAGCCCAAAAGCAAAATCTCATACTTACAATATTTCTCGGCCTTCGGTCCAAACGCGCTGTGCAGCTAGGCCATAACTCCAGTTTTTCACCACGGATTTCCTGAAAAGCAAATGCAATCAAGATTAGAGTGTCCCAGCAGTGCTCCCAGACCCCGAAACTCACCCACAAACAGCCGGAACCCTCCCAAAGAGCACCTCAAAGGCAAGCAAGTCAGCAAAAACACAAAAAAAATTCCGCCTCTGATTTGGTGCAAACAACTTTTATCCGGTATTAGAGCTTCCCATCAATGGCCCCAGAGAGGTCAACCCAGGAGAAAACGAGTAGAAGACCCCCAAACAGCCAAAGAGCAAAAGTACAAAAATGGGGACTTAGTCATTTTTTTGCCAATTTCCCAAATCACTCCGCGCACGCTCTGCCGCTAGGCCCTAACTCCCCTCTGCCACTATGGATTTGCTTCAAACCTCTTGCAAACTAAAGTATCCATAGCCAGCAGTGCTCCCAGACCCCGAAACCCACCCACAACGACAGGAAGCCCCCCAAACAGCCCCCCGAAAACTCTACATTGAGCAAAATGTCAGAAATAGCAACAAAAAAAATCAGCGTGGATTTTGTCTCAACAACTTCTATCCGGTATTAGACCTTCCCAGGAATGCCCCAAGACCCGCCAACCCACCCGCCAAAAAGCACAACACCCCCAAACGGCCCAAAAGCAAAATCTCATACTTACAATATTTCTCGGCCTTAGGGCCAAACGCGCTGTGCAGCTAGGCCATAACTCCAGTTTTCCACCACGGATTTCCTGAAAAGCAAATGCAATCAAGATTAGAGTGTCCCAGCAGTGCTCCCAGACCCCGAAACTCACCCACAAACAGCCGGAACCCCCCCAAAGAGCACCTCAAAGGCAAGCAAGTCAGCAAAAACACAAAAAATGTCCGCCTCCGATTTGGTCCAAACCACTTTTATCCGGTATTAGAGCTTCCCAGCAATGGCCCCAGAGCCGTCAACTCACCTGCAAAGAAGTAGAACACCCCCACAAGTGCTGAGTCTTTCTTCATTGGGCATAAACCAGCCCTCTCCTTTGATGGAAATAGGAGTCTGGAGGAGGAGGATAGAGGAGCATGTTCTTCTGAACTTGTGAACCTGAGGAATGCAGACTGCGGCACCTTCAAATCAATAAGCAAACAAGTGAAGACAGTTCTGCTGATGGGATTGTTTTTGTGATTAGGTGATTAAAGTTTGAATTATATTAACTGTGCACAACAAAGAAAGACAGACACACATGAATAAAAGTGAATAAGGACGAAAAAGAAAGTTATTGATTCATTGTCTCATTTTCAGGGCTCGGTGTCACGGTCCACGAATAAGAATAAGGCTTCGTCATCATACTCTGCGAATTCAGGCAGGGTGAGCTCAGTGTCACCTGACAGAGAAGAAATTCCCTCATCTACTTTGCTGCCCACCTCGTCTTCATCCGGCGTGCTTTCTCGTACTCTGTAATCTGGTGGTATGATGTGCTGATTCATCTTGATCATTGTTAACCTCTCCACATTTTTGGGCAAGAGGCGGCTCCGTTTGGAAGTTACAATGCCACCAGCAGCACTGAAAACACGTTCAGAAGACACGCTTGCGAGTGGGCAAGACAAGTAGTTTAAAGCCAGGTTGGAGAGCTGTGGCCACAATTCTTTTTTCCCATGCCAATACGCCAATCGGTCAGCATCAACATAGACCTCTGTTGAGTCATTCAGATACTCCTTCACCATCGACTCAAGGTCCTCCTCCAAGGTTCCTCCACTTTGCTTAGCTGTTGCTGTGACCTTTTGAGAACCAAACCCAAGCCGAGCTAGCCAATCCTCTTCAGCCTCCAATGTTACTGTTGTGTCTGGTGCAGATGATCCGGTTGCCGGTGTCTTTAACGGCTGAGAGGTCACTTGTGCTACAGCCACAGGTGCAGAAGTGGATTGTTTTGACTGGGGATGGCCTGCTGATGCTGATGTACTGCCTTTTCCTTCAATTTTCTGCCGTTCTCTTTCAAACCTCTTGGCTGACAAGCCTAGCCAACGTTTGTACTTTGTAACATCTTCATCAGCAAAAGGAAAGAATGCTCGGCCTGCCAGCGCCTTTTTGTAGCGTGGATCCAGAATAGTAGCACAAATGTAATGCTGGTTTGAGTGGATCATTTTAAGACGTTCATCACCTTGTAGGCGCTCTAATAATTTCACCGCCAAAACAAAAGGGTCTTTGTTTTTTTCATCTTTTTGAAACACAGAACACACCTTCTTCAGTTGGTGCTCCAGCATGTACAAAAATGGGATAGCTTTTCCCAAATTACAGTCCTCCTTGCTGACTGCACGCGTGAAGACCTCAAAAGGACGAAGCATGCGTGTCAGGCTTTTAACTACGTTCCATTGCGCCGCACCTATCCTCGGGTCCTGAGCTGTACCCATTGTTAAGAAATACTGATCGAGTACCGTATACTGCTCATACAGAAGCTCAAGCATGTAGAAGGTTGAGTTCCAACGTGTTGCCACCTCCTGGATGAGTGCTTTCACTGGCATTCGACGTTCATATAGCAGGCTCCTCAGAAGCTTCCGGGCCTTAAAAGAATGGCTGAAATGGTTGCACATTTTTCGGCAGGTCTCCACTACCTCGTACGCTGCACTGTCTTTATCACTCAAGAATTTTTTGACAACCAGGTTTATACAGTGCGCCAAACACGGCACTCTGAAATAGTGACGCAGGTCCATGGCCTTATCTACATTGGAGCCATTATCCGTGGAAACATAACCAATCTGGCGTTTTTTTGGGGACAGCCAGTCAAGGACCTTTGTGTTAAACTCATCCAAAATGTTTTGTGCTGTGTGACGTTTCTCCAAACCAAACATGGCTAGTGTTGCATGTTTCCGAGCAGCTTTAAAAACTTGGTCCGGGTCAACACCTGCGTTTATCTTTGCTTTAACCCCTGAAAAAGAGACCCAGTGTGCAGTGATGCACATGTAATCAGTGCCTGCGCCACTGGTCCACATGTCTGTTGTCAGATGTATAGTGTGAACAGCACTCTTCTGCAAAGCTGTCCCAATCACCTCCAGCACATCTTCATGTAGTGCTGGAACCGCAACTCTGGCAAAATAGAACCGGCTAGGAACCTTCCATTTAGGGCAGAGCGCTGCCACTAATTCCAGAAAACCAACACCTTCTACAAAAGAAAAAGGGAGAAGGTCCAGAGCTAGCATTCTAGCCAGCTTAGTGTTATACAGACGCGTCAGTGGGTTATTGCGTTCATATTGCGCTTCTGTAAACAACATCTTTTTAATGTTGCCCTGGACCAAGCATTTACGGGATGATGATGATATCTTCGACCCAGTTACGCTCGCCGATGAACTTTTTCGCATTGGTGTCTCACTCTCTCCCACACTCTTAGTGTGGCTCACATGGGGTGTGCTGCTGACAGGGGTACTGGGTGTAAGTGAAGTGTTTGACACGTCTTCTTCCTCCTCGTCATCATCAGATAAAAAATCAACGTTTTCATTACGTGCAATTCGGACTTCCTTGATCGCCTGTAGGTGCGCAAACCATTGGACAGCGTGCTGTCTCTTAAGATGACCTCTCTGGCCTCCGGTACCATAGTTGGTACCAAACTTACCACGACTAACTGCCAACTTACAAATGCTACAAATGGCGAAGTTTTCCCTTTTTGGGCAAACACTAAAGAAGTCCCTGGGGACTTGAATTGTCTGTGGGGGCCAGAGGAGGCGGCGATACTGGTGGCGGTGGTCTTGCTGCTAATGCCAGATGAAGTGGAGGATGTGGATTGCCGAACTTTAGTACGTTGTGCACTTTCACCACCACTAATTGAGGTCGAGGTGGATGGAGGTCCCTTCTTGCGAGGAAGAAATATGGAAGCGGTACGTGTTGGTGTACTACTTAACTCCAATGATTGTTGTGTTTCCATTTCCTCCTCGTCGACATCATCATCACGCTCAGCAGCTTCTCGGGCTAGGGTCAAAATGTCTCTTTGCTGCATGCCCGCTGGGGCTGCAGTGACCTTTATGATGACTGGTTCGTCGTCGTGAGAGCCTTCATCAGCAGCAGTATCCGCCACTTCTTGTTGAGCCTCATCACCCTCCATACCTATGAGTTTTTCGACGACCTTCCTTTTACGCTTAAGTACCTTTGTCAGATCATGGTGTGCCTCACTCTCAGACCGCTGTGGTGGTTCCTAGTTGTCATCCAGTTCATCAGAAGGAGGTGGGCTTGAAGAAGATGTAGACACCCCCCTTGATCTTTTCCTTGCTAGGGATGTGGAAGACAATGAATGATCAGGAGTGGCTTCCTCAAATGATACCTCGGCTTGAATGTCGATTTCCTGATTTGCCCCTACTTCGGGAGGAACAACTATTGTGGACACTTGTGACCCTCCGTGCACCTCTGCTTGCGCATCTCCTTGCGCTGCCTCTCCTTCCACATGTACTTGGGCTTGTACTTGCACATGTGGTTGTTGTTGCGGCTGTGGTTGTTCAACACTCGTCAGATGAGTTACAACAACCTGTGTTGATTGAGGGACATTGCTGCTACTTTCTTGCGATGAGCCAACATCACTGGTCGATGGTGATTGAAGAAGTACACTGGCTGCCTCTGCAGCACTCAAGGGCTTGGACTTAAGTTGGCGTGGTGGTGATGGTGGCACTGAGCCCAATGGAGCGGGGGTGCTGCTCCAAGCTTGGTCCCCAGCAGATCCCGCTGCTGCTGCAGGCGTACTTTTTTTTTTACTCCCAAAAAATGTGGCGGGCGGCACACCAGTCTCCTTGGTAACTTGCTTCTTCTGCTCCTTACTGGCAACGTTCTTGCTAGAGGAGCTACAGGGAACTTTTTTTGGGCCCATCTTCTTCAGAGCAGGTCAGAACAGCAGGCCGCAGTTGCACGAGTTGCAGAGTTGTCTGTGGCCAGACGTGATGTCTCCTGACGTTATGCTGCACACACACACCGCTGCAGGACTTCTTCCTGGCATTGGTGGTTCTCTTGAGTCTTGTGCACCTAAAAGCAATGGAAGACAGAGGAACATCAGTTCAGTTATACACCCCAAAAAAATCGAAAAACACAGAAAAATCAGCACAATCCCATGCCCTCCATGATGTTTAAATTCAAGACACCCCACAGAAAGACTAGGCCCATGCAACACTCACTACCCCTGGTGAAAAGGCCACAAGTACAGCCCAAAAAAACGAAAATCACTGAAAAATCAGCACAATCCCAAGCCATCCAGCCCCTCCATGATGTTTAAATTCAAGACACCCCACAGAAAGACTAGGCCCATGCAACACTCACTACCCCTGGGCATAAAGGTTGAAAACTAGGCAAAATGGTTGCAGGCCTAACAACACTGACTGCATTCAAAATGGCCACTTGCCCCCACCCACATGGCCTGTCCCCATGAACACCCCAAAAAATCGAAAAACACAGAAAAATCAGCACAATCCCAAGCCATCTAGGCCCTCCATGATGTTTACATTCAAGACACCCCACAGAAAGACTAGGCCCATGCAACACTCACTACCCCTGGTGAAAAGGCCACAACAACAGGCCACAAAAACGAAAATCACAGAAAAATCAGTACAATCCCAAACGATACAGGCCCTCCATGATGTTTAAATTCAAGACACCCCACAGAAAGACTAGGCCCATGCAACACTCACTACCCCTGGTGAAAAGGCCACAACAACAGGCCAAAAAAACGAAAACCACAGAAAAATATGCACAATCACAAACCATCCAGGCCCTCCATGATGTTTAAATTCAAGACACCCCACAGAAAGACTAGGCACATGCAACACTCACTACCCCTGGGCATAAAGGTTGAAAAGTAGGCAAAATGGTTGCAGGCCTAACACTGACTGCATTCAAAATGGCCACTTGCCTCCCAGCACATGGCCAGGGCCTGTACCAGCACTCAAAATGGCCCCCACCCACATGGCCTGTCCCCGTGAACACCCCAAAAAATCGAAAAACACAGAAAAATCAGCAGAATCCCAAGCCATCCAGGCCCTCCATGATGTTTAGATTCAAGACACCCCACAGAAAGACTAGGCCCATGCAACACTCACTACCCCTGGTGAAAAGGCCACAACAACAGGCCAAAAAAACGAAAACCACAGAAAAATATGCACAATCACAAACCATCCAGGCCCTCCATGATGTTTAAATTCAAGACACCCCACAGTAAGACTAGGCACATGCAACACTCACTACCCCTGGGCATAAAGGTTGAAAAGTAGGCAAAATGGTTGCAGGCCTAACACTGACTGCATTCAAAATGGCCACTTGCCTCCCAGCACATGGCCAGGGCCTGTACCAGCACTCAAAATGGCCCCCACCCACATGGCCTGTCCCCGTGAACACCCCAAAAAATCGAAAAACACAGAAAAATCAGCAGAATCCCAAGCCATCCAAGCCCTCCATGATGTTTAGATTCAAGACACCCCACAGAAAGACTAGGCCCATGCAACACTCACTACCCCTGGTGAAAAGGCCACAACAACAGGCCAAAAAAACGAAAATCACAGAAAAATCAGCACAATCCCAAACCATCCAGGCCCTCCATGATGTTTAAATTCAAGACACCCCACAGAAAGACTAGGCCCATGCAACACTCACTACTCCTGGGCATAAAGGTTGAAAACTAGGCAAAATGGTCGCAGGCCTAACAACACTGACAGCATTCAAAATGGCCACTTGCCTCCCAGCACATGGCCTGCCTGTACCAGCACTCAAAATGGCCCCCACCCACATGGCCTGTCCCCATGAACACCCCAAAAAATCGAAAAACACTGAAAAATCTGCACAATCCCAAGCCATCTAGGCCCTCCATGATGTTTAAATTCAAGACACCCCACAGAAAGACTAGGCCCATGCAACACTCACTACCCCTGGTGAAAAGGCCACAACAACAGGCCAAAAAAAAAGAAAATCACAGAAAAATCAGCACAATCCCAAGCCATCCAGCCCCTTCATGATGTTTAAATTCAAAACACCCCACAGAAAGACTCAGTGCACCCACCACTGAGTACCCCTGGGCAAAAGGCCCCAAAACAGCCCAAAAATCGAAAATTCCAAAATTGTAGTTGCAGCAACTGTAATGCCCCAAACAAACTTACTTGTGAAATTTCTAATACAAAAGTGATCCAAAGAAAGTCAAAAAGGCCTCAAATCCAAATATCCAGCAGCATCCACAAAAAGTAATCCTTCCAGCTCCAGATCCAAATGAAAAGTGACCAGGAGATGGACAAAGCACTGGGAGGAGCCTGCTGGACAGGAACAGGAAGTTGAAGACTGTGGGGCACTTCCTTCCTCCCACCCCCCCTCCCCAAAATGGACTACTAGCAAAAAAAGTGCAGGCAAATGTCAACCTGAGGAGTTATTCAGATAAAAATCATCATTTCCAGAAGGTTTATGCTGCTTGCTGGTGGATTTCTTGTGCAGAATTGCAAATTTTGTATTTTCGCGAGTGCGAGATTGTTGCTGCTCGCCGCATCTACAAGCTCGCAATTGCGAAGTCCCGCGATACGTGATCACGGCATACTCGCGTTGACAAACTCTCGCTGTGCAAGTTGGCAAGCCGCGATTACGAAATCGCGCTCGCCAAATTCCCGTGGGATCCTGCGGCAAGATCCAAAATGGCGCAGCACTCACAAAATATCAAGAAAAACAACTCGGCAAATGCTGAATGACGGTAAGTAAACGCCGCGCGCCGCAAAATTGTATCACCAAGAAAAAAAAATTCGCTGCGTGCGAATTTGCGGATTTTCGGTAAATTCGCGAGCGTTCGCGGATTGCGAATTTACCGAAAATCCGCAAAATCCGCGAGCGTAACGGATTTTCCGCCCATGCTTAGTCATAATTGGGCGTTGCTCCTCATGTGGGTGGCGCTGCAGTCCCTCACGGGCCCCACAAGGGGGCTCTTTAGTGGAGTTCTTTTGATGGAGATGCCGCAGTTGTGCAAGCGGGTCTGAGAGCCTGGTGTGAAAGATATATTCAGCGTGAGTGTGAAAATAAAATGACTAAACAGTACCCGTCAATCAATTTATTCAAGGGTCTGGCGAGCCAGTTAAAAAGGTGATCCCTGGAATGTCCCTATATAAATCAAATAATAGGGGGGCGTCTGTAATACTAGATGTCTATCTCAGGGTAAGAGTGTGGGTGTAGAGATAAGTGAAGTAAAATTATATATATAAATATAATTACTGGGTCAACATATTTCGCGCATTGAGTGGTCCCTAATGGATTCAGCTGCGCTTCTTCAGGACCAAATCATATTAATCAAACCAAAAAGTTGGATCTGAAGATGCAGGTTCCAAGCCTAATGCCTGTGAGCCTGCAGTACCTTTGTCATCGAGGTGTCAAGCGTCTTAGCGCTATCCGGTACGTTCAAATTCTGTACCTAAGCCCAACCTGTGAAAAAAAGAAAATATCAACACAGAGCAAACGACTACATATTTAAAATACGCGTCTCATCAGGACAGTGGTGATTCGTCATCCTGACATGTTTCATACACTCTATCCTATATCTGAGTTTCAGATGTGACTCTAAGACATGCCAAGTATCATACATATGGTTTGTCTCACATGAGACACCGCCATCTATCAAGATTTAGTGGCGACGGCTTGTTGATGGCCGGAGCTCTCCATAGACACCCAGAATCGGGCGTTCTAGTGTAGCTAGTTGCGGTGTGGGTGCGGGAATGAGCACATGTAGGAAATGGAAAAAGCGGGCATCAGAAGTGGAGCATATTATGGTGTTAATTCCCCAGAAAATATTGTCCGGTAGCACTAGAGTATGGTTAGCTCATTGTGATATGTGGTTATTTGCAGGTGGTTATTTGCAGGTGTGGCGAGGCAACCAACACAATCAAGGCCCACAGCATTGGTGGCCACCAAACCCTTGGCAGTACGGGGCTCCTAATTTCCCTCCCAACCAACAGAATTCATTTCAACCACCTATGGGTCCCTTCCCTCCTAATTTTCCACCTGCCTTCCCCACCAACTTTAATGGGCAGCCTTTTTTAGGGTATGGCCACGGCAGGTCACGGGGCAGAAGGAGAGGCCAGTTCACAGCCAAAACACCGGCACAACCCCAAGTGCAGTTCAACTCACCGCCGACAACGAGCTCGACTCGGAACTTACGGAGCACCACGGCCAGGAACAAAGAACAAACCCCCACGGAAACAGCATTGTGATTAATCTAAGTAGCCGGATTCTCACCCAGATCGAACAAACGGCTCTCAATAGAGGATTGGGTTTTGTTCCCACATATTGGAATGAACACTTCGAAACCCGAGTAGAACTGGCTAAATTCATCAGAAAGGTGCGACTACACTTTTTCTTCATTGACAAAGACAAATTAGACCAAGAAGAAACAATGACCAACACTGGATTAAGACCCAAATCAACCTTTAATCCGCCTACTCATCTTATGCCAGCTAATGTTCTGGCTTTTGAACAGGCGATCGAAAGGGACATCGATGAGTTATTCAAACACGATGAGAAAACATTCTGCAATCTCCCCAAAGCTGAGCACCAGGCCCTTAAATCTTTAACAGCTGATAAATCCATAACTATAAAACCAGCCGACAAGGGCGGAGCAATCGTTATCCTCGATACTGAGACGTACAGGGCCGAATGCCTTCGGCAATTGAGCGATGTAAGATCCTATCGCCTCATGGACCAGGATCCCACGGCAGATCTACAAAGGACGATTCGTAATATGACAGAAGAGGCAGTGAATGAAGGATGGGTCACTGAGTCGGAGGCTAGATTCCTTAATACTGAACATCCAGTGACCCCTTACTTTTATATTCTACCTAAAGTGCATAAGGAGAAACACCCACCACCAGGTAGACCTATCATCTCGGGCATTGGGTCCATTTTAGAACCCCTGTCTACGTTTGTTGACCATTTTTTACGCCCTATGGTCCAAACAATGCCCACCTACCTTAAGGACACCACTGATGTCTTACGCTTATTGCCGGATCTGAACTTTGACATCACCACTGACCTGCTGGTCTCGTTTGATGTAGAGGCCTTATACACCTCCATACCCCAGGACGAAACCCTTGAAGTCATTCATTCCCTACTTGACACCACCGAGAGAGACACCATCACTCCGGTACATTTTATCATGGCTTGTGCTACCTTAGCCATGAAGAAGAATTTCTTCAAGTTCGAAGACAACATATACTTACAAGTGTCTGGAACCAGTATGGGGAGCGTTTATGCCCCCAGCCTGGCAAACCTCTACGTACACTACTTTGAACAACGGTTTGTCCTGAATGAGTCCAACCCATACTTTGAACAAATAAGAACTTGGAAACGATATATCGACGATATATTGGTGGTATGGCGGGGCTCCAGAGACAGTTGCAAAGATTTTTTGGGATGGCTGAACAGCAGAAATGCTTTTTTACGCTTTACCTTGGAGATTGGCGATAACAGTCTGGCCTTTCTTGATCTTATGATTAGGGCCACTGCCACGGGATTACAGTCCGAATTGTATAGAAAGCCAATGTCCAGAAACTCCCTGTTGCTGTATGACAGTCACCACCCCAAGTCCTTACGGGACAATTTGCCGTTTGGGCAGTTTCTGCGGGTCCAAAGAAACTGTTCCACGGACACTGCTTTCAGGACACACTCCTCTGCACTTAAGGATCAGCTCGTTGAAAGAAAATATCCTCCCCGTCTGGTGCATCGTGCCATGAAACGGGCCAGCAACAACAATCGAGCAGCATTATTGGAACCTAGCACTCCAAAAGCACCTCTTGATAGGCTGACCTTTGTACATACTTTTGGCACATTGTCCCATAGCATCAAACAAGCAGTTAAGAAACGTTGGTCAATCTTAAATTCAGGACCCCACCCTATCCCACAACCGTTATTCTCTTTTAAGAGAGGACCCAATTTGCGGGACAGAATGGTACATACCAGACCTCCTGATGAGACTCCCAGAACATTAGGTACCCTGTGGGATCTACCCCCAGTGTCTGGCCACCACCCCTGTGGCACATGTCAATCATGTGCTCAAACGTCCAAAACCACAGAGGTAGACATCGGGACTTCTAGGCCTTGGAGACAGGTCAAGTTCACGAATTGTAACAGTGATAAACTCATCTATCTCATCACCTGTCCTTGTGAGCTTAGGTATGTGGGTATGACCACCCGTAAGATAAAGGTGAGGCTATCTGAACACAGGAGTACCATCAACTGTAAAAGACAGGCCACTAAACTAACTACCCACTTTATCACTCAAAACCATTCACCCACGTCTTTTAAATGGACAGTCCTGGAGAAACCGTTCATTCCCTCTCACATCGCCAACGTGAGTGATTTTCTCCATAAGAAAGAACAGAAATGGGTGTTGAAACTAGGGACCGACCGAATAGGGTTGAATGATGACATTCCCTGATCCTCTTTTTGAACTCTCTCCAAGAGATATACACAGTACAATGTGGTCATGAGACTTTGATATGGAGCCCCATTCAGTACGTAGATCCAGCTTACAACCATCTAAATACTGTACTGGAATCATTAGCGCTTATATCAGCCGTTGGGCTGGGTTCTACGACCTGTACCATATGACCATACAACGACCTGCACCATATGACTCTAGAGGTGGGCGTTGTGATATGTGTTTCCGCTGCCCTAGCGAGATTAGTAGTTATGCACATCCATCAGGGGTTATAGTTATAACATATTATGATTCTAGCGCTAGCTGTGGGGCTATATCGGATTATATCACTTTGGTTTCAGGCTTAGTTATAAGTCTCTACCGTAGACACCGAACGATTATCTTTGCCGATTGCCTAACACATGTTGTTTACAATCCACTATAAACAACGGCAGCCTGCTCAGCAACCCCAAATCATTTTGCCTAATCTCTGCTGAAGACGGATAGTAATCCAGAAACACGTGTCCAGAGATGGCCAGCACTAATCTGCACCCACCTGGTGAAACACTCAAGACTTTCCAAGTGTACTCGCTTGTCGATCTGAACTGCATCTACCATGATGCCCAGGGGCGACTCTGCTGGGAGGTGAGCAGTGTGCTCCCACACCCTCCTACTTAAAGGCTGCCCTCGAGCCGCTGTGGGCTGACGAGCTCGTTGAGAGGCACCTGCACGCCTGGAGAGATACTACGTTCCAAGGATACGGCAGCCTGCTCAGCAACCCCAAATCATTTTGCCTAATCTCTGCTGAAGACGGATAATAATCCAGAAACACGTGTCCAGAGATGGCCAGCACTAATCTGCACCCACCTGGTGAAACACTCAAGACTTTCCAAGTGTACTCGCTTGTCGATCTGAATTGCATCTACCATGATGCCCAGGGGCGACTCTGCTGGGAGGTGAGCAGTGTGCTCCCACACCCTCCTTCTACTTAAAGGCTGCCCTCGAGCCGCTGTGGGCTGACGAGCTCGTGGAGAGGCACCTGCACGCCTGGAGAGATACTACGTTCCAAGGATACGGCAGCCTGCTCAGCAACCCCAAATCATTTTGCCTAATCTCTGCTGAAGACGGATAATAATCCAGAAACACGTGTCCAGAGATGGCCAGCACTAATCTGCACCCACCTGGTGAAACACTCAAGACTTTCCAAGTGTACTCGCTTGTCGATCTGAACTGCATCTACCATGATGCCCAGGGGCGACTCTGCTGGGAGGTGAGCAGTGTGCTCCCACACCCTCCTTCTACTTAAAGGCTGCCCTCGAGCCGCTGTGGGCTGACGAGCTCGTGGAGAGGCACCTGCACGCCTGGAGAGATACTACGTTCCAAGGATATGGCAGCCTGCTCAGCAACCCCAAATCATTTTGCCTAATCTCTGCTGAAGACGGATAATAATCCAGAAACACGTGTCCAGAGATGGCCAGCACTAATCTGCACCCACCTGGTGAAACACTCAAGACTTTCCAAGTGTACTCGCTTGTCGATCTGAACTGCATCTACCATGATGCCCAGGGGCGACTCTGCTGGGAGGTGAGCAGTGTGCTCCCACACCCTCCTTCTACTTAAAGGCTGCCCTCGAGCCGCTGTGGGCTGACGAGCTCGTGGAGAGGCACCTGCACGCCTGGAGAGATACTACGTTCCAAGGATACGGCAGCCTGCTCAGCAACCCCAAATCATTTTGCCTAATCTCTGCTGAAGACGGATAATAATCCAGAAACACGTGTCCAGAGATGGCCAGCACTAATCTGCACCCACCTGGTGAAACACTCAAGACTTTCCAAGTGTACTCGCTTGTCGATCTGAACTGCATCTACCATGATGCCCAGGGGCGACTCTGCTGGGAGGTGAGCAGTGTGCTCCCACACCCTCCTTCCACTATAAACAACATTGAGCTAGCTCGTCATTGGTTAAACTTGCCCGTAGGCTCAGCCACTAATTCTGCTTGGAACATCACGGACGCATGACGTAGTCTATCGGTGCGTCACGTGAGCGTTCCTAACCAATCAGGGATAGCGAGATAAAACCAACACTAAACAAACCGCCGGTACCTCCCCAGACGGCACAGATGCCGCTGAGAAGTACAGACGGATAGGTGAGTGCGTTTGAGGTTCTGTCTGTCGATGCAACATAATTGTAGAACGTGGTCCGTTCCAGAGTAGTTTTCTAGAATCTGCTCTGCTTCGGATCCTCACCGCGAGGCACTCGAGTAAACTCGGTCTTGCAGGTGGGACTTCATGATACTCCCAGTTCAAAGAGCTCCCTTGGCTTTAGACTATGAGTGCATTAAAAGGATGTATACATCAATATGTAATCACCACAGTACTAGGGCAACGGTTGATTTACAATCACTATTCCATTTACTCTAAGTTTGAAGCGGATATGACATTCTTGATACCGCCCCTCATACTTTGCTAGACTGCGTATATGCCTTGGTTGTAACACTGAGGACAATACTCTATAGCTCATATACATCTGTTTCTGGCACTTCATGGTGGGTGATTCTAGTCTTTGAATTTATTCACCTTTTTCAGAGCGGTGCTTCACTAAAGTCCTGAGCCGCAGCCAGGCGGGGTGA
This sequence comes from Lissotriton vulgaris, assembly GCF_964263255.1. Classification (NCBI taxonomy): domain Eukaryota; kingdom Metazoa; phylum Chordata; class Amphibia; order Caudata; family Salamandridae; genus Lissotriton; species Lissotriton vulgaris. Next base: position 489,922,259 of record NC_141693.1, read on the forward strand.
GGTGTATACTTCTTACTAACCAGGTAAGAAGTATTTTGTGAAACTTGAAAAGTTTCAATTTCCACTATAATTATAATACACTAGTTTGTTCAGTGTGTCAGTTCAGATTCCGAGACATGAACATCACCTTTGTTGATGATCACAACAGGTGCAAAAGAAGGCTTATTGTGGTCAGGTGTTGAGGGATTTGCTCATGCCATGCTTTTTTATTTTCAGTCCATCGCTGACTGTGTGAGAAGACTTGGAACAGACATACCTAGAAGGTTCAGGTGACATTTAAGTGTCGTTCCTACTGTGTTTCACTCACTTTTTAACACTTCTGTCACATTGGGGTTTTTTTTCTGTTTGCAGTAGCTGTATAGTTAAGGTCCTGAAGAAAGCAAGGCTACTGGCCGGTTTTGCTGAAACATGTCGACCACGTTACATCACTAGACAGGTCATTAATTCTACCCTGTCTTGGCTATTTTTAACATTGGTGTTAGGAGCTCTACCCTATTAAAATTATTTTTCTGCTCCTTAAACCAATTTTACTCACCTTCTTTATTTATTTTCTTGGTACTCCCCTTGCACTGCACACTCTCTTTTTTACCCCGTCAGTTACTTTACCAACACACACGTTTGTGACCCTAATACCAACACATACTAACTAACAGGAAGGTTAATTTCCTTCTGCTAGAGAAACAAGATCCAGTATAGTGTTGGTCCTCGGAGCCCCAAATGATGAAGGGCGGTTCCGAGTGGTGACTGATGGGTGCCAGAGACCAGACACCGATCTTGATCTGGCCTGTTTAACACCACTCCTTTTCCAGTCATATGGCGATTGGGAGCGTTACACCTTCGCTGTCCTCAATATTAGCCTGTCTTACTCCTGACCCTCTGATACTTTTTGTGTTATATATTTGCAGGTGTGCACTGTGTCCACAGAGCTCATGAACTCACAATGCATCATCTAAGTAGGCAACGTGGAAAACTGATTGCTCATAAAAACACATGCATGTAATCTCGCCAAGCCACGGGACACGCCCACTTGCGAGGCCACGCCCCCGAGACAGGTATAAAGCGCGCTGATTTCTAGCGTCGCTTGTTAAACTGTGGAACCTCCTGAGGCTCAGCCGGGAGTAGAAACTTATCGCATTTCTTATTTTAAACCCACTTTGACCTAATTTTAACATCACTTACTCGCCTTCTGGCACCAGATCTTCCTGGGCAGGTCACCTCACTTCAGCGGATTTAGCGCTGCAAACCGAGTCTTGTTGTCATTCTCGGCCGCCATTCCCCCTCGCCAAGCCACGGGACACGCCCACTTGCGAGGCCACACCCCCCCCGCACTCGCTTCCGCCCATAAATATGTGTATCTACAGGAAGTGCAGCGGACGAGCGCAGCGGGCGCGACATTTGCGCGCCGAAGGCGCGCCTAAGGCAAGCCCGTCTGCGCCCGTCCGCGCCAAGACTGCGACAGGCGCAGGAAACTTTGCTCATTCTTCCTCCCTTATCTCTTACCAACCCTTCGACCTCCTTCAACTACGGGCCACTAAGCATTGCTCATGTATACTTGACCCAGCCACGTTGGCAGGCCCTGTTAGCTGCAAGCTCTGCCACTGGACCACTGGCCTACACTCAGCCCTCTCATCGGCCAATGTACCATCCCCTCAGGCCCCCCAGCTCTCCTTCAAAGGTGGACTAATCAATGCACGATCCATGTGCAAACACAACCAAGACATACATGATCTCATTTTGGAGGCCGATTTTGACTGCCTTATGATAACGGAAACATGGCTGACGGCAGACAGTAACCCTGACATTGCTGTCGCCCTACCCCAGGGCTACTCGCTCTTCAGGGAAGATAGAGTTAAGGGCCGAGGTGGAGGTGTCGCAATCATACTTAAAGACACCTTCCCTTGTCATACCTTCAGTTTGGAGCCCTTAAAAAAGACAGAAGGCCTAGGCTTCTCCATTAAACTGAACGAACACACCTCGTTTTCAGGTGGTCTTATCTACCGCCCTCCCGGTAACGCCACCGAGTTCCTCGACTCCCTGTGCGACTCCTTAGGTCAACTTTCACTTAGATACCCATCCTTCACCCTCCTAGGTGATTTTAATCTACATCTTGAATCGAAATCAGATGTACAAACCATTAATTTTACTCAAACCCTTGACATGTTCAATTTTAAGCAACTTGTCACTTCACCTACCCACTCCATGGGTCACACCCTTGATGGTGTTTGCACTAACTCTTCCTCCCTATTCACTCTGCCCCCTTTACCTCAGATCTGGTCTGACCACTCCCTAGTCCCATTCCATATTATGAACACAAATCCGACCACCTGCAATAAAGCTAATTCTTCCCTCAACAACCGCACCAACTGGAAAAAGGTCCTAGATAACATCATTCTGAAACCCCTAATGCAATCTCAAATCCCCATCCTGTCTGGCAACGTCGACACCGACGCTGACCTCTTCCACAACTGGATTACACAGGAAATGAATTCCAGAATCCCCCCCTTTCGCTCTCGCACCTCCCGGTGCAAAACCAAAACCAATGCTCCTTGGTTCACACCCGAACTAGCCAATGCTCATTTGTTATGCAAAAAGGCAGAACGTAAATGGCGAAAGACATACGAGGTGGTAAATCGTCTTTCCTATATCGCCACAAGGAAAAACTATCTCTCTGAAATCAAAATGGCCCAAAAAAATTACTACGTAAACGCCATCAAAAACTCCTGCCAAAAACAAAAGGCACTGTTCGCGATAGTGAAATCATTTACGCAGCCCAAGGCACTTCTGCCTGAAATCCCCCCTTCTCAGAATCTCTGCGACCAAATCTCAGACTACTTCGAGGACAAAATCGCCTCGATTCAAATCAACTTTCCCCCCCCAGCTATTCCTTCTGTGTCCCCTCCACCGGACCCTCAAGGCTGCACGTTCAGTAGCTTCTCCCCGGTCACATTAGAGCAAACCAGAGAAGCCATCCTGGCCTGCAAATCGGGTTCCCCGTCTGATCCCTGTCCCCCCAAAATACTTCACCAACTAATCGACGTGGTTAACCCAACCATTAACAATCTTATTAATTCATCGCTCAGCACAGGCTTAGTACCCAGCCGTTGGAAAAAGGGAATTGTCAAACCCCTTATGAAAAAGGCAAATAAACCCCCGACAGACCTTACCAACCTTCGCCCGATATCGCTGCTCCCGGCCTTGGGAAAAATAACGGAACAACTAGTTCATAGTGAGCTAAAACGCTACCTGGATGACAACAACATCCTCCACCCCCAACAGTCGGGCTTCCGGCCCAAACATTCGACCGAAACCGCACTAATCGAACTATCTGACACCTTAAAAACCCTACAAGATCAGAGGAAAAATTCCATTCTCATCCTCCTCGACCTAACGGCGGCTTTTGATACCATCTCCCACTCCATCCTTATCAGTAGACTAAAGGACATTGGCATCTCCGACTCCGCCCTATCCTGGATAAAGTCCTTCCTCTCTGACCGATCTCAAACTGTTGCTCTGGGCTCCAACTTCCACTCCAAAGATAAGCCAGTCTCCTCAGGTGTCCCGCAGGGGTCCATCCTGAGCCCCCTCCTTTTTAATATTTACCTTATTCCCCTTCTGACCCTGATTGAATCATTCGGCATACCTGTCACCTCGTATGCCGATGATACACAACTTATCGTGCCACTAGAGGATAACACCACGGAAGCTGAACTCAATCTTAAACTCTGCTTGACCGAAGTCTTCCTATGGATGGATAACAATCACCTAAAATGTAATTCGAGTAAAACGGAGATCCTCCCGATCGGAAAAAACACCTCCTTCTGCCCAGCACTCTGGTGGCCAGACAATTCAGTTGCTCCCCCTCAGACAGTGTCATCGGCCAGGAATCTCGGCGTAATTTTTGACTCCGACCTCTCTTTTGATCAGCATGCCAGAACCGTCGCAGGTAAATGCTTCGGAATGATCAAATCCCTCAGAAAGTTCTTCAACTTTCTCCCCATCGACGCCAGAAAAACGGTGACAGTGGCACTTATAATCTCACGTCTGGATTATTGTAACGGCCTGCTCGCTGGGGCTAAAAAGAGCACGCTTCTGAAACTTCAGAGCGTACTACATACAGCCGCGCGTTTAGTCCTTGGACTGCCCCGCAGATCTTCCATCACCGCAGCGCTGCTATCCCTCCACTGGCTACCCCTTCACAAAAGAATTCTTTTCAAAATCCTGATCATAGCCTTCCGGGCCTACAACAAAACAGGCCCTAAATACCTCACCAGGCGTTTTCCCCACTATACCCCTAGTCGCCACCTTCGCTCTACCCATGACAATCTTATCCTCCCCTCTAAATACAATTTGAAAACCAAGGGCGGGAAGACCCTCAGTTTTCTTGCCACTAAAGCTTGGAATAGACTGCCTAAAACCCTCAGACAACTGACCCAGGAAAAACCTTTTAGAAAGCTTCTTAAGACCTGGATCTTCACTCTCCCTGACGATTACTCCAAAGCAGCTATCTAATCCTCTTGGACTGCCTTTCACAGAATCTTTCAGCGCCAAGATGCTCCCTTCAGAGCGAACGTTGCGCTCTAGAAATACCCCACAAATATCAAATATCAAAATACTCCTTAATGAATTGGTGCGCCCAGATGTAGGGCCAGCATGACTCTGGGATGTAATTGATCCTCACATGTCAATGTTATGGGGGTCCGATGTCTGGGAACTATTAGTTGCTGTACTGCGCCCGATGTACGAGCATGAAGACATTCATACACTTCAACAGACTGCAGGGGCGGGCCTGTTTGAGCATGCTCCGTTAGTATAGATATACAATATCCTAAAGCAGGCGACCAATAGCGTAGGTAGCGGTCGATTCTAAAGACGGGGCAGAGTTCAATGCTCCGTTATTTGCTGTTAATTCCCCGAGAGTGCATGTTACATTATTGCATTCTATTTAGATAAGTAGTGTGGAGGGTGGACCAGTATTGTCCTACTCCGTTACGTCAGGTATACAATCTCCCAGAGCAAGCGGCAAACGGCAACTATGTCAGGGGATTTCAGAGCCGGGAAAGGGTCCCAAGCTCCGGTACTTACTATTGTCTCCCTCCGTAGGCGTCATTCACCCCTACCCTCGGCGAAGTGCTGCGCGGTGTGGAAGAGGAGCTGTACTGAGCCGGTCTCTTATGCCAGTCGCTTGTTTACACGCCGTGTGCGTGGTTCCGGGTGCCCTGGGAGGTCAGAGAGGAAGTGCTAGTGACGTCACGAACCCGTGAAACGGGGCGGCCATCTTAGAATGGTTAAAGATAGCTCTGTATCAGTTAATGAGGTAGTCCCTCGCAGCTAATCTGAACAGTAATAAAGCAGTTCTAACATCAGGTTTAACATTTTGTAAGTAACCTGTAATGTCCTCGGTACATACATCTGCACAACCTAGAAATGTTTTGACCTATAATCAATGGGAACATTGTCCAATGCCACCAAAAGGAAGTTCGAAAAAATTTTATGAGAATTTTACATACTTCTCAGGGTTTAATACCAGTGATCCAGAAACGTTTTATTTTAAAATAATAAATAAGACAGGAAGGAAAACAATGTTGACAAAAACTAAATTGATTCATTCTGAAAAATGTTATGACAAAATGTCTACATTTGGTTTTGAATTTTGGAAAAACATCATTGAAACAAAAACCATCTGGGGAACAAAAGACTGGCAGGTACAAGGTATAGAATCATTACTTAGAGCCTGCATGATCCTAGAACAAATAATATTCCTGAATGACACCATTCAACAAACTACTTGTCTTGGTTTAGCTAAGAAAAAAAAACTTATACAATTCTGAGCATTGAAAAACTTGAGAGATTACCATTGACAATGTCAGAGAGACCTGTCATTGAATGGATAATACACGGAACAATTACAATCCCAATAACGACTTTCCAGTTTAAATATTGCCAAGAATATATACCAGCAGGCCAGTATGAAAGGTTGGGTAAAGGTTACATCAAATCAACCTGGGATTTACCTTACACACACAAATGTCATAGTGAAGGGAGAAAGGAGGTATTCCTTAGTGGCAATAATTGTAAACAATCACTAAGCGGTACACTTCTGTGTCAAGGCATTAACTTGCATGGAGCCTGCGAAGGGTCTTCAAATAACCTTTCATGTCACCTGCAAGGGACTCCTGCAACACAGATAGAACCATTCTTCAGACAACTTTCCAACGGTAGCTACGTTATAAGAACTCACCACAGCTGTTGTGGAATGGTGCCTGGAGAATGCTATCTTGTAACTGTTACTTCCAGGGTCGTTTGCTGTATGCAAGTATTGTATCCAAACAGCAATCTAGACATGGAGGCGGCAATATGGCCTCATGTGAATATCTCTTCTATTCGAATTGATACTTTAAGCAGAATGACGTCTGTTCTTTTACAGACAACTGTGCCTTTGACCTCATCCAAAGAAATGTATGAACTGCAAGTTGCAAGGACAGCGGCAGAGATACATACGCTTTTATCAACAAATTTCCCCATGCATTTCGCAGAAATGTTAAGCCAAATTTTGACATGTCTGATACCAGTGGCATCCCACATGTATTTAAGACAAATTTTTTGGGACTGTTAACACCATTTGAAACAGTTCTGGGCATTTTCACAAATTTTGTCCATTCTGTCTTTGGCTGCCTACCTTTAATTTTGGGACTCGTAGCAGGAATTTTATTTTTGTTTCTTCTGCTCCGATATGGCAAGCCAATCCACAGACAAGACTCCAGCAACGATGGAAGAAACGATCCTAGCAATACTATACCGAGACCATATCACTAAGGTCCTCGGATTGGCCCGGCTAAGAGATCTGAGTACAACTTGGTTTCTTTCATTCAGACCAATCTGGCAAGATTGCATCTTACCTGTGCTTCAATGTCTGCTATGCGGAGAAGAATGCGTGTTGGACGTCTGTCTTACACTACCATCAGCAGTACCAATCGATGTCGATACTTTGCTTTGTCCTGTAACGACTCATGCAACGTGTTGTCCCAGTGGCTACTTATTCTGATGACGGCATTCGTTGAGACTTCACCACTATGAGTAGGTGGCGGTGAGGTACGAGAGGAAAGCATCACCAAACAGGTACAACCTTCTGTGAGCATTGCTGATGCAAACATCACTGATAGCAATCACGCACAGAACTGCACAGTTTCAGTATTTTCAAACTTGGTCGAACTTTCACCTGATGTTGTAGACCAATTTTTTGCAAGCCTATCTGATATGATGTTCTCACCTGAACAACAAGAATAACTTTTAAAAGCAACAAGCACACAGTGTTGCCTGAAACTCTGAATTTGGCCTTCAGTTCTGTTAAACAAAGCAAACTGAAAACATTTGGAACTATTTTTTCCCCTGAAAACGATTTTTTTTTTTTTTCAAACAAAAATATTTTCAATTTTTCCGGCACATGGTACTTTGCTTAAAGTAGAACTATTCTTAGATAACAGAGCTTCTATTTTTAGAGTGATAAGAGACAATATTTTACCTCAGCGTCTAGCACATGTACACTATTGTATAATATTATGTGATGAAATGGTCTCGACCTTCTCTTCTGTATATAGAGCCATTTCATGTGTAATTTTCGCAAATTGGTTCAGCTAATATATATGCATTTAACTAAATGATAACCTTGCTTGAAAAAACGTACAGTACCAATACTCATTTTGTGTATAAACCATACACCATTTCAAATGCAATTTATGTATTTTGGGGTGGGTTGGAAAACACACATGCCTCGTTATATGTTTATATTGCTTATTTTTTAGTAATGATGGACATTAATAGGTGGAATGGGTGTTGTATCTCTATCTAGGACCCTAATTCGATATTCCCGATTCATGCCCTTATGTGGTTATAATAAATAATATCCTTATAAAGGCATAAGAATCATATCCATACTTAGTAATAGCCCATGCAGTCCAAAGCACGGCAAGGCTACTCCCATAGACTCCTAGAAAGCACAACGCGTTCTTTAAACAAACCAAGCCTCCAGCAGCCTGGGAAAACCCCCTGCTTTTGTTTTGATTTGCACAAGAACTCCTGGAGTCCAGAAAGAACTGTTAGTTCTTAATGACGTCTTATGTCCAACCTTACGTCAAACCCGGGACCTTTCAGGTATAAATGTACCAACGTTGCCTTAAGCAAACACACGGTGGCGGGGAGCAGAGCAACGTTCTACTTGTCCGAGAGCCCAGCTGTTGCCAGAGCCGAAGAAAGCCGCCCCTCCCTTTTTGATGTGCTGGAGAAGCTGCCTTTTCTCACGCCGAGCAATCCAGCTCCGGTGTTCCCAAGTCACCCTCGCGGGTTGCCTGGGAGATTGAGTACTGAGAAGCGCGATACAAGACCTCCTTCATTCTATAACCAAGGTAAGGAGCTGATTAAAACCTTAGAGAGGATTCTTGATTCCGATCCTTGGCAAAAACCTAATTTTAACTTAAAACTGCTACTTACTTACTCCTTCCCACGTATTAGGCTTAGGTGAGGCACACTGGGGTAGGCGTATCTTAGAAGCATCAGTTGAGTTGGTTAGTCAATGTTTTTATGTATGTATATATTTTATCCATTTTAAAGTATCATATGGCTAAGAAACCATATCAATGCTTTTACAGTATTATTTCATAATACTACTTTTACTGTACGCACTCTACTTTATTACAAGTATTGCAATTGTGGCAATTCATTTCTCTTGCATGAGAAAGAAGCCTGCTCAATAAAATTACACCTTTTTATTGAAAACGCCCGTCTCTCTATTTCTCTGCACTCTGGTGGAACTAAGCATGCACGACTGACTGAGTGAAATAGCTGTCTATTGTTTTCACACAACTCTAGAGATACACTCTTTATTCTGAGGGAGCAAAGTTGTCATGTTTAAACGGTTGTCAGAAACTATTCCCTTCTTGTCTAAATCAGGACGGTTAACTCTTTCCTGAACATTCGAGAAAGCGTCTAGTGACCTCTGAGCTAGCTGGCAAAACTAATTAAGTCTAACATAGTGAGTAGAGACCTAGATGACCTCAGTCCTACTCCAATGCGTAGAGCCTATTGGGAATGTAGGAACTACACTACACTTTGTCTCAACAACTGCCTTCAATCTACACTGCAGACAGCAGAGTTCACAACCTCAATTGAGCTTTCCTTCTACATTAAGGACAGCATTACATTCAATACTGTTTTCCTTATCACAAATGCAATTCTATGTCCTTAGATTCTGTTATCTGTAACTAAATAGCATTCTTCAATCTTTGTCTCAACAACTGCCTTCAATCTACACTGCAGACAGCTGAGTTCACAACTTCAATTCAGCTTTCCTTCAACATTAAGGACTGCATTACATGTATCACTGTTTTCCTTATCACAAATACAATTCTATGTCTTCAGATTCTGTTATCTATAACTAAATAGCATTCTTCATCTATCTTACTACAACTACCTTCAATCTAGACTGCGGACAAGTGGGTTGACAACTTGCATTCACCGATCTTTCTGTCAATAACTACCTTCAATCTACACTGCAGACAGAGACTTCACAACTTTAATTGACCTTTCCTTCTACATTAAGGACCGCATTACAATACCGCCAGTAGACCAAAAAACATTCAATACAATCTTGATTTATTTAAAACAGACAATTTCAAAATGTCATCACATGTCCTTACAGTTTGTACATTAGGAAATTCAGCCTTCATTTCTTAAAATTATAAATGTTTCTACTGTATGTCTTCAGATTTTGTATTAAAAAAGAGACAAAAAGCATTCCTCCATATCTGTGTCAACTACTGCCTTCGACCTACACTACGGACAAGAGGATTAACAGCTTCAATTCACCTTTCCATGTACACTAAGGACAACATCGAATGTAGCTTTGCTTTTTTTAAGACAATTGTACTGTGTCCACACATTCTGTTAACTGTGACAAAATTGCATTCATCGATCCCTTTAATGAAGGCCAAAAGTAAATTGAAAAGAGAAAGTAACACATAATTTTTCTGACATTTTTCTTAGGGGAATAGAATGATAGATCAAGTTCTAAGCCTTTTTTTAATGACAATTTATCTTCAGAGTAATGATTTGCATACAGATGACACTACAATTCGTACCTATGAGGTTAGAAATGGTTGTGCTATTGTGAAACACAAAATTGTTCCTAGAAATGAAAAAGAAGTGTTACCTGAGGAACTTTTAGGGATGCGTTCTAAAACTCCAGTGAACACTTCCAAATGTAGTAGTATTTATACTGTTAAGAATCTATTAATTTTTTAATGCAACTTTTTACCTAAGTATAATAACAAAAGTGTTAAACAAAAGATTAAGATGTGGCATGCACTAGACTCTTGCAGAGTGAGAGAAAATACTGGTTTGCAAAGTCATTCACTGCCTTGTCTTTCTAAAACATTATGCCAAAGTGTTTTTCACCAATTCAGAATCTTTCCTGTTCATCATACTCAAATTACAAAATTAATCAGAACATTGTATTACGCAAAAATTCCAGCACTAATGTTAAAAATAAATTGAACAGTATTCTTTTCCGTGCATCTGTATCAGATGTAACAAATGTCTCTGAAGAAATTCAGTTTAGTTACTTTGGTCCTCAGGAAAACCGTGCAGAAACTGAGATATTAATAGAAAAGAATGTGGAACAGAATGTACAATGTTGTACTGTAGATAATTGTGAGCAACATATTACAAAGTTGTAGGTGATTTCACTAACACCAAAACACCAAATTATTCTTCCATTTGTTTTAAAAAAAACTCGTTATAAAAATCAAACCAGTACTGTTCATCTGTATTTAAAAAGGAAAATAATAATGATGAAACATTTCACAACTTATTTATCACAGACTTGTTTTGAATTGCATTCTAATCACCATATTTCTAAATATTTTTATAACAAATTAGATAAGAACAAAATGCCTCATAGTGCTGTGCATAATAATGTAGACTTCGTAATAAATCCTTCTAAACTGATGGATTTAAATACCTATGAGTCTATTCTTATCGTCCATCCATTTCAGGCATTATTAGTATAGAGCCTAACACAGAAAAATGTCCTCCTTTTCATTTACAGAGAGAACCCACCTACTGCTGCACCAAGCACAGCAATTGCTACAGTAACATATTCAGCAAGCAATCCACACCCACAAGTTAATCCTCATTTCGGTGAAATTAACATTCTATGCATTTATTGTGATAAAGTTTTGTCTTACGAGCAACAGTCTATCGACCTAATAAAATGCATGGATCAGGAGCATCACTATGCTCAACATTACTTTTTTGACGTTATCTTCTAATTAGTATGAACTACGGCAGCCGAAAGCAGTGCTTATATTGCACACTTTCTGCCTTTCTTGACTGGTATTATCAATTATTTTTCAATATCACATTCTGATTGAACATCAAGGCCCTGCATCGAGCCTTTTTGTTATAACTACTTCCCCGGCTAGAGGCACTGGGTAATTTGCACACTTGCAGCCATTTTAATAAATGTATTCTTATAACCTCTCATACCTTAATAGACCTAAAATAATTTCATCATGTATTTCATATGCCTCATTATCAATTTCAAAACTCATATGATCATACTCGATGTCATGTAATTCTTCCAGAAAATCAACATCTAACCTTTAATCTTTGAAATCACAGCTTATATCTCCAGCATTTATATCTTCCTCTTCATTCTAGCTACTTGTAAAAAGTATGTTCAGCTCTTCTAAGACACTGTTACTAATTTCGAAAATGTGTTCAAATTGTGTTATTGATTTTCCATACTGAATTTCTTCTGTTGTAGCTCCTTGTACATAAACACTTCTTTTTATCTTTACTATAATATCAGCTCATGTGGTGATTCTAGAAAATTATAATAAATATTTATTTTTCAAATAAAACAATATTTTGAACATGGGTATATTCTATTTTAAAAACATTGGAAAATTAAATACAATAAATAGTGTCACTCTACATTGTGTCAAGTGCTATATTTATCCTACCGACTGTGTTGTAAACTTAAAACAGAGACAACAGCAGTGCCACCATTACGTTTTCAATTAGGGTGGAGGGAGGCAAACAAAAAACAACACTGCCACAGACACTACGCTGTGGAACTCATTCTAAAGAGTCGTAGAAACATACTGTAAATAAAACAGAGTACAAGTAAAGTAAAAGAAAAAAATATACATGCATGACAAAGTCACTGGACTAATACTCTGTTCCCCAACACAAAATAATAATGCAAAAACTATATGTACGAATGTTTAAGGAGCTGCAAATGAACCCATTCCCCCCGGGATTCAAGAAATATCATTAGGAACCGTGTGGGGAACACTAATTCCCACACGGTCCCAGTCGTCTCCCCGGATCCTTCGAGAGCAAGCATTCCTTTCTCAGAGAGAGCAGTTTATATGCTGCTCTCTAACGAAAAGCAATCTAATTTCTACTTGAAAGACACAGCAGCTTAACTGGCTCTCCCTTTCAAATAGGAAACCGGTTTGCTGTGCTAAAGTGGACGCCGCAACGCTCTCACTCTACCATACCAAACAGCAGTGTCTGGGACACTTCAGAAGTCGGCCCTGACACATGGTGGTCCCCAGAACAATCAAGAGCTCCAGGACGGAATCAGCGCTACCCCATCCTAGCATTAAAAAAAAACAAAAAGTGGTAACCCCCGGATCTAGAAGGTCCGTGCCCTCAAGGCCACCCTGTTTTAAAGATTACTGCCCCAGGAATGTGGAGGACCCCAGGGCATGTACGCCCCCTCGGCCACACTTTAAAATAAAACATGCCTGCTTATACATCCCACTTTCAAGCATTGGCAGCCAATCAACCTGCAACTCGTGATTGGACGTCCGCATGCGCCGCAATTTTTCCATTGTAAATAAAAAATATATTAGAGCTTAAAAATCCATGAACGACCCCCTGAGCAAGCCTACAGGATCAGGATGTTTCTACCATAACCCCTTTCCTTATTTCTCAATTTATTTTTTATTTTTTTCTAACTGTTTTCTTGTGACTCGGTTCTAGCGACCAACAACACAGCTGCCAACACTTCCTGGTTTGGAGTGTCGACAGACAGTTGACAACCAATCAGCATGCACGTAAATATACGTACTGAGCCATTTTTCTATTCAAAATAAAAAAATTAAAAAGCCAAAAAATTCTAAACCTAACCCCTGACGAAGCCTACAGAGTCAGGCTGGTTCTACCCTGCCCCCTTTTCTTATTTCTCAACTTTGTTTACTGTTTTCTTGTGACTCGCTTCTAATGACGAACAAGATGGCTGCCAACACTTCCTGGTATAGAGTGTTCACAGACAGTTGACAACCAAACAGCAGGCAGCTCGTGCACGTAAATACGCGTACTGAGCCATTTTTCTATTCAAAATAAAAAAAATTAAAAAGCCTAAAAATTCTAAACCTAACCCCTGACGAAGCCTACAGAGTCAGCATGGTTCTACCCTGCCCCCTTTTCTTATTTCTCAACTTTGTTTACTGTTTTCTTGTGACTCGCTTCTAATGACGAACAAGATGGCTGCCAACACTTCCTGGTATAGAGTGTTCACAGACAGTTCACAACTAATCAGCATGCAGCTCCTGCTCGTCATTCTACGTATTTCCATACACATACTCCGCGATTTTTCTTTAAAAAAAAAAAAGAAAGAAAAATTGAGCCTAAAGATCCATGTACAACCCCCTGAGCAAGCGTAAAGGATCAACATGTTTGTAGCCTACCCCCTTCCCTTTTTTCTAAACTTTCTTTACTGTTTTCTTGTGACTCGGTTCTAGTGAGGCACAAGATGGCCGCCAACACTTCCTGGTTTCTAGGGTTGAAGGACAGTTGACAGCCAATCAGCATGCAGCTCGCGATCGTAATTGAACGAATTACCATACGCGTGCTGCACCCCGTCTTGAGATATCGCTATGATTTTACTTGCAATTTTCTCAGAAACTACTGAATGGATTTACACCATTTAACACAAAGCACAATCTGCGAACCAAACTCTACCTCTCTGCCAAATTTCGTGTAATTCCGTTCAGCCGTTCGGGCTGTAGACCTGGCTAAAGGTCCCTATGGAAAAATGCATGGGGAAAACACATTATGGGACCCCCCTTTTTTCTCAGCCCCTGCTTGATGAATCACCCCCAAACTTTTAGGGAAGGAGCGGAACCAAGCAGGCCATTTTCTTGGAGAAATGCGCGAAGATTCGTCCACCGGTGCCAAAGTTATTCCAAATAGAATGTTGTGGATTTATATATATATATATATATATATATATATACATATATATATAGCCTTGTAGAGCAGAAGCCCCGTAGGGTAGACTTGGAAGCATCTTTATTTGTTAGATGGCGGATGCATTTCGGCCTTTCCGGCTCTCGTCAGCACCATCAAGTTCAGGGTGCCTCACTAAAACATCAAAGTGCCTCCTGCTGGTCATCAATAGTGAGCATCCACTCCGCCCATCCTGTGTTAGCTCACCTAACCCAGTTTGTGATGTTATGGTGGACTGCAGTTCCCAGGATGCATTTCTCTCCCAGGTAAGTGGTGCCGGGCGTTTGATCAGTTCTCATCCCAAAATATATATATTATCTACTGGCGGTCTCCAGTAGATAGTTATAGTTAGGTCCTAGTTTCCATAGGAAACGCGTTTATTTTTTTCCCAATAACTTTAGCGGTGGTTGACGAATCTTCGCGAAATTTTCAAAACTTGTGGGGCGCTCCCGTCAGCTCTAATCTTGAAAGTTTTGGGGTGTTTTGGCAAACATGGGCCGAGAAAAAAGGAGGTCCCAAAACGTGTTTTCTCCATGGTAATTTCCATAGTAAAGTTTAGACACAGCTATAGCCTGAACTGCTGAATGGAATTACACCAAATTAGGCAAAAAAGAAGCATCTGTTTCAGAAAGAGAACTTTTTTTAAATGGTATAAATCTGTCTGTAGTTCCTGAGAAAATAAAAAAAAAAAGTTTCTATATATAGAGGCGCAGTGGATCCGCTCACCCTCCCGACCACAAGCTTTATTCTAATTGGCTGTCAAAACTCCAGACCAGGAAGTGTTGGCAACCATCTTTTGACTCGATAGAACCGAGTCACAAGAAAAGAGAAAAAGAAACGCGAAAAACAAGAAAAGGGAGCACGGTAGAAACACCCTGGCCACCTAGGGCCACATTTAGGTCCCGGGTGGGCCAAGTCCCGGGGGCATGGTGAATTGTAATTGCAGGGGACTGGGGGACCCCAGCAGCCCCGGGTACTGCCAACCACCGGAGCTTTTCTTAAATATTTGTGGGGGGCACGCGGCCCCCTGCAGCCCCGAGGACCGCCACATCCCAGGGCTTGTTTTTTTAATGTTTGTGGGGCCACCAAAGCCCTTCAAGCCCCATAGATAGACACACCCGGGGATATTATCAAATATTTGTAGGGGTGCAAGGCCCCCCTGCAGCCCCAGGGACAGCCACCCCTGGGGCTTGTTTTTATTTTTTTTAAAACTTGTGAGGGGGCTCGAGCCCTCCACACGCCCTGGGGACCGCCACTTCCCCGGGGCACTAAAATACAAATTTGGGGGTCTGTTACAGACCCCAGAGCCCCACTCCTGGAGCCTGTGATGGCCCCGGGGATCCCCACCCCCCAGGGCAGCACCTGCAGTGTCCCGGGGTGCTCACCTCCAGGACACTGCTGTTTGCTATGGCAGGGTGAGAGCAGTGCGGCTCCCGCTCTGTCGTAGCAAACTAGGTTTTCGATTTTGGAAGAGAGAGTTGGAAACCTGCTCTCTCTTCCAAAATCCAAACAAGATTGCTTTTCTACACAGGGAGCTGCATGTCAGCAGCTCCAAGTGTGGAAAAGTAATTCCAGCTCCAGCAGGAGGCAAGGAGCTGGCTGGGACTGTGGGGGTTTGGGGTTCCCTCACCAGTCCCCAACGAGAGGCCAGGCCCCAGGCAATGGGGACCCGGGGCAAGGAGTTGCCTTGGAGGGGGCCAAGCAGCCCCCCTCCCCCATAATATATTTTTTTCTTTAAAAAAAAAAATACGCAAAGGCCGGCCCAAGAGGGATGGGGTCCCCAGACACATAAATCACTTGGGGGGCCACGCAGCCCCCTGCAAATATACAAATAAATAAATAAACACTGGCCATGCCCCAGGGGATGGGGTCCCCAAGACCGAATACGGCCTCGGGAGGGGGGCCACGGGGCCACCTTCCATTTTTAAAATAAAATTAAAAAATAGGGGTCAGGCCCTGGGGGATGGGGTCACCAGGGCCCATAAAATATGTAAGGAAGGGGGCCACACAGTTCCATTTCTTAAAAATAAAAAAAGACCGGCATCGCTGAGGCCCTGCCCCCTTCCAGCAACACTCTGCAAACGCACTCTGTGGTGTGTTTTAAGTTGGGGAATTAATTTCCCTTTAATGCTGGAGATCCCTGGGGACCAACTATCCCACCAGGTACCTCCAGTAAGCATCACAGAGCTGCGTTGCAGATAGGTGGTCCAGGCCACGCCCCTTTTTACACCTCTCTGCAACTCAGCTCGGTGGCCGCTTACTGGAGGTACCTTGTGCGCTAGTTGTGCCCAAGGGACCCTCAGGATTTAAGGAGACCTAATTCCCCAACTTAAAATACGGCATGGGGTGCGTTTGCCCAGTGGTGCGGGGAGGGGGCGGGGCCTGGGGTGACATGTGTGCAAACACGCCCTGTGGCACGTTTCAAGTTGGGGAATTATTTCCTCTTCAATCTTAAGGGTCCCTGGGGGCCAACTAGCCCACCAGGTACCTCCAGTAAGCGCCACTGCGCTGCGTTGCAGAGATGTAGTCCAGGCCATGCCCCTTTTTACACCTCTCTGCATCGCAGCTCTGTGGCGCTTACTGGAGGTACTTGGTGGACTAGTTGGACCCCAGGGACCCTCACGGTTTAGGAGGCCTTAATCCCCCAACTTAGAACACGCCAGGGGCCGCTTTTGCTGAGTGGTGGAGAAAGGGGGCATGGCCTTTGTCTACCTCTCTTCAATCACACTGTATGGGGGTTACTGGAAGCAAAAGGTAGGCTAGTTGGCCCCTAAAGGACCCCCAGTAGTGAAAGGGACTTCAATCCCATCCAAGAGCGTGCCAGGGAGCGCGTTTGTAGAGTGGTGGGCAAAGAGGGTGTGGCCTGGTACGAGTACTTACCAGTGCTGTTGCGTGGAACTGACTCGAGGTAATAGTTTGGGAAGTTGGCCCCCAAGGATGTCCTTGGGGGCCAACTACCCCTCTTGTTACTTTAAGTATGTCCCACACAGTCCAATTTAATCCTGAGTGTGTTTGGGGGCAAATAATCCCTCCTGGTACCTCCTGTAAGTCCTACGCAACAGAATTCCTGAGCATTGGTTGGTCACCCATCACGCTTTCTCCACCACTCTACAAACGCGACTACTAGTTAAAGTAGATTATTTCTGCACCTCTGACTTAGAGGTAGTTTTAATCCCCCTAAGCTATTATATACTAGGGCCAAACAGAGGAGGTCATGCTAATCACAGGGGTACCCCAATGTTTAGTGTTCCCTAGTGTGTGTAGCTGTTTACACTGTTTTCTAATTGTCTTTCAGCATAACACTGGCTCTAGGCCTGGTTAGTCAGAGTCAGTTACCACCAGTACCAGTCTGAAAAAGTTGTGGGCACAGGATGATTTTGCAATAAGGCCTGTTTCTGCTCCTATGTTCGTTCTTTCGGCACATGTATTGCTTCTTCCTGCACTTTCTTCGTCTTTGTGGACTTCTGTTGCTTCTTTCTGCATTTATTTTGCTTCTTTCTGTGCGTCTTTTCTTCTTTCTTCACATGTTCTACCTCTGTAGGCATAGTTAGAAACTAGCATTTAAAAAACCTTAGAAATTCACTTAAAAAAAAAATAGGTTTCAGGCACTTTATAGTTAGAAATTAGCATTCGAAAAACCTTTGAAATTCACTGAAAAAAACATAGGTTTAAGGGGTGTTATAGTTAGCTGGACATTTCACTCATACAAAACCATAGAAATTCCACTGTTATAGTTAGTTGGGCTAACTATAACTCACACCCACAATGCGCTGATGATGACGTCACATATTACATCAGATCAGATCAAAATCTTTATTCAGCTAAAAATTAGCCTTAAAAGAACAAAATAAGACATTATTATACAGATAAAAATAAACATAATAAAATTTTAGCCGACATAACCAGTGCTCATGGATTCACTTTCCAACAATATTCTGAAGCCGGACTGTGGTGGAGATATACTTATAAATCATAAAACAAGAAAATTCATCATTTAAAAGAAGTAGATAACATAATTGTTACAATTAGCCTTGTTGGTACATTCCGTCCACCCCCATTCCCTGCTCCTGAAGCTCACTGTGGAATGTTGGTGTGTATTCTAGTGAGGAGAGTGGATGGTCATTAAACAGTTATTCCAACAATAATGCAGGTTCACACTTTCTAATATTTAAAAATCTTAATAGAGGTTTTAAAAAGGTACATCTCGGTTTAAGATAACGTTTACAAAAAAAACATACAGAGCAGAGTGTTCTGTGCTGAAATTGAGTTACATGGAGACAGATCTAGTTTGGCGTCACAGTATACATTACTTGAATACAAATCCAACATATGAGCAATTCCCATCCTGAACCTAATCAAGTAAAACATCTTGGCATCTGTTAGAAATGGGGGTCTCTAGTTGGCAGAGGTAGGTACCACTGTCCAAATAGGGACCCTTGCTTCTAGTCAGGGTCCCTTTTGTTCTGTTTGCTAGTAGTCCAGTGGCAGTGGGCTGGCTTGCTGACGCTGCGAGAGCTTTCCCACGTATTCCCTGCACTGTGCCCCGCTGATTGCGAGCGGATGGCGCTTTTATGTAATGCATTGTTTTTAACCCGCATTTTGACTGTGATCTTTTGTTATGCAGGAAACTAACCTTCATACTTACTTCTAGAGGTGAGCTGCTGGTTGGGGGCTGTTTGTCTCCACGGGTTCCCAGCGGTAGCGGGCGCCATCTTTGTTTGGGCTTCCTTCACTAGAGTGTAGCCCTGACACTCCACCCTCGTTCCGCCCTATTTAGGAGCGCGTCTTGCCTCTCGCTCTGTGTTTGCTAGTAGCCCAGTGGCAGTGGGCTGGCTTGCTGACGCTGCGAGAGCTTTCCCACGTATTCCCTGCACTGTGCCCCGCTGATTGCGAGCGGTTGGCGCTTTTATGTAATGCACTGTTTTTAACCCGCATTTTGACTGTGATCTTTTGTTATGCAGGCAACTAACCTTCATACTTACTTCTAGAGGTGAGCTGCTGGCTGGGGGCTGTTTGTCACCGCGGGTTCCCAGCGGTAGCGGGCACCATCTTTGTTTGGGCTTCCTTCACTAGAGTGTAGCCCTGACACTCCACCCTCGTTCCGCCCTATTTAGGAGCGTGTCTTGCCTCTCGCTCTGTGTTTGCTAGTAGCCCAGTGGCAGTGGGCTGGCTTGCTGACGCTGCGAGAGCTTTCCCACGTATTCCCTGCACTGTGCCCCGCTGATTGCGAGCGGTTGGCGCTTTTATGTAATGCACTGTTTTTAACCTGCATTTTGACTGTGATCTTTTGTTATGCAGGCAACTAACCTTCATACTTACTTCTAGAGGTGAGCTGCTGGCTGGGGGCTGTTTGTCACTGCGGGTTCCCAGCGGTAGCGGGCGCCATCTTTGTTTGGGCTTCCTTCACTAGAGTGTAGCCGTGACACTCCACCCTCGTTCCGCCCTATTTAAACGGCCACTATGTGTCAGCGCAGCGGACGAGCGCAGCGGGCGCGACGAAGGCTCGCCGGAGTTGCGCCTGAGTTAAGCCCGTCTGCGCCTGTCCGCGGCCGGCCGGGGCATGGGGCATGTTACTCTGCCTCTCACCTTACTTATACCTGCTCGTCCCTTATATCCATTCACGACCCTGCACTTCCCCTCCCCATTCATCTCCCAGGCTCGCACTATTCGGCCTGCTTACGGCCAGAAAATCCTTTCCTGAGATCACCCCCTTAATGCTAACCGCCAGGCCATCCGCCCTCGGCCCTAAGGCCTGTACTCCTTCGCTGGAACGATCTTCCAATCCTCCCTTGTCCGTGATGTATCTCAACACCCGGTCTCTGGTCAGCCTTCAGTCAGACATTTTCTACCTTTTGGGGTCGGAACAGCCTGACGTCTTGTTTCTGACCGAGACTTGGCTCACAGACGATTCATCTCCTGATATTCTGGCAGCCATCCCTCCGGGCTACTATATATTGCAAGTTAATCGCCCTTCTGGCTAAGCCGGTGGAGCGGTTGCAGCCATCATCAGGCACTCCATTCGGTTTTCTCCAGTGTCCTCTCTTAGTATCCCTTCGACAGACTGTCTCGTACTCAGACTGGAGCAGCCTGGGTCCTCGCTCATTTGCGTTCTGATTTATCACCCCCCTCAACCCATGCCTAATTTCTCAATTCAGTTCGGCGACCTTATTTCCCAGCTCACCATTAACAATTCCAACGTGTTGGTCCTGGTCGACTTTAATTACTGGCCGTCGGATATCCATGAAACCTCTGAGTCGCGGGCTTTTTCGGATTTATTGTTGGGCCTTAATTGTACCCAACACATACACACACCAACGCATGTTAAAGGCCACATTTTAGATCAGGTTTGGACCACCTCTCTTGACATCTCTGCTCCCCTCATCCTCCCTTGTCTTTGGTCAGACCACTCATTAATTACCTTCACTCTAGCTATGCCCTCTCCTGTCACCATTGCCCGACAATCCAACTTCCTGGCACGCAACTGGAACAAAGCTTACCTTAACAAATTTACCTCCCTCCTGAGTTCATCGGCCCCACCCACTATTGGATCCACCACCTCCACTGACCTTCAGTCAGAGGGCCTTACCCACTGGCTTACTTCTGCTGCTGACTCAGTGGCACCTTTAAAACCTGTTAAGACGAGGCGCAGTCATGACGCCCAAAGGTGGTTCACCGATGATCTCAGAGCATTAAAACTTGGTCTTCGCCAGGCAGAAAGGCGCTGGCGCCGGGGGTATTCCTCTGAATCGAAAGAGATCTTCTCTTCCCGGCTGAAGGAGTATAAGTCAGCAATAACTCTAGCCAAATCGTGCTACTTCTCTAATAAAATCTGGAACTCTTCGAATAAGTCCAAAGACATCTTTTCAATTGTGGAGGAATTGTCCAACCCGGCAAGAGTCACTATAGCCCCCCTCCCTTCCCAGTCCTTGTGCAATTCCCTGAATCAGTTTTTTGTGGACAAGATCATTAAGATTAAAACTAGCATTTCCACCCAAGCTTCACTTGTCCCTACACTGCCCAGTGCCCCCGGTCACTCCTACACTCCTACCCTAACTCATATTCTTCTCATCTCAAAGGTCAATTTTCTATCTCTCCTACACAAAGTTTCCTCTGGTTCCCCTAGCGATTGCTGCCCCCCCTCGGCCCTTCGGAAAGCTTTCACTTCCTGCCCAGAACCCCCCCTTGCTCTTTTAAACAACTCTCTGACTACTGGGGAGGTTCCCAGATCTTTCAAACAGGCCGAGGTGTTTGCCACTTTGAAAAAACCGTCGGCAGACCCCTCCATCATGAGCAACTATCACCCAATTTCCCTTCTTCCTTTCCTCAGTAAAGTTTTGGAGTCGCACGTCACTCAAATTCTTAGCACTTTTGTGGAAGACTCGAGTTTTTTGGACCCCCAGCAGGCTGGGTTCAGACCTGCGCACTCCACAGAAGCAGTCATCCTTTCTGTGATGGAGGAACTGCGCAGGGGGGCCGATGCTAACATCTGCCAGGCCCTGGTCCTCCTGGATTTGTCGGCTGCCTTTGACACGGTCGACCACGACATCTTGGTCGACCGTGTCAGGGAGGCTGGCATCCAGGGCACCGCCCTAGACTGGGTCCGGTCTTTTCTGACCCAACGCCATCAAGCAGTCAGGCTGTCCCAGTTTTCCGCCACTCAGGCCGAATTGACCTGCGGGGTCCCACAGGGTTCTTCCTTATCCCCTCTTCTTTTTAATTTGTACCTCTCCCCGCTAATCCGTTCCCTTCGTCAGTTCAATGTCACCGCGTTTAATTACGCGGATGACATACAATTAGTTTTCACCATTGACTCCACTGATGAATCTATTTCCACTTTTCAAAACACTCTTTGCTTTATCAGTAACTGGATGAGCTCAAACCACCTGAAGCTCAACCCCGACAAGACCGAGCTGGTTCTTGTCGGGGGACCTTCCAATCCCTGGCATCCTTCCTTTTGGCCTGCTAGCCTTGGCAGCCCTCCCTGTCCCGTCAACTGTGCCAAAAGCTTGGGAGTCGTCATTAGTAGTGACCTTTGTATGACGTCCCAGATAAGCGCCGTAGTATCCTCAAGCCACTTCCAACTCAGGAAAATATGCAAAATCTCTCGCCTACTTACACCTGAGGCCCTTACCTTGACCCTGCTTGCGCTAGTCATGTCTAGGCTTGACTATGCCAATGCACTATATGTAGGCATTCCTGCTTATCAACTTAGGAGGCTACAGTTGATCCAAAATCAGGCCGCTTGCCTGATTTATCACCAACCCAGAGATCAACATGTCCGCCCCCTTTTAAAAAGTCTTCATTGGCTTCCGGTACCTGCCCGCTGCAAATTTAAGCTTGGTTGCATTATTTCCAAATCCCTTGCAGGTCACGGTCCCCTTTTCATCTCTTCCCTTCTTCACCCGTATGTCCCTCCCCGCACTCTTCGGTCATCCCAGATGGCCCTGTTATCAGTTCCTAGATTCAAGAGGAAGAAACACAGTGGCCTCAGGTTCTCATTCCTCGCCCCGACCTTCTGGAATTCCCTACCCCTTCCCCTAAGGTTGCCTTCTCCTTATCCCAAGTTTAGATCCTCCCTCAAAACTTTTCTCTTCACTGAGTCCTACAATTAGCTGCTATTTCATGTTTCTTCATCTGCTCTCTCTGTTATAGCGCCAAGGAACCTAATGGTGTTAGTTGCGCTCAAAAAGTTTATTTAACATAACATATTTAACATAACATAACCCCTGCTCACCCTCTAGGTAGCTTGGCACGAGCAGTCAAGGCTAATCAGAAGGCAATGTGTAAAGTATTTGTACCAACACTCACAGTAACACAGTGAAAACACCACAAACTGACTCCACAACAGGTTAGAAAAATTAAGGTCTTTAATCTAAACGACACAAGACCAAAACGACGAAAATCCAACATACACAGTTCAAGAATATGGTTGCGATAAAGTTCTTTAGTTTGCGATAAAATAATCCACAGTTGCGTGAAAGGTTCACAGTTGCGCCACGTTTAGCTCACAGTACCTTTAGTTGCGACAAAGTTCCAAAAGCAGAAGCTGGTGCAGTGGAAAACAAGTGATGCGTTGCTCCTGAGACCATGGGGAGGCGTTGCGACAACCCGGCTGCAGTGGCGGCCGTGTTGCGACGAATCCGGTCTGTATGGGGAGGGAGGCCACTAGTATGGATTCCGGTGCGTAGGTTCCGTTGGAAGTTTGTTCTCACAAAGGCACGATGCGACGATCTCGTAGGGGGTGCAATGATCTCCGGGGCGACGATGCGCGATCCAGCGGTGATCTCTCTCTCGCAGCTCCTCGATGTGATGGTTCTGCGACGATGCTCGCAATGATGTGATGCGGTCCGCAAGCAAATGGTGCAGTGAACTCACCCCGCGACGACAGGCTCTGCGATGACACTCGCAGCGATGGTAGTCTTCCCACTCCGGTCTGGTGCGTCCCGCAAACGAAGGATGCGATGGCTCTGGCAGCAGCAACAGGCGCTGCGATGATCTCGGCCTTCGTTGCGGTGGGAATTTCCTAGCACTGTCGGGGATGCGCTCCGCAGCGAGCAATGAGATAACTTTTCTGTAGCAAAGTCTTTAAATCTTAGTTTCCAGCTTCCCAGCACAGGTACAACTTCCAGAGGCACCACACATGGGCCACGCACTCCAGGAAGAACAGAACTCTCTCAGTAGAGCTCTGGGGAAGCTGGGGGTGAAGTCCTTTTGTTCCTGGGACTTCAGTACAGGGAGCCAGCTCTTCTCAGGCCCTTGGAGATTCCTTCAAGCAAGGGTACACAGCACAAAGCAAAGTCCTTCCCCTCTCCTTGGTAGCAAAGCAACAGCAGGGCAATCCAGCAGAGAAACAACTGCACAATCGTCCTTCTTCAGTTTCAGCTTTCTCCTTGGCAGAGGTTCATTCTCGATTCCAGGATGATCTAATTTTCTGTTGTCAGGGGACATGTACTTATACCCCTAAAAGTCTTTGTTCTCTTTGTGCAAGTGGGCCCTGAGCCCGGTCTGAACCAGTTCTGGGTGTTTCTTGAGCACTTTATTTTCCTGGCTTCTCCTTTCCTTTCAGAGTGAGGGGCAGGGTCATCAGCCACCCAGCAGGAGGTGGAGCCAGCATTGTGGAAGGCAGGCACAGCCCTATTCAAGCCCAGGTGCTATCTCCTCCCACCATTCAAGTTGCAAATGCCGTCATTTAGACTAGGGCTGACTCAGCCAGCGTCCTGGGGAATCTCCAGCCCCTGTCACTCTCAAACCAGACAGTCAATACACAAACAGGCCAAGGCACAAGGGAAGGTCAGACAAGAGAACAGCAACTTTCTAAAAAGTGCTGTTCTCAAACACAGGATTCAAAAACAACCGTTCCTAAAAGATGTGTTATTAAATTCTGAGTTCAGGGATACTAGACTCTTATGTCCTATCTTGGTCCTATGGGAAGATATGCTGGTGGCCACTGTAACCATTATCCCCCATGTTAGCCTATGGAGCAAGATAGCCTTACAGTAGTGAAAAACGAAAAATGGCTGTAATTCACTACCAGAGCATGTCACCTGCATCAGTATATGTTCTACCTTTCACATGCACTGCGCCCTGCCCAGGGGGCAACCTTGGGCCTTCCATAGGGGTGACCAATGTGCACAAAAAGGGAAGGGTTAGGCCTGGTCAGTGGGTACACTAACCAGGAGGACATGGCAGTTCACAGACTGCACACAGGCACTGCAGTGGCAGGCCTGAGACACCATTTTGGGGCTACTAATGTGGGTGGCACAATCAGTGCTGCAGTTCCCATGAGGCACAGGGTCAGACTGATTTGCATATAGCCATGTCTGAACTGGGGTGGCAGAGTGGGCTAAAGAACGGTGATGGATTAAACCCAGATCTTTTGACTGGGTGTGAGTGTTTGATTGATTCAGATGCTCCGTCCATCACCAACCCCTTTTGTACCGCTTTTGGCCGCCATAAGTGTGGCAGGGTATGCTCAGACGTGAGTCACTTGCTCACTTTGCCACTGGATTCAAGCAAGCCGGGCTGACGACGGCTGGCATGCCAGAAACCGGTCCTCAGAAGCTTGTTTCCGGTCCAGGGAAGACGTGGCTTGGCAGTTCGGGCTGGACTGTTCCCATGAGGCATAGGGTCAGACTGATTTGCATATAGCCATGTCGGAACTGGGGTGGCAGAGTGGGCTAAAGAACGGTGATGGATTAAACCCAGATCTTTTGACTGGGTGTGAGTGTTTGATTGATTCAGATGCTCCGTCCATCACCACCCCTTTTGTACCGCTTTTGCCCGCCATAAGTGTGGCAGGGTATGCTCAGACGTGAGTCCCTTGCTCACTTTGCCACTGGATTCAAGCAAGCCGGGCTGAATATGGCTGGAATGCCAGAAACCAATCCTCGGAAGCTTGTTTCCGGTCCAGGGAAGACATGGCTTGGCAGTTCAGGCTGGACTGTTCCCATGAGGCACAGGGTCAGACTGATTTGCATATAGCCAAGTCTGAACTGGGGTGGTAGAGTGGGCTAAAGAACGGTGATGGATGAAACCCAGATCTTTTGACTGGGTGTGAGTGTTTTATTGATTCAGATGCTCCATCTATCACCACCCCCTTTTGTACCGCTTCAGGCCCACTAGTAGCATTTGTCATCACCAGCCCTGGCACACCCAGTGCACTTTACTAGGAACTTCTTGGTGATACAAATATGCCAATCATGTATATCTAATCATCATAACAATTTACACAGGGAGCACTTACATTCTGGCACTGATCAGCAGTGGCAGAGTGTCCAAAGCATCTAAACCAGCAAAAACGAAATCCAGAACAGCATAAAAATACCAGGAGACAGAGGTCAAAAAGACAGGGGAAACCACGCCAAATATGCCAGGTTTAACACGTGTCCCCTCCAGCTGAAAGTGGGGAGAACTGCCCACCCTCTTGGGAGTTCTCTTCACTAAGGCGGAAAAATCTGGACAGACCATCAGCGTTGGCGTGTTCTTTACCAGGGCGGTGTTCTACCGTTAAGTCTATTCCCTGTAGAGAGATAGACCACCTCAACAGTTTTGGGTTCTCCCTCCTCATCTACATCAACCACCTGAGGGGCCTGTGGTCGGTCTGAACACGGAAGTGAGCCCCAAACAGGTAGGGCCTCAGCTTCTTTAGGGTCCAGACCACAGAAAAAGCTTCCCTTTCAATCGCAATCCACCTCTGTTCCCTGGGGAGAAGTCTCCTACTAATGAAAGCCACAGGCTGGTCCCCGTCCTCCTCAGTGATCTGTGAGAGTATTGCTCCCACACCATGCTCTGAAGCATCTGTCTGCACTATGAACTCACTGGAGAAATCAGGTGCCTTGAGCACCACTGCTGTGCACATGGCAGTCTTCAGGGTATCAAAAGCAGTCTGACAGGCTTCGGTCCAGTTCACTCTTTTGGGCAACTTCTTAGAAGTCAGTTAGGTCAAGGGGGCCACAATGGTGCCATATCCCTTGACAAACCGTCTGTAATACCCGGTGAGACCTAAAAAGGCTCTCACCTCAGGCTGGATCTAGAGGGCTCCCAAGCCAGAATGGTATCAATCTTTGCCTGTAGGGGCGCCACCTGGCCGCTCCCCACCTGGTGTCCCAAGTACACCACAGATCCCTGCCCTATCTGGCACTTGCTGGCCTTGATAGTGAGGCCTGCTCTTCGCAAAGCCTTCAACACTTCGCAGAGGTGCTGCAAGTGTTCCTCCCACTGTGAGCTGAACACAGCAATGTCACCCAGGTATGCGGCGCTGAATTCCTCCAACCCGGTCAGTACCTGGTTAACCAGTCTTTGGAAGGTGGCAGGGGCATTATTCAACCCAAAGGGCATGACTCAGAACCGGAAGTGCCCCTCTGGCGTTGAGAATTGCGACCTCTCTTTGGCCCCATCAGTTAAGGCAATCTGCCAGTGCACAGAAGTCAAATCAAAGGTACTGAGGTACTGGGCAGCTCCCAACCGATCTACGAGATCATCAGCTCTGGGGATGGGGTGGCGTCAGTCTTTGTGACCGCACTAAGCCCACGGTAGTCCATGCAAAACCGGAGTTCTGGAGTGGCACCGGGCGGGGCAGCTTTTGGCACTAAGACCACTGGGCTAGCCCAGGGGCTGCTTGAGGGCTCGATCACCCCTAGCACCAACATCTTGGAAACTTATTCCTTGATGTTGGCCCTGACCTTGTCAGATACCCTGTAACATTTTCAGTTTCACAGGTAAACTATCTCCAGTGTCCACATCATGGACGCACCAATTGGTGATACCTGGGGTCAGGGAGAACAGGGGGCAAACTGACCCAGCACTTGGCGACAGTCCCTCGGCTGTTCTGGGGTCAGGGTGGGCGAGAGGACCACACCATCCACTGACCAGTCTTGCTCCTTAGCTGCCAGGAGGTCAGGGAAAGGATCACTATCCTCTTCCCCTCCTGCATCTGTAGCCATGAGCATTGTCAATTCAGACCTCTCAAAGTGTGGTTTGAGGTGGTTCACATGCAATACTCTCAGGGGTTGCCTGGGGGTCCTCAAGTTAACCGGGTAGGTTACTTCACTCTTCCTTTCCACCACCTCATATGGCCCAGTCCACTTGTCTTGGAGCGCACAAGGCTCCACTGGTGCCATCACCCACACTTTCTGCCCAGGTTGAAATTCAACCAGAGTGGTATTCTGGTCATACCATCTTTTCATTTCTTCCTGGCTAGATTCCAGGTTCTCCTGTAAGAGCTTCCTGAAGCATTGTGTCTGGTTGTGAATGGCCAACACATAGCTGAACACATCCTGGGGGGTTTTCCCACAGGATTTCTCCCACCCCTCCTTCACCAGTGTGAGAGGTCCTCTAACAGGGTGGCCATACAGAAGTTCAAAGGGACTGAACCCTAAGGACTTCTGAGGCACCTCCCTGTAGGCAAACAACAGGCATGGTAACAAGACATCCCACTTCCGTCTCATGGGCTCTTCTAGGCCCATAATCATACCCTTCAGGGTGCGGTTGAACCTTTCAAGCAACCCATTTCCTTGAGGGTGGTAAGGAGTGGTGAACTTATAAGTTACCCCACACTCCTCCCACAGAGACTTCATGTACCTAGAGATGAAGTTGGTCCCCCGGTCGGAGACCACCTCTCTGGGGAACCCCACACGGGAAAAGATCCCCATCAATGCACGGCCCACCACGGGTGCTGTGATTGTCCTGAGAGATACGGCTTCCGGGTACCGGGTGGCATGGTCCACCAAGACCAGGATGAACCTGTTTTGCTAAGGCTGTCTTGGGGTCCAGGGGCCCCACGATGTTGATGCCCACCTGCTTGAAAGGGGTGCTCACCACAGGAAAGGGTTGGAGGGGTGCCTTGCACTTCATTCCAGTCTTGCCACTGGCCTGACATGTTTGGCAAGACCTACAAAAGGAACCAACGTGCTTCCTCATCTGGGGCCAGTGGAAGTGGGTGACAAGCCTGTTTAGGGTCTTGTCTTGCCCCAGATGTCCTGCGAGAGGCACGTCATGAGCCAGACCAATTAGGAAGTTTCTAATGCTCCCGGGTACCACCAGCACACGGGCTGCACCGGGCTCAGCAAACTTGGGCTCGCTATATAACAAGTCATCTTCCCAGTAGATGAAGTGATCTCTGGCCGCTCCACCTGCTGCCTGGTCTGCAGCCTGTTGCTGCATACCCACAAGAGACGGGCACTCTTTCTGTTCCTAATAGAATTCCTCCCTGGAGGGCCCACCTTCTTGCTGCCAATGGGTCAGCTCAGGTAGGTCGCCCAGTTCGGCCACCTGTTCCACTGTAGGTTCCAGGGCATCCCCCTCAAGGTCTGCTTCCTCCTGGAACGTGAGAACGGCTGGGGCTGGTTTCCCACGCCCTCTGCCCGTACCTCTCCTGGCAGGTCTCTGGGCCACTGTTTCAGGCTCCAGTTCTGCTGAATTACCCCTACTGGCTGCCGTAGCACGCGTGGTCACACAGATCCACGAAGGCAACCCCAACATCTCCAAATGAGTTCTGTGTTCTACATCCTTCCATGAGGAACTCTCCAAACGCTCCTCCAACCAAGCCCTTGCTGCTGTACCTCGCATCAACAAAACCACCATGGGAGGAAGATCCTTCTCCTACCTGGCGGCTAAGACCTGGAACTCACTTCCCATCCACCTTCGCCTCACTCAGAACCACCTAGCATTCAGAAAGCAACTTAAAACGTGGATATTCGACAAGTAATTCCCCACCCTTCTCCAAGCGCCTTGAGACCCTCTGGGTATGTAGCGCGCTATATAATTAATTGAATTGAATTGAATTGAATTGAATTGAGTTCTCTCATGCTCAACTCATGAGCCAAAAGCAATTTCTTCTCCTCTAGGGCAGGGGCATCTTTCTTGTCTTCCACCGCCCTTTCTTTCTCCATTTCCAATTGCTTCATTTTCAATTTCAGGACCTCTAAGTCATGTTCTTTCACTCTTTGGTTCTCCTCTAACTCTTCTTGGGTTAAACCCCTACCGGAATGGTTACTGCCAGCCCTTGAACCTATTTTGCTCACTGGCAGATCTGTGATTTGAAAACCATCCACTGCATTCACATCATTTCCCTCTTGTGCCTCCCAATGGGCCTTCATGATTCTCTGCAACTCCTCTTTCCTGGCGTTGCCCTGGCCACCAAGAGGACCGCCTTCAAGGACCGCTTAGACAACAACGCGCACAACACCAAAGAGCTCTTCAGCATCGTGAAAGAACTCTCCAACCCCAGCTCCAACACCAACGACATCCACCGTCACAAGACCTGTGCGACTCCCTGGCCGCCTTCTTTCACCGCAAGATCGCCAGCATCCACGACAGCTTCAACTCCGACACCCCCGCACCCACCACCGAGCTCACCACCCCTGCGACCCCCACCCGCACCAGCTGCCTGACCGCCTGGTCCAACGTCAGCGACGAAGACACCATCAAAATCATAAACTCCATCCCCTCCGGATCCCCATCCGGCCCCTGCCCTCACCACGTCTTCAACAAAGCCAGCACAACCATTGCACCCCACCTCAGAAAAACAATCAACAGTTCCTTCAAGACAGCAACCTTCCCGGAAAGCTGTAAACACTCAGAGACCAACGCCCTTCTGAAGAAGCCCAAGGAGGACCTAAAGAACTTCCGGCTCATCTCCCTGCTCCCATTCCCGGCAAAAGTGACAGAGAAGGTTGTCAACAAACAAAGAACCCGCTACCTCGAAGACAACAACATCCTGGACCCCTCCCAATCTGGTTTTTGCAGCAACCACAGCACCGAGACCGCCCTCATTGCCGCCACAGACGACATCAGGATCCTTATGGACAAAGCAGCATTCGACACAGTCGGTCACCGCACCCTATCAACACGCCTCCACGATGCCGGAATTCAAGAGAAAGTCCTGGCCTGGACGACATCTTTCCTCTCCGGCAGAACCCAGAGCGTCTGCCTCCGACCCTTCCGCTCGAAATCCACCGAGATCATCTGTGGCATCCCACAGGGGTCCTCCCTCAGCCCGACGCTATTCAATATCTACATGGCACCGCTTGCCCACGTCGCTCGACACATACCCTTAACATCATCTCCTATGCCGACGACACCCAGCTGATCATGTCCCTCACCGAAGACCCCACACTGCCAAAGCCAGCCTCCACAGAGGAATGAAGGCCGTAGCTGACTGGATGAAGGACAGCAGACTGAAGTTGAACTCAGACAAGACAGAGGTTCTCGGACCCGCCCCATCAGCCTGGGACGACTCTTGGTGGCCCACATCGCTAGGCGCAGCCCCGGAACCCACAGACCACGCAAGCAACCAGGGGGTCATCCTCGACTCCACCCTCTCCATGACCAGGCAAGTAAACGCCGTCTCCGCGTCCTGTTTCAACACCCTCCGTATGCTCCGCAAGATCTTCAAATGGATCCCTCCCGACACAAGGAAAACCGTTACCCATGCCCTCATCACCAGCAGACTCGACTACGGGAGCGCCCTCTACTCAGGAACAATAACCAAGCTCCTTAGACGACTTCAACAAATCCAGAACGCCTCATCACACCCCACCTGAGAGGCCTGCGCTGGCTCCCCGTCAACAAGAGGATCACCTTCAAACTCCTAATCTACGCACACAAAGCCCTACACAACACCGGACCTGCATACCTCAACAACCGCCTCAGTTTCTACACCCCCACCCGAAACCTCCGCTCAGCCAACCTCGCCCTCGCAACACTTCCTTGTATCCGGAAAACCACAGCTGGCGGCAGATCTTTCTCCCACCTCGCCGCCAAGACCTGGAACACTCTCCCCACCAGCCTACGACATACTCAGGACCTGCCGACCTTTAGAAGACTCATCAAGACCTGGCTTTTCGACCAGTAGCAGCCCCCCTCCCCCCAGCACCTTGAGACCCTCATGGGTAGGTAGCTCGCTTTATAAATGCACTGATTGATTGATTGATTTATGGGGCGCTCCAACTCTCTGCAGAATTGCTTAAGCTCCTCAACTTTGTAGGAATACGAATCCTCAATGACAAATTCCAATTCTACTTCTGCCTCCTTACTGGGTGCCTTCCCATTCTCAGACATGATGCTTTGAAGAGTTACTCAAAAATAGAATCAAAATCAAAAACAGTAGCATGAGGTGGTGTAGTGGTCTGCACTCACTAGTGATGTACACCAATCACTGTGGGTCCAGTATAAATACAAGTTCCAATCCCCACCGCTGACCAACAATGTTAGAAATGGGGGTCTCTAGTTGGCAGAGGTAGGTACCACTGTCCAAATAGGGATACTTGCTTCTAGTCAGGGTAAGGAGGAAACCCTCTGAGACAACCCCTGCTCACCCTCTAGGTAGCTTGGCATGAGCAGTCAAGGGTAATCAAAAGGCAATGTGTAGAGTATTTGTACCAACACTCACAGTAACACAGTGAAAACACCACAAACTGACTCCACAACAGTTTAGAAAAATAAAGGTATTAAATCTAAACTAGAAAATACCAAAACAACAAAAATCCAACATACACAGTTCAAGAATATGGTTGCGATAAAGTTCTTTAGGTTGCGATAAAATAATCCACAGTTGCGTGAAAAGTTCACAGTTGCGCCACGTTTAGCTCAGAGTACCTTTAGTTGCGATAAAGTTCCAAAAGCAGAAGCTGGTGTGGTGGAAAATAAGCGATGCGTTGCTCCTGAGACCTTGGGGAGGCGATGCGACAACCCCGCTGAAGCAGCAGGCATGTTGCGACGAATCCGGTCTGTATGGGGAAGAGGGAGACCACTTGTATGGATTCTGGTGCGTAGGTTCCGTAGGAAGTTTGTTCTCGCAAATGCACAATGCGACGATCTCGTAGGGGCTGTGACGATCTCCGGGGCGACGATGCGCGATCCAGCGGCGCTCTCTCTCTCACATCTCCTCGATGCAATGGTTCTGTGGCTATGCTCGCAGTGACGTGATGCGGTCCGCAAGCAAGCTGTGCGGCGATCTCACCCAGCGACGACAGGCTCTGCGACGACACTCGCAGCGATGGTAGTCTTCACGCACCGGTCTGGTGCGTCAAAGGATGTGACGGCTCTGGCAGCAGCAACAGGCGCTGCGATGATCTCGGCCTTCGTAGCAACGGGAATTTCCTCGCACTGTCGGTGATGCGCTCCGCAGCGAGCGATGCGATAACTTTTCTGTAGCCAAGTCTTTAAATCTTGGTTTCCAGCTTCCCAGCACAGGTACAACTTCCAGAGGCACCACACATGGGCCACGCACTTCAGGAAGGACAGAACTCTCTCAGTAGAGCTCAGGGGAAGCTAGGGTTGAAGTCCTTTTGCTCCTGGAACTTCAGAACAGGGAGGCAGCTCTTCACGGGCCCTTGGAGATTCCTTCAAGCAAGGGGACACAGCACAAAACAAAGTCCTTCCCCTCTCCTTGGCAGCAAAGCAACAGCAGGGCAATCCAGCAGAGCAACAACTGGACAATCTTCCTTCTTCAGTTTCAGCTTTCTCCTTGGCAGAGGTTCCTTCTTGATTCCAGGATGATCTAATTTTCTGTTGTCAGGGGTCCTGTACTTATACCCATAAAAGTCTTTGTTCTCTTTGTGCAAGTGGGCCCTGAGCCCAGTCTGAACCAGTTCTGGGTGTTTCTTGAGCACTTTGTTTTCCTGGCTTCTCCTTTCCTTTCAGAGTTAGGGGCAGGGTCATCAGCCACCCAGCAGGAGGTGGAGCCAGGATTGTGGAAGGCAGGCACAGCCCTATTCAGGCCCAGGTGCTATTTCCTCCCACCACTCAAGTTGCAAATGCAGTCATTCAGCCTAGGGCTGACTCAGCCAGCCTCCTGGGGAATCCCCAGCCCCTGTCAATCTCAAACCAGACAGTCAATACACAAACGGGCCAAGGCACACAGGAAGGTCAGACAAGAGAACAGCAACTTTCTAAAAAGTGCTGTTCTCAAACACAGGATTCAAAAACAACCTTTCCTAAAAGATGTGTTATTAAATTCTGAGTTCAGGGATACTAGACAATAGTGACAAACAAAAAAGGCTGTAATTCACTACCAGAGCATGTCACCTGCACCAGTATATGCTCTACCTTTCACATACACTGCACTCTGCCCAGGGGGGTACCCTGTGGCCTTCCAAAGGGGTGTCCAATGTGCACAAAAAGGGAAGGGTTAGGCCTGGTCATTGGGGACACTCAACAGGAGGATATGGCAGTTCACAGACTGCACACAGGCACTGCAGTGGCAGGCATGAGACACCATTTTGGGGCTACTCATGTGGGTGGCACAATCAGTGCTGCAGGCCCACTAGTAGCATTTGTCATCACCAGCCCTGGCACGCCCAGTGCACTTTACTAGGGACTTCTGGGTGATACAAATATGCTAATCATGTATATCCAATCATCATAACAATGTACACAGGGAGCACCTATACTCTGGCACTGTTCAGCAGTGGCAGAGTGTCCAAAGCATCTAAACCAGCAAAAGCGAAATCCAGCACAGCATCAAAAATACAGGAGGTAGAGGCCAAAAAGACAGAGGAAACCACGCCAAAGATGCCAGGTCTAACAGCATCATTAAAGTAGTAGGAAAAATAAAATTCTATTTGTGAGGAGCTAACTAACAACGAGTGCTCTGCAACTCCTTTTTTAACCATCTCCTTGCAATCTTTTACATTGTCCAGATATAATATTAGCTTTTGGGATTGCATTTTTATTTCCATGTCTAATAAAATAATCCTGCAATCCCAGCTTCTCTAATTGATCTTGCAAGTAAGAGAGCCAGGGTATTTTTTTTTGTGCAATCCAATTTCAGACAATCCAAGATTATATCATGGTTCAGGGCTGGTTCGTCTTTGACCCAGATGCTGTGCCAAAGCATCAGAGGAGCTAATTGCGGGCGATGTATCAATGGTATTACACCAAGTTTCTTATGACACATGATGGCAGGGGTACTTTTAGGTCGTGTCAGAACACGTTTTAGTATTAAATTCTCAACTCTCTGAAGGCCCTGAGTGTTGGTGTAACCCCATACTCCAGCCCCATATAAAGTGGTGGAGCAAGTATTTGCTTTTTATATATCCATGGTTGCTTTTATGGGGTGAGAGCCTAATTTGTTGGTAAATCTAATAATGGCCTCCATGAACTAAGTGGGACCAGGTATTTTTTTCATTGAAAAGAATACCCAAATAGGTGAAAGTTGGTACCTGACACAGTATTTCATTTGTTATATAGAATGTCTTAATTTTAGATGGTGATTTACCTACTATCATAACATGCGATTTAGCAATATATGTTTTTAACCTAAGATCACACATAAAATCGTTAAAATTGGTTAACAGTCTTTGTAAATCCACCCCAGTTCTTGACATTAAAACACAGTCATCAGCGTATAGTAGGGCAGGTAAAGACCTTGAGCCTATTGTGGGTGCATCTATATTTCCAATTCTGAGACTACTTTCTAAGTCATTTATATATAAACAGAATAGGAAGGGAGAAAGTACGCATCCCGGTCAAAATCCACAATCCATGTTTATGGATGTGGTAAGTTTGGCATTTTTTCCATATCATACTCTACCTGTAACCCCCTGATGCATTGCGGCTAAGAAGTGAACAATAGATGGATCAATGCCCATAAGCAGCATGTTCTCCCACAGTTTCCTCCTCTGTACCCAGTCAAAGTCAGATGTCAGGTCCAAAAACCCTAGATATAAGGACCCTGACTTAGCCATAGTGTACTTGCCAATGACAAGGTGCAGATTGAGGCACTGTTCTACAATGCCTAGGCCTTTCCTGAATCCATGTTGGACAGCAGAGAACTTCCCATTTTCAGTTATCCAGGTTTCCAATCTGTCCAATATCACACGTCCCATAATCTTGCAAGAACTGTCAATCAGTGAGATTGGTCAATAACATTTAGGATCCGACCTGTCACCCTTTTTGTATATGGGGACTAATATGACCGTTTTCCAAGACTCCGGGGGGCCCTGGACTGTGTAACATCTTAATATGTTGGTCAATAGCGGTAGCCACAGGGAGGTGTTAGCTACAAATAAGTCTGCAGGTACACAATCAGGCCCCGGGGCCTTGTTCTTTACAGTTTGGGAGAGTGCCCTGTTTACCTTAGCTAGAGTGGGGTGTTGCAAAGATGATGCCACATATTGGGGGTAGATTTCAAATTGTATCTCAATGTTATTGCTATAGAGGCCAGTGAAATGTTTTACCCACTTTTCAGGCATGATTGATGCTTCAATAGTACTATTATTTGTATTACTAAAATACTCTTCATTAACAGTTTTCCAGAAGAGTTTGCAATCTTTACACTGAGATGCCAAATGTAGTTGGCCCTAGGCTTCTTGCCTAATTTCCATCTTGCGTTTCTCCAACACACGCTTATAATCTATGCGCATTTGTCTCACTTCCACTATATCTAGTGATTTAATTTTTAAGATCTTAACTAATTTATTATGTACCTTTGAACATTCCCAGTTGAGCCACATTTTGCTATACTGTATTCTATTAGGTTGGTTCTTTGTTAGGAGTACCCTTATAGTTTTGGTTATTGCCTCATACGATTTGATCATAACCGAGGTGTTCAGCTTTTCTTTCAGACAATCCAGAACTTGCCTGAGGTTGCACTTCATAATCTCCTCCAGGGCAAGGTTTGGATTGATAGTGCAGCACTTCCGGATGAACCCCCTATTTTTGGTATATGAGAGTGGGACTGCTTAGGCTGGTGTAATAGGAGGATCTGATGGGACCTCTAATTCTAATTTTAGTGGGTAATGATCACTAAAATAGAGTTTAGGTATATTAAAAATCACAGTTTGAAGATTAAAATAATCAGACAAGATAATAAAATCAATTAACGTCCCTTGACCTCTTCCTACATATGTTACTAAATCAGAATTAAAAAATTCGATAAAATCCAAAGTTAAAAAGTGAGTGAGAATTTCAGCAATATAGAGTTCAAAATATTCCCACAAGGATTATGTTCGAAGTGGTATCCACCCACCATGTCCGTTGGTAAACTGTGACATGCCTCACGTTTAGACAGTACGCACGATTTGCAATTAAAATCACCCCCCCAAAGTATTATGTAGTCTGTTTTTATCTCCTCAATGTGCCTTGTTAGAACAGTTTCCAATTCCTGAACAATAGTGATGTTTGCACTATCAAAATTATTGTGATAAAAATCAAAAATCACAAGGGTCAGATTTTTCTTAAACAAAATATTAATTATCTGGAAATGTGGAGATTCCAACCACATTTTTCTAACTCTGTCATTTAATGTGGTGGAAATTAAAGTTAATAAGCCTCCTTTGTCAAGGCCACCTGCGGATAGTCTAGCAGGTGTGTGTACAGAAGAAAACCATTGATGTGGGATGTATTGCGCATCCATGTTTCCTGTAAGCAAACTATACTAAATTAACTAACAAACCTTACCCAGTCTTTAATGCCTAATTCAATCAATAAACCTGCTATGTTCCAAAAGAGACTACTGTGGGTAGTTACACTGGTGTTAGAAGTGTCCTCACTTGCTATGCTACAAATCTCTATATCATCACCTTCTACTAGCAACCCATTGGTTAGTACATTAAAGTTTGGAACATTAGTTGATAGTACCTCCAGGCTTGCTGGCAAAGGCTCTAATATACCAGCATGGGACATGTTATCAGAATTGAGCCCTGTAAGATGTGTCATATTACATCATACATTACATGGTCAGTGACATCTCTGATGACATCACTGATGACATCATCCATGTGACAATCTGATGCACCTCCTCACACCCTAATATAACCTTTAATACCTCCCCTGTAAAATACAGTTTTCCATTTTCAAAACCATTGAGACACCAAAACCAGTTACTACAAATGCACTCACTAATTCCTAGATCTGCAAAGACATGCACTTGTTCACCCATACAACCATTCATACATGTAGTCACTGATCAATACAATACTATCATATGCACTCATACAGCTATACAGACACTGACACACCACTATTCATCCTACTCACGCATGCACTCATCATAGCCAGTCATGGATAGAATGACTCATAGTTCCATTACTCACCTGCACAGTTATACGCACACCACCTAATTTCTTCATACAGATACTAACGCATACTTACTCTCTTATATAAACACTAATACAAATATACACTGATCCATACAGCCAGTCTTACAATCACTGACTGACATAGTCATTTATATACTCCAACTCTCACATACACGGCATTTTACATATGTAGTTACTTAGACATGTACCACTAAGACATCCAATCTTTCACCAACATATCCACACAAACACTCACCCGCCCATACAGCTGTTTCCACATGCCCTCTTAAACTTATACACCCAGTGAATCAACCACTCACATATCTATGCACAGAGTCACACACCTCCCACCCACCCCCACACACACACTCAGTCTTCCATACAAATACTCAGGCAACCAATCAATAACCCATATAGACACTCATGTATCTCCTGACCAACTCATGCAGCAGCTTACACAAAAACAGACATTCAGATACAGGCATTCAGACAGTTTAGTCACTAATCCATGCATTCAGTAAGACACATTTAATCACTCACTTAAAGAGTCAGTCATGCGCCTACTAAATCCTTCATCCAGACACTTATACATCCAGTTATTCTTCAATACACCTTGGCATATATATAAAACATATGTATACTTTACAGAAACACACATTCACTGGATGATGTCATCAGTGATGTCATTTGAGATGTCATCAGTGATGTCATCAGTGATGTCACTGACCATGTCATGAATGATGTAATATGTGACGTTATCACAGTGCATTGTGGGGGCGCAAGTTATAGTTAGCTCAACTAACTATAATGGTGGGATTTCTATGGTTTTGTATGAGTGAAATGTCCAGCTAACTATAACGTCCCTGAAACCTATAGTATTTTCATTGAAAATAAATATATAACGTATGGAA
The DNA here is from genome assembly GCF_964263255.1 of Lissotriton vulgaris. NCBI lineage: Eukaryota > Metazoa > Chordata > Amphibia > Caudata > Salamandridae > Lissotriton > Lissotriton vulgaris. Next base: position 489,960,987 of record NC_141693.1, read on the forward strand.
TAAATATCATCCTTGAAACTTCATCCCACGGACTCGGTGCCTGATTTTGAATGGTGTTGAACAGGATTGGCTGAATATATATATATATATATGTGTATATGTATATATGTATATATTACCTACTGGCGGTCGCCAGTAGGTAGTTATAGTTTGGATTTTTTTCAATGCAAAGTCATTTGAGATGGCATCAGTGATGTCATGAGTGATGTCACTGACCATGTCATGAGTGATGTAATATGTGACGTCATCAGCAGTGCATTGCCCGCGCAAGTTATAGTGAGTCAAACTAACTATAACATGGGAATTTCAATGGTTTTATGCGAGTAAAATTTCCACCTAACTATAACTGGTGTGAAACCTATGTTTTTTTTCAGTGAACACAAACAGCTCGTTTTCAGCCGAAAAAGGAGAGCACACCAGTACCCTGTCGATGATGTTTTATTGCAAACCCCTCAACCCCCCCCCCCGACAGACGCGTTTCGCCTTGCGGCTGGTCAGTGTCGGTTTGTCCTGTGTAAACTACAGTCATTTCTACCTTCAAATTTTCATAGCCATAAAAAGGAGATTGATACAAGTGCTACGAATGTAACAGCCATCTTTGAATGTATATTTAACATTGTTAACTCGCTAGAACTTGGCTGTTTCAATAAAGTGCTTTAGTGCAAGAATAAAAAAACTCATGTGTTAACACACCGAACAAAAACAGTTCAAAATTTGATCAGGGAGCATTATTCATCAGTATAGGTATTTCATCGTTCTGTAACGACATCTGCATTTTTCATTTAATTTCAATGTATAAAATTTATCAAAAATGTATTTTTTGTTAAAAAATGTACTTTGTCGAGATCTACATTATAGGTTTATGATCTCATGTTTTAATACACAACAAGACACTTTTCGTGTTGTTAATACCCTCTAGTGATTATCCTCATCCTCCCATGAGGTTGCTCCCTCTTTCCTCAATGTCTCACCCTATATGGGCATTCGTCTCAGTGTATATTTATATATGGGAGACTAGGCAATATAGCTTGGATGGTAAATGGCCTAGATTTAATCATTATCCTTACTTCTTTTATCCTGTTCATTGGTTTAAATGTTTTTCTATCCGTCGGATCAACCCAAGGAGAATATGTCAAAGACAACTATGTTCATTTCTATGTTGTTTTTGTGTTCTACCTTTTATAATATATGATCCCATATATTATAGATGTACCCACATCTCTTCGTCGTTGTTCAGACCCCAAGGGGCTCTGGTCTGGAGATCGATTATATATTGAGATTCCAGAATCCGTAGGGTCTTGACTCTGTCACCTCTCCTTTTGTTGCGATGCACCTGATCTATACAGTAGAAGCTCAATAAGTCCCTGTTGCTCTGATGATATCTGGCAAAATGGCATGCCACAGGGTAAGTTTTGTTCTTACTGGCTATTGCACGAAGATGTTCTAGAATACGTTTCTTTGCGCGGTGGATCGTGCTGCCTATATAGCGCAAAGCGCAAGGACATTCCGGCCAATACACGGTATATTCAGAGTTACAATTTAAGAGTTTTCTGATTTCTCTGGTGGGTCTAACATCATCTGGTCTACCAGGGTAGTTAAGTACCTTTTTGCTGTTCCTACACGCTTTACAATGTAAGCATTTCCTATTCTGTAGGGTCGTGATGGGGCAGAGAAATGGCTATGGACTAAGTGGTCTTTGAGTAACTGGCAGCGCCGGTATGTTATAGAGGGCCGCTCTGGGAGGTGTTTCTTGAGTATGTTGTCAGTTTTCAAGATGTGCCAATTTTTCTTAAAAATGTGCACCACCTCACCTGACCTGATGTTAAAGTCGGTGATAATTCTAGTAGGTTCTCCCTTATCATTTTCAGATTTTACTACTAGAAGATCCCTCCTATCTACTTTTGCTGCTTTTTCAAATGCACTTTTTAGAATGTCATTAGAATAACCCCTATCCTTGAATCTTTTGTTGGCTTCCAGCCTAGCTTTTTGATAGTCTTCCTCTGCTGAACAGTTACGTTTCAGACGCAGAAGTTCACCAAAGGGAATATTTCATACCTGGCTCCTAGGATGGTGACTTGTTGCATGTAACACTGTGTTACCCGCCATGGGTTTCCTGTATAATCTAGTTTTAAGGGTGTCATTTTTGACAAAAACCTCTAGATCTAAATAGCAAACAGATGTTGAGCTCATGGTGTCAGTGAATCTCAAGTTCCAAATATTATCATTTAGGGCGGCCACATACCCCTCAGCCGAGAGGCGATCGCCGGGCCAAATGATAAAAAGATCATCTATGTAACAAGTCCATAGCAGGACTTTGTTTGTCCAGTGATTGTGGGCATTGCCCTAGGCCACGTGCTCCTCCCACCAGCCCACGAATAAATTTGCGTAGCTGGGGGTGAAGCACATGCCCATGGCCGTCCCCCTCGTTTGTTTGTCGATTTTTTCTGCAGAAAGAAAGATGTTATTATAAAGACAGTATCTTATCATGCTAAGCAGCATCTGATTATGTTTTTGGTATCTAGAGGCTTTCCTATCTAAAAACCATTTAACTTCTGCAATCCCATCCTCATGGGCTATACATGTGTATAAATTAGTTACATCTAGCTTGATAAGTAGCAGGTCTGGTTCCCATGCTATACTGTCCATTTGGAGAAGAAAGTCCTGCGTGTCTCTCACATACGAGGCTTGAACTTTCACAATGGGTGCCAAAAAAGAGTCAATAAACCTTGAAGTATTTTCCAATAAACTCCCAATGGAAGAGACGATGGGCCTCCCTGGTGGTCTTTTGGCATTTTTATGGACCTTAGGTAGGTGGTAGAAGGTCAGTGTTGTTGGTGCTTCACATTGAAGGAACTGAAACTCATCCATGTTTAACATTCCCTCATTTTTCCAGCTTTCCAATAGGGTTTGGTAATCAATTGTGCATTGGACATATTCCGATCTCTTTATTGTGATATAGCATTCAGTATCCATTAACTGACGCACTGCTTCTTGCACATATTTTTCTTTCTCAAAAATCACAATGTTTCCCCTTTTGTCTGAGGGTTTTATCTCAATGCTTGTATCCGTTTTCAATGATTTGATTGCTTCCCATTCCTTCCTTGTTATGTTAGAGAGTCTATTGTCCATTGTTTTTGTACTTTTTGCCAATTTTTCCAGGTCCGGAAGGATCGCATCGTTGAAGACGTCTATTGCGTCATGTGTTGCGTTTGGGAGTTTCTTAGATTTCCTCCTTAAATTACTAGGACCCTTCACTTGGGTAGTTGATACCTCCTCTTCATGAGGATTAGAATTTTCCTCCCCTGACATGTGTCTTTTTTCCATTGATAGTAATGTGAGTAGGGTTTCCGAATTTGTTTCTTGTGATTCGCCCACTTCTTCACTCACATTCACAGGCACCTCCCCAGAATTGTTGCTGTTGGGATGCAAGAGAAATATTTTTTGGAACTTCAATTTCCTTATGTACTTGAACAGGTCTATTCGTGTATTTACAAAGTCAAATTCCTTAGATGGACAAAAGCTCAAACCTTTTTTGAGTACTTTTCTTTCATCATCTGAAAGTACTCGATGGGATAAGTTAATGATATTATTTTCCTCTGTTCTCATTGACGTTTGTTTAATCTGCCCCTGCTGCGTGTTACCCTCGGTGAAGAGGTGGATTGATTCAGGAAAAGCCATTAAAACCCATCTATTCCCTTAAAATTAGTGTGTCCTTTCTGTTCTCTGTTGTGTTTTAATCAGGATTAGCGCCAGGACGTCCCTTTGCTGGGGCAGCTGTGCGCTTTACAAATGCTCATAACATAACATAACATAACATTTCCCCCTCTTGCCCCTCCTTGTTTTCCTTTTGCGTTTGGTGGTGGGGGTGTCTTCGCTGTTGGGGTTTCTGCCGACTTTTCTTGATTACATGGTACTCGTCGAGGAAAGGGGGGATCTCAGGTGTTCTCTCATTTCTTCTCCCATTTGGTTGTTCCCCTTCCGATAGTTCTGCTTCAGATTCCGAGGTGTCTCTATTGGCGGAACTTGGGGTGCCCTGAGCCAACCGTTTTCTTGGGGCATCAAACGTGCAGGCAAAAGTCAGGATTCAGCCTGTTGCATAGTCCTGTTTATCTCGTTGGAATTTTGTTAATTTCCTCTTTTTAATGCCACTTTCATACTCTTTCAATCTTTTTGTCATTGCACTCCTGAGGTACTCACTGGTTTTTGTGTCTTTCTCTTTCTTAATCGCCTCTTCGAGATTAGCTATTTCTTTCAAAGATATTTCTCTGTTGCTCCAGGCATATTTTATTAACATCAACACCATGCCTTTAGCTGAATGTGCGGTGTATTCGGTCCATTCTTTTAAGAGTGCAGGGTCAGGATTTTCATAGGTGGGCACTGTAAAAATTCGTAGCCCTCTTGGGATCCTGTCACAGTCGGCATACCGTTGGTGCGATGTGGCCGCCCACCAATTTCGGATTTCTCGTTCTTGCAATTTCTCCATTTGTTGGACCAACACTGTTAAATTACTCACAGGTACTTTTGTCACAGTTGTATTCTCCGTCCTCACTGGGTTGGTACTGACGGGTTTAAACATATCAGCAGCCGCAGTCTCCCTTTCCTCGAGACTCAACATGTTCAATTAATGTTCACTTTACGAATTACTCGTTTCGCACAGCTAAAAAAAATATATATATATATATATATATATATATATATCCAAAATGCTGCGTCTCCACCCAGCGCGCAGAGCTTTTGCACAGGAAGGGATAGCACGGACCAAGTAAGTGCTGATAATTTATTAGTGCAAATTCAGCCGCATGACGTTTCGGCTCCGAGGAGCCTTGCTCACAGTACAACGGTCTCAATAACAAAAACGCTCTTTTAAAGTGCCAGTAATTAATTGTAACAGCGTCACGTGTGAGGGCTGGACGTAGACATGAACAAAATCCTGGAGTTCAAATGCATCAGCAGAGACATTGCACGAGTTAATATCGACATTATTACGATATTTAATACCATGTAAAACAATTGCAGTCAAATACTGTAATCTGTGTGTCTAAAATGGAAAGCAACACATCGTGGATTATGCAAATATATGGGCAGACTACAAGAACAAATCATGGTAAAATACCAGTGTTATTTACACCAATCAATATGGTTTGTGCAGCGCAGTAAACGTACTATTCAAATAGTGAAATATCCTACTAGATAGCAATTCAGTGAAATTAAAGAGCTAATGCCTCAAACTAAGTGCAAATCACACAATAGTGCAAATACTTTATCCTTAGGGGATACATCTCCTTGGACTCTTGTGCAAAATACGCAACTGTGCAAAATAGCTTGTCTTGATCATATCGAGAGTCAAAAGTGCATGTAGTATTGGAACTGTGCACATTTTGCAAGTTTCACTTATTGCTTATTATGTGCAAATAACATTTCTAGTAGATAAAAGAACGTAAAAAATGCAACAGTGTTTTTATCATAATATCGATAAAATCACAGTTCTTAAAAAGGACCTATATTCAAATAACCCCATGAGGTGTCTCTGCAAATAACCCACTTCGTTTGTCCATTAAGTGAAAAATTAATAGGTGTGAATAAAAATATATATCAATCATCCTAGAACTACGACTAATAGGGAATGAGGACCCTCATAGTCTAAAAGATGATATATATATATATATATATATACACATGCATAAGCAGCTTTCGCAATGCTTTAATAGTATATCTTTGAATTGATAACACATTAGTCGTTTCTAGATATTTTGCAGCTGGGTCGTTGTAGGTTAGTGTTTTATGTGTGATTAAAATTGTGGGGGCTTATAATAGTAAAATACATTTTAAAGCATGTAAACCTCTTTGAAACTCTATATCAGAACATAAATCAATAAATTTAAGAAACAAGAACTAATCAGGTGCTTCACTGTTCTGATTATTAGTGACAACTGTAATCTGCTGAATTATTTTTCCCCTGTCATATCTAACTTACAGTGCAAAGAAAAAAGCTACCTGTAGTGTTTGCCACAATCTGTTTGCTTCAACTATGACACAATTATTTCTTATTGTTTTTGGAATATTTTAAGGTCATACTTTGTATTTCTGAAATTATGTCTGAATGAGGAAGACTTGTTTTTTTCATCTAAGTTCACGTTCAACTTTTCAAAATTATCTCTTTATTTTACTTTGTCTATGTTATATGATGTTTTATACCTCCATGAGGCATGAGGACATGTTGCAGTGGTCTTTCTTTATCTTTTTTATCTTCTGACAAAAATTACTTTTTGATCTCAGATTTCTCTCTGTAACCTCAAAGATTCAAAGTTAGGCTAAGATCCATCTGAATCTGAGGGACTGCTGGAGACAAACACATGAAAGACCCACCATGTGATGTTTAGCTTTATACAGCCTTGCCTGTTCATGGGTGTTGAATTTTTACCTTTTCTCGTTTCACCGCCATTGTGAGATGAAATCAACTGCTGTTCTATAGATGGTAAGAGGAAATCACCAGAAACAGAAGAAAATCTCTTATTTTTAAAAGCAAAGGCCAATCTCTTTGTGTGATGGCATGTTAGCTACCCTGAGCAGATACAGGTTGTTTATATTTTTGACTTTGTTTTTTTTTTCATTTTTATTCAAGCACAACATTATCACAGAGTGGATATAATGGTATTTCCTTGTCAACACATGCTCACTTATGGATCACAATGTAGAGAAATTGAGGCTTTTTACAAAAAGTAAATGATAGCAGATATGGGAATTCAACCAATATAAGCAAGCAATCCAAATCTCACACAACAAATGTTACTACATGTGACAATCTTCTAGTAACGCCCTTGCACATGAAGAGTTTTGTAGATAAAGAGAAATTATGATTGAATACTGTTGTCCCTTTTTTGGTAAGTGTACCTCTGACAATAAGTGGAATGGAGAGTTTTGTAGAAAAAGAGAAATTATGATTGAATACTGATGTCCCATTTTGAAGTACGGGTACCTCCGACAATGAGTTTCTTCATAAATTCAAGTGTAGCAGCCAGCAACAAAAGTGCATTGAAAGATGTATGAACCTAGAGAGAGAGTTTACATACATTTACATTTACATACATTGCACAACAATTGACAGTATACAAATGTGAACATGGACTGATACTGCACATCACACATGAACTGGAAAAACTTAACAGTGTCAGGAGCCATCAAAGCAGAGTTTGTGGCAGAAGTGGAAGAAAACAGTGCAGGCTATAAGGGCCAACAAGACTTACAGGATAAGTGGCAAAAAGGGACAATATCACAAAATATATCATGCCTTTTGGCACAGCATGAACCATTCTTGCTTGGTAGGGTGCTGAGGGTAAAGGAAAGTGATAGAATTGGTCACATGCCCAGTCATACATCGTAGAGATGTATGTCAAAATGACCAATCACATGTTGCACAGCCCAGTCCAGCTGTCAAGTGTGTCCAGTCCATGAGTGATGTGCAGCTCTAGTCCAGGTTCTCATTTGTATTATGTCATTTGTTGTGCAATATATAACCGTAGTTATCAGGACTAGACGTCCAACAATGCCAAGCAAAGCATCTGGACTGGTACACCCCAATATGCTATTACAATGGAACCTTGCCCACCCTGACTTGTATAATGCATGCCCCTTGCACCATGAGGGTAGTGCGTTTGCTATTGGGCCATGAATCCAAATCTGAATGGAAAAGCTATGGAATGGAATGGGGTTCTCAGAGGATAAACTCCACATTTGAGAGGGGGATCAGGTGTTTGGCATGGGAAGTACCATTACATAGGAAACTGTCAAAAGCCATGTTTATATTCACTAGAAGGAAACTGCACTACAAACAGCAGTTCCGATGTGCGGGATGAAAGCATGCAGGTGTAGCCTGCCGTGGTAGACACCACCCTTACTCCTGTTATGCACACATTTTTAGGAGGGAATGCAAGTGATGCACACCATAGGAACATGTGTGTTTGCTAAAACAATAGATGGTGTGTGAGCATGGTAGGCCCCTGGAAGTTCTGTGCAATATAGGTGTGACTGAGCACACTAGCCAAGTGTCTAAATGGGGGCACGTTGCATAGCAAGGAGGTGAAAAGTGACGTGTGTGCGGCAAGGTAGCCTGAGCAAAACATATGCAGTGCTGTGCCAGATAGTGTCGCACTTATCTTGCAGCTGGGAAGGGATCACATAGAAGAGGACATAGGTGTACTACATCCTGCAATGTGATGTGGAACTGGGTGAAGATGTAGTACGTGTAGCATGTGTAAGGAGGGAGACGGGGAGAAGAAATCTGGTACATAGACAAAATATCGACTCCAAAATATCGACTGGACATAATATCGAGTTTTAAATATAGACTGGACAAAATATCGACTGGACATAATATCGACTACAAAAATATCGTTTTTCAGGTAAGTGAAGTAATATCGACTTTATAAAATATAGATAGCAAAAATATCGAATTTTTAATAATATATAATATTTTATAGTGTATTTTTATGTAATAATATGTGTGAAAAGTGTGTATTAATGTTATAAAATATTTTATTAAATGAATTTTGTTTTTTTAATAATTGCGTAATGTAATTCTGTAGCGGGTAGTGGGTTTATAGGGGAATAGGGTGGGAAGTAATTTAATAATAATTAATTAATTAATATATGTTTGTAAATATTTATAATTAATAATTAATTGATAATTAATTAATAATAATTAGTTAATTAATTAATATAATTTTGTACATATTTTGTATTAGTAATTAATTGGTAATTAATTAATTGTAATTAGTTAATTACATTAATTAGAGTACATTTTAATATATATAATTTTGTGTTATTGTTAAGTAATTAATTGGGAAAAATTATTATTAATTATTAAAATAATTACAGGTAATGTGCTAATATATTTACTTTATTGTTATTGTTAATTAATAATTATTTGGTAATTAAATAATATTGATAAATGTTGGGTAAAGGAGTATTTTTAGGGTTCAGGGTCAGTTTTCAGTTTTTGGGTAAAGGGGCATTTTTAGGGTTCAGGGTCAGTTTTTAGTTTTTGGGTAAAGGGGCATTTTTAGGGTTCAGGGTCAGTTTTTAGTTTTTGGGTAAAGGGGCATTTTTAGGGTTCAGGGTCAGTTTTCAGTTTTTGGGTAAAGGGGCATTTTTAGGGTTCAGGGTCAGTTTTTAGTTTTTGGGTAAAGGGGCATTTTTAGGGTTCAGGGTCAGTTTTCAGTTTTTGGGTAAAGGGGCATTTTTAGGGTTCAGGGTCAGTTTTTAGTTTTTGGGTAAAGGGGTATTTTTAGGGTTCAGGGTCAGTTTTGGGTTTTTGGGTAAAGGGGTATATTTTAGGGTTCAGGGTCAACAAATAAGATTGTAAAAAATTATTTTTATTATTTTCATTTATTATTTAATTATTATAATTTAATTTAAGTATTTTTAAGTATATTTTAGTAATTAAAATGTAATATTAATTTAATTTAACACTGTTTTTAATAAAGTCGATATTTTTTACATCTATATTATTGTTAACGATATTTTGTACTCGATATTTTTGTACTTACCTGTTTGTAGATACAAACTCGATATTTTGACTGTCGATATTTTGTCCACGATATTTTGGCAAGTCGATATTTTGACCCTCGATATTATTTCAGTGATCCAAGAAATCTATTACCAGGCTACAAATGTCAACGAAGGAGGATGTCAAACTGGGAATTTTGAAGTGACAGGATGAGTTAAGTTTCAACAACTATATGCATGATTTGGTGATGGTTGGAGGCTGAGAAGTTTGGGTCTTGTTGCTTTGCAAACCAGGGTAGGTACATGTCAGTGATTATCACATCTACTAGCATGTGGGGTACAGCTTCACACATAGCCCTCAATTACAGACATCCATGTTGGGAAATTGGAAGTGGTGACTCATATTGTAGGGCTTGTCTTCACATGAGAGTCGAGGTATGATCCAGGTTGGATCAGTGTGTGACAGTAAGGGGAGACCCTGGGACAAAATGAGTATTGCCAGAGGAGTCATGTACAAGTGACAGGGGCTAAGTCAAGCGATGGGTGAAACTGTGCCGATACCCAACACTGGCAATGATGAAATTGGGTGAGTATCAGTATTAGTAATCTAACTAGTTTCACATGGCATATCTCCTCAGAGTAAGAACACACTACCCACTATTTTCAACTAGCGATCCAACTGAGTGTGTAACAAAATCCCGGGAGTATACACAAATAGTGCAACCATGCTAAATATATGCTCTTACACAGACCCACAGTGTAGCATGTTTCCTAGCTGTGTAGAGTAATGAGGACGAGTGGCCAATATGAGCCCTTGCCCACATGAATGCACACTGTGCATGCAAGACAGCAAACCAAGGCAGACTGCTGTGTTACATTGTATGTAAGGCAGACTGCAGGATCCAAATAAATACACCACCAAACCCACATTACTTTGACAGTAGTTGTAATGATTAGTAGTGGCTAGAGGAAATGCATGTCAACCTGTTTACTTGATACAATGTGCACAGTAGTGCTGTCAATACCTGAAACCAAAATCAGTATAGCCATTTGATAAGGAGAGCTAATCTCCAATACAGATGTGGACCTTACATTAACTTACCCACACTGGCAGGGCAGGCCAGCAAGCTGTGTAACTTTGTTGCAATGTGTAGAATAACACTAACAATCACCCTTGTTACCCAGTGGTGTGTGAATAATGCATTGAGACTGCCATCTGAAAGGTAGCTATATTGTCACATGGCTTTAATATGTACAAGTCACATAGGTACTACACATCAATGTTATATTGAAAGTGAATGAGAATAAATATTGTATATTAGCCAGATTACTCCTGTCAACATCTGGCAAAGCCCACCATTGACAAATCTCCATTTTATTGTAGAGGGAAAAACTATTTCTCCTGAACAGCTGCTTGTCCTGGAGGACCAACCTACTGGCAATGACATCCTGCATACAGCCCCCGACGGATGAGGACATTTTTAAGCAAATCCTGGGCTATATTGTATAATCTTCTCTGGTTATGGCAGGGGCAGATAGCTTTGATGGGTCTCCAAAGTGACTGCCTACAACAGGACCTACCCTATCTGCTAGCCCAAGCCCACCCCTGGACTACGAGGACCCCCGAATTGTCCTGCAACAGCAGACAGAAGGAGTGTAGGGTCAGCTGCTAGATGAGGTGCAGGGAGGGATGGAGACCATAGTTGGCACCCTAGAGGGAGTCTCTAGGTGCCTTAGTCCCAATAAGGAAACCTCTGAGGTAATAAGAGGCAGCTAGACTCCGCTTCAGAGATTGGATCAGTCCCTGGCTGACATTGCTGGTTTCATGAGTCAGAGACAAGAACAACAGCCCTGCCAATGAGACACCAGTGACGTCGCCACCCAGCCATACGCATCATTCTTGAATCTATAAGCAGGACTCCTATATTGCAACAATGGGTGCCTTTCACCTCAACATTGTTGCTGTGCAGACAAGCCAGCATGGCCATTCTCAGACCTATGCTGAATTCCTTGTTGTCACGGGCAAATACTGCTGCCAACAGGGGAGTCACATCTTCAGCCCCTGATGTGTGTGTGCCTCAGATGACTCCTGCACAAGCACCAACACCCTCAGGGGAGGCATAACACCCAACAGACAAGGAAGATGTCAATTTTACCAATTTCCAGCATACAACTAGTCAGTAACATATTTCTGTGGCTCTTGACCAGTTTCCAAATGGCCCTGTGTTGACTAACATGCCATCATGCTTGTGGTACAGTCTCATTTGTGTTTGCCCACCTGTTAGTCTTATCCATCTGTAGACTGTCAATGATGCCTAGCTTCCCCAATGGCAATCATGACCTACTCGTCACTGGAATACTACTATCCACCACATGTCACTTGACATGTATCTCTCATGGACTCTGTCTGTACATCCTTTACCTCGCAAACAATGTTGGAATTGTAGCTGTAAGAACTGCTACTGTGAATCAGCCTATTTCCACACCTTTAAATGAATGCACAATCTTTAGTCTGTGTGTTGTAGGTCTGTTGCTGATTGGACTAACTAGACCATGGTGGATGTGCTGAGCCAAAAGACACTTCCTACTATCCAAAGGGGATTGTGCTACAGTCCCTATCACAATCTTGTGTTAGACAAGGTCAAGCATCATGGGCCTGCCCTGCCATTACATCATGTGCAAAGTATCTTTAAACTATGGGACTTCATTATATTAAAATAAGCATCAGTAACTAGAATGGCATACAGTTAATAATACAACATAATTACACATTTGCATACATTCACAAATTGTGTCCTGTGAGTCCAGTGAGCAACTAACACATTCTCGTGTATTGATATGTATCAGGCTCAGTAATGTCATCATGCTCATTTGTCAGCCTCAATGCTTACTTTGAAGATCTCACATAAGTACCATATTATTCCATGCACTGAGAACCAGTGGATAACAATGGACAGACTGTTTGTCTATTTGTATCATGCCTTTGCCAGTGAAGGATGTTGAATCTGTATAACTTGGATGTCAGTAAGCATGAACTGCAACCACTATGTCATTATCTTTTTGCGCTAAATGATAAATGTTGAAGTAAGGCACACTGGCAAACATAGGTGTTATTCTGCTCCTGAGAGCCCTCACATACATTGAGTGTGAGTGAAACCACACATATGTCATTATTAACATAAACATACATATTAAATGTTATGATCAAGGTCACAGACCCATAGCAAAATCTTCATATGCCTAGGGGAATAGTTCTGGTGAGCCCTATGTGTATCTAAACTAGAAAGTAGTTCCCCAAGTTCCCAACAGGAAGTGACACAATTAACAAGTAGTTAATTGGAATGGATATTGAAGTTCCGGACAGGTGGAGGCCACTTCCATGGATACTAGCCACCAAACAACACTGATGTTACATCAAAATGGTGCAAGGCTGAGTGTGTAAGTAGCTAGCATCAGTTTGTGAACCAACGCATCTATGATTTGTGACTATGGATTGACATATTCATCTTTACAATACATGTAGCATAACTTACACACACAGTGCAACAGTAGATGACTACTTGTGTGGGTTTCATGACCATTCACACAAAGAGGACCCCTTACAGTGCCTACACATGGTTGAAGATCCCTTAAGTGACTCCATTGCAAAATTGACTGACTCTTATTCATATGCTCTCACAAAGGTGCACATATATACAAACAGTGCAGGGAAATCCTACAGTGGGTGCTTAAAACAACCTAAGCATATAGGAAAACTCCTACGCAGTAAATCATGAAGCAGCTGTGAAACAAGAAAAAATATATTTATTTCTAAAAACAAAGTAAATAAAGAAAAATATAAGCATATACAACAAAAATCTACAAATATATGTAATATTAAAAAATAAAAAACATATTTAATGTTAAATACATTTTAACTATTATTATAAATAAAATACCAAAATATTTTTCATACACATAATTCTTTTTATTTACAAATATTATATTAGCAAAAAACATTTATTACATACATTTAATTTAGTTCCTTCCCACCCTATAACCCCACAAAAATCACAACCTGCACCTAAAACTTAACTTTAAAAAACCACATATTTAAACTAATTAAAATATTTATCAACAAACTAATAATCAATAATTAAATATTCATTATTTACATAATTAATTATCAATTTAATAATCGATATTACTTTGAAAATTAGTTATGAATTACTTAAACGTATTGTACTCCCCCACACCCCTACAAAACCCCAAAACCTAAAATCTTAATTAGTCATCAATTAAACAAATATTATTAATGAAAAACTAAATAATCATTCTATAAAATTAATTAACTCCCCACTTTTTATCACTGTAAACATCACAACCCACACCTAAAACTCTATTACGCCCAATTTGCTGATGTGTGCTCCAGATTTTCACACATAATAGCAAAGGGGCAAGTCCAATGCTATCCGCTCTGTGCTCCAGGCCCCGTTCCGAGTGGAGGAAATTTGTTGATGTGTTCTGGGGGACCCTAAGAATTTTTCTAATTGATTTAGTCTCCACTAATTGGAGTTTACCACAATTGCTAATACCCCACACTCCAGCCCCCATAGGTGGCCATTGAAAGGCATTTAGCTTTATAGAGTGTGGTTATTTCTTCAATAGGCTTATGAACCCATTTCTCTACAAAATGGAACAGTGCCTGCATAGCTCTTTTAGTTTGCTGTGCCCTCAGGGTCAGCAAGGGATCACATAGCTGGGTGTTAAGAAGGATCCGTAGGTTGGAGACATTTTGAACTTTCTTATTCCAATTGCCCTGAATGGCAAAAGATTTTTACTTTGTTGACTTGGGGCCACACACAATAACGTAAGACTTTTTATGATTCACTTTTAAGTCCAAAGTGGACATATAGTCTACAAAGGCATTTAAAGATCTCTGGAGTCTAATAGCTATTGTTGCAAGAAGGACAGCATCATCCGCATAGAGTAATGGTGTGACAACATTTTGGCTGAACTTTGGGCAATCTAAACTCTTTTGCAATACAAGAAATAAAAAAGGGCCAATATACAGCCCTAGAGGACCCCCTCTGTTGAAACAATTCAGTTTGTTCTCTCCCCGTCATTACCATATCGTATTTTAACCGTTGTATTGGAATACAACCTATGCAACAGGACAACAAGGGGTTCCTCCACCCACATATCTCCCATCATACTCCACAATTTGTCATGATTGGCAGTGTTGAATGCACTGGATAAGTCTATGAGGGCCAACGGTAAAGAGCACTTCATGGACTCAGTTTATGTACTGGCAATCAGTAACAGATTCAAGCACTGTTCTGCGTGCCCATTCCCCTCCTGAAGCCAGATTGTGTTTTAGAAAGCACATTGTTTACAGAGGCCCACTCTTCTACCAGGTCAAAAGAACCCAACCCAAAACATTTACTGTTGCATCTATTAGGGAGATCGCCCTATAGCAGTCCGGATCCTTTTTGTCCCCTGTCTTGAAGGTAGGGACCACATTAGCATCTTTCCATGAGACAGGTAAGGAACCAATGATATAGGCACTAAATATATTTGTTAGGAGAGATGCCCCAAGGTTGGGGCTTTCTTTGAACAAGTTAAGAGGAACCCCTTCCGGAACGGGTTCTTTGAGGCAGATGCCTTAAGGTATTGCTACCTCCACCTCCTTGACAGAGATTGTTTGACTAAACTCCAGAGCTTGCTCCATATCTTCGATCAAAACAACATCTCTATCTTTGGAAATGTAAGTTCTGTTTAATGAAATAAACCTATGTGAATTATAGGAAACTCAAACATCTCCTGATATCAGGAAATCTATTTTTTGTGTGGGGGTTTATGCATAAGCCGGACGGTTAATGACTTCCCGGAACTTTTTCATTCAAGTCCCTGGCAGCCATTAAATCCAAACAGGGCCTCTGTCCTAAACTCCACCTTTCTCAGGGCTATTAATGCCTTGTATTTCTTTCTAGATGCCCTGTCTATCTCTTTGTTGTGGGTGATAGTGATTACGGCTCTTGTAAAATAGGTAGTACTAAGAAGCAGGTAGGATTTGAAAGATATATTACAATTGTTGAGAAGAGGCACAGCACGTCCAAATGCAACAATATCCAAGATAACTTTGTACTCTGAAACATGGAACATCAATCGTACAATGCAGGTACAGCGTTCCATGTTCCAGACCAAGGAAAGCAAGGGAAAGAGAAAATTACAAGGAAAGGAATAAGGGAAAGAATGTAACACATCTTACCTTTAACACAAATATAAAAATAAATGACAATCAAGATGAGTACCTTCCAGGTAATTTTTTTGGTTGGCCATTGCTTTTTACTCAGGATGAAGTAATCAGGGTTCCCAAGGCCTACATGCTCCGAAGATAACCCACTTACACTCAAGAACTGTTGGCACGGAAACTGTAAAAGGCAAAGAACAAGTTTATTAAGACCCCATGGGGTGGTGGTACACTCAAACAGCACCCTTCGGTAATGCAAGAGGTATCACACCGAACACCGGTGTGACCCCGATTTATATACAGTTTGGGGCAATAAAAGATAGGCGGCACAAGTTAGGACACATTTATGTACATATATGGTCATGTTTTGGAACACTGCCAGCTCATTGGAGGGGGCACAACTCCGCTGGTCAGTTTGGCGCACATTCCTAAAGGCTTACTGGTCAGTTGGGACTGCGCATGTGCAAGCTTGACCAGTACTAAAAATAGCCTGTTGCTGGGCAGACTGAAGTGGTCATTGGAACGGACAACGGACTAAAGGGCACGCCGGCCACGAGGCCGCGTATGGTCTAAGATGGCCGCCGCAGCATTCAAAATGGCGTTTTCATATATAGCCAATTTAAGGAGGACAACGTGTAGCTTCAGCTAATCGCTAACGCGGCCATGCCAATTACGACAAGGATGCTATAGATTGTGCATATGAGAAACATCACCAGATGCATTGTCAGAAACATCACCAATGCATTATCACATTTACATATCAGAAGAAACTTGTCACTATGTGATGTTTTACATTTAGCAACTCTTCTTACATTCCAGACTCTACCATCTTGGGTAATGACACTGTTTTTACAGACTTTCACAATCCTAATAGGATGGTAACATTTGGAATAACCCTTCACCCAAAAATCCAGGTTTCTTAATTCTGACCCATTCTCCCACCACAAAGTAAGGAACTTTGACATTCATTTTAGAATCAAATTATACTTTCATTTTGTCTTGTTTTTTCCCACACATTTGGCAACAAGATTGATATCAATACTGTCATTGGTCTTATTAACTTTTTTTATCCAACTCGCTAAAAATCTGAAGAAGGTTGCCTGCCTTTCAAAAGTCTAAAAGGACTTACACCTGTAACCGAAAGTAGAGTGATGCGATACATCCACTACTTCTTTCTCACCAAATCCATCCAAGGCTCACTGGACATGCTAGCTGATTGAATACATCCTTAAGAACACGATTAAATCATTTTACTTGGCCATTTTCCATTGGTTCATATAATGATGTTGTAATATGTTTGATATTACACATATGGAGGAAATCCTTCATTTCATGTGACGTGAGCTGTATCCCATTATCACTTACAATGAACTCTGGGGACCCTTGACATGCAAACACTTCTTTAAGAAATGTGATAATTACTTGATTTGAAGCATTAGATACAAACGTAACCTCTGGCCGCCATTTAGAGTGGTAGTCCACCATGACCAAAGCAAAACAGCCATTCACAGGCAAATGTTTAAACGGACCTGAAATATCAAAGGCCACCTTTTGCCAAGGAAAAATAGTCCAAGATACAGGTTTGAGAGAAGCAGAGGAAATTTGAAGCATTTTAGCACTGTTTATGCATTCCAGACATTCTCTAACAGTCCTATCAACCATTTTATCACGATAAGGCCACCAAAAATTGGCTCTAATAAGAAGTTTCATAAAGGACATACCTAAATGTCCTTGGTGAGAATGTGACAAGATCTTATTTTGCATAGAGGCAGGAGGAATAATCTTACCTCTCTTGAAAAGCAAACCTCCAATTTCTTCAATCACAGAAAATACACGGCAAAAAGGGGAAATGTCAGCGGAAGCAAATCTTTCTTTGGGCCAACTTTTTTTCACACACTCAGAAATCTGCTGACATAAAACATTATTATTTATTTCCATTGTCCACTCACTTTCAGACAAATTCACAAATTCGTGAGAAACTAAATCTTTTAAGGAGGCAATCATGTCTACATCCTGCTGTGCTGTGCACGCGTGGGTTCAAATCCCATCCTCGTCGCCATTGTAAAATAGGCAGTACCAAGAAGCAGGTAGGATTTGATAGATTTATTAAAATCGTTGAGAAGAGGCACAGCACGTCCAAATGCAATGATGTCCAAGATAACTGTGTATTTTTGAGCATGGAACATCAATCTTACAATGAAGGTACAGTGTTCCATGTTCCAGACCAAGGAAAGCAAGGGAAAGGGAAAATTACAAGGAAGGGAATAAGGGAAAGAATGTAACAGTTCTTCATAACTCTTGGTGGACCTTTGAGTAGTCACTATTGAACCATCGTTCAAGAGGGGCAGGCTTAGTGGAGTTTCTAAATGATAAAGCTTTTACTATAGCTAAACAAAGTGTCTCAAAGTCTTTAACTAGAGTAGCGGGCGTGGCACCAAAAGACAAGCACCTTTCCATAAGGATAAACCTGATCATATTTCAGCCTTAAAACTTTATTCTGGTTATAGTGGATATGGAGATCGATTGACTTCAAGGTCCATGACCGCAGATTTAGTTTAACAAAAGCTAATAAAGGATTATGGTCACTAGTAAATTTGGCAAGATTGCAAAATCCCGGGCTACACTACTATAGTTATTGGATAGAAATATAAAATCAATTGTGCTTTCATGTCTTACTCCCAAAAAATACGGGTAAAATGAATGACTAATTTACAATCATTAACACAGTCAAATAAAGAATCAAGTCATAAGAAATTAAAATGCCATTCAGAGCATCCCCATAAGCAGAATGGAACAAATGGGTCATAGGCTGCTCATCCTTATTTTCAATCCTACAAACACTTGAACCCCTAAAATCACAAATTCTGCAGTCAAAATCCCCAGCTCACAGGATACAGACGGCTGTAGTGAAAAGGTTACCTTGCTAATTTCCTCACTCAATTCATCAGCGACTTGAGAATTTCTTTGATCAAACATACTATGGTAAAAATTAAAAATTAAAAAATCCATAATGTTAAGACCAGAGAGTAAAAGCAATTGGTATCAGGGAGAACAACATAGTAATTTAACCTTCAGCGCACCACATTTAACTGATGAGAGCACTGCCAAACCATCCTTTGTCCTCCCTGAAATAGATTGGATAGCCGGTATACAAAAGGAACAATACCCATCAAGATGAAAATCATTCACAGCTCAGGTCTCTTGTAAAACTCTTATGTTATAGCTGGATACAAAGCCCACTCAATCTTCATGCGACCTCTCACCCTGTTTACAGGGCCAGTCACTCCACGCACCGCAAGGCCCCCCGTGAGTGTGCCTGAGTAGTCCCCGCTGCTGCCTTGAGCCCGCCCGCTGCTGAATATTGTATTTGTATTGTATTTTGTGCCCTGTGACTGTTTTTGTCTTGGTCTTTATTGTATTTTCTCCTCGCCGCCCTGCGTGACCGTCTTCCCGCTCTGTGCACCCCCCCCGGTCCCCGTTCCCTCGCATCAGCCCCCCTGCGGCCCGCCCCCTTTTTCTTCTATACCCAGCCCCCTTCCTATTCGCTGCCCGCTCCCGCTTCCCAGCTGCTCCTCCCTCCCAATTCGCCATTTATGGTGGAGACCACGTGTATGCGCAGCGACCACACGCAGCGGGCGCGCCGATTGCGTGCCGAAGGCACGCCAAAGGCAAGCCCTTCTCTGCCCGTCCGCCCCTGGCCCGTGCCCAGCGCCAGGACCCCTGACCCACAACGACACCAGCCCACCTGCATGATCTACAATGACACCACCCTCCTCCCTCTCAACACCAAATGGAACCCTGCCTGTCACCGAGCCACCCCGAAGCGCACCCACGGACCCTTCACCTGCCAAGCCTGCAAATTCACCTGCCTCCGGACCTGCTCAGCACCCGCCAGGCCAGGCAACGGCAACAATCACCTCAGGTGCATCCTGCTCAACACCCGCTCCGTCCACAGGCACGCCATCGAGCTCTGGAACCTCCTCGACACAACATCGCCAGACGTCGCCTTCCTCACAGAAACCTGGATGAACGCCTCCTCAGACCCCGACATTGCCATAGCCATCCGTGAGGGCTACAAGATCACCCGGAGGGACCGCACCAACCAAACCGGAGGAGGCATCGCCATCGTCCACAGAGACACCATACGCATCACAACCAACACAGACAACACCCTCACCGCCGCCGAGCACCTTCACTTCCAGATACACACCGAACCCAAAACCACCCTCAGAGGCACCCTCATCTACAGACCCCCGGGACCACGCACACAGTTCAGCGAAGCCATCGCAGACTTCATCAGCCCGCACACCCTCACCTCCTTTGACTACATCCTCCAGGGAGACCTCAACTTTCACCTGGAAAACAACAAAGACAACAACACCACCACACTGCTGGACAACCTCGCCAACCTCGGTCACAAGCAACTGGTAAACACCCCCACCCACTACGCCGGCCACACGCTTGACCCAGTCTTCTCCTCAAGCAACCACATCTCCTTCAGCCACTCCACCGGACTACACTGGACAGATCACAGCTGCGTCCATTTCAGCTTCAGGAAAACCACGACCTACCACCACCCATAACAGGCTCCCGAAGATGCTGGAGCAAGATCACCACCGACCAGCTCACCACCTCCCTGAGCCAAAAACCCCCCACCAACACCACAGACACCAACAAAGCCGCCTGCACCCTCGCACAATGGCTCACCAACTGCGCCAATGCCCTTGCACCACTGAAGAAACCTCCCAGCAGACCAGGCAGCAAGAAAACCTTGTGGTTCACCAATGACCTCAAAGACTCTAAGAAATCCTGCTGCACCCTCGAGAAAGCCTGGTGCCACAACCAGTCCACAGAAAACATAACAGCCCTCACGAACGCCATCCGCAATCAGCACCAGCTCATCCGCACCACCAAAAGGACAGCATTCAGAGAACGACTAGACAACAACACCAACAACAGCAAGGAACTCTTCACATCGTCAAAGAGCTCTCCAAACCCAGCGCCAGCAATAACGACATCGCGCCCTCGCAAGATCTCTTAAACGCTCTCACCTCATTCTTCCACCACAAGATCACCAACATACACAACAGTTTCGGCACCCAGACCACGCATCCAACTGCCGAACCAACGCCCCCCACCACCACCCTCTGCGGCTGGACCCCCATCAGCACCGAAGACACCACCCAAGTGATGAACACCATCCACTCCGGCTCCCCTGCCGACCCCTGCTCACACCACATCTTCAACAAAGCTGAGTCCATCATCGAACCCCACCCCCAGGACATTATCAACAACTCCTTCGCATCCGCCACCTTCCCGGAGAGCTGGAAGCATGCGGAGATCAGCGCCCTCCTGAAGAAACCCACCGTGGACCCCACGGACCTCAAGAACTTCTGCCCCATCTCTCTCCTCCCGTTCCCCGCCAAAGTCATCGAGAAGATTGTCAACAAACAGCTAACCTCCTTCCTCGAGACCAATGGCTCCCTCAACGCTTCACAGTTCGGTTTCCGAGCAAACCATAGCACCAAGACCGCCCTCATCGCAGCCACCGACGACATCAGGTCCCTGCTCGACAATGAGGAAACTGCTGCACTCATCCTCCTCGACCTATCAGCCGCATTTGACACAGTCTGCCACCGCACCCTAACTAGCCGCCTCCACCACGCCGGGATCCAAGGAATGGCCTTGGAATGGATCACCTCCTTCCTCTCCGACAGAACTCAGAGAGTCCGCCTCCCTCCCTTCCGCTCAGCGCCCACCAAAATCATCTGCGGCATACCCCAAGGCTCCTCGCTCAACCCCACCCTCTTCAACATCTTCATGAGCCCCTTCGCAGCCATCGCACGCCAACACAACCTAAACTCATCTCCAATGCTGACGACACCCAGCTGATCCTCTCCCTCACCAACGACCCTGCCACCACCAGAGCCAGCCTCCTGGAAGGAATGAAAAACGTCACGGAATGGATGAAGCTCAGCCGCCTGAAACTGAACTCAGAAAAAATTGAAGTCCTCATCCTGGGACCATCCCACTCTGCCTGGGACGACTCCTGGTGGCCCCCTGCACTGGGCACCGCCCCCAAGCCCACGGACCACATACGCAACCTAGGCTTCATCCTGGACTCCTCCCTCACGATGACCAAACAAGTCAATGCCGTATCGGTATCATCCTTTAACACCCTTTCGCATGCTCCGAAAAGTCTTCCAGTGGATCCCCGCCACCACCAGAAAAACGGTCACCCAGGCCCTCGTCTTCCAGTGGATCCCCGCCGCCACCAGAAAAACAGTCACCCAGGCCCTCGTCACCAGCCGACTGGACTACGGGAACGCCCTCTACACCGGAACCACAACTAAACTACAGAAAAGACTACAACGCATACAAAACGCCTCTGCAGGACTCATCCTGGACAACGCCTGACACAGCCAAATCTCGGCCCACCTGAGAGACCTGCACTGGCTCCCCGTCAGCAAACGAATCACGTTCAGGCTCCTTACCCACGCTCACAAAGCCCTCCACGACATGTGCCCCGAATACCTCAACAACCGCCTCACGCTCTACACACCCACCCGTCAGCTCCGTTCCACCAGCCTTGCCCTCGCCACCAGCGGAGGAAGATCCTTTTACTACCTGGCTGCCAAACCATGGAACACCCTCCCCACCCACCTATGACTGACCCAGGACCATTTCTCCTTCAGGAGGCAGCTTAAGACCTGGCTGTTCGAGCAGTAACACCCCCCCGCCCAGCGCCTTGAGACCCTCATGGGTGAGTAGCGCGCTCTATAAATCCGATTGATTGATTGATTTCACAGCTTTGTTAGAAAGCCTGCGATGTTCAAAGACAGAACTGCAAATGTGGTATCAGAGTTCACTCCCTTCAGGGCACCAAGAGTGACCACTTCACTAAGGATTTTATCCCCTCTGGAGGCCACAGGTATCTCTCAAGACCAATGTCAGTGGTTGTTGCTTTGTCAGATTAATAGGGGGAAGTTGGGGCATGTATTCCTGGGAGTCACTCAGGGGCATATTATCAAGCAGGACGTTAAAATTATCGCAGTTTTAGCAGAAGAAAACTGCTGCTAAAGCGGCGATAATTGGCTTCATAATATGCCCTGGAGAATTCCAATAGAAGCCCATGTTCCCACCAGAACATGGGTTTCTAGTGTAATTCACAAGGCCATATTATGAAGTACATTGTCGCCGCTTTAGCATTTCTTAGAGTTTCTTCCAAAGAGGACAAAACATCAAAACCACCCACTGGAAACCCTGGAGAAACTTATCAAGCCAATGAGGCACCCGTGTTCCTTATGGCTGAAAGCCTTATTCCCATCCATGTTTGTGGTGGAGGGTAAAAAAAGCCCAAAGGCACTGCTCTAATTTGATGTCAGAGCATGTTCTAGGTGTTGGCCCATCAAAGCTGTCCCTTTGATCCTCGGAGTTCTAAAGTTGATCACAACTCTGTCACTGACAGGTAGACCCTTGTGAAAGCCAACTGAGGAGACTCTTCTTACTGTTATATCATGGGTAGATATGCATCATAACTAACATTATCTACTGGGTTCTGAAGCGAGATCTGAAGCGAGATATCAGCTGGACATTCGTGAGATGCTCAATCTAATTCTCGATGAGATCCGCAAAATAAAAAATAATCAGCGAGCGGAGCTAGCTGCCATTCACGCCAGAATGGATAAGCTGGAGGAGTTAACATTGGCATCCCTAATAGGGTATTGGAAGTTGAGTCTAGGATCTCAGTCTTGGAAGATCAAATGAATCTGGTATCAGGGGAAACTAAAGAGGCTACAAAGAAGAGGATCTCCATGGAAAATAAACTCAAGGAGTTAGAAAACCACTCTCGTAGATCAAACCTGAGGATCGTGGGGGTCCCGGAAGGAACAGAAGGCTCCGACACAGTACAATGGGTTAACTCCTTCATCCAGAAAGTAGTCCTACCAGACTTTGAGGGGGACTTAATGATAACAAGGGCCCATAGAGTACCAGCGCAGCGTATTGCGAATTCTCCATTCCCAAGAACTATCCTATTGAATTTCGCTGACTTCAGGATTAAAGAACGGATTCTCTCAAGAGCATATCAACAACAACAGTTCGCTGTTTCTGAAACTGCAAAATGCAGGATCTTTACGGATATGTCAGCGGCAGCGGCCAAAAGAAGAAAAGAATTTGTAAAATTGCTGCAGCTATTTAAAGGCAATGGTGCCCAGGCTTCGATTGCGCAGCAATCAAAACTGAAGGTTCTTGTTAAAGGAAAAAAAATGTTGTTCACAGATTTAGAGGAGGCTCAAACTCTTCTCAATGAGATATCCACAAGGGCTCAGGTTTGAAGGACACAAAGTGAAAGGAATCTGGATTTATAGTTTGAAAGTCAGGTGTTAGGTTTGATTTTTTTTTTCTTCTCCCTTCACTAGCAAAAAAGGAATTACTTAGAGGCGGGGGTTCCTGGGTTAATGGGTCACTTCAGGGTGTAACAAGAAGACACCTGAAGAAGAAAGCAGAGGGAGGGATGTGGGCCGTGTGAATGGGGAGGGGGTCCCCACATTCCAGGGGGGGTTTAGGGTAGGGGGGTAAATGCAGTAAAAAAATACAAGTACAGTAGGTTTGCTATTCTGATTTTTATTAATAGTTGGTACGGAATATGTTTAAGATTTTACAGATTTGTAGATGAGATTTGATTCATGTAATATCCTGTCCATTAATGCGAATGGGTTGCTCAACAAACAGAAGTATGGAGCCCTTTTGAAATGGGCAATTGCCCTTAAACCCCAGGTGGTCTTCCTTCAGGAGACACACCTGTAGACAAATTCTCCAAAGTTGTTTCTGCCAAGATATTTCTCGCATGGGTTTTTTTCCTCAGCTGGGGTTGCCCAGAGGGGAGTCGCTATTTATTTCTCAGGGAATCTACCCTGGGAAGTGGTGTAGATGCGAAGAGATTCTAAAGGTAGATGGCTTTGGGTTGTAGTAGAATTGTTGGGAAAGGTGTTTAACTTTGTGAATTACTATGGCCCAATTTTTGATGACACCTCGGCCCTGACGGAAATTAGTGAAATCTTAAGGGGTACTCCGGGGCAAATCATAGTAGGAGGTGATTTCAATTATATCCAGGATCTAAAGAGAGATACTTCTAATAAGAACAAGAGGCAACTAAAACCAAAGACGAAAGGTGTGCTGGAAGCTTTTACGACAGAATACCAATTGCGAGACTCCTGGCGCTCCCTGAATCCCAATACAGAGTCCTACACATGCTATTCTAATAGATTTCATACAGCCTCTAGAATAGATTTTTTTAATCTTCTAGATCACTTCAAATTTCCAGCGCATCGATAGGTTGTAACCCCTTTTCAGATCATGGGAGGGTTGAAGTGGAACTGATGCTAGAAGGTATAGAAGGGGAGCGTCCTAGGTGGCAGATGGATCGCACCCTTTTACAAAATATGGCATGGGTAGAGGGCTTCAAAGAATGGATGAAAGAATTTTTTTTAGAAAATAAGGATTCAGCGGAGCCTTTTGCGGTATGGGGTGCATTTAAAGCAGCAGCCTGGGGGCAGATTATAGCATTTTCCAGTAATTTGGCAAATGTTCGAAAGGGAAAAATATCTGCCCTCCAGTGTGCTGCTGAGAAGGAGTATGCTTCAAAACTTAACCAATTGCCTAATAAATGGGAACAAGCTAAAGTATTGCTTAGGGACTTTTTCACTCTTGAAGAGATAAACAGCTCGAAGGCCTTTCAGCAAAGGCTTTACGAAGATAGTCAACTGATGGGGAAGCTTTTAGCTAATTCAATTAGAAAAAAACAAGAGTCTTCCATCATTTTGAAAATTCAAGATCCTTTAGGTGGAATAGATTCTCAGAACGAGGGAATTGCGAAAATATTCCTTGATCATTACGAGAAAATTTACTCCACAGATATTCAAGTGGAGGGAATATTGATCAAGGAATATTTTGATAATTTGGATATTCCCAAAATCTCCGATTCTAGGAGCAATCAAATAGGTTGTGAAATAAGTTCCCTGGAAATTCAAAATAGCATGAAAGCAACAGCGGGAGAGAAAGCCTCAGGTATGGACGGGTTCCCGATCGAATTTTATAAGGTTTTTTTAAATGAATTAGAAGATCCCTTGAAAAATGTATTTAATTATATTAGAGTAGGCGGTAAGGTTCCTTCTGAGTTTAAAGAGTCCACAATTATTAGCTTTGTCAAGAAAGATAAGAATCCAGAGGATGTGAATTCCTACAGACCAATTAGTCTATTGAACTCAGACTATAAGATTCTTATGAAAATCTGGGCTCAAAGATTTGTGTTGGCAGCCCAGGAGGTAATTCATCAAGACCAGACAGGTTTTATAGCCGGTCGTTATATGGCAGCTAATACAGAATATTTGATACTATACTATTGATACTATTTTAATATTAATTCAACTCCTGCATGCATCTAAATGATTGATGCAGAGAAAGCATTTGATTTAGTTAACTGGTCAGCGTTATTTTCTTCCTTGGGTTATTTTGGATTCCCTGCCCCAATTATTTGTATGTTACAGAATATTTATGAAGGGGCATCAGCTCAGGTGATAGTCAATGCTAGGCATGCAGGGAAGATTAAGATAAAACGCGGTACTAGGCAAGGCTGCCCTTTATCTCCCCTGTTTTTTACCTTTTTTATCGAACCTTTGGTTATAAAAATAAGGCACAATGATGCAATATTTCCCCCCATTGCTGGAATGTCAAAGTTAAAACTGTTTGCCGACGATATTGTCCTGTACTTGGCTCCCGTAAAAGAAAATATTTTACATCTCATGAAAGAGCTTAAGGAATATGAGAAGATCGGGGGGGTATAAAATCAATGAGAAAAAAACGGAAGTTCTTATTTTAAATTCTAATCTAGATATTCTTCTGTTAGATCTTCAGTCTCAAGCAGAAAAACGGGACCCAATAAGAAACTTAGGGATTTATGTGACAAGAGATTATCAAGAACTTTTTCAAGTGAATTATAAAAAAACGAAGAACAAAATAAAGAGCCTGTTCGAACAATGGGACCTATTGCCCCTGTCGTTGATTGGTAGAGTGGCATTGATAAAGATGAATGCACTGCCTTTGCATTTATTCTTGTTTAGTAATATCCCAATTAAAGTCAATATGGCTCTTTTTAATGAACTCGAATCCATGATGAGATTTATTTGGAATAAAAAAACCTCAAGAGTTAAGCTCTCAGTGGTAAAACTCTCTGTAAACCAAGGTGGGCTGGCTCTCCCCCATTTTAAGACATACTATGAAGCAGCTTTTTTCGATATAGTGGCAGGATTACTAAGGTTTAGACTGGCTCTCAATTTTTTTTCTTTTTAAAAACTGCAAAGCTTCCTACGAAAACAAGATACAAGACACTGATAGGATACTCATCAAGATTACGGCTTTTACATAAAAAATACGGTTCAGACGGGTCTATTTATCTGAAATTTCTAGAATGCGTTAAAATGGGTCTCAAGATATCCCTGAATCACCTGATAGAATGGGAATCTGCCGGATTTTGCGAAATAAGACACCTACTTATCCAAAATACGGTAATTAGTTGGCAAATGGTTATAGATAGAGCATATCCTAGGCGGCTTATGTTCTTTGAATACCTACAACTGGTTTATTTTATAAGAAAAGAGATAGGGGGTTTAGATACTACACCCAATGTTTTGTTAACAGCTCTTTATGTGGAGAAACATAAGGGAATAGGATTCTGGTATAAAAAGCTACTCCTTTCTGGATCATCTCCAGTAATTGTTAGTCATTTAGAAAAAATAAGTGTCACATCACAGTGCGTTTTTTCAGAAAAAGACTGGGAAGTAGTATGTTATTTAGGTAACAAAGCACTCCGGGCAGCTAATTATAAGCAAATGTCCTTTCTTTCTCGCTGGCTGGCGTACTATACCCCGGAGGCTTTGCAGAGAATATTCCCTGAATGTGAGAATAAATGTTTTAGATGCAAAACTAGGGGTCAGGGAGGTTGGTATCATATTTTTTTCTCCTGCCCCAAGCTAGAATCTTTCTGGAAGGTGATTTTCGCAAATATGGAGCTGGCAATCGGGAAAATACTACTACCAAAAGCAGAGGTGGCCCTTTTTGGTATCTGTAAAGAAAGGAATAGGTTCAATAAATCAGAAGAAGTATTTATTTTTATTGCCACTGTTGTAGTACGGTCCTTGATCTTACAAAATTGGAAATCTGCGGTGATTCCATGTCAATTAAAATGGGTTAATAAAATTAGAAGAACATGTAAGTTTGAGAGAGCTTATGCAGGTAGGGTGGGTGCGATTGCAAGATTTGAAAGGAATTGGAAATATTTTCAGAAGCTGGAATCGATAAAAAGAAGCTGATGCTTTACTATTGCTTTATTTTAGTCAACTTGTACATGTTTTTGCATTGGCACTTTAAAAATTTGAAGTATATACTTGCTGTATTATATCGGCAGTTTGTACACTTTATCGTATATACTAGCCAATTGTGCACGATACTGCTTTAGCACTTGAAGAATTGCAATAATATGTTTGCTGCTTTTAATCGGCGTTTTTTGCACTTTATTGCACTAGCACTTTATGAATCGTATAGTAATCTTGATGCTTTATATCAGTTTTCTTTTTATATTAGCCAATGTTGCACAATACTGCATGAGCACATTAAGAATTGCAATAATATTTTTGCTGCTCTAAAATCAGCGGTTCTTGCACTTTATAGCATTAGCACTTTATAAACCGTATAGTAATCTTGATGTTTTTTATCAACTGTTTTTATATCAGCCAACTTTGCACATTTTTGTATTAGCATTTTAAGAATGGCAATGATATCCTCGTCACGTTATATTAGCTGTTTTTTTGTATAAATTACAATAAGAATTTCGATGTACTATATCAGTCTGTTTTCCTTGCACTATCTTGCACTAGCACTTTAATATCGGTACCCTTAGCCGTACGCTATTGCAGTTTTTTCACTTTTCACTGTGGTATTGCATATTCTAGGGTTGTCTCTTGTATATTGTTTTGACATTTTTTGTCTAATCATAAGGAGTTTAATGTACCAATGTCTTCCTACTGTCTTGTTAAAAAAAAAAAAAAAATAACTAACATTAAATCCAAACCAATGGAGCACCTTGTGCCGTAAGACAACCTCTGTTTCTTGTGCATCTTTTTTCAGTGGTGGAACAGTGCAAAATAATAACGTACAGAGTAGCCTGGGGGGGAAGATGTAAGTGCGATTGTTGAATATGGTGTCCTGAGATTTTGCCTAGAAAACCAATTACATGCGATCAGAGCAGGGAAGGCTGAATATTGTCATACTCGCAGAAATTTGTTGATGTGGATCCTCTATATTCCATCGTAGAGTGGAAGGAGAGGAATGAACTGGAGCAGGCCTGGACACTTTGTTTTGGGAGGTAATTTCAGATAAATGGTCACGTCCAATTCGTGGACCCCTTGTCAAGTTGACAAGTGGAATCTTGTGCAAAGCCATAAAACATTCCAAACCCAAATCCAATTTGTCTAAAAGTTCTTTTTTTAAGCCAGGCCCTAAAATCTATATATTGTGAAACAATTCTTGATTCAAATATTTAAATATAGTATCTATATACTTGTCCAAGTCATGCAGGGTACCACTAAAAAGTCAGCATTAGTCGTTGTCAGTTTTTTCCTCATCATCTGCGTTTGGAATGTTTGTTCCTTTATAATGGGTGAACCAGTTTAAGTGGTATATTCAGATGGAGGTAGCAGGAGAGGGTGAGCCCACCAGCACAACTGTAGTGCGCATTTTCCTTGAATCTAAGACCATATTACTTCTTATCCCAGGAGAATTGTTACTGCCTGCCCCATTTGTGACTACGTGCTCACCCATTTCTGCCACTGATTTATTACTTGTATCTTAGGAAAGGAAATGAGTGGCATCTTACGGCATTCTTTTTTTTCTCCACCGACCTATCTCATTGGAGAGAACATCCATCAACGTTGGCCAACAGTTTGTGATGGGGGTTTTTAAAGATCCCCTTGGAATGGCCTTAGCAGACATGGGAAATTGAAATTGAATTTTGCATTTGCCCGTATTGATAATTGGCACCACAGATAAGTAAAATAGAAAAGGATAAACAATATCTTCTCACCAAACTAGCTGAGTCCAAGGGAACATATTGCTTGCTTCATAGCTTTCCGATTCTGGAAGCCCTCTGTGATCAAAGATGAAAGAGGGGGGCCTAGCCCAGCCTGATCCAGATGCGGACAAGTGCAGAAGAGCCTGCCTTATGCCCAGGCTTTGCCCGGGTATGACCTGGACACATCTGAGTTCATCCTGCACTGCAGGAGACTCCTGGTTTTCTTGTGGCATCAGGGAGGACTGTTGCTCCGCATTCCTGGAAACATAGAATTCCGGGGGACCAAGTCCCACACCAGCAACAACACAGAGGAACCATGTGGGTCTTCTATGGCCCAGTAAGAGTGCCCCGTACTGTAGGAGTCTCTGGGCACTCTTGGGGCATCAAGGAGGGCTGTTGCCCAACCTCACTGGAAGCAGAGAAGGCTAGGGGACAAAGTCCTAGCCCAGCAACAACACAGAGGAATTGGTACAGCCCTACAATGGCCCGGTAAGAGTAGTCAACAGTAGTATTCAATCCTAATTATCATCAAGTACTCAAAAATGAATTTGTTCCTCACTAGGAGACACCTAAAATTTAACAAAACTTAAAGGTGACAGAAACTCTCTTAACACTTAATGCTACTGGTAATTATGGTGTGTTGATTCTAACAACTCACTCTTCATTATTATTCACGTTTTCCAAGATTTTGGAAAAGGGGCTCATCTTTGCAAGGTACTATCTGCAACAAATAATTTGTTTATATTAGTTCTGGGGGTGTTTTGGGACAGGTATACAGTTGCAACTCATGAAATGAGTATTGAAATAAAAATTGGTATCTGCTAACTATATTGGAAGGAGCTGCAGCAAGTGTCTCTCATTCAGCACTAGTCAACACCCAACTGTCAGCACTTCAAAAAGTAGCTTTGTGAACCATAGTGTAATGGCAATCTACTGTTACATTCTCTTTTAAAAAAACAAAATCAAAATACACAAACAAAACTTTCATTAAAAATCGAATTAACTCTAAAAAATAAAGAATCATGAATTAAAAAATAACAGCATATACAATGAAAAGAATCAGCATGAATACTAGGAGCAAATACACTAACTCAATTTCCAAAGAAGGTGGTTAATTCAACTGCTTCTACTTGCAAAGCTGTTGCCCTGATTAATATTATCTTGACGATCAGGCACTTTACTTCTATCTTTTACATTGCTTTGGACTTTGTGAAAAACACACTTCACAATTCTTTCAGCAGTCCAACTATTTTTGCCATTGACTCCCAACCACATTCCTACATACTTTGTCAATGACCAAAGGTTCTCTAAACTTCCCTTAACACTTTCTCACATGTCTCCCCGTCTTTATGCATACAACACCACAAACTTTGAACACGCAAGGCAATACATTCATCCATTTGTCAAAATACATCTTAGCTTATGTTGAGCATTGACAAAATTTTTCCTAACAGTGACATTCTTCTAGTCCAGAATATTCCTCAATTTCACCAACCTTGGTATCCAGTAATTAAAATTTGGACATTTTTGTAGAAGAATCTAATCTGTGATAAAACCACAACAGAACATGCACAACATTACTTATTATATATTTGTTAAAAATAGCCCATTGCACACATTAAACCAAAACAAAATTCATTCGTTCAACAAGCCCATTCAGTTGTGGATAATAAACCAAACTTCCTAAATGTTTGATCCCTGGACTTTAGAACATTTTTATCTGCTTCATTCACTAACTGGACCCCATTGTCCATAACTAAAAACTGTGGGAAACTTCCATATAAAGAATACATCCTCTAAAAAATTCATCACACTCCTATATTAGATTCTGGAACACATCTGACTGCGGGCCACTTTGAGTAAAAGTCAACCAAATCCCATGCAAAGCGAGAATGTGAAAGCAATAAATTAAAAGGTCCCACCAAATCAATACAAATTTTCACACCATAAATAGAATAACATCCTCCACAGATATCTTAGCATTAACCTTCCAAAATGGTTGGCACACACACACAACAGACTATTCTCCAAACACGAGAATTGAGCTTCAAAACATAATACTTGTTTTAGCACTTCAACTTCATTTACTTCTTTCCTCTATTCTTCCTCTGAAACTTTATGCATCTCTTCAGCATCAATGGACACATTCGAACAGCTCTTATTTTCCTCCTCATGCTCATCGTCATACTCCCTAACTGAAAGAAATATTGAAAAGTAATCTGTTCTTACATTCTTAGCACCATTCATATGAAAAACTTCAAAATTAGATTAAATAACATGGTGGACAATTTAGAAAAATTAAGTGTGTGATCTTTGATTCTTACCCTACTAAAAATGGCTAATCAAGGTTTGTGATCAATCTTGACAATAAATGTCGTACCCCACACATAATGGTGACATTTTTGACTCACCCACCAGAAGGGCCAACAATTACTTTCTTTAAGTACTCTAGATGCATATACAACAGTAAATTCATTGTTCTCACTCCCTTGTGTGGAAACAACACCGAGGCTGAAATTGCTGGCATCCACAGTGAAATACCACTGTAATCTCAGATAAAAATCAAGATGTCTTTTGATTTATGCAAAACTCATTTCACACACATCATTTCATACAAAAGTTGTATTTTTCTTAAACAAACCAGATAATGGTTCAACATGAGTAGCATAATCAGAGCTAAAATGAGCATAAAACTCTTAAATTCTCATAAAGAATTTAAGACTATTTCTATCAAATGGTGGATAAGCATTTCTGATGTCCACGACTAAATGAGGGCTGGAATAAATGTCATCACCCGACAACATATCAAATGTTTCACCCTAGTTCTATAAAATTCGCTTTTTTTTTAAACAATTCCCTTTTTTTGCATAGAGGGCACTCAATCAAAAATCGTATCATGTTCCTCTTTAGTATTCCTGAAAATCAAAACAACATCCTGGAAAGCTGACACACCTTTCATATCCTTGAAGAGATTGAGCCTTATGCTCTGATAAACGGAGGAAATAGATGATAACACAAAAGACATTCTTCAGTGTCGGAAAGTTCCCACTGGAGAAATAAATGTAATGAAATGTCTTGACTCATTTTCCAACACTATCTGATGATAATCCAAAGCTGAATACAATTTGGAAAAACATTTTAACTACCAACTAAACCCCACTGTTTGAAATTGGGTCTCTATTTGGCAAAAGTGTGCACCCTGTCCAAGTAATTACCACAATCCTAGACAGAGTAAGCTAGATATACATTAAAAGATAACCTGTGATCACCATCTGGTAGCTTGACAGAGACCAGTTAGGCTTAACTAAAGAGGAAATGTGTAAAGTATTTGTGCAACATACAGACATACAAACTCAGTAACACAATGAAAACACAACAAAAAAGACTCTCTACAGGTTTAGAAAAGTAGTGAATAATTTTATTTGTACAACAAAACAAATACTAATAAAGTATGAATTTTCAAAGATTAAATAAAAATCTAGTGCTTAGAATCTATTAGCTCTTTAGGTTTATTTGTGATTGCGCTGGACCGGGGTAAATCCCAAGTTTAGATGGACCAAAATGAAGGCCAGGCCAGCTACAGGTCTCACACAGAATGGTACCTTGATTGGAGCAAGCGTAAATGTCCTACCTTTTGACTTACACAGCACCCTGCCCTTGGGGCTACCTAGAGCCTACCTACCTATGTGTAATAAAAGGAGAGTGTAAGGATTGGCAAAAGGATTTAAATGCCAAGTCTAGGTGGCAGTAAACTGCACACACAGGTCTTGCAATGTTAGCCCTGATACAGGTTTGGCAGGTTATTTGTGCAGGTGGCACAATCAGTGCTTCATGTCTACTAGTAGCAATTAGATTACAGGTCCTAGGTATATGGTAGACAAATTTACAAGGCATGTATACACAAATGTCACCATGTTTAGGGGAGAAACACATGCAGTTTAACACTGGTTAGCAGTGGTAAAATACTCAGAATCCTAAGGCTTACAAGATTATGCACCAAAAGACAAGTAAGTAGTAGGTAAGCAGACAAAATGCTTGATGGAAGTCTACCCTTATGATGACAGGTCTAAAAATAAACAACTCAATAATTTTGGGTAGGGGATGTGAAGCTTCCCAAATTGCTCTATTAAGTCTTTTAAGATCAGCACAGGCCCAGATTCCCCATAGTGCGTGTGTGCAAAAGCCAGTGGAGACAACCACAATGATGATTTGATCAGTCCAATGATCCTCTTGTCACACAACACACCAAGTTCTTTCTCTAAATGCTCCTTGACCCAAAAAGGTACATTTTGTAACGTGGGTTTACCATGGACTGGACATTTTTTTACTTTAATCTTAAGTTTAACTCTTTAATAGTTCCATGAGTGATTGAAAAAGTAAAGGATAATTCAAAATCACTTCAAAATCTGTATTGATGTCCTTGGTCTCAGGCCTCAATCAATTTGAAACAAACGCTGATGAAACCAACCTAGTATGCAGAGTCCTTTCACTGCTTCATAAATCTTGCAGAAGATGTTCCTTCCACTGAAAACCAAAATATCTTCAAATAAATACAGACAATGCTATTCTCTGCCCCTAATAGGAAACAGGAGTGTGATAAGGTGGTTCCAACGTTGTGCCTGGCCTAGTATAGTCAAATAACGGCTGTGTAATCATACTAATTCTTGTTCCCGAATCAACCAACCATCTCCCAGATTTGTCATCCACAAGAATATCAATAAAATGATCAATATTCTCATGGGGATCACCAGACAAAAAATCACCTTCCTCAACAACAAGAAACTTGTCCTGAAATTCATCGTGAACCTTAACCAAACCAGTGTTACTTTCTTTAGAGGAACCCATAACCACGTTAATCAACCTTTCAATTTTATTTTTGCCCTTAGAACACTTTGCCAAAATGACCAAACTTATTAGAATTCTTGCATGCTACAAATGTGGCTAGGCTTCCCCCCCCCCTCCTTTAACATGAGCAGCACTACCACATCTGAAACATATTGGGTACATAAAAAATTACTTCTCTGCTCAATTACCCTCTTTAGTCCATTTTATATTCTTAACAGTTTTGTACCTATTAGATGGACATATGCCCCATGAGCCTGGCCTCCAGAGCCCCGCAATCACCCTGGGGCCTTCAGCTTTACCGATGTGTGGCTCCCTATCACTTTTATCCACACTTCCAGTGACCTGTAGAGCCGCCTGCTGTCCCTTCCTCTGGCTCAACAGCAGTGCCTGCTGGTGTGCTGCTCAGCTACTGCAATGGCTGTGAGATCATTAGTCGCCATGGACACAGTGGAAGAGACTCAGGGAAAGCTACAATTCTTTCAGAGGAAGACACCCTAAGCGCCTGATACCGGAGCAGAGGCACCCGGGGCAGCATCTGATGCCTTCAGATCAGAAATGCAGTGAACTCCATCAAACCCTGATTGCCATGAGGCATACACTTACCAAGATTGAGGGAAATATTGACACCCTCACCTGTCGAATGGACAGGATGTCGGAGCACATCGATAAGCACACGGAGCATTTGGACATGGTGGAGTGGAGGATGTCAGAGGCTGATGACAAGCAGGTCTCTGTTTCAGGGACACAAAAACAGCTGGAGAAGGTGCTCACCATTTTGCAGGCCAGGGCAGAGGACTGGGAAGCTCGCTCCCAATGAACTTATCTGTATATTGTTGGCGTGGCACCATGGAAATGTTTGTAGAATGCCTGCCGATCGAGTTGATGGGGCAAGAGTCTTTGTTGAAATGTTTGTAGTGGAACCTACCCACCAAACCCTGGCGCATAGGATAGTGCCCACCTCCAGACCCTGCCCAATCATTTCCATACTGCTCAATTGCTGCCACTTTGATGTGCTGCTTTGTCAATCCTGAGAACTACATTCACCATGCTTTTAGGGCACTGAACTTTCCATTTTTCCGATTTCCGGCCGCAAGTTCAGGAGGCATGCCAACAGTTTCTTCCTGTTAATCGTAAGGTCCAATAACTGAAAATAGATCTATTCCATGTTTCATCCTATCGACTTACTTATGACTGTAGATAGGAAGACTACAATTTCCAGTGACCCAAAGCTCCTGCAGCAGTTCATTGAGCAGCAGAGAGACGGTGGGAGCACGGCGATGCTCTTTGATATCCAGGAGAGTGACGCAGAGGCCTCCTGGGACCTCAAGGAGTAGGAATGACACTTTATTTCATTCTATGCTGCTTGAGAATATGTTTATTGTATCTTCTCCCCAGGCAATTTCGTGCATATGCCTTGATGTTATTGTTCTCTCTGATCTGGTGACTGGGTGATGTGTATTATATCCCTAATATAGAAACATTTGTGTGCAAGCAAATCCCATTAGCTATTTACTGGCTGGTTCTTTATGGTTTGGTCGCAAAAGATTAATCTGTGTTATGGTGATACACCTAGGAAGATGGTTGGGGTGGCACTGGTGGACTGCTTGAGTCATGCGTTTGGCATTCGGTTGCACGACAATATTAGTCGCTTATGTTTTGCGCACCAGACCAATGGCACCCGCTTATATTACAGTGAGGCCCCTGTGACTTTTTGTAGCAGGGATACTCGGCACACAACATCTTTCCCAATGTGTGCACTACATTGTCTGGTTTAGGGTTTCTTTTCACAGGATCGGGAAGGGTCAAGGACAGGAACTGTGTTGCTGTGCCAACTGTTGGGGGGGGGGGGTGCAGCGGGGGTGTGAAAGGGGTTTGTTCACCGATTCATGTTATGCTGATGAGCACTATTTACGGTGAGTGACTTGCAGTGTTGTTGCTTTCCCATTGCAATACAGCATGGTAGTGGATGCTGACAAAACTGTTGGGCACCCATTTTTACTAAAAAATTCCCATTTGGATTTTCAGGGGCTTAAATGACAGTAGAAAAATTCACAAAGCGGTCTTGTATTTGCTGTGTCATCTAGCAACACACCTAGTTATGGGAAGGATCTGTTTATGCAGAGACGCATGGGAGGGCACTTGTTATGCGGCGATTTTTACTGCACATGTGCGTGGTGTCTTAATTTGAACGCATCAATTCTCAGGTGGAAAAGTGCAGGAAGTTTGCCCTGACCCAGGGGGCCGGTTTTTTTAGTGGTGCACTGTCACTATGGTACTTTATTCACAGTTGTCTGATGTGTTTGACTTGCAGTGTTCTCATGGAGTCACAGTAGAGCAGGACCTGTTGGGTCACATCAGGGCCAAGTTTGTCGATTATAGTGACTTGGCTCAGAGCAAGGTCACACATCTAAGCAAATATGTAACAGCATGGATATATGGTGAAGGTGAATGACTGGGCACTACTCTGACTCCCCTCTTTCCACCTTGCTGTGAGAATAGCACATTGCTGTCTACTGAAGATGAGAGCGGCACACCTCTCCATGTGACTGATCAGGTAGCAGACCGTTTCTACCATTACTTCTCGAATCTACATACCTCACGGATCACTCACAATGAGTAAGCCATGACAGAGCATCTGTCTCACATTGCCCTGAAGTGGCTGACAGTGAAATCATAGCTGCATTGACAGATATACATGGGGGGAAGGTACCAGGCTTGCTCGGTTGGATGTGGCCTTTTACAAAGCATATCAGGACATAAATTCATGACCCACCTGGTCTGACTATTCAAGGAAATGGTGAAGGAGGGACTTATACCCCCTTTCATGTGTGTAGGACTGTTGGTCACATTGCTCAAGCCGCGTAAAACAGCTACTCTTCCTACCGGCCTCCTTTGCTATTAAATACTGACACCAAAATATTCACAAAAGTACCTGTCAACCACTTGGCTCCCTTGCTCCCAAGCCTAGTGGGTCCTGAACAATTTGGCTTCATACCTGATCGGTCCTTAATATATAATCATCACAACCTTTTCAGTATGATCTCTTGCATTGCCCTTGATATGCAAGTGGGGGTTCATGTTTTCGGTGCTGCATTGCATGAGGTTGGGGGATATATTTCTGAAGCTGAGCCAGGTCCTCTACACTGAGCAGATGGTTTGGATTCCAATTAATTGTATAGTATCAGACACCATTGCTATTACAAGAGGCATGTGTCAGGGCTGCCCCCTGTCCCTATTGTATGTGAATGTTGCAGGGTTATTGACTTGCATCTTGAGTGAATATCATGCTCATTGGTCCGTGCGTTTCCCACATTATAATTTGACAGTATGCGCTTATGCCAATAATACACTTCTATGTGTCTCCAACTAAAAACGCAATCTCTCACCGGGCTTTAGAGAGGTAGTCCTCTTCAATGGTTCATCTGGTCTGAAAATTAATTGGGAAAAATCTCTTATATTTCCCCTTACTGTGGCTCCGACACAGATACAGCTGTAATACCCCCACAATGGACAACAGACCTGGGACAGTATTTGGGCATCAGGGTATACACAGATCCAAATGTAATAATGCTAGGAATTATGGTAAGGCTTAACGGAGGATGTAGATCAATAGATCTGCCTACCCCTTTCTCTCTGTGCAATCGCCATGATGAAGATGGTTGTACTGCCCCATTTTCTATTGTTATTTTCAAACATCCCTAGGCTACTGCCCAGCTCAGTCTACCGGACATTGTGTGCCCTGCTGGTGCACTTGATGTGGATTGGTAAGCAGCTGCGAGAATGCCAGTACACCCTCACACTCCTGTACGCCATGTGGGAACTGAATGCACCAGACCTTGAAGCCTATTATAAGGCTTCTCAATGTATATTTGCCCAGATTTTCAGAGAAACTGCTAGTGTATCGACAGCCCAGAACCAACCAGGGCCGAACAGTTTTTCCATTAATTCTTTGTTTACTCCTCTCATTCTAGATTTTACGCTGGCTGAAGTTGAACTTGCCTTAATGGCAAGTAAAGGGTGTAAGGCGCCAGTCCCAGATCGGGTCTCGGTTGACCTCTACAAATTTAAAATGGACCTCTGGACGTCATTCCTGCTTAGGGTTTTGGAAGCAACTTGTAAAGTGGGACTGTTGGACTCATGGTTAGACTCCATCCTGGTCCCGGTATTTAATAAGGGAGATCGTCAAAGCCCATCTTGTTATCATCTGATTTCGTTACTGGACTCTTTGGGAAAAGTTGTTGAGCGCATTATATTAGACCGCCTACAACTTTGGGATGATGACAATAAGATATTATCGGATTTCCAGTATGGATTCAGGGAAGGTCAGGGTACTACTGAGCAAGTTTTAAATTTGACTTTACTAACGGCCAAATATGTTAATGCGAAAGGTGGGAAATTGCATATGGCTTACGTAGACTTAATATCAGCCTTGGACTGCGTAAGCTATTCGAAACTGTGGGGCATTTTATTAGAAATGGGTGTTGAACTCTCCCTAGTTAATTTCCTACGTGAAATGTACTCCAATACAACGGCCAGAGTGAGATTTGGAGTAGGAGGAGAGCTGACAGCGCCGTTTAGGGTTGAGCGGGGTGTCAGTCAGGGTTGTGTCCTGACCCCCTACCTTTTTACTCTTTATACAAATGGCCTAGAAAAAGCCATGTTGGAGGGGGGCCAGGACCTGCCTCTACTCCAAAACCATCGGATACCCGCTCTCCTCTATGCGGATGACACAGTGATTATCGCCCGCACTCCCCTGGCACTCCAACGCTCACTCAACAGATATAATACCTTCATGTCTAACCTTGACTTAAAAATTAACATAAAAAAACCTTTTATAATGAGCGTGGGGCCTTGGCATAAAAAAAGGAGAGATATTTTTATCAACAATTCCAGGGTGGAGAATACAACTACATACCCCTATCTTGGAATTTTAATAGACGACAAAGGCTCATGGAGAAAAGCTACAGAGGCCAGAAAGTTGTTGTTTTTAAGGTCAACCATGGAGTTAGTAAGTTTTACCCAGAGGCTAGAAAAAGACCTCATGTTGAGATGATCTGTATATATCAGGCAAAATGTATTAGCACTGCTGTTTATGGTGCAAGGGTGTGGGGCTACGTACAAGCGGAAGCTCCTCAAAAAGTTTCCTGAGGTTTCTCCTCGCTGTTCCGCAAGGCACTTCGACCTTACGCTGCCACTTAGAATTAGGCTTGCCTTATATCAATGACACCATTAAGATGCAGCCAATCCTGTTATGGCATCGCCTTTGGTCATCTACTAAGTCAGTTTTCACCCAAAGCCTCCTGAAGGAGTGCCTCGCACTTGAAGACTCTGTCAATATTGGTTGGCTCTGTTACTTTAAGAAGTTTATGTCCGATTTGGGCCTAGAAAAATATTACCATAATCCCCCACTATTTGCAGAGCTGTCAAGAAAACAGTTAAAAATCCAGTGCCTATGTCACCTAGAGGACCTCCGTTCGGCCTCTGAAGCCAACAAATCCTCGGTCCAACACTCTCTGTTGAGTCAATCCTCTGTGGCCATTCAGCCTTATTCAAGCTGGAATTTGACTGGTCAAAGTTATTATCCCCTTGCCTCTGTGACGATGTTTCAACCCAATCTTAAATTAATTTGACCATTATTTGTAAATTCTATGTAGAACCAAGAAAGCGCTGGCTAGTTCCAATTTTAAAAAGTTTAGGTTCACGCCAATGCCGTCCTGCCTTTATGGTCCTTCAACTTATGGATTCTGACTGTTTAGCACTAAATATCGCTACATTTCTAAAATGTTGTATTCGTCATAGGAGTAACTTATAACAGAAGCTTGATGCACTTTCAACCCCGCTCTGTTGTATATTTTTGGTTCTTAGTATTAGTTCTGTATTTTAAGCTATTTTATTGGAATTGAGCTGTCTTTTTAAAGTTTTGTATTACCTGTCAGAAATGTAATTAGCCTATATGTATGTACTTTTATGGTTTTCTCCTAACTGAAACCGAATAAAGTAATTTTGATTGATTGATTAAATACAGTGCCTTGCAGACCTTCTGCATCTATGGCTTGAATGCGATGCTTCCTTCCCTTTGTCTGTGCCCCAACTCCTGATCAGCAAACCGGTGCATTGTTTCCGTACTGTGGATCTTCCTGGCACCACACAATCCCTGTGGGAGAAACTGGTAGTCTCTCAGACCAGGTAGCTGTTTTATTCCTCTCAGATCCCATTGCAGTGGTGGGAGGGGTTCCCACCAGGGCAGGAGTGGGCCACGGCAGGCGCACTACAGGGGCTTGGATTTCAGCACATGGGCAACTTTTTAGAGGAAGGAGTTCTCCACAATTGGACTCAGGTGAGTTCTCAGTGCAATGCGCCAACCATCCTAGTGAAGTTCCACTCATACTGGGCCCACCACTCGTGGCGTGACTTACCGGACGGATCACTAGTGGAACCACCACAGCTGGCTGCTCTGATTCACTTGACGCAAGTGGCATCACCACAGCAAGTAATTGCCAAACTTTATGGTCTCTCACAAGAGGCTCAACAGCTGGGGATCATCATAGTTCAGCTGGAGTGGCAGGAAGACTTGGATATAGAAATCAATGATCGTCTGGACTGTCTCCCTGAACAGCCGTCACCATCTGCTATATTATAAGAACCGTAATTGTGTGTACTACAGCCCAGTATAGCTATTTGGTATGCTGTGGTAGGGATGGCGCTGGATTTATACTTTTGCAAATCATACAAAGGGAGCTTGGCCCTTAATCAGTAAAGCCGGACCAATAATAGAAGAAACCACCAAAAAGAATGACAATACTGATACTCATTTGTTCATCCTTTCGTACCAAGATCAAAAAGTCATAATCAATCTAATCTGAAAAAAACTTCTTTATTTTGATTACTGTTTGTTAATTTTGTTCTATTTAGATTGTTTTTTTTTAAAGAGAGATTCTTTTTAAAAAAATAATGATTACATGGATCATAATACAAATTTCACATACACTGAGAACACATCAACATAAACCATTATATAACATTATATAACACAAAATATTGTCAATATACAAACAAATCACATCACATTAAAATCATATAAAACACATTATCCGCTCTGGTTCTGTATAGTTCTTTATATCCACATTTTCATAAACCCACAATGCCTCTGGATATTGTCTATATTGATCATTTTTCAATTTATTTCAGAGGCCAAGGTCAATTGGTGACCCTACTCAGCTCACCTCATGTTTCTAACAAAAAAAGCACAGGTATTTGGTAAGCACGAGTGGTATCTCATCCACATGAGCACCTATTTGGTCAAAAATAAACCAGTCAACGCGTTTCGAACCCACTATGATTACTTGCCGGGTTCTCCTCAGGACACAGAACAAATAGAGAGCTAAGTCTCTTTAAGTCAGGGTTCAATCTCGTTATTTGTATGCACTTTTTCACCAGCCGGTGACAATTGCCATCGAGGGCACCATTGTATAATGAGAAATGCGACAGTTGGCTCGCCTTTTGTTGTTCAGATTTTTCACCACTTTTTCTTTATATCCACTGTTTTTTGCTTGCAGCGCTATTATTAGAAGCAAATCCAGGTTGCGAGAGTATGAATGCATGAGTATCATTATTGGCATTCTTTTTGGTGGATTTACACATGTGGCATGGTATTGCCATGGTATTCAGTGCTTCTGGCTCATGGTGTTTAGGGTGCTGCAGGATATCACTGGAGGATGCCAAGTTTGCCTTTTAGCACTCCTAGGTTATGGCAGGGATGTTTCAAAGGCCTGCAAGTGAATTGTGTCTATTGGTTAGTGCTGGCACAGCGATGGTTAGCAAGGGTTTGGATGAAGGGTCCCCTTCCTATACTGCAAGACTAGCAAGCTGATATGCCATACTGTAATACTCAAATTGATGC
Source organism: Lissotriton vulgaris (assembly GCF_964263255.1). Taxonomy (NCBI): domain Eukaryota; kingdom Metazoa; phylum Chordata; class Amphibia; order Caudata; family Salamandridae; genus Lissotriton; species Lissotriton vulgaris. The sequence goes on from NC_141693.1 coordinate 490,003,593, forward strand.
CTACCATGATCTCTTGCTGCTTTGCAAATGTATACCCATACCAGCTATATCTCTTGTGGACTGGGACTGATGGTTTTGTGGATATAGATGATAATGAAGTTGTACCATAGCTGCATTGTAAAGTTGTTGATCATTTGCTGTTCCTGTTGTTTTTTTTTCTTGTCCTCAAGGAGCCAGCTCTCATATTGAGACTCTTCCTATCTCTCTATACTGATTATAATGACCATCAGAGAGAGGAAGGAGTGCTTCATTATGGAGAGTGCTGTTTCTGATACCCGTCCCCGTTTCTCTGTACCGCACTTGGAAATAAACTCCGGGAACTTCAGAGCCGCCAGCAAGTTGGCTTAAGCATTGGACCCACTAGTTTTTTCTTTCCATTCCATCAATAAAGTCCAGACCTTGTCTCTACTCCCTGGGTCACAGGCCTTATCTGACTCACTTGTTACTATAATACTTTTTAAATGTTCAGCAAAGGATGGGGGTCCTCAGACTTCCACTTCTTGCATATCTCATGCCTTGCAAGTAGAATCACGTAAAAAATAAGCTTAGAAGCAACATTTTTCCACACCTTTTCCTCTTGAAAGAGCCCAAAAAACACCAAACAAGAGCTTACCCTGATTTGTTTACCTTGGATCTCTCCCAGGAAGATGCAGACCTCCGACCAGTATTTCATACTTTTTTGGCATTCCAGGAACGTGCCTGTCGTCGGCTCCTTCTTTCTTGCATCTTGGGCAGCAGTATTTATTACCTGTAACCTTTGTTAATTTCAACGGAGACCAATAGACTCTGTGGGCAGTAAATAAGTGGTTACGCTTAAATGAGGCTGTTTTCACAACTGCTCGTAGCATATCAAATGATTTTACGGTTCACCCATATCATGCCAGCTTCCTCCTCCTTAAGCTCTTCACTCCATAATTTTCTTACATTGGCCTCTAGCGTCTCTTCTGCATCTACAAAGGCCCAATACCAGTAGAAGAATTCCTTCCCCCAGTGATCTGTTCATGTTATCTGGTCTAACTTAGGATCTTCCTCCTCCTGTGCCTAATCATGTGTTGCCCACCAAGAGCCCAATTGGTAGTATTTGAACCTTGTTAGCTTTCCCTTTGTCAGATTACTAAGTGTCTCCCAGCTCACCAGACTTCCATCTCTCATAAGGTCTGCCCAATAGTAATACCCCCATCTTTTAACGGTTGACTCAATTCATCATACAAACTAATCCTGGGCAAGCCCCAACGCTACGCTCGCGTAGTTTGCAAAGTTTGCGCTACTTCGCACTACACAAATTGCACGTAGTCCAGTGCAAACACGCGTAGCGTAGCATACTGCAGTGATCATTTTCTGCTTGCCCCCGGTCCTCAACATCAAGTTGGCGACCGAGAGCAAGCAAAATGACATCCCGGTGAGACTCTTTCCTCGTTTGCGATCAGCCACATCAAGTTGCCCATCGTGAGCGTGGAAAATAAACCTCCTGGCGAGATTCTAAACGCAGGGAGGTCAGGTTCCTCATTGCGAGTGGTCGTGTATGCTCGTGACCGCTCGCAATGAAAACTACCAGTCCGCGTTGAGAAAGCTGCCGCTCGAGTAAAAATCTACTCGAGCGGCAGTAAAAGACAGCTTGCACTGTGCAAGATGCCGTTTTCAAAGATTGCACAGTGCGGAGAAGCATCCGGCACTGTGCAATCACTGCGAACAGCGCACTACGCAGTTCACGTAGTGCTACGCGTAGCTCACGTAGTGCGAAGTGCACTTCCCGTAGCTACGAGTAGCGCTACTTCGCGAACTACGCCCAGGCTTAATACAAACATGTTGGGGTACCCGGTGATTCCCAAATTGGTGCCCTCATCCAGTAATAAGGAATTTTCTTTTGTTTACGGACATACAGCCATGTTCCTAATGCCGTACTCAAAATCTTCAATCTGACCTTGTTGAAACATTTTGGGTCACCATATTTAAACAAGAAATGGTGCTGACCATGACCCACCTCTCCAAGCATAGCTGTAAACAATACACCCAAAAATGACCTTTCTGGCTGCTTTGCTAACATACAAAGGTTTTTGAAATGAAAAGCGTAACAATACACAAGCAGATCTGGTAACGCCAACTCCCCAGCCCCAAGCTTCCTCCTTAATTTCTTCCAGCCTATCCTTGACCCTTTAGAAGCCCGGATAAAACTACCAATTTTTCCCCTGTAGTTTAGCTATATCGTCTTTTTTAAAAGACAAAGGGATTGAATTAAAAAGGAAAGTAATTTTTGGGAGAATAACCATCTTTATAAGGTTTACCCTACCATAGAGGTTTATCGGCAGGTTCGCCCACCTCAACAGTGTAGATGAAATCTTCTGGCGTACTTTCTTCTAGTTTTCTCTTGGGATATCTTCCAGTTTAATACTTACCCCCAAGTATCGCATTAGTGTTTTAGCTCCCTGAATACCTGTTTCCTGATTCCACTGCATAATCTCAGTTTTATCTATGTTAACTTTATAGCCAGAGATTAAGCCAAAACCCTCAGCTTTTTTCATCAGTTTAGGTATTGCATCTTTAGGATTAGTTGTATATAAAATCAAATTATCTGTGTAAAGTCCCAATTTCACATTAAACCCTTCTCTCCTCTTACTCCTTCCTTTCTCATGGTACTACCCTCTTTTTGTTATGTTCTCCTCTGTTTTCATACTGCCCTTCTTTGTGTTTATATTCCCCTTTGTCTCCTCATATTCTTTCTGTCTCCTTATTTCTTCCCTGTCTCTTCATATTTCATTTTTCTCTTCATACTCCCTGATCTGTCTTCTTACTCTTTCCTTTCTCCCTTCATACATTCTGTGGCAGATTTACAAGCCCCCTGTGCGTGTTTGTTGTTCTATTGTGTCACTTTTTTTGATGTAATGTTGTCAAAAGTAATGTAGTAAATTGCATATGTATTTGCTGTTGTTCACTGAAATGTAGTAGTTATATACATGGAATGTGTATACTTACTTAAACATTTTTCATTCGTAAATGTGTTTTGGTATAATGCATGGTCTCATATTTTTTGTCTAATATCACACTGTGCGTCTGTGTACATTAAGGAATTATATTTGCCCCTTTTTCAATATTTTCTAACGTCTCTTTTCATACTTTCCCCTCTTCACTCTTATTTCTTCCTATTTCCTGGTACTACCCTCTTTTTCTTATATCCTTCTCTGTCATATTGCCCTTCCTTTTGTTTATTTTTCCCTATTTCTCCTCATATTCCAGCTGAATTCTCATTTTCTTCCTCCTCTTCTTATACTTCATTTTTCTGTTCATAATCTCTGTTCTTTCCTCTTTTTCCTTTCTCTCTCTCTGTATATACTCTGGGCAGATTTACAAGCCCCTCGTGCGTTTTTGTTGTTTTATTGTGTCACTTTTTTTAATGTAATGATGGCGAAAATAATGTAAATTGCATATGTATTTGCAAAATGAGTTAGAGTTGTTTACTGAAGTGTAGTAATTCTATACATGGAATGTGTATAGTAAGTTAAACGTTTTTAGTAGTAAACAGTAAAATGCGTGCTCTGATATTTTTTTTGTGTAGTATCACACTGTGCATCTATGTACATTAAGGAATTATATTCGCCTCTTTTTAAACGTTTTACAGTAGTAAATGTGTTGTGGTATAATGCATGGTGTTCCATTTTTTTGTTTAATATTACACTGTGTGTCTGTGTACATTAAGGAATTTTATTTGACCCTTTTTACATAGTTTCTACCCTCTCTCTCTTGTGTTTATATTTCCCTGTCTCTGCTCATATTCCTTCTGTCTCCTCATTGTCTTCCCTCTCTCTTTATATTTCATTTTTCTGTTGATACTCCCTGTTCTGTCCTTTTTTCCTTTCTCTCCCTCTGTATGCACTCTGGGTAGATTCATAAGCCCTTTGTGCGTCTTTGTTTTTTTATTGTGTCAGTCTTTTTGATGAAATGTTGGCAGAAATAATGTAGTAAATTGCACATGTATTTGCAAAATGAGTTAGGGTTGTTCACTGAAATGTAGTATTTATATATATTAAATGTGTATTGTCACTTGAATGTTTTTCAGTAGTAAATAGTAATATGCATGGTCTCCTATTTTTTTGTCTATTATCACACTGTGCGTCTGTGTACATTAAGGAATTATATTCGCCCCTTTGTCCGTATGTTCTACGCTCTCTTGTCATACTCCCTCCTCTCTCCTCTTACTCCTTCCTCTCTCATTATACTACCTCCTTTTTCCAATATTATCCTCTCTTCTTATACTTTTCTTTTCTCTTCATACATGCTCCTCTTTTTGCATACTTCCCCTACTCTTTATATTCTTTCTTGTCTTTATATTCACCCCTGTCCTTATAGTTCTTACTGTCTCTTCATAGTACTCCCTCTCTCCTTATACACTATGGCCCCCATTAGCATGGCGGGCGGACTTTGCCTGCCCGCCATCCTCGCGGTACTAGGGACCGCCCGCCATAAGGGCGGTGGTCCCATGCATGGGATTAGGATGCGCCCGCCAGAGTGGCGGGCACATCCTCTATCTTTACCAATGTGGCAGGCGGTGCTGAAAGCAACTCCCGCCGCAATGGTAAAGTTACATGTTGTGCATTTCAAAGCACAATGTGACAGGCACTGCACGGTGCCTGCCACGTTGTTCTTTGAAATGCTGGGGGGTACCATACTTTTCTTTTTCTTCTCATGATCCCCTCTCTCTGCTCACACTTTTTCTCTCTTTTCTTATACTTCCCACTCTCTACTGATATTGCCCTCTTTTCTTATTTTGACATTCCTCTCTTCATTGTCCCCCCTGTCCTTATACTCCCTCCTGTTTTCATATTCTCTTCTCTCTTCTCTTACTTCTCCATGTCACCTCATACAACCGCCTTTTTATTTCATTCCCTTTTGTCCTATACTTCTTCTCTCTGTGTTCATATTTTCCTGTTTCTCTTTATATTCCTTTTATATTTTCATTTTCTGTTCTCTCTGTTTACACTTCTTCTTTCTGTTGATAGTGCTTGCTCTCTTGTCTTACTCCTCCTTGACTCCCTGCATACACTCTGCAGCACTTTCCTCATACTCTCTGTCTTTTCATGCTGACCTCTCTCTTTATATTTGTTTCTCTTGTCATACTCCTGCCTTTTTCTTTATACAATTTTCACACTTCATATGACTTCTTTTCTCTTTATAGTACTTCTCTCTCTTTTTATACTGCCCCCTCTCTGCTAACCCTCTCTTTCTTTCTTCTTATACTCTTCCTTCTCTCCTTATACTTCCACCTTTCTCGTCATACTCCCTCTTACCTCTTCATACTTTCCAGTCTGTTCAAACTCCCTTTATCTCTTTATATTGCAGTGTCTGCTTATTCTCCCCTTTCTCCTCATATTTTCCCTTGTGTCATACACCTTCTTCTTTTGTTGTAAGTCCTTCTATTTTCATAGTCCCACCTTTGTCCTTATAATCCTCCTTCTCTTCTTATATGTAATATAGTAGTATATTTCATATATTTATTTTTGTAATGTTATATATATTTTGTATAATATATTCTATTTATCAACACTGAAAAAAATTCATCATGCCTACAAAAGCTCAAAAGTGGAAATGACGAAAGAAAAGTGTTTATTTAAAGAGATGTCATCCACAAAATTTACATGAAGAACAATGTGTTAAGAATAAGAAAGAAAGTGCTGGTAAGAGAACGAAGACTTTTCTCAGGAAATTATCAAACACTAAGAGTAGTGTGCACAATGTGAAAAATATAAATTGTGTATTTGCAAATAAAAAGAAAAACAAGAAGAAAGAGAACAGCCATGGAAATTCACCTTGTAGAAAAGAAGTGAATAGTAAAAGGAGGAAGAATCAATTTCAGGAAATTAGAAAAAGAATGTTTTATAATAGAGTTTTTTCGAACTTGTTGAAAGAAGTCAAGAAATGCATAAAAACAGCTTTTTATAAGAAAAGAAAACATATAGTAAATGTAGTTGAGAAAGCTTTCGAATTGAAAAAAAACATGTTTATTTTTAAGTAATCAATAGAATTCGATTACTAGATAAGCCAATCCATTTAATGAAGGCTAAAGTAAGTGAAGAAGAGTAATGTTAAGTAATTTTTCAGAGGTTTTTTGGGTGAATGGAAACATAGTTCAAGTTCTGAGCCTTTTTTTAATGAAGAGAGTTATCTTCAAAGTAATGATTTGTTGCATGCAGTTGACACTAGTGGTCGTGCTTATGAGGTTAGAAATGGTTGTGCTATTGAGAAAGAGAAAATTGTTCCTAGAAAGGCAGAAGAGGTGTTAGCTGATGAAGTTTTAGGGCGACGTCCTAAAGCTCCAGTGTACACTTGGAATTGTAGTAGTATTTGTAGTGTACGGCAAGAATCTATTGTTTTTGTAAGCAATTTCTTACGTAACTATAGTAAGAAAAGTGTTAAACAAAAGATTAAGATGATGCAAGGACTAGACCCTTGCAGAGTGAGAGAAAATACTGGTTTGCAAGGTCATTCTCTGGCTTGTCTTTCTAAAAGAGTATGTTGAAGTGTTTTTCACCATTTCAGAATGTTAGCAGTTCATCATACTCAAATGAGGAAATTAGAACATTGTATTACGCAAAAAGTCCAGCACTAATGTTAAAAAAGTTGAACAGTGCTCGTATTGCATGGATCTGTATCAGATGTAATGAATGTTTGTGATGAAATTCAGGTTAGTTACTTTGGTCCTCAGGAAGACAGTACAGAAACTGAGATATTAATAGGAGAAAATGTGGAAGAGAATGTACAACGTTGTACTGTATAAAATTTTGAGCAAGAAATTCCAAAGTTTAAGATGTTTTCCTGTGAAAGGCCAAATTATTCTTGTATTTGTTGTCGACAAACTCATTATAAAAATCAGACCAGGACTGTTGATTTGTATTTAAAAAGTGAAAAGGAAAATAATAATGAGTGGAAGGATTTTTCAACTTATTTGTTGGCAGAGAATTGTTTTTATTTGGGTTCTGATCAGCGATTTGTAAATATTGTTATAACAAATTAGACGAGAACAAAATGCCTGCTAGAGCTGTGCATAATAATCTTGAGTTGGTAAGTATTCCTTCTGAACTGATGGATTTAAATACCTATGACTCTATTCTTATTCAATGTGTGCATCCATTTCAGGCTATAGTTCGTATGGAGCCTAAGACAGGGAAATTGCCTCCTTCAGATTTACAGAGAGGATTAAAGGGAAGAGTTGTATATTTTCCACAATTGGTGTAGAAAATGTAGACGATGAACCTCTAGTTATTCTTGTTAATGGCGTTCCTACAAAGAGTAAAAAAATCTGGCAAGAATTAGTGGATGTTAGGAAAGTGTAAAAGGCAACGTTGTATCTGGTAAAAAATAATCAATATTATAAAAATGTAGTGAGTCGCCATCTGGACAAATTGAAAAAGTGGATGTGTCCAGAACTAAAGAAATCTACGAACATTACAGTGTTCATCCACTTCAGTCTAAAGAAGTGATGGGAATACCTTAGAGTTATTCCAAATGAAAGAAGCAAAAGGAAGTCCCATTAGTGTATGGGAAAAAAGCCTGTAAGCTCGTTGTTTCCCTCAGTTGTTTCCCACAGGAAAAGGAGGAAGATATGATGACCGACCTGTGCAGATTCCTGCATCTGAATATCGGACATCAAGATTATATGGAGAAGATCCAAGATTTCGACAATATAATCCATATTTGTTTCATCTTTTATTTGAGAGTATTTTGTCTGGACTTTCTTTTGAAGTAAACCATATATTGAAAACAGGTTTACATCTGCAAAATGTTTCGGCAAAGAAATTTATGGATAAAGTATTGCAGAAAGATAATGTTTTGGAATCTCAGCTGATTATTCTCATGGCATGTCAGTGTGGTACTAATGTGTATTGGTACCGTCGTCATGGAGAACTGAAATGTATGCTAAGGAACTTAGGAACTCCTGCATGGTTCCTTACTCTAAGCTGTGCTGAGTACGCTTGAGATGATTTACTTCAATTTCTTCGAGAGGCAAATCCAAATATACTAAATATTGAATGCAAGACACTGGGTGAATTGTGCTCGGTGGATCCAGTTAATGTATGCAGGTATTTCAATCGCAGATTCGAAGCTATGATGTCTTTTATTACCATTAGAAAAAATCCTCCTCTTGGAGCGGTTCTGGATTTCTTTTGGAGAAAGGAGTATCAAGCAAAAGGTGCTCCTCACATGCATATGCTAATATGGATCAAAGATGCTTCCAAATTTGGAACAGACTCATATGATACTGTGTTTTCTTTTGCTGAAGAATATGCTATATGTGATATACCCAAAAGTACACAAGATTAGGACTTAAGACAACAAGTCTTACGATTCCAAAGCCATTGTTGTGGGAAATACTGTCGTCGAAAGTACAAATCGAAGGACAAGTTCTACACCAAATGTCGTTTTGGATTTCCACGTCCTGTAATATTGAAAGGAAGAGTGAACAGTTTTATGTCATCTTTGAGAAATGAAGAGTCAAAATACATAAATGACTACAACCCAGTCATTTTGTCCATGTGGAATGCTAACATGGATATTCAATTTGTTGCAGACAATTAAATTGCTGTTGCTCGATATGTAACATCCTACATAACAAAATCAGAAAAGACAGAATTGAAGGAGATGTGGGAAGAGATTTCCGATGAGAAGAGTCTAAGTAAGAAATTATATAGTTACAGTTTGAAGATGTTATCTCATCGCAAAATTGGAGTGTATGAATGTTCAGATCGCTTATCATCTGCAAGTCTTTACTCCAAATCTAGAAGAATCATTTGGGTGAGTCCAGGTCTTTCTGCAACACGAAATCTAGTACTTAAATCTGTACAAGAAATTGAATATTTCGCTGAAAGAGAGCCAGAATATACAGACATTGTGAAAACAAATATGTTGGATATATATTATCCAAATAGAACTCATCATCTTGAGAACATGTGTCTCTATGAAGTGCTTCAAAACTATATTTTTAAACGGCATGTTACAGAAAACATCAATAATGGTATATATGCAGTGGTTGGTTCCGAAGGACGTTTGGTGAAACAAAGCAAAGTACATTTGATTATTCACCGTAAACTGAGTTGTGAAACTCCTGACAAAAGGGAATTTTACTACTTAGCTCTGTTGCAACTTTTCAAACCATGGCGTTCAGAATTGGAATTACTTGGAGATTTTGAGAGCTATGAAGATTCCTTTACCGCAAGTAAAGATACTATAAAATGGCCTGTTTTTGCTAATTTTGTGAAAATGTTGAACGACAAAATGAGCAAGAAGCTATAATTGTAGCTGAGATTGCTAGAGACAGTTTTCAAGACAGTCAAACTTCTGCTCCGTTGAGTCAGGACCAACTAGAAGAACCAATTGCTCAAAATGAAGCAGCAACTGCTATGAAAGAGGTGGAAACAGCAATGTATCAAGCTCAAGGAGATATAACAAACTTAGGAAACTTGGAAGAACAACTAAATATTGAGCAGAAACAAATATATGAGCAAGTGAGAGAACAGATTCACCATGGATTACTTCATGAGAAGAAAGAGTGCTCTTGCTCATCATTTGAACCTTTCCGAATGTACGTGAGTGGACAAGCTGGAACAGAGAAACGTTTTTTAATTAAAGTAATCACAACTTTTCTACAGAAAACAACTGAGTCGCATTTGTCTTGTGTTGTCACCGCTCCAACTGGATTAGCAGCTCACAATCTTAAAAGGAATTACTTTACATCGTTTATTAATGCTACCAGTAGAGCATGAAAACAAATTAGAATACCACAAGCTATCTGGAGAAGCTTGTGAAGTTTCAAGAGTCTTGAGGAAATTAAACTTCTCATTATTGATGAGATTAGCATGGTATCAAACTTAATGTTTGCCTTTGTGCATTTAAGAATGCAGCAAATTCTTAAAACAGAGTATGACGTATTATTAGGAGGAAAACACGTCATAGTTTTTGGAGATCTACTACAACTTACTCCTGTAAAAGGACAACCAGTGTTTAAAATACTGACGCATGAAGAGACCAGAAAGTCTTTGGGGAGCATTGAAAATGTAAACATGTGGTCATATTTTGAATATAAGGAACTTATTACAATTATGCGACAAGCAAATGATGTTGATTATGGAACTATTCTTCAAGATATAAGCATTGGGAATGTGGCTACACATGGCAAAGAAGCTTTACAGAGAAGATTACTTTCTAATTTGTTTCCAAATGAAAATATTGTCCCAGAGAAAATATATATGAGAATTGCAGAAAATAAATCTGTAATCTGCTTAATGCCAACACTGCGTGAATGTTCTCTTTTCAATGAAGAAATGTTAAAGTTGGAAAATGAAGAAATTATAAAATTGGAAGCTGTTGATAAAATAGAACATGAAGGACTCACTATTATTTTGACTGAAAAGTTGAAGAGGAAATTGGATTCTTTAGAGAAATCGATAAGTAAAACTGCTGGTTTAGAAAATAATTTATATGCATGTGTAAACTGTAGGGTAATTTTACGACGTAAATTGCATGTGGAAAAAGGTTTAGTAAATGGAGCAATGGGTAAAATTGTTGATTTTGTTAATTATATAAATAGTTATGGTATAGAATTTTTGAAAATCAAATTTGTTGAAATTGAAGAAGTACAACCATTTAGTTGTTGTTCAGCTCGGTTTTTGATTGTAAAAGATTTGTATGTTTGCATAAACAGTTTCCTAATAATTTGGCGTATGCGGTGACCATTCATAAGTCTCAAGGTTTAAGTGTAGATAGTGCTTTCGTGAATATTGGAAGTACTGTGTTTAAAGAGGGTATGGCATATGTTGCTTTGTCTCGAGTGAGAAATTTATCTGGATTGTATTTGATTGATTTGGATGAGACAAAGATTATTTTTTCTTGAAAGTTTGCAACAACAAATTGTTGAAAATTGGAAAGATTCTGTTCATTGTTGTATTCTGTTTATGAGAAATGTAGTAGTGATACAAGTAAAATATAAAGTGTTTCTGATATTCGTAATGTTTTGGGCATATGATCTGGTTCTACTCAATTTACGCAGAATATTCAGCAAGATTGTCAGGAATTTCTAATGTATATGCTTGTTGTGTTGGAAGATGAAGGTATAGATATTGAAAATCTTTTTGGCCTTTCTTATAAATCGGAACATAACTGTGAACATTGTTTGTTTACATATAGCAGTAACATTGAGAGTGAAAGGTTCATATATTTGACTTTACCTGACTATGAATCAATGTCTTTTAAAAATCTAATTAGAGGAGCAAGTCAAAACAGTGTAGACAATGTATATCAGAAATGTCATCAACATTATTTATACAAAGATATGGACAGTATGTTATTTTAATGCTGTAACGTTGTAGAGCTAATTGAAAAAAATTGGAATCTTTAATTAAAATGTTTAATCTGGTCAAGTATCAATATCAGGAAGAACTTTTCCAGCTGTTGCAATTATTTTTTATGCTGGACCTTCTACAACATGTGGACATGACACTGTTTATTTAAAATGTCTGAACGGTTGGACACATTGTAATGATAGTCCATTGGTTTTTAAACCATGTTTGCCTAAAGAGATACCAAATTCTTACCTCATATTTTTGAAGCCAAAATTTTAAGAAACAAATGTGGCCTTTCACGATTACTGCTGTTAAGATTGGCTGGACTGGTTTTGTAGAGTACTTTGTAAGTGAGGGTGAGCAGCTTGACCGTGATGCTCTTGTTGACGTGCAGCCAGTGTAGGTCTCTCAGCTGGTGGGGGATGTGCCTGCGGCAGGGGACTTTGATGATCAGTCGGGCGGAGGTGTTTTGGATTTGTTGAACTTGTTGTAGGTTCTTGTTCGAGTTGAGATTTAGAGAGTTGATCCTTATTCATTTGGTTACAACTTTCAGTGGTGTGTGGCTCCTTGGTGAGGGAGAACATGAGTTGGGTGTCGTTGCATTAGCAGATAATTTTGAGGTTGTAATGGTGGGCCATTTGTGAAAGGGTGCCATGTAGATGTTGAATAGCGACAAGTTGAAGAATGATCCCTGGGGGATGTTGCAAATGATGACAGAGGTTTTGCATCAGAAAGGTGGGAGACGGATTGTGAGAATTACTATTGAGGAAGTTCTTTACTAAGAATTTGAGATACACTATTTGGCCATAAGGAAAAGTATATAAAACTATTAAGGACTATTTGTTGTCTATTTTCTCAGCATATATTGAAAAGTAACTTTCTTTACAGTGTTGAAATGTTTTGGTATTTGAATATTCTTTGAGATATTTCATAGTTACGTAAGAAATTGCTGTTTGAAAGAAACATTTAACATATGTTTTATTTCAATTTTTTCTATTGTTATTGAGAATGTTGTTGGTTTTTTTTTAAAGATAATCTTATTGATTGTCTATTTTTTGCCCGCTGTTATGTGATGAGTACTATTGAATTCACTATTTCTAGTGAAATTCCATATATTCTGAGAACAGCAAAAAGGCAAATGAAATGTTTTACACAATATTTGGTGTTGTAAAGGATATATTGTAACTGTATTTTTGGTTTTCCACAGCTAATTTTATAATATATAATTTTATTATTATTTAATATGTTTAAGGTAAGTATAAATAACTGTTAAGAATGGCTAATGGAGTGTGCTTCTACAGAGGTGAAATAACAAAACATGGATGGACTACATAAGTGTTCAAAAATGGTTTGTATCTTTTATATTCATTTGAAAAATGTAAAGTTAAAATATACTGAGTGTTCCAGTATAGTTTGTATTTTACTACTGGAACTCAGAGGGATGACCCTGCATGTAGTGTGCACTGTTCCTAGTGCGAACTGTTTCTCAATATTATTGTATTCACAAATAATCAACCTTAACTTGTTTGTCAAAAAGTACTTGTATTCTTTTAAAAATAATAATTTAAGAGATTCAAATTCAGAATATTCAATAATCCAATTCCTGAATATTTCAAAATGATAGTACATTCTTAAATGAACAGATCAATCTTTGGTCCTATACAATAACAAATCAATGTATTTTATGTTACATTCACATATTCATTTGTACATTTGTACTCAATATTTTGTTTATCGATTGAATCTGATGATTCTTTTCGCCCAATGCATTTCGGAACGCTAAGGTTCCTTCCTCAGGGGCAATAGTCTTATCGCCTAGGATATTAAGCCTCCACTTAACACCAATACTTCCACTCCTGAAGAATTTGATAACTCCTTTAAAGATGGTGTGTCAAGCGTGGTATGTGAATCAAGTTCAGTGGAGACATTCCCACTCCTTCAGGGGTTGTAGTAATCCTTCCAATCTGCATTAGTTAAACTAACGGCTTCTGCTCCTCACTGCTCCGCTTATCGCCCGTGTTAAGTTTCCATTACTACAACTATATTTTACTACAACTACATTTTACTACAACACATCTACTAGTTTGGACCAGGTAAGGTGAATAGACATATTGTCCTTTTTTTAGTACTGCATTTTATAATAACAACATGGATTTTTCCGATAGTGATAAGGAGTGACTGGTTTGATCATTTAAGAAGTTTTTAAAACTGAACGTTCATATAAATAATTATACTTATATAATGTTATAAAGTAGTTGAGAATGGTATTTATGTAATATTTTTTAAAGGGCAAATTAGTAGTTAAAGCTAGTTTTGTGTTCTGTATTAGGAAACATTATAAAATAAAGTGTTTATGTTTTTGTAGAAGGACCTCAGCATAACAAATTTACAATGGAAAATCAAGAAAACAATATGTAACACAATTTTGAAAATACTAAAACTGCCGTAGAAGAGATGAACATAACTTTTACGAGCAAAGTTAATGAAGTGGAACAAATGAATGCTGAAGATATCAGCTGTGATTTTCTTGATGAAACCTTGGATGATGCTTTTGTGGAAGCATAACATGAGATTGAGATTCATCAGATGACTTTTGAACTTGATAACCAGGAAAATGAAATACCTGATGAAATTATTTTAGAAGCTGTATAAAATTATGAAATGTTCCATGAACACATTTAATATTTATTATTATTATATAATAATTATGTTTTGAGACTGTTTTTAAAAAACAAAAAAAATGGAACTGGAAACAAAAAAATTGTGGAATAGGAACGAAAAAGTTAAACAAATAATAATATTTTGGACAATGGTGCTCTTTTTTCTTCTTCACAATGAAATCAATAGACTGCTCACTGTAACAAAGTAATTTGTTGCAATATTTACAAAGAAATTTCAGATCTGCGAACTGTGGCACAATAATAGGATGTGGACTGCTCGGAGGAGGTGGGGGTGCAGTTGAGGTACTAGGAACTGCAGGTTGATGATTCTCCTGCAACCTTTGTGTTGCCATTTTTGCATAGTTATTTGGATGCAAATTTTTGGCATGGAGAACCATGCTGGCTATACCAAAAAAATACTTTTTAGTGGGATCACCCCAGGAAAGAGTAACCTCACAGATCTTGAAAGTTACTTTCGGTGCATTGACTTTTTTCTGTCCCTCAGGATATGTAAAAAACTTCCAAATGAAAGCTTCTTTTTTCTTTTTCTGAGGTTGCACAGCAACAAATTTTTCCTCAGAGGAATGTTCTGAGGAAGTCTCAAAAAGAGCAGCCATTGTATAGTTTGGTTCTAAAGGACTACAGCTCCACAGAATAGATGCTTCTCCTGAGAAAGTCCAAGTAGAATGATCATAATGGGAAGGGTCTTTCAACAGTTGCAATAGGAAGTATTAAGAACTAATCAAAACTTTCCTTTCATGGTCACATGGCTTTGAGTACGCTTACGGTACATTCAAGGTGCGTTTACGATGCGTTTACGATGCGAGTACGTACGACGTACCGTTGCGATTTTCGTAATTGCTTTCAAAAGTAAAATACGTTTATTAAAAGTTAAAAAAAGTATTTTCATGATTATCCCAGATAATGTCTTCTCTTAGTATGTACATTAAATACATAAATATATGTTTTTAACAATTAGAAACTTTAGCTCCGTAGGCTCACGGGGCGCCGTACATGATGTCACACGGAAGCGCTGATGCGACGCGTAATGTCAAAGCGCATTCATAACGTATACGTGGGGACGCACAGAGTACGATTTTCTGTACAAAGTAAGGTGAGATCACAGTACGTGTATCGTACGATTACAAAAAAAAAGAAATTATATAGAATTTAATTCCAAAATACTATTTAAAAATGTAATCAATAAAAAAAATATTTTTGAAGTTAGTTTTATTATTTTACATTGAGAATGTGAAATATTATTATAGAAATAAAATAAATATAAATATTTATAACAAAAATGTAACAAATGAGTACAAAATCAAAGGAATACAAAAATTAATACATTTAATAATTATCATTTACAAAAGCTTTGAAATTCACTGAAAACAACATAGGTTTCACACACTTTATAGTTAGGAGTTAGCATTTAAAAAACCTTGAAAATGTACTGAAAAAACTATAGGTTTCACACACGTTATAGTTAGGAATTAGCATTCAAAAAACCTTCCAAATTCACTGAAAAAACCATAGGTTTCACACATGTTATAGTTAAGAATTAGCATTTAAAAAACCTTGCAAATTCATTGAAAAAACCATAGATTTCACACATGTTATAGTTAGCTGGACATTTCACTCATACAAAACCTTTGAAATTCCCCCGATATAGTTAGTACAGTTAACTATAACTCGTGTGCCCTCAATGCACTGCTGATGATGTCACATATTACATCACTCATGACATGGTCAGTGACATCACTCATGACATCACTGATGACATCTCAAAATGACATCACTGATGACATCACTGATGACATCATCCTTGTGAAAGAGTGGCAGACCTTCTCTCACGCTAATATAACCTTTGAACACACACATTCTAAAATAGAAACTTCAATTTTCAAAACAATGGAGTTACCAATACCAGTTACAATAACCTATTCAGTAATTCCAAACTCATTCAACAGTTCTATATAGTAACTCATACAGGTACTCACTCATCATATGTACTCTAACACCGATACATCCTGTTACACACCAATACTCATCCATAGAGTGACTTACGCACATACTCACATATGCAAATAAACTATCAAACATCCAATTACTTGCATATACAGCCATACACACACCACTACACTTACTTCTACAGAAACGTACACATACTTACTCTCTTAAACAATCACTTATAGAAACACATACTTATTCATACAGGAACTCTTCCAAACTCTCGCTCTCACATATACTCACTTATATACATCAATACGCACATATTTATAGTGTAAAACATATGAAGTTACTCATAAAGGAAATATAGAGTGATGGCTCCGCAGGATTAAGTCTTAGTCAATTAAATCATGGTATGATACAATTTTACAAGAGCCAAAAATGTTAAATGCGCCATAAAGCAGCTCCTTGCCTCAGCGAGCCTCCCAAGCATTCAGAGCCTTCACTGCCCCGGCCGCCTTGATTCATTCAGCTGCTGCCCCCCTCTCTACTGGCCCCCGGATGCGCTAAGCCAATTGCAGATTTATTATCCGCTGCCTCCGCCCTGGGACCCAGGAACCATGCTACCGCCAGTGTTTCCACAACACTGCCTCATCCTGACAACCCTGTCCTGAAGACGATCCCGACTCACAGGGATCGAAACGCCGTTGACATCTCAGCACAACATTATGGCGCATTTAACGTTTTTGGCTCTTGTAAAATTGTATGATACCATGATTTAAGTGACTAAGACTTAATCCTGCGGAGCCATCACTGTATATTTCCTTTGTCACCTTGCGCCGTTCACGCTGTTCACGTTCAGCACATGCATCTTCACCTCTCACCAATTGTATATATCACCACTCACCAAGTGCCTTCGGGTTGTCACATGATTCCCTCTGTACAGTGCTGTTTAACTGTATTCCCATGTGAAACACCCTCCTCTGAATTGGTGAATAACAAGCTCTTAAACCATATGAGCCTCCTTGTTTCTTCTTTTCATGTAATGCTGATTGCATACATCATTTAACTGCCTTTAATTGATACCTGTTGGGAATTGTTGTTTTATATATACTCTACACCCATCCCAACGTGGTTTATGGGTCTTACTCCTGTTGTTCTTACACAAGGCAAAATTGAGAAGCATGCAATTAGAATATGCCATGTTGTACCCGGTGCGCCTGAAGATAGTATGGGAATTGAAGCCAGTTATACTTCCCACGCCTAAAGCAGCGCATACGTTCCTCAAGAAGATTGTAAGTAAGCCTAAAGAACAAAGGCGCACCTCACAACAGCAAGATTGATAGCCCTCCCAACCTAGAGACTGTTACATTGAGTGATGTAAGGTGCCTGATGTCACAGCGTTCAGCCCGCACAAATCGTGCTATCTGCACGCCGCAGACATTATGGGTGGTAAGTGCGATACGTTGAGGTGAAACATGCCGCTGTGCCTCAGGGACATGGGGTCTAAGCTACTGAATTTAGGAGGGGTTTCAAGCAAATGAAGGGGTAAGTTGCAAACATTACGATATTGCCCCATCGAACTTGCCAGACTGACTCTGATACCCCAGGAACGGTATATGTACTGCATGGATAACTCCTGCGGCCCCTTAATGCACAGAGAAAGCAACAGACAAAGATACTAAGCATAGGATTTGCGGTGGAATTATTCCGCCTTCTTAGGAATCAGGGCTATGCAGAGCTGTTGTTTACTGACACAGTATACGTCCTAATGGCGAGTGTAGGATGCTGAATGCTATCTAACGGTTAACGGACAGTTGCGTTACTATGTTGCTGCGCATATTATGATAGATGCGGCTTCTATTGAATATACAGTTTAGAATGTTTTATTCTGCAAGTCTGGAGGTCATGTAACGGTCAACTGACAGATTAGTAGATATGTTAAGGCGCATATTATGGAAGTTACAGACTTTAGTAAGTGTACTGTTTAAAATGTTGTATTCTGAAAGTAACATTATGGTCTGTCCACATCCATTAGGTTGGGTGGTGAAGTGTACCCTAGGCGAACCTCCTTGTGGGTGTTCCCCGAAATGTTTTTGACTTTGAAACATGGTCAAACTGGGGTATGGCTTTGGCAAAATTGGTTGCTGAAGTGGGTGGGGGGGTTTGAGTTGGGGATTAGTTAAGTTCATCAGACCTGACCACTTGAGATGCATTGCTGACACCCAACGGATTTGCTGTAATGTACTTGGGGCTCCTGCACTGGGGTGTGTATGGCTGGCGGTGGGGGGGACACAAACAGACATGTTCGCAAGGGGCGTAGGATGACTAGCTCGCAGAACATAACTAGAAGAGCATATCTGAATCTGATAACGTGGAACATACGGGGCTTCGCTAATCCAAAGAAAATTAGACAGCTTTTTGCTTCCTTCGATAGATGGCAGATAGACATTGTGCTATTGCAGGTGACACATATAAACCCTTCAGTGCAGTGTAACGTGGGCAGACGGTGGGCTGAGGCTGTGTATCACTGTACATGCTCATCCTACTCACAAAGGGTAACAATTTTGATAAAAAGGGGGGACTAACTTTATCCAAGAAGGGCTGGTGAAGGATACTAAGGGCAGATACATCATATCAACAGGGAAGCTCAGAGAGCAGAAGATAACAATCATTAATACATAAGGTCCCAACATAGATGCACCTGATTTCTTCCATGAGGAATGGCAACACCTACATGAGGTACACAATAGCGCTTTGATATGGGGGGGAGATCTGAACCTTACACTGAATGATAAATTAGATAGGTCGGGAACGTTTGTAGAACCTCATAGAAGAGCAAGAACTAAAATGTTCGACATCATGACTAACATGAGGTTGCATGACATATGAAGGATGACACACCCTACCTCTCCAGAGGCGACACACTCCTCTGCTGCATTTGGCAGCTAGTCACGTATTGATTATTGGCTTGGATCAGACAAAGTATTACACTGGACTGTAGCATTCAAACATATGCCTAAAACCCTCTCGGATCATAATCCTATAATGCTTACCATTCAGGTCCCACACTACGCACCACCCCATACAGTTGGAGGTTCATTGCCAAGGCCCTTACTGACACGGTATATGCAGATAACATAGCCAAAGCAATAGCTGACTACTTCCACTTTAATGAGCCGTCCACACAAGACCCGAGTCTCCTCTGGGAGGCCTTTAATGCCAACTCAAGGGGCATATGCATTAGCACGAATGCAGGAATACTGAAGGACATTCGTGGCCAACTGGCGCGATGTGAAAAACAGCTGCATGAACTGGAACATAAATATGAGTGCACTCTGGACCAGTCGGTACTGGGAGAACTGAGGCAGGTTTTGACTGAATATCACTCCTTTGCCACTGATGAGATTAAATATGTAAATAAACGCACTGTAGCTAGAGCTTTTGGAGAGGGCGGTAGAGAAGGGAGAGTGTTGGCATCTAAAATCTATGAAAATCGTAATTCCCAAACAGTGGTGCACATCCGGAGGGAGGATGGCAGTTTGTGTTCTGATGCTCAAGGCATACTGGAAGGATTTGTGCAGTCCTATGGCACATTGTATAAATCGCATCTCACTGCGCCACCAAAGGAAGTACTAGAATATTTAGAAGACGTGGCCATAGCATGGCTATCTGATGCGTAGAGGACATATCTAGCACAACCCATCACAGTAGAAGAAGTCACAGAGTTTATAAAATTGTTACCCAGTTGCAAAGCCCCGGGTCCGTATGGGTTTATGGGGGAGTTCTATAAAACAAATGCAGACCTGCTGGCCCCACACTTGGTCAATATGTATGGGGACGCCTTTGAGAAAGCGGAATTGCCACTGACGCTCCGGGAAGCAGTGGTGATAGCTCTACTGAAGCCGGCCAAGGAACCAGAGCTTTGCGATTCATACAGACCTATGTCCTTAATAAATGTTGATTCTAAAATTCTAGCGAAAATCATAGCGTGTAGGCTACAGCCTTTAATGACTGATCTGGTCCTCCCGGACCAATCTGGTTTCATACCAACCAGAGCTACCACACATAATAGCAGAACGTTATTTGCACTATCCCATTATCTGATACCTACTACAAAAGCAGTGGCGGTCATGCTAGATGCCGCCAAGCTTTTGATTCTATTGAATGGTCCTTTTTATTAACGGTGCTTCAGAGGATGGGTTTCCCTCCCATATTTCTCCAGTGGGTGAAATTACTATACACGACCAACAGCTAGAATCAGGGTAAATGGCTACATATCTGATCCGATAAATATCGAAAGGGGGGAAAGACAGGGTGCCCTTTGTCCCCTCTGTTGTTTGCCCTCGCTCTTGAACCTTTGGCATTCAAGGTCCGACAAAGCCATCGCCACTCAGCCTTACAATTCCCGAATAGACCACCGCATATACCGCTGTATGCGGATGATATGCTGCTATATGTGCGTGATCCCAAACAAAATCTAGCCCGCTCCTTCGTGAATATATAAAATTTAGCATGCATTCAGGACTCCAAATCAACTGGTCAAAATCATCTATTCTCCCCTTGACAGACACCACCCTGCCACATGATGTGGATTTCCCTCTTGAATGACAAGAAGACCCTATCAAACATTTAGGGGTATGGTACCACAGAGATCCAGACATTGTTATAAGGACAAATTATGGAAGGGTATTATCTTCCCTGGACGACAAAATCAATTGTTGGATACAGCTGCCACTTTCACTGGCGGATAGGATAGCTATCGTAAAGATGGTGGTTCTTCCTAAGCTTCTCTATCTCTTTAACAATATCCCGATACTGCCACCAAAAGAAGTCTTCAAGAGAATAACGTCAGTTGTGCTGAAGTTAATTTGGACAGGCAAGAAAGCACGTGTGAAGTTGCGCACCTTAACCTTGCCGTACTCTAAGGGGGGATTGTGCATGCCCGATTTTTTCCTTTATTATCTTTGTGCCCAGGCGCAATATGCTACATTGTGGTATCATCCGGTTCCATACCGGACACAAACGGCAGTAGAGGAAGGGGACGCCTTACCTATTCCCCTGACGTCAATAATAACACACACCAGGCCTCCTCTGCATGCTAAAGACATTAACACAATTGACACAACCATCAAAGCGTGGTAGAAGTTGGGGAAACTAGCTGACAAAATGCTGCTATATGCGCCGGCCTTGTCGTTAAGTGATTATCCTGAAATATCTGTCACCAATGAAAAGGTAGTCATGGACCTATAACACCAGGTAGAGATTGACACTGTGGGAGACCTATATGCCAATGAGATGTTTCAGATGACACAAGATCTGGCATATATCACTAACCAGACAGCGCTGTTCCGATTCACTTACCACAGACTGAGGGAGGCTATGAAAAAGGTATATCCTGGTTTCCCGGACAAACCACCAAAATTACACACACTACAACTAATTGTGTCCTCATCAAATACTACACATTTAGTGTCATGACTGTACACTGCAGCACAGGCTAAGATGACAACCACAACTAATAAGGCACGCGAAAAATGGGACAAAGCCCTAGATGACACACTTACGGAGGAGGAATGGCGAATCACTTGCACCCTGAACCCGATGCTTACACCAAATGGGAATCTTCGAATCCTACACTTTAAATATTTACATCAGACATATTATACACCTATGAAACTGTTTAAATATGGCCTTCGCACTGACACAAGTTGTAAACGTTGTGGAGCTGATAAGGCACGCTTCATACATCTTGCGTGGCAATGTTTGAAAATACAAGATTACTGGGTAGAAGTCACCGCATTGCTGACAGAAATGGTGGGAGCTAACATTGTTTGTGATGCTAAAACCTGCTTATTGGGTATACAAGGAAATGTGCGGGCTGTGAAGAGAAAATTCTGTATGATTGCTCTATTGCTTGCCAAGCGTAGAATCTCATAATGTTGGGAGAGCAAGCAGGCACCAACACGACAACACTGGATTCGTGACATGGCCTATTATCGGGATGCATTGCTCACGTATGAAGAGGAGTTACCAGCGAGATCCCACCCAAGGGACTATTGGAAATATCTCACCACTTATCTAAATGAACATTCATCTGACTAGTGTACCTGTGGTCATTCGTTGTTCCTTCAGTGTGCCTGTCTGGTAATGCAGTGTATGACTTTCTACTGTATCGCGTATTATATAATAGGCTGATGAATGCGGTAGTGTAAAGGTCTGAAATGTTTTATGTGTTTTAATTGCTTGAAAACTCAATAAACAGAAATAAAAAAAATAAAAAACCATAGAAATTCACTGAAAAAAGCATAGGTTTTAGGGGTGTTATAGTTAGCTGAACATTTCACTTGTATTAAACCGTTATAGTTAGTTCTGCTAACTATAACTCGCGTGCCCGCAATCCACTGCTGATGATGTCTCATATTACATCATTTATGACATGGTCAGTGACATCATTCATGACATCACTGATGACATCTCAAATGACATCACTGATGACATCATCCAGTGAATGTGGTTTGGTTCCTTATTTAAATATGCATTATATATATAGCAATCTGCATTGAAGAATGAGTGAATATATAAATATCTGGATGGAGGATTTAGTAGCAGTGTGATTGACTGTTTACTTGACTGATTTATACTGTCTCACTAAATATATTGGATAGTGACTAAACTGTGTGAATATCTGTATCACTTTGTCAGTTGTTGTGTAAACTGCTGCACCAGTTGGTTACTAGCCATGTGAAAGTCTATATTAGTTATGGATTAGTTAACTCATAATTTGTCTGGGAGAGTGAATGTGTGTGTGGTTCAGTGGGGGGTGTGTGACTGCCCAAAGATGTGTGAATAGTTAATTTAGTAGGTATATGAGGTTAAGACTACATGTTATAACAGTTGTTTGGGTGAGTAAATATCTTTATGGGTGTGGTGATGAGCAAATGTATCTCTCAACGGTACATGTCCAACAAACTAGAAAAATAAAAGGCAGTGTATGTGACAGTTGTATATAAATAATTATACATAAGAGTCAGTGATTGTATGAGTGACTGTATGGATAACTGTATACTTGTAATAGTAATTTTATAACACACTAAGTATGAGTTACTATCTCAATGAATAAAAGAAGTGGTGTTTGTATAATTGTATAGAGTAAATGTAAGTATGATCCATTGTTTGCATAAGTGAGTAGGATAGCTGCATAAGTGAATAGGATGTGTGCTGGTGTGTAATGTCGATATACAGTATACGTATATTTGATAGTGTTCTATTGATCATTGACAGCATGTATGAGTGAATCTATAGGTAAGTGATTAGATGTGTGTGTAGATCTAGGAATCACTGAGTGGGTTTTTAGAAACTTGTTTTGGTG
Source organism: Lissotriton vulgaris (assembly GCF_964263255.1). NCBI lineage: Eukaryota > Metazoa > Chordata > Amphibia > Caudata > Salamandridae > Lissotriton > Lissotriton vulgaris. The sequence continues at coordinate 490,026,896 of NC_141693.1, forward strand.
TGTCAATGGATTCAAATATGGTACTCTGTATTTTACAGTGAGTGATGAAAGGTTATCCTAGTGTATGATGAGGTGTATCTAATTGTCATGTGGATGATGTCATCAGTGATGTCATGAATGATGTCATTTGAGATGACATCAGTGATGGCACTGACCATGTCATGAATGATGTAATATGTGACATCATCAGCAGTGGATTGCGGGCGGTCGAGTTATAGTTAGCAGAACTAACTATAACAGAGGAATTTCAATGGTTTTGTACTGGTGAAATATCCAGCTAACTATAAAACCCCTAAAACCTATGGTTTTTTCAGTGAATTTCTAAGGTTTTTTAAATGCTAATTCCTAACTTAAACTTGTCTGAAAACTATGTTTTTTTCAGTGAATTTCAAAGGTTGTTTAAATGCTAAGTCCTAACTATAAAATGTCTGAAACCTATGTTTTTTCTGTGAATTTCAAAGGTTTGTAAATGACAATTTTAAAATGTATTAATTGTTATATATGTTTTTTTACTGATTTGCTAAATTTATTTAAACTATTTATTTTTAGATATTTTATTTTTTAAATTACATTATAATTACATTATACATTACATTACAAAATATACTTTCTCAGAATGGATTACTTGAGTTTAAATACTTGCAAATAGGCAGACATTTAAGTACAGTAGTTACAGTTGTTGCAATGGGCAACACAATTTCAAACACAATGCAACATTGAGCTCAATGGAAATTGCTAGTTAAATGCAATTCATTACTTTATGGATTACTTTTCTAACCACAGGACTGGATCCTAGATTTAGTCCTGGGACATATCCTGTATACAGCTGAGTTAAAGCGTTTTGGTTACATTAGGGATTTTTAAGGAATATTATTGTATTTTAAAAGTTGACACTTTTTCACATAGAATCACCAATGTTATCCTATGGGAGGAAATTCACTTAGCAGGTAAGTAGTGTTATCGTTACTTTTCCTTACTCAGTGGTGGATCCTTGATCCAGCACTGGTACATTTGCTGTAAACAGTTGAAAGAATGCATTTAAGTTATACAGGCGATTTTTAAGGAATATTTGTAGTTTGTGAAAATTTACACTTAAAAACTTTTCTGGTGAAAACCAGACAATGGATTCCTAAGGAAAGAAATACAAGTTACTGGTAAGTACGCTTAGAATTACTTTTCAGGGTCAGTCCTGGGCTAACAGATGCAGCACTGAGTTCTCTCCTGATAACAGGTGAGTACATCGGAATTAGTTGTTCGGATGATTTTAGGTGAATATTTTAAAGTTCCAAAACTCCACACTTAGAAGAGTTTCCAAGTGAAACCACTCAATGTTAGCCTATGGATGGATAGTCAAGTTACTGGTAAGTCTGGTTAGAGTTACTTTTCAGGATCAGTACTGGGCTCAAAGATGCAGCACTGAGGTCTCTCCTGATAACAGGTGAGTAAATTGGAATTCTTAGTTTGGCTGATTTTAGATGAATATTTGTAAGTTCCAAAACTCCACAATTAGAAGAATTTCCAAGTGAAACCAGTCAATGTTGGCCTATGGAAGGAAATTCAAGTTACTGGTAAGTATGGTTAGAATTACTTTTAAGGATCATACTGGGCTCAAAGATGCAGCACTGAGGTCTCTCCTGATAACAGGTGAGTAAATCAGATTTTGTAGTTCGGCTGATTTTACTTCGGTCCAGTATATACGGAGCCACTTTCCTACACCATCCCCTTCCTTCACCACTATGTAAACACACCCTGTGGCACGTTTTAAGTTGGGGAAATATTTCCCCTTCAATCCTGAGGGTCCCTAGAGTCCAACTAGCCCACTAGGTACATCCAGTAATCGCCACAGAGCTGCGTAACAGAGAGATGTAAAAAGGGGCATGGCCTGTACCACCTTTATACAACGCTTCGAAGTGATGCTTCCTGGAAGCACCTGGTCAGCTACTTGGCTTGAAAGGGAATTTTTTTCCCAACTTAAGAGGCACCACAGGGCCTGTTTGCACACATCACCTCAGGCCCTGTCCCCTCCCTTCACCACTGTGTAAACACACCCTGTGGCCATTCTAAGTTGAGATATTAAGTCCCCTTCAATTCCAAGGGTCCCTAAGATCAAACTAGCCCACTAGGTACCTGCAATAGGCGCCACAGAGCTGTGATGCAGAGAGGTGTAAAAAGGGGCATGGCCTCTGAACACCTGTCAGCAACACAGCTCCCTGGTGCATACTGGAGATACCTGTTGGGCTTTTTGGCCCTCAGGGACCCTCAGTATTGAAAGAGAATTAATTCCCCAACTTAAAATAAGCCACGGGGCGCGTTTGCACAGTGATGAAGGAAAGGGGCGTTGCCTGAGGTGACATGTCTGCAGACACGCCCTGTGGCGCGTTTTAAGTTAGAGAATCAATTCCTCCTCAATCCTGTGGGTCCCTCTGGGCCAACTAGCCCACCAGGTACCCCTAGTATGCGCCAGGGGGCTGCGTTGCAGAGAAGTGTTCAGAGGCCACACCCCTTTTTACAACACTCTGCAACACATCTCCGTGGCATTTACTGGAGGTACCTTGTGGGCTAGTTGGCCCCCAGGGATCCTAAGGATTGACAAGGAATTAATTTCCCAACTTAAACAGCGCCACATGGTGTGTTTGAACACATGTGAACTCAGGCCCCGCCCCTCCCTTCACCACTGTGCAAACGCGCCCCATGGCGAGTTGTAAGTTGGGGGATTAACTCCCCTTGAATACTGAGGGTCCCTGGGTGCAACTAGCCCATCAGCTACCTCCAGTAAGTGCCACAGAGCAGCGTTGTAGAGAGGTGTAAAAAGGGGTGTGGCCTCAGAACACCTCTGTGCATCGCAGCCCCCTGGCGCATCCTGGAGGTTACTGGTGGGCTAATTGACCACCAGGGACCCCCAGTAGTCAAGGGGAATTCGTTCCCCCTCTGCAAACGTGCAAGGAAGGCGCATTTGCAGAGTGATGAAAGGAGCTGCGTGGCCTCTGCTTGTCTTTTTTTTTTTTTTAAGAATGGGGCTATTTTTTTGGCCCTGGGGACCCTATCCCCCAGGGCCTGCCCCCTAATTTTTTATTTTTATTAAAACAAAATGCGGAAAGGGGCAGCGTGCCCGCCTCACGAGGTCTTATTTGCCCCAGGGACACCATTCCCCAGGGCATGGCCTTTTTTTTTTTTTTTTTTTAACTATTGGGGAGGGGGGGCCTTGTTGCCTCTTCCCAAGCCACTTGTAGCCCAGGGTCTCTTCGAGCTGGGAGCAATCTGGACCCCGGATCGCCCTCTTGTCTTCTCCAAACTTGCCTTAATATCGCCCTTGCTGGCCGCAGAGGGGAGGGGTATGTCAAGAGCCTAGTCCAGCTGTGACAGCTCGGGAATGGGTCCCGGGGCGGTGGGGAAGATGCTGCCAGCTGGGTGGTCCCTGGCGTCCCTTGCGAGCAGGATCCCGGTGTCAGTGATAAACAAGGCGAGGAAAGTGAGGCGCTGTTTGCCAGTGTCGGGAGGTGATGTGGGAGGAGGGCAGCGGGAGCTTGACAGGGGCTGAGCTCGGGAGGAGGAGGGTGGAGGCAGGTGTCCAGGTCCGGGGTCCTTCCTCCTGTCCTCAGGCACACCACGTCTCCGTGTGTGTGATGAGTAAGCACACGGTACCTTGTACTCCTGTCAGGAAGAGGTCAAAGTAGACCACACACTTCACCCTGTTGTCAGTGAGGGGTATCACACTCCAACACTGTACACCTCACACATCTTGAGGGAGTGGTGGTGAAGATGAGTTCCCAAATCCCTCAAGGAGGAACATATGCTCCTGTGCACAATAACGTACAGTTCATTGATGAGGGGCTGTGGGCAGGCACCCCAAGTCTTCGTAACTCACTCTCCTGTCAGAGAGGGAGAGATGTGCACATGGCCGCTTTAAATCACACTACTACTAGGAACAGGTGTTCTCCCTGACAACAAACCTCACACTCATATCCGTGTGGGGCACCGTGCTCCGGCACAACACACCTCATACCACTTCAGGGGTAACCGTGGGCACGCGCCCTTCGTTGTCTCCTGGCAGGGTGGGCGAGGAGGTTCTTCAACTCACACTCCTCTCAGGTGAGTGGGGGGGGGGCAAGGAGGTTTGCTCCCGTGCCTCATACTCTGATCAAGGAGGATTTGTCCTCAGGGCTTCAGTGGGATGAAAAAAGGGTGTGGGGGGAGCCCAACAGTTGTGCGGCCTATGCATTTATTTGTTTTACGTTTCGTGCCACCCAACCAGATTTTGGTGTCTCTCTGAGCTTTCAGTTATTGCACAAAGATATAAAAGCACAGCACCTGCTTAGACCCAAACCCCGCTTGGATTGATAAGTTTGTAAACGGTTATCTCTGTGCGTTCCGCAGAGAGGCCATAGATTGAATAACCATGTATTCTGAACTTGTTTTTAACCCAGTAACACTGACGAGAAACTCGTACTACCTTGAACCTGAACACCACAGCTTTCAATTGTGACTGTATGCCCTATACAAGAGCAACCTGCTGAACAGAAAAAAACACCACCATGTGTATAGCTAACACTCTGAGTGTAATATTCAGTGAAACGTGAAGTATAAAGGGGAACTAAATCCCTGTCATGGATCACATGAACAGTTATTACAGTCTTTGATCAGAAATAATTAGTGCTTTTCTCAGTAAATTTAAGACATGAATATAGGGTCCGGATAGGGACCCGTTCCAAAGTTTGTTCTAGAATACGTCAAGTCTGAGACCTGGACTGACAAGCCCACTTAAAGCCCTGGTTACCATACCTCAGATATCTTTTAGGAAGGGTTGGGAAAAGCATACTAGCCCGCCTCCTCAAACCCCCCCCTACCAGGAAGCCTGAGGTGTTCAGTCACCACAGGATAAACCCACACCTGGCACTCTCACCCCAGATTGATGGCCTGCTTCCAGCTCCCACCCCACACACCTCAAAGTCATGACAGTTTGCCCTCATCTCCGAACAACAGGCAGGGTCGTAGCTTCCTTTAGTGCAACAGGAGCAGTGGCACCGGGTGCAGAGGTCTGAACCCTCATTTGGTTGCGGGGGTTGCGCCTTTCCTTCTGTGCTTAAGGACCCACACTTGCTGGGTAGCCACAGGCAAGAGGGGACCTTGAGCTGCCAGGCACCTCCTCTCATGCTCTTGCATGCAGGTGCTAATCAGGGTGGGTGGAAGTGGGCTGACACCTTTCATAAACTTCTGGATAGGAAACTGGCAAGGGCTCGTATCATACCTCACGCCTATCACTGGGAAAGAGGGAGCGGATGGGTATGTGAGGACTTACTCCTCACGCTCTTCTGTGAGTGAGGAAGGCACATCTATCTTGGAATGGCGGGCATGATACAAAACACCTCTTTCCCGCACGCTTGTTAGAGTGGATTGCATCCCTCAACACCTCACGTTATACTGCTGCCCATTAAAGCAGCGGCAGCCGGCCACAAAACGTTTCTTGACACTTCCTGTTTGAGGGGCGGGTTCAGACACCTGTCATACACTTCTCTCATGGAGGGCAGAAGGCTGAAACATTGCTTCTGACACACTTCTCAGAAGAAGGCGTACTTGCAGACTTCTCACTGCACGCTGTTGTCAGGGGCGGTGTGCTCCCAGCCACCTCATCTCAGACAACGTTTGTCAGGGAGTTAGGCGCAGGCAGTTCGGAGGTACCTCGTGCCCTTGGTATATGCTCTTAAATGTAGAACACTGCCCGGGGACGAGCGAGATGCGCACATGACAGTTCTCCCCGCCTTATCACTGGGGTAGGGGCGGCGGCCCTCCGCCCCACACACAGCCGAACCAACGCTTTTGTCAAGAGTGGGGTGCACCCTGAACTCCGGTATCAAATAGTATTTGAATGGGGAATGAAGGTGTGCCCCTAGGAACACCAGCTTGTGTAGGGGGGCAGGGGAGGCGATGGGGGGATATATAGCTCAGAGGCACAGCACTCAGCATATTCTCCTGTCCACCGCACAGAAGAGGTGGGCGGACAGCCTCACAGCCCACCAGGCGAGGACAGGGCAGCTTTTGTTGGACAGCACAACTGACTTTTGTGCCTGGGGAGGAGGCCTGTGTATTCAAGGCACCTCCTGTCACATCTCTATCAGGGGAGGGCTTGGTGTACTCCCAATCACCTTGCGCCTTGGAGAGATAGCACTTCACAATTCTGTGAGGGCGGGAGAAGGGGGCTCATGCACTCCCAAGAACCACGATTTTTTGAGCGGCTGGAGCTTGATGCTCCTGACGCTCAAAAACTCCAACCCCCTACACCAGACAGGGGAAGGGGTGTTTGTGTGAGAAGGGGGCTGTGAAGTCACCTGCTGGAAGATAGCATCTACTTCAAGACACACCCTCTAGAGAGTTTAGGAACAGGCACCCATCCTATTACACACGAATCTGGACTGCTGTCATAAACATGACAAATAACTTGCCCAAAGCACATCCAACTGTCGACTACTGCAATGAAAGGAAGAAGGACAGGCACTTGGATAAACTGGTGCAGGAGGTGCAGTGGCGCCGGGACTAAGGGAGTGAGGAGGTGAATGCATCGCAGCTATAACTGCCTTTTACTACTCATCCCGGATTAGGGTTGGTGCTTGCTTACACCAGGGTCCACGGTATCCTCTGGCACTCACACCACATATATGCTGCGGTAACCTGCCTAAGCTCACATGACACCTGTTGGAACTGGCCCTTCTTGCAGGATCATCCCCAAACTTTTTGCTTCTTCCTCCCTTATTTTTCCTGACCCGTGGCTGTTGGCAATAGGACTCTGCGCACTTTCCCAATGCTGATCAGTGCTAAAGTGCATATGCTCTCTGTGTAAATTGTTATTCGGATTGGATATACATGTTTGGCATATTTGTATCACCATGAAGTCCCTAGTAAAGTGCACTGGGTGTGCCAGGGCCCGTGATGGCAAATGCTACTAGAGGGCCTGCAGCACTGATTGTGCCACCCACAGGAGTAGCTCTAAAATGGTGTCTCAGGCCTGCCACTGCAGTGCCTACGGGCAGTTTAGAACTGCCATGTCCTCCTGGTCAGTGTCCCCACTGGCCAGGCCTAACCCTTCCCTTTTCGTGCACATCAGTCACCCCTATGGAAGGCCCAAGGTACCCCCCTGGGCAGGGTGCAGTGTATGTGAAAGGTAGAGCATGTACTAGTGCAGGTGACATGCTCTGGTAGTGAATTACAGCCATTTTCGTTTTTCACTATTGTAAGGCTATCTTGTTCCAAAGTTTAACATGGGGGATGCTGGCTACAGTGGTTAACAGCATTTCTTCCCATAGGAACAAGATAGGACATAAGTATCTAGTATCCCTGAACTCAGAATTTAATAACACATCTTTTAGGAAAGGTGGTTTTTAAATCCTGTGTTTGAGAACAGCACTTTTAGAAAGCTGCTGTTCTCTTGTCTGACCCTTCTGTGTGCCTGGGCCTGTTTGTGTATTGACTGTCTGGTTTGTGAGTGACAGGGGCTGGGGAATTCCCCAGGAGGCTGGATGAGTCAGCACTAGGCTGAATGAATGCATTGCAACCTGAGTGGTGGGAGGAGTTAGCACCTGGGCTGAATAGGGCTGTGCCTGCCTGCCATAATGATGGCTCCACCTCCTGCTGGGCGGCTGACGACCCTGCCCCTCACTCTGAAAGGAAAGATGTAGCCAGCAAAACAAAGTGCTCAGGATCCACACAGAACTGGTTCAGACCGGGCTCAGGGCCCACATGCACAGAGAGAACAAAGACGTTAGGGGTATAAGTACAGGACCCCTGACAACAGAAAATTAGATCATCCTGGAATCAAGCAGGAACCTCTGGGGAAGGACTTTGCTGTGTGCTGTGTCCCCTGTCTTGAAGGAATCTCCAAGGGCCTGAGAAGAGCTGGCTCCCTGTTTTTGAAGTCCCAGGAACAAAAGGACTTCACCCCCAGTTTCCCTGAACTCTGCTGAGAGAGTTCTGTCCTTCCTAGAGTGCTTGATCCAGTTGTGGGGCCTCTGGAAGTTGTACCTAAGCTGGGAAGCTTGAAACTAAGCTTGAGAGACTTTTGAATCTGAAAAGTGTCGCATCGCTCGCTTGCGGAGCGCTTCCCCGACAGTGCGAGAAGTTTCCCGCCACTACGAAGGTCGAGATCGTCGCAGCGCCTGACGCCGCTGCCAGAGCCGTCGCATCCCTCGTTTGCGGGACGCACCAGACCGGTGCGGGAGAATCGAACATCACTGCGAGTGTCGTCGCAGAGCCTGTCATCGCTGGGTGAGATCACCGCACAGCTTGCTTGCGGACCGCATCACGTTGCTGCGAGCATCGTCGCAGAACCAGCGCATCGAGGAGCTGCGAGAGAGAGGATCACCGCTGGACCGCGCATTGTCGCCCCGGAGATCGTCGCAGCCCCGACGAGATCATCGCATCGTGCCTTTGCGAGAAAAGACTTCCTACGGAACCTACGCACCGGAATCCATACAAGTGGCCTTCCTCCCCATACAGACCGGATTCGTCGCAACACGCCCGCTGCTGCAGCGGGGCTGTTGCATCGCCTCCCCAGGGTCTCAGGAGTAACGCATCGCTTGTTTTCCACCGCACCAGCTTCCTGCTTGTGGAACTTTGTTGCATCCAAAAGGTACTGTGAGTAAACGTGACGCAACTGTGAACTTTTCACGCATCTGTAGATTATTTGATCGCAACTTAAAGAACTTTGATCACAACCTTAAGAACTCTTTTGAAGCCATATTCTTGAACTGTGTATGTTGGATTTTTGTCGTTTTGGTCTTGTGTAGTTTAGAATAAATATCTTTATTTTCTTAAACTGTTGTGGAATCAGTTTGTGGTGTTTTCACTGTGTTACTGTGAGCGTTGGTACAAATACTTTACGCATTGCCTCTGGTTAGCCTAGACTGCTCAGGCCAAGCTACCTAGAGGGTGAGCAGGGGTTATCCTAGAGGGTTATCTCCTTGCCCTGACTAGAAGCAAGGGTCCCTATTTGGACAGTGGTACCTACCTCTGCCAACTAGAGACCCCCAGTTCTAACAACACCTGTGCACAGTTATCCCGACAAGCCCTGCTACTGAGGGGGAGGAAGATGGGAGGGGCCTGGAGGAACCTAAAGGCAACCTAATATGCTCCTGTTAGACTGATTAAGAGGCAGGATGCCCAGGGCAAACCACCTTCAAAATCAGCATGGACTTCACAGGAGGTTAAGAGAAGCCCAATCCCACTCCATCCCGGAACTCATGTGGAGAGGCGGACCTAAGACAGAAGTTCGGTGCTCTGTTCACTGTACCTCGCAAGGCCCTCCAGCACACAGGCACCAGACGTGTACCAGAGGGCCTAAGAGGCACTCTGCCCCATCAACCCTTCTGCCCCTCCCTGCCCCCTCCCCAAAAAAAAAAGAAAGAGCTGGGTGAGGATGTCGCCAATGTTCAGGAGTGTTTTCACATCCCTTGATGGATATTGGTAGCTCAGAGCCTCCAAAAACCAGCTGTAAAACAAAGCTGTGAAGAGGTTTTCGGTTTGTTTTTACTGCCACGGGGTGATTTTGGCTCCTCATTGGGTGACCATGTGAAAGAAGACACACGTGTGGCACAGTGTGAGCTGGCAGGTCTGAGGCACACACACACTGAGACACACACAGCTACAAAGATATACTCAGCCACACGTAGAGACAGGCACACACATAGACACACTCACAGAGGCAAGTACACACAAATCAACAGATACACTAACACAGATGCACACTACACATCATATACATAGACACAATTAACACTCGGACAAGGAAGAGAGGTTTTGCCATATTATCTGGTGTATTTAGAATATTTAAAATACAGGAGTTTTAAAAACACGACATGCATGACAACAAATGTACGGTCTGCACGCACAGGCGCTTACATGCACTCCATTGACAGAATACACACACGCATGTTGTGCAAGTGCACACACACTTTAATAGAGGGGTTATGGCACACCATCACTTTGCACATGTGTGGGAAATAGACAAAGTCCCTGCTCCCATTTCGAGCGGTGGGGATCGACTCTCTGCCCCAGTGTCGCTGAGCACCAGTGCTTCATTCCTCTTTCCAAGAACTGGAGCCAGGAAGCTGCCAACCAACACCGAGTTCAGATTGTGGGATGCGGCTCTGTGTGCAGGATTCAGGCATTTCACTTGAAATCAGCAGCGGCCCCATGCTCAAAGAGAATGGGCCTGCCTTCACCGTTTCTCACTCGGCACACAAACATACTACCAACATCTCTTGTACAAAGTACGCTCATAGTGATATCTCACGCGCATAGCCATGTACATAATACACACACGTAAACCATCTCTCTCACACTCCGCCTGCACCTATCTCACACTCAGACTCATAACCACATACAAGCACACACATAAAAAATATCTGTCCGATGCACACATATAGAGAGATTAAACACACGCCTCATAGTCGAGGTCTGGATTCGAACCTGGCTCCACAGTTCAAAAGCTGCCAGTTCTAGCTGCAAATGTGAGTCTGTTGGTAGCACGTTGAACATGCAAGAAGTAAGTTGTTTGCTGCCGAAGTGCCTGCCACATGGTGCAAGAAAATGCCCTCCAACACCCTAGAGAAAATACCCTGTTTGAAGGGGGGCCCGCTACGTGTCCCAAAGTCCCTTTTCGCCAACTTGTTCCTTGCGGGTTAACCGCCATGAACAGGCGGATCGAAAGGGATATTATGATCCTAATGGCGGTGCTTGCAAGGAACTGCCGCTATGCTGAGCAATGTTGCTGTTCCAACAGGTGGTCAGAAAAGGACCACCTGTCGGAACTGTGGCAGTGGGTATTTCAGACCGCCAAGCTTCCCCAAATCTTCTCCCCGCCATCCTGATATGGCGGGTGGAAAAGTGCTGTACAAGGGTGGAGGACCTGCCATCGTCCGGTTGTCGGGCCTTCCGACATCGTAATCAGGCCCTAAATAATTAAAATGTATTTAATACCCACCCTTTACCCCTTTAAAAAGTAAAGCAACACATACAAAATAAACAATTACCCAAAATAAATATAAAATAATTAACATTAATTTAAAATGATATATTATTTAACTAAACACACATTACTTCCCACCCTTTGCATCTATAAACACAACACACACCTAAAATGAATTACACTATTACCATAATTAATTACCAATGAATGAATTAAAATTATTTAATAACCAATTCAATTCATGAATTAAAAATGAATTACTTCCCACTCTTTACATCTATAAAGATTACAACTCACATCTAAGATTAATTGCACAATTGCCATACTTATTTACCAATTAATTAATGAAACTTAATTTTCAGCCAATTAATAATTAATTAATAAAAAATTACTTTACACATTTAACACTGTAACATGTCAATTAAACAAATATTAATAAAGCAAAAATAATCAATACAGTTAATGTAATTAAATTACTTCTCACCCTATTTCCCCATAAACTCACAACCAGCTACGGAACAAAAAGCGCAAAATTCAAATACATTTTTTTATAACTACTAAAAATGTAACACATGTATTAAAAATACAAAGACTTCTTATAAAAAAACATACATCACATACATATAAAGTATATACTAAAATATATAACAATAATAAAAAACTATTTTTAACAATTATATTTTTGCAAATGATAATAAACACTTCGATATTTTTTAAATCGATATTACTTACTTTAAGTCGATATTTTTGACTACGATATTCTTGCTCTCGATATTTCAAACCCACGATATTAATGAATCAATATTTGTGCAACTCGATATTTTGTACTCGATATTCTGACTCTGCACCTAGTTTTCTCACATTACAGCATAGGGAATATGACAGAATTACTACTAGAATATATGACTAGTAAATGAGCTATTTGTGAAGTTGATTTTGTTGTGTGTTTTCAACTGTATTATGAACTTCTAAGATTTGTGTGAATGTTTTGTCACAGCAGCTGAGGAACGGTATGTGGTCTTTTGACTACTGGGCTTATTCTAAGTCTGGCGGACTGGGGACCGCTGTGTCTGCAGTGAGTAGGTGGTCTGACTGCCCGAATACAAACATGGCGGTCGGACTGCCACAAGACCACTGCCACCACCAGGATCCGGTGGTGGTGGAGAAGGTTGGGAGAATTGAAAACGGTGTTTATGTCAGCACCTTTGTGTCAATTACGAGTTGGATTTCTGCCAACCTTTTCATGGCGGGGACCACACCATGAAAATGTTAGCGGAAAGCTAGGGAAGGGGTCCCAAACATGGCCCCTGTTAGCCAAAGAATGCTGCTGCCTTAAGACCACCACGAGCACACCACTGGCCCTGCGGTTAACTCGTAATGCGGAGGCAAGATGCCACCAGCTTGGCTGCATTCTCCGAACAGCTGCAATGGCAGTTCAGCAATCGCACCGCTGGACCCCTAATCAGCCCCTAAGTTGTCAACTTTTGAGCTGAGTCTGAATCCATCATTGGCAAATGAATATGAAGGGTTTAGATATTAGCAAATACCTCAAGCTGACTATTGCTAAAAAAATGTAAATGCTCTCAGATACAAGAGTACACAAGTGCAATTCAAAGATCTAAATCCCCACTTGATAGTCACAGTGTTACTTACTCCAAGTACCTCCGTAGTGTACGGTATGCTTTGCTTTCAAGCTAGATCTGGGGTATTCTGATGCATGCATGTTTTTTACATTGTTAACCTGTATCCTACTTTTTTTGTTCCATAGTTACCTCTTCCTCTTAGCAATCTTGATGAGACCTCTCATTGTGGGCCAGTTTAGAAGCCCCCCTTTAATTTCTTAATACCCTTGAATGCTCCACCCTTTTAAGGAGCTCCATATAAGCCTCCTTAGGATTTTGTGGGGCACTTTCCTGCATTCAATTGGCAGTCTCTTCGCACACATCTTCAGGATACTTGGATACATTTTATTCCTATGCAGCTTGAATTATCTTCTCCAGAAAAAACACTTTAGCAAGAATGATTTATTTTCTATGTTAGACCATTTTATGCCAGGACTAGAACTTACTCGGTACCCATGATCTTGCAAACATCCTCTGCTTGCAGCTCCTGTTGCGCTTAGTGTCTTTGCAGTGCGGGAAATTTTGGGAAGCAGAGACAAAGCCAAGGGACCAGGCTTCAGTGGCTTTCACGTGCTACTTTATGCAAAAACAGCCATGCACAGATGCATATTTCATGCATTAGCATATTAAAGGCAGAATTATCGGTTTTGCCAATGCATATTTTCCATAATGACTCAAAGGATGTGTCGCCCCCATTGCAGGACATAACAACCCACTGCCAAGGACTGCCCCCCTCCCTAGACTTGGCTCTCCATTAGCGCTGCAAAGGATTAGCATACATAAAGGAAGTGTGCTTTCCCTACCCTACAGGAGACCTAAACTATGTCCATGGGTGCCCAAAATGTATTGGACACTGGACAATACAAATTCAGGGTCAAGTATATTATTTTCGAAATTGTCGCTTGACCAATCCTATAAGTATGTAAAGCTAATAGGCCTAATGTGGAAACCATTGCAAGGACTTTGTCAAAATCGGATCAAGAGAACTGTAAAAGTCATTAGGAGATCCTTCTACGCCTAAGTGATTTTGTAATGTAAATCTTCATACATTTTCCTATATTTGCTTGTCCATTTATGCATTAAACAGAGTTTAGGGGAAGTTTACTATATGATTCTGCGCTCATTATGAGCTGCTTAGAAAAAAACACCAGTATAATGTAAAAAATGTGGGACCGAAGGCTATATCAATGAAAAACACCGCTCTACAAATTGCTTTTTTATTGTCTCTCTGAATTTGCCTTATTTTTAAGAAATAACACTCTAAACAAAAACATTGCTTGTCCCTGCCAAATGATTTGTTTCTAAAACATTGCCAGACTCTATATAAAAGGAATAAACATCATTACATTCAAACATGGCACATTTTGTTTCTGGGATATCAAAGTAGTTACAAGAGCGCCTGTTCGCTGTCGGCATGAAATCTTGAGATTATATGAGTGCTCCTTTGCAGCAGTAAAGTGACAACATAAATGCTCCTCATTAATGTACTGGTTGTATGTGTTGCGTGTCTCTTCCACTAAGCAGGCACTAGAAGAAAGGAGAGGCCAATTGCAAGTGACCACTGTGTTTGCACGTTGAGCTTGAACAGCCAGAAAACACATTTAAGGAGCAGAAGGAAATTCTATGGTCCATAAAACATAACATATTTTTTGATTAAATTATATAGTCAGCATAGTACGCAAATTATTGAGACAGTGTATGATTCATGGTGGTCAAAGAAAAATATGTAGTAAAATTTAAAACAGAAATGAACGAAATTTAGAAACTAATAGTTTGTCATGGGAACTTAACACTTCACGGTCATTTCCTTTTGCCGTTCACCAAAAGCTAGCAATCAACATCATTTAGGGGCACATGCATCAAAATCAGAATTAGCTATTCCTAAATAGCGATTATTAAGGAATCGCTATTTAGAAATCGCTAACTGCAATGCATGATACCCCTAGCGAATATTTACAGATTTGGTAAAATTCACTATCGCAAACAGCGATCTGACAATTGAGACGCACAAATACCGATAAAGTTATTTTGCCATCTATCTATTTGTGATTTCGCAAATAGCGAGATCGCTATTAGCGAAATCACAAATAGAGCGTCGCATTGGAAGCATAATGATGACATCACAACCAGGAAGTCATCGAGCCCATGCTTCCTTCAGTGCTTAGAGAAAGTGAGAGGTGGAAGCTGAGTGCAGGAGCAGAGTAGTCCTAGCATCCAACTTGGCTTGTAGACATTTACAGTGCACAAACATGGATTCAGCCACATCAGGGGAGAGTGCAGTGCCCAGGAAGCGCAAGTTGAAATTTAGTGAGAGGAAACTTTAAAACCTCATAGAGGAGGTGGTCAAGAGCCATGACAAGCTCTTTGGCAAACTCTCACTCAAAGTGCTGGAGGCAGAAAAAAATATATGGCTACAGATCAAGAGCAAGGTAAACGCAGTAGGGGGTCACACACAGCAGTCCAGATGACCTCAAGAAGCGGTGGTATGACCTGTGCGGCTGTGCCAAGGAGCGCATTACAGACTGGCTGAAGCAGGCCAAGAGTACTGGAGGGGGACCATCAACAGTTCCTGACAACACAGCCCTGGAGGACCTGGATGAGTCTACAATCTAGCCAGAAGCAGTGGTGGGAGTGACCCAGCTGGAGACATCCGGAGCAGCCAATATATCACAAGGTAAGATGCATGCAACTATACATATCAAAGTAGTAATCAATTGTGCATGTGCTCTCAGTCCAACCCCAGTGTATAGATACAAACTCCAGTCCACATTTTCCCTCAAAACACTAATGCATTATGGGAGTTGTAGGCAGGTCAGACAAGTGGCTAGTCAAACACAACAATGGCAATTAAAACAAGCATGGTAGTCAGTGATTATAGTCAGTGATTTAATGAGAGCCAAGTAAGTCTAATGTCTCACAACATTAGCCTTACCAGAAATTAACATTGCACTGTTTCACAACACAGATGCAGAAGAAAGAGACACTGAGGACAGTGAATGTTGAGACCTCACAGAGACTCCTGCGGAGGCTGACGTGGAGACACCTGTGGCCCCACCAAGCATGGCACCTCATCCAAAAAACGCAGGGCCCCAGTTGCATCACTGCAGTCCATGGAATCTGAGCTAGATCTTGAACCCACTCTTGGGACAAGCCAGACTTGTGTGAGCCCCACAACAACACCCCATGCACAGGTCCGGCAAAGACTGGGGCGCAGATCAAGGGCCCACATTGCAACACAGGATGAACAAACTCCAAATGTGTGGGGTGGCATGGAGTCCCGGATGTTGAGGGTGCAGTGCCTGCAAGTGAGATATATAGGGTCAATAGAGATGCAAATCACCAAATTGGCTGGGAACATTACAGTCATGACTGATTGTGTGCGTGAACTATCTACAGTGGTGGCAGAAGGAAACAGGCAGACCAATGCAACCATGCAGGAGCTGACCCATGTGATGCAAGAGGGCCAAGACACACAGAGGAGAAGGCATCATCAGTTCATGCCGCGCTTGGCTGGCTATACCAGGTCAAACAATAACCTTTGGAATACCACTGCACTGCTGTTAAGTCGGTCTCTGGCCATTCAAATTAGCATGGGCCATTGTTGTGGGGATGTGGCCAGGGCCCTTGGCCAAGTAACCACTGCCGTGAAACAGATCCAGTCTGCTACTATTGGGGGCAACAATGTTACGGGGAAGAGGGGAGTGAGAAGGCATCCAGCCTAAGCAGCCTGTCAGTGCCAGTCCCCACTGGCAGGAGGCGCAGTACCAACAGCACAACACCTTCCGGGGCACCCATGGGGGATGTCGCAGATGCAGGCGAAAGGAGTTTGGGTGTGCGTAGCAGGAAGCGCTAAACTGACTTGTACATCTTTATTTGCCCATGGTGATGTAACCATGAACAAAACCTTTATAGTGACTGACTACCAGGATCTGAAGTAAATTAATTTGCTACTTTGTGCGTGCAATCACTGTGCTCCTTAGCACCTTCAATGTGTGGCTAAATACTACCATATGGTCTCATGGTAGTAAATACTTTTGCGTGTTCAAACATGAAGTATCGTGTCTCATAATTACATACCTCAGAAATATTGGTGTGTGATGTCTGCATGTCTCCTTTGCCCTTCTGTTGAGCATGCCCCATGCACTTGTTTTAGTTGTGCTGGTGGCCGGTTGTCCCCCTCAGACTCACTGTTGGACACTTCAATGTGTATGCCTCTCCTGGTTGCAATGTTGTGCAACATGGCACATGCACCCACAATCCTACAGCAGGTCTCTGGCCGGTAGTGCAATGCTCTGCCAGTTTTGTGGAGGATGCGAAAGCGACTTTTTAACAGTCCAAATGTGTGTTCAATTACATTCTGTGTGCTGATGTGGCCTGCATTGTACCTCTGCTCATGTGGGGTGGCTCTGTTGAGGTTGGCGTCAATATGTAGTTCTGAACGGTGTATGTTCTGTCACCTACAAGGTAGCATGCAAAGGGTTAGCAACAGTTATGCATTGGCATTTCGTAATTTTGTGTGGGGAATAAGTATATGTGTTTACCAAGCAGATGTCCTTCGCCAAATTCACCCTTGAGCAGAAGAGTGTGAATGCCACTATGTCGAAATGCATATGACTCATGGGTGCTTCCAGGGTATTGCCCCACAATGTCTGGTATGATATATTTTGCATTGCACACTACTTGTACATTGATAGAATCATAGGATTTCATATTCTGGAAAAAGTGTTCATTACCTGCTGGGGGACAAATGGCAACATGCGTACAATCTATGCAACCCATCACATGAGGGAACAGTGCTACCTGGTAGGAGTCCAGTTTGGTCTTGTTAAATTGATGTTGGGTTGTGGGGAAGGTGATGTGGGTGTGGATTGTTGTCATTATGGCATCCAGGAAGGACTTGAAGATATGTGAAAGGGAGCTTTGTGATACCCCTCCAGCTACAGCTACTACCACCTGGAAACTGCCTGATGCAAATAGGTGCAGGCAACATAGAACCTGGACATGAGTGGGGATGGCATGGGTCCTACTGATCTAGCGTCACATCAGGGGTTCCAATTCTGCTATTAGGTCAAGCATCATTGCACCATTCAGCCTGTACTTGTCGTAGATTTCATTAGGTGTTTGTCCCAACAATGTGATGCGCACTCTGAAAATCCACTCCTGTATTCTCCTTCTGCGCTGGGCTGCTTCATGGATCCTCATCCTCCTCGCCATCACTGAGAGCGCTGCCATTGTGAAAAGCTTCAGAGGCCTCCTAGGTCAGTTTAAATAGGTCTCTGAGGGGTTTTACCTGTGTGATTTTTTTACTCCTGTTTACCACCTGATTGTGATTCCCCTTAATCTGCACTTACAAATTGCGAATTTCGTGTGAACCGCAATTTGTGAAGTTACATGCATTGGTTTGCGATTCTTTGTTTGTGAATCACTATTTGCTATCGCTATTGAGGTTCTCGCTGATGAGGATTTGCTAAATTGGCTTTCATATTTTTTGCGATTCTCTATTTTTGCGAATTTGTCAATTATTCAGAATTTGGTTTTCTGCATTTGAAAAGGCTAAATTGTGCTTGCAAACAGCGATTCGCTATTATTGCAAACCCATTTTAGCTTGATGAATGTGCCTGTAAGAGTTTTCAAATGAATAGCAACCACCATTTAAAAAAACAAACACATTAGATGTTTCTTTTGTGACTCTTGAAGGGCTAAGTGTGAGTTTGATGGTCCGACCACAGTACCGCTGCAAAGTCGGTCTCTAAAAGACTGCTGCACTGGCATCTTCCACCCATAGTATTACAAGGCATGCAGACTGAAATGCCTACCGTGTCTATGACTTGGTACCTGCCTGGACCGCGCAATCTGCAATGCTGGCGATGAGCACTCCATCGATGCCAGGACCACTTCTTCCCACCAAGCCAATTAGGACAGCACAGTTGTTCTGGTTGTCCCCTTGTGGCGGTTCCCAAACGGTAGTCGACCACCGTGGTATGCTTGCAGCAAAGCACCACAACAGTGTCTTTTGAATGGATTAAAAAACTACACGGCCAATAGTTTGTCAAAGAAATGTAACACTTCAAAGTCATTTTCTGTTGCCGTTCAACAAAGCTGGCAATCTGCATAATAATAATAGAGGTTTCTTTTGTGACTCTTGAAGGCAAAGAAGCTCATTACGATGCCGGACGGAAGGCCATCCGTGCTGGTGGCCATGGTGGGAAAAGTTCATTTTCCCGCTCCAGACACGGTCATTGCGACCACCAAATTACAATTGTCCCACAGAGGCCATTTTTTGTCCACCGTGGTCTTTCAGGCTCTGCACTTTTTTTGCATGTGCAAGGGGGCGTAATGAGCCAATAGAGCAGGCCCGGAGTGTGGAAATACATTCCGATCATCAAACAAATTACGATGTTGCAAACAGCCCTTCCCACCGCCGCTTAAAAAGCACCACATTGCGGATGGCGGAAATACAACAAAGGAGAGGAAGAGCCGATACAGTATTCATCTGAACACCCGGAACCATGGTTCCTGCGAGACAGGCCTTCCTGCAGCTCCACCTGATGCACCATCAGCGGACAAGGCGCCGCTGTCCTCAACAGCAGAGGTAGGTACCAAACATCTCTACGCAAGCAACACCTGAACAACTCCCACTCCCAGCAAGTGTAGCAGCAAAACGATCAATGTGGTAACCTGCCAAATGCAAAGTGCAAGGCCCACCCAATCCCCTGAAGGCAACTGGGGCCAATGCCGAGCCCCGCAGTTGCAGAGCCTGAAAACCGCAATATCAAAAAATGTACGCCACCAAAGGCTCCCGTTGGCTGATGGCTTATTCGCAAATTGTGTGTCATAATAGGCGGCCTGGAAGCTGCAACTGCAATCCTGCAACATTCAATTGGGGCTAATGCGTGTCATCGCTGTGGATGCCAGCCACTGCGCATGAAAACACATACTGCATTTGCATTGTCGCCATGCAAATTACATCACACATCACAACTCATTTGCCTAAAGTGAGTGGTGCACTGCACCCCATGTGTAATGTTGCGGGCCACAAGGCCCCCATGCATATCAAGTCACCACACACACAGACACTGTACTTACATGGGAGAACTGGCCCAGGGCATGTGCATCAGGCCCCGTTTGCTGGAAGGGTCACAGGTCCGGTGACGTCTGTTCTGGGTGGCTGGGGGGGTAAGCCCCCCCTCTGGGAGTGGCGGGTACATCAGGACATCTAGAACAGTGATCAGCAGCTCACTACACTGTGAGGGTATGAGACAGTGGGACCTATCAATCAAGTCATCACGCACATGGTATGTCCAAGAAAGAAGAGAGAAATTACATACATTGTCTTGCTTTGTGGCCAGCATGTACTGAAATGGCTGAAGGAGTCCAAAAGGACAAAGGTCTCTTGCACTGCACCAATGTTGTGCAATGAAACATCCGAATTGTGAACACCGCTTGTACATCCCTGGACATCTGACTGGTGTCTCTTAATTTCCTTTAAAGTTCAATCGCCTTCAACCCACAACTTGTTCTGGATTGTTTTGGTTTTAGTGAACATAACAATTTGATCACGTATAAGATCATCATGGAGTTGGGCGAATTTACATTTAACAGCCAATTTCTTTAATGCGGAAACATAGTCTTCAACTGATTCACTTTTTTCTTGTTTGCGCTGGAAGAAAGAATGTCTGGTAACAGCAATACAAACACAAGGAGGAAAATAGTCATCCATATCTAATAAAGCTGCATTAAAAACATCCACATCTCCTCCACATCTATCTTGTTTGTCCAGTTAATTATACATTTTTAACCCTTCCGGACCAAGACCTAAGAAAATAATTATTTTCTTTCTCTCCGGAGAAAATAAGCCACTAACATCTTCAAGATTGGCCACATAGTTGAGGAAATATTCCTTCCAATATTCCTTCCAATCTAACCATGCCACAGGAGGATCACCAGGTACAACCAAGAATTCTCTGGGTGCATTCAAGTTCAATCCATGTAATGCTCTTTCTGTACTTGAAGTGCCTTCACCAGTGTCAGACATGATGAAGATATGCTTACCGTTCTTTACAGTGAGATATAGTAGAGGTAAGAGTCAGTGTTACTTGAATAAATAACCGAATAAAATAAAAAAAATATTACTATAAAGTGTTTGAAATAAATGTAGGCAGCACCCTTCTTTTACAAAAATAAATATTAACAATAAAATAAATATTATGACAATGCTTCCATTAAAGCCCATCTAATGATCGTTTTCTTCAAATGCGATGTAAACGCTGTGAAGTAGATCAAAATCGGAAAACTGCGTTTTAAAAAAATAAAATGCCCGCCGACGTGACCTTAAGTCAGGTTACGTAAAGCGTACCCAGAGTGCACTGCGCTGAAGGCCAAAGCTGGCGCTGGAAAGTGACGCGATAGAACAAAGAAGGTTTGGTGAGTGACGGGGTATCGTTGTCACGAAGATGCCGCGTCTTTTAAAAGAACCGCTGCCGATGCAGTTGGAAGAACGGGCAACATTCAAAGAATGCGCTAAGGTAGAAACAGCATGTACATATGAAAATGTCTCGGAAAGTTCAAGGAAATAACGGGTTCTCACCGCAATTGATTTCCAAATGAGTATAGATGGTACAGCTGTGCGTTTCAACCGCTAATCTTCCTTTTTCGAGTAAAATTGAAGGTGATAATAAATATCCAGAAATAGCCGAGTTCAGATAAAGCTTGAATTTCGTAGTGTTTCCGTCGTCGCCAAATCTGTAGTGAATCCTCCACAACAGGAAAGTTGGTTTAGTAGTTTATTCAAGTAAAATAGGAAGCAGGTACGAAAGGTGCTGCCAGCTTGAAGTAGAGATCAGGTCTGGTCAACACTCTTAGAATCATGTACAAACATTCTTACAATTCCTACATTCTAACTTCTATATTCTAAAGACATGCAACACTACAGTACTCAATTAAGTCAATTAAGTCAATACAAGCTTTATTTGGTTAAAATTTTAAAACCATCAAAGCACAGTACAACACAAAATTTCGTAGCATAAAAATACACTACATGCAATCATTAAATGTAATTGACAGTATACAAATATGCATAGCTTATAATTAATGCAAAAAACTATTTAAATTGCCTAACCCCATGATAAAATAATACTTGGAGTTCAAATAAATAATTTAAAAAAAATGTTGCCACCCATTGAGTATTCTTTCTAAAATCCCCTAATCATTTAATAAATTTTCATATGAATAAAAATTTCCTCTTTTATAAAGTCAATATATGTACAAAGATGGGGAATTGATATCGCAATTACTGCATCCTATTTCTTCGCCTAATTGCCCCCGTGATGGAGCTAGGTACCCCAAAGCACACCAACGGGGACCTCAGGCATTGCAAATATGCTAAGGCCGGCCTAACCTGCTCAAAGGTACAACCCTTTAACAATGGCAATATAAATTTCTTGCGTATTAAAACATACAAATCGCAGAAAAAAACCATATGTAAAGTATTCTGCTCTGAGAAATGATCACAGGGGCAGGGCCCAAGAACGCCCTCCTTGGATAATAGCCATGGGAGCATGTTATACTTCAATCTTGTCAATAAAAAACATATGAAATGGCTTGTTTATATAGGACAAGTTTGGCTGGATTCCTCTTCCTGTGCTCAGCTTTACAAAGCTCCTGACTGAAGGTTTGACCAGCTCCCCTTCTTCCCTCAATAACATTGACCTGTTTAGAAACTGGGATTTTATGGCTTTAATAGCCACCTTGCTTAACGCCCTCGGGTTTGTAAACAGGTCGGGACTGCCCAATATATCCATTTGTGTTTTAATATATCTGAGCCACGGGATGTCAAGGCTCTGTCTAGAGACATACAGTCCAGGATTATCAATTGATTTGGGTTAGGTGATTGTTGCGCCCAAATTCCTGGCCAACCTAATAGTGGGGCAACAGCTATCTGATCTTGAATGTAACCAACGCCCACGTCTTCGTGTATGTTAAAAGTAGCAGCAGATGCTGGGAGCGACAGCAATTTTCGTAAAAAGGTATTTTCTGCTACTTGTATTTCACTAGCATCTGTGTAGCCCCATACCTCACTCCCGTATAACGCCATGGGGACACACTTTGCATTAAATATTTTCATGAGGGCTGGGAGTGGCTTTAAACCTATCCGCTTTGCAAAACCCAAGACGGCCCCCGTAGATCTAGATAGGCTGTTCTTTTAAAGATTATGCTGCATAACCCATGCCCTTCTTTCATCAAATACTATCCCTAGGTATGAGAAGGTTGGTACTTTAGTGAGTTCCAGGCCTTTGCAGAAAAATCTTGCCTTTTTCGCCCACTTCCAACCTATTGTCATAGAGTGTGACTTCTTGAAATTGGTTATTAAATCGAGAGAGTCCATAAAACTAATAAAATGATCTAAAAGCAATTGCCGCCCTCTTGCTGTTCTAGCCACCAAAACTGCATTGTCTTCATATAGTAATGCTGGGATCTTTTTTAAACCTACTCTTGGGATATCTTTTCAAGATGATATTAATGCATCTCCCAAGTCATTTATATAAAGCGAGAACAGTAAAGGGGCAAGGGTACTCATGCATTCTCAACCTGTTGTGGCACATATGTTGCATGCTTTGACACTGTAGTAAAGACGTCACATTTGAAAACGTTTCCTGTCTTAAACTTGTCTACATGTGTACTGGCGCTTGAATGCCTCTGATTGAGTAGGAGAGCTAGTGAGGTAGTTTAGCAATAGTGTCCTGTGAGTTGTGGTGCTTCGAGGAGCACAGACCCTGCATGCCCAAGTTAGCTGATCCTGCTCTTAGTCCAGTATTTGTGCAAATTATCAGGCACAATTGTCAAAGTCCATGACACGACAGCAAGGCACACAGACACAGTCAAGGTCGCTCTTTGATACCTCACACTCAACGTCAGTACTTAATGATGAGCTTTAGACTCTGGTTAAGACCTTCCTTACCAATGTCATCGTCACTGGCCATGTGTGGGTTTGGAGCAGGAGGTTTTGTTCCACAAGATGCAGAAGTCATGTACTGAGCCCGGATACTTTGCACACATGTGTGAGTTGTTCTGCTCCGCCTGTCATACCACTTGCAGATTGAGGGAGTGGTAGTGTTTGTAGGTCCTTTTGATGGGTTCACTTGCCTGTAGTGGAACAATGCCAATGTGGGTACCATCAATGGTTCCCATCAACATCTTTTAGGTGGGCCACTGCGGGCCCGATTTGTCACTTATGTCTCTCACCAGGCCTGCTTCAGGGCCCTCATTAATCTCTCCTGAGTTTTACAAGGGCTAGTGAAACGCATTCTATTCTTCCAAAAACTTTTTCTAGACATTATCACTGTCAGAAAGTGTTTTTCCATATGCTGTCCTGATGGGAGTGTGAGGTTTGCTGAGGTGGAAGTATCAGGCAAGTGATACTTCTCAGGCTCTCACTCATGCCCTCCATAACCCACCCTATACAACAAAGTATGGGCCCACCTGGGCCCGAGTAAACACTTGGGCCAAACGATGGAGCAGCCCTCTGTGGAAGCAGGGCTGCTCTGGGTAGGGGCACCGACAGGGTGCTTCGACGTCCCTCCCTCCCAGCCAGCTTCTACTCACCGGCTCGTTGGAGGCACTTTTGCGATCTTCGCCCGGTCCCTCTCCTGGCAGCTGGACTTCACCGTGGAGCCTGGAGACTCCTGCGCTCCACTCTCCTGCGCGGGTGGGGGACTCGGCCCGGGGAGCTCTCGGTGCTCCGGTCGGGCTCCTTCCTTATGTCCCTCCTACGTGGGGCTCTCTTCTCCTTACAAGAGCCCGCCTGTAATCCATGTCAGCGAGCGGGGCTCCCCCTTCACACGAGAAGCCCCGGAGGATCATGGCTGCACTTCCTTTTCCATCCTGCGGCCCCGCCCACAACCAGGTGGGCCACGGGCGGTGGCAATCCTGGCATCAGAGGGGTAGGCTCCCTCGGTGATAACGATAAACAGTGGGGTGGGCACCCGCTTTACCACTGTTACGCAAAACGTGGTGGGCACCCGTAATATAAGTAAAAAAGCAGGGTGGCACCCTCAATAAGCAAAAAGCATAGGAAATCCCTACAAAGGGAATTGCAACCCGGCGCTGCCAGGGACAGGCAGGAGCACTCCCTTCATGGATAATGACAGCACTCTGCCAACAAGAAAAAATAAAACGCTCACGAGGCGCTGGGGGGCACTAAAACCCCAAAGTCCCCAGGAATGACCCCCTAAAGCGAAAAGGGGTCCCAGCAACAAGGTCCTCCAGCATCCAGAGCAGGGGCTAGGCAGGGCCCAGGGAGGCAAGCCTTCCCCTGGGCCCCAGCAGCAGCACGCCCCCTGGTAGTTTCAAGTGGAATACAAGAAAATTTTCATGGGGTCACATCCCCCTTTTTATACGCCCAAATCCTTTGTCTAGCAGGCAATGGGAGAACCAGCTAAAACTAGTTATGGGGAACATCTGAGCACTTTGTTTTGCTATGTCCCTCTCTCCCTTTCACTGGCCAGGCTGGGGACATCAGACGCACCACATGGGGTGGAGCCAGCATTGTGGAGGCAAGGGCCAGCCCTATTCAGGTTCCAGGTGCACTCCTCCTTCCTATCAACATGCAGATCTCTTCATTCACCACCGGGGCAGACCCATCCTGACTCCAGAAGCAAGGCACACCAGTCAGCTCCAGCCAATCACAAGCCAAGACAGTCAATTCACATTCACTGCACAGACATGCCAACTTCTAGAAGTGGCATTTCCACACTAGACACAATAAATACACGCACGTCATCGCGCAGCATTTAATCACACGAGTTCGCACATACCAAACTCGACCCTGCACTCCCCAAACATCAGGAACTGCCATTGCCACACATATTACCCATGCATTCCTATGGGAGGGCAGGCCAGCCTCCCCGCACATACACAGAGAGCGCACGCACTTTACACTGGACCACAGTGAAAAAGTGCGCAGAGGCCTAAAATCACCAACACCAGGTTACGGAAACAGGCTAGGAAAAAGCAAACAGTTTCGGGGTGAACCTGCCAAAAGGGCCAAGTCCAACAGCATTGATATACAGGGACAGAACAAAGGCAGAAGCATGCCTCCTATGAAGAGAAGGGAAGCTGTGTACCTATGTTTCCCTCTGTGGCATCTACATTCAAATGTAAGGTTCAAGGCGGCCCCCAGTCAGCATGTACAAACAAAAGGAGGCCGGATGGCCCCTTGACTTCGTCCTGGCTAGAGGTTAAAAAAGGCTCACTCGCTGCCTGCATGTTGATGCTGGGAATGGAAAGCAGTAAATGTGCAGGTGCTGCTGAAAGTGTTCCAGTATCTGGAAAGTATATCGGAACAAGTTAAGCATATTCCTGTGGGGACCAACTTCCTGGCAGGGGGGACGGCTTCCACCCTGTGCAAAGCGGGGTGGGATGCCGTGTACCTGCGTGTATCCCCAACTCCAGCCCTGTGTACTTGCAAAACAACAACACCATCTAATATTTGTGCACTATAGCTGCATAATGGAAGCCGGACTCATGCAAGACGTCAATGTCCACAATGGTCAGATGACAGCCTACCCTTGCTCAGGTCTGTGGAACCAAGCGTAACAGACCGCAGAGCTCAGCATAGTCCAATCCAATACAGAAACGGCGAAAGTCAGAGAGATGGATGACAATTTGTGTCAGTAGGCATGAAGAAAGGGAAATGATAATTGAATTATTCACCAACAGTTCCTAATGCTGTTAAGCAGTTACGAATCCAAGAAGGCACAGGCAGTTTTAAAGGCAATCAGTTCCAAAAGACGATCCAATTAATCTTCAGCAAAGAGGACCACCATTCCAATCCAGCAGTAAGAAGGAACAAATGTGCTCCTCGCACCACAAGGTTGCAAGTAGCATCCAATCGCAACCTGAAAGAGGTTTTATGTAGGCATTGCATAGGAGCCATTGTGCCAACGCACAGGCGCAGCTGTCAGCCTGTCTGACACATAGTACATGTACATCATTCTCAAATGCGGAAGTTAGTCAGAAGATTGTATTATTCAAAAAGTCCAGCGCCAAAAATAAATGGGTTGAACAGTGTTCTTTTGCGTGGGTCAGTAGCAGAGCTCAAGAAGGTTTGTGATGAAATTGAGTATTGATACTTTGGTCCTGAACAAGAGAGTGCAGAAACTGAGACATTAATAGAAGAAAATGTTGAAGAGAATGTGCAACATAGTACTGCAAAACATTTTGAGGAATAAATTACCAAATTTAAGGTGAATTCAGGTGAAAGGCCAAATTATTCTTGTATTTGTTGTCGGCGAACTCACTATAAAAATCAGACTAGGACTGTTGATCTGTATTTAAAAAGTGACAGAGAAAATAATGATAAATTGAAGGAATTTGCAACTTATTTTTTGGTAGAGAATTGTTTTGGTTTGGGTTCTGGTCAGCGTATTTGTAAATATTGATATAATAAATTAGATGAGGATAAAATGCCCGTTAGATCTGTCCATAATAATCTAGAGTTGGTAACTATTCCTCCAGACTGATAGATTTAAAAACCTATGAGTCTATTATCATTCAATGTATGCACCCATTTCAGGCTATTTCTCGTATGGGGCCTAAAACAGGTAAATTGCCTCCTTCAGATTTACTGAGAGGATTAAAAGGAACAGTTGTATATTTACCTCTAGATTTAAAGAAAAATGTTGAAACTATTGGTGTAGAGTGTGTAGAAAATGAACCCCTAGTTATTCTAGTTAATGGCGTGCCTACTAAGAGTAAGAAAATCTGGCAGAAATGTGTGGATGTTAGGAAAGTGCAAAAGGCGGCTTTGTATTTGATAAAAAAATAATGAGTAGTATAAAAATGGGAGAAGAAGAAATACTTTTAGCAGAAGATACTGAAACATCAAGGGGACAAATTTGTACAGAAGTGAAAAAATCTATGAACATTACAGTGCACATCGACTTCATTCAAAAGAAGTGATGGGGAATACTATTGAGTTATTCCAAATGAAAAAAGAGAAGGGAAGACCCATGAGTGTATGGGAAGAAAGCCTGGAAGTTTGTTGTTTTCCACAGTTGTTCCCAACAGGAAAAGGAGGACGATATGATGAACGGCCTGTGCAGATTCCTGCTTCTGAATATCGGACAACAAGATTGTATGCAGAAGATCCAAGATTTCGACAATGTATCCCATATATAATTCATCTTTTGTTTGAGAGTAACTTGTCTGGACTATTATATGCAGTCAATCACATATTGAAAACAGGAGTACATCTGCAGAATGTTTCTGCAAAGGAATTTATGGATAAAGTGCACCACAGAGATAATCATTTAGAGTCTTAGCTGATTAATCTGTGGCATGTCAGCATGACACTAATCAGTATTGTTACTATTATCATGGAGAGCTTAAATGTATGCTAAGGAACTTAGGAACTCCTACATGTTTCCTTACCCTAAGCTATGCTGAATACGCTTGGGATGATTAACTTGAATTTCTTTGAGAGTCAAATTTGAATATAAAGAATATTGAATACAAGACACCTGGAGAATTGTGCTCTTTGGATCCTGTTAATATATGCAGGTATTTCAATCATAGATTTGAAGCTATGATGTCTTTTATCTGCAACAAAAAATTCTCCTCTTGGAGAAGTTGTGGATTTCTTTTGGAGAAAGGAGTATCAAGCAAGAGGTGCTCCTCATATACATATGCTGTTATGGATCAAGGATGCCCCCAAATTCAGAACAGATTTGGATGATACTGTTTTGTCTTATATTGAAGAATACTTCACATGTACAATACCCAAAAGCACAGAAGAAAACAACTTAAGACAACAAGTCTTACGATTCCAAAGCCATCGATGTGGAAAATACTGTCACCGAAATTATAAGTCTAAGGATAAGTTCTATACCAAATGTGTTTTTTCATTTCCACGTCCTGTAATATCCAAAGGAAGAGTGAATAGTTTTATGTCAGCTATGGGACATACCATTACAAGAAAGTCTCCCAAAAATATCTACAATTCGAGAAGAAGCGAAAAATCTAAATACATAAATGATTACAATCCGGTTATTCTGTCCATGTGGAATGCTAACATGGCTATTCGATACTTTGCTGACAACCCCATTACAAAATCCGATAAGATGGAATTGAAAGAAATGTGAGAAGAGATTTCTCATGAGAAGAGTCTTAGTAAGAAATTATACAGTTTCAGTTTGAAGATGTTATCCCATCGAGAAATCTGAGCCTATGAATGCTCAGATCAGTTATCATCTGCAAGTCTATACTCCAAATCTAGAAGAATCATTTGGGTGAGCCCAGGTCTTGCTGCAACGCGAAATCGAGTACTTAAATCTGTACAAGAAATCGAATATTTAGCAGAAAAAGATCCGAAAAGTACATATATTGTGAAAATAAATATGTTGGACACTTATTATCCAAATAGAAGTCATCATCTTGAGAACATATGTCTCTATGAAGTACTGTAAAACTACACTTTTAAATGGAATACTACAGAAAACATCAATTTTGGAAAATATGCAGTGATTGGATGTGAAGGATGTTTGGTGAAACAAACAAAAGGAAATTTGATTAATCACAGGAAACTGAGTTGTAACACTCCTGATAAAAGGGAATTTTACTATTTAGCCCTTTTGCAACTGTTCAAACCATGGCGTTCAGAATTGGAAATACTTGGAGATTTTCAGAGCTCTGAAGATTCCTTCAATTCTTGTAAAGATACCATAGAATGTACTGTTTTTGCAAATTATGTGAAAATGTTGAACAATGAAATTGAATAAACAAAAGGAAGCCTACTGGGGGTGCTTAGGTAGTGTTCGGCACAGTGGTATAGGAGCACTTAGTGTTTTGTAAAATACCCCTCACATACCAAAAGGCCCCATGGTGTCATGCTTCATCATAGGGGTCTTCGCACCCCTCTAACGGGATGCGGCGTGCTGCCACCTACGACTATGCGGGAGCACTTTAAGTATGACTATATGTGGTGCATGTGATTGGGGATATTTTATGTGAGTGGTGAGATTTCGTGACAAAATTAAAAAATACCTGGCTCGTGGGTGTACTTGAAAAAAAATGTATTCATGACCCCGGGCTGGTACTATTAAAATAAGTGAAGTGCGAGGTAAACCTGTAGTGATTATGGGCAGTACCTCATGTGTGCGTCAACATGTTTCGGAGGCAGAGCTCCTTCTTAGGACGGGGGCACAACTTCCCCACCTTACTCACGTTTCACGAAATTGTCAAAAAATGTATTTATGTTATTAATAAAAGTGAAAGAAGTTAAATATATGTGTATAAACAGCGGTTTAACTCAAGTATATGCAAATTGCATGACCTGAGGAAACGAAAAAAGAGACAATGGTCACCCTGGTACTGGGTAGTTCTGACAGGCGCAGTCACCTGGAACAAACCATACGCTTATTAGTCCTGTGAAAAAAGGCACTCACATGACAAACAACATAGAAACATAGAAACACTCAAAATAGGTTATAGAAGCTGTGGTCATACTTGTCAAGTTTTGCTTGCTTACTTCATGAGCATTCAGAAACGTCTGGGGGGTGATTGCTATTGTGCAGTCTAAGTAAAAAACAATATAGGCTTTAGAGTAGTTCATTACTTACTTCGGCTGTCTCAAAATGCTTGTTGCAAACTCTATACTCACAAACTCGGGGACAACAAACTTACCGAGGCTTACCGGATCCACCTATTAAAGGTGTGCAATTAACCAATCTGCACCTAATTAACGCCAGATTACCCTTGTATGGGCACAAACCCATATCCGTTTAGGCATTACCGAGGCAAAGCAATTAACAAGCAAATCGGGTGTAAATACCCCGCACTACTGATTTCTCTCCAGTTCAGCGGAGCAGTGTGTGGGGCAAGACGGAGGAAAACGAATCCCGAGTTCGTGAGTATAGAGTTTGCAACACGCATTTTGAGGCAGCCGAAAAAAGTAATGTTTAAGTGTAGACAGTGCTTTGGTAAACATTGGAAGTACAGTTTTTAAAAAGGGTATAGCATATGTTGCTTTGTTCAGAGTCAGAACTTTATCTGGTTTGTTTTTGATTGATTTTGATGACACAAAGGTTACTACAGATGCAAACTGTGTAAAAGAGTATAATAAGTTAAGAAGAGTGTATGCTCCCAATTTAAGTCAATATCCTGCATTTTAAAAGCGTGTGGTAGGTTGAAAAAGAAGGTAGAGAATATCTGTAGTGAAGGTACAGAGAAGGAAAAAAAACAAAAAGAAAAAGGACACTGTTGAAGAGATTGATGGTTATCAGTTTGAAAATAGTTTAGGTATCAACTGCTATGCTAATGTAGTGCTCAATGTTATTTCTTTTCTTGAAAGTTTGCAACAGCAAATTATGGAGAATCAGTAAAAAAGATGTTATTCTTTGTTGCATTCTGTTTATGAAAAATTGAGTACTGATAAAAGTAAAATGCAAAGCGTTTCTGATATTCGTAATCTATTGGATATATATTCTGGTTCTACACAAGGTATGCAGAATATCCAACAAGATGCTCAGAAAATTCTAATGCATATGCTTACCGTATTGAAAAATGAAGGCATAGAAATTGAAAATCTTTTTTGCCTTTGTTCTAAATGGGAACATCAATGTGAAAATTGAATGTTTACAAGTAGCACTAACATAGACACTGAAAGATTTATATATTTGACATTACCAGACTGTAAATCAGTGTCTTTCAACAAACTAGTTAAAGCAGCAAATAAAAACATGGAGTGTAGCCAATGCAATCAGAAATGTTATCAACATTATTTATAGAAAGATATGGACAACATATAATTTTAATGATGCAACGTTGTACAGATGATGGAAGAAATTTGGAAACGTTATTAAACATTTTGTAGCAACTCAAGTATCAATATCAGAAAGAACTTTTGTAGCAGATTCAATTATTTCCATGATGGTCCTAATACAACATCTGGACATTACACTGCCTACTTAAAATGTGATAAAGGATGGACATATTGTAATGATGCTCAATTGGTTTAAAAAAAGTTTGCCTAAAGAATTACCAAATTCCTACCTAATTATTTTAAAACCCAAGTTTTAAGAACATAATTCTGCCTCTGCGGAATGTGATAATATGTATTAAAACGATTACTATTAGACAATTTCAATATAAAGGATTTCAGTAATACCCTTTGGCCTAGAAGAAAGGCGTATCTTTGACTTACTGACTTTTTCTTGTACATTCTCCCAGCGTATATTTTTAAACAACAGCATTTACGGTGTATATAAATTCAAGTAAGAACGCTTTCTTAGGAGTAAGCATTTTATTTATGTGTGATTTTTATTATATGCTATGTTACTGAGGATGATTTTCTTTTTTTTAAAACAATCTTATTGATTGTTTTTTTTGCCCACTGATATGTGATGATTACGATTGAAATCACTGTTTCTAGTGAAATTCAATATATTCTGAGAAAAGCAAAAACGCCAAAGAAAATAATTTATAGAATGTTTAAATTATGCTGTGTTGTAAAAAATATAATCTTATATATTATAACAGTATAACGTATAATGTGTAGCATTTTTTATTTCTATTACTGTGAAGGTAAGTTTAACTAGGTAATAAAATGCACAATGGCCTGTGTTTGCACACAGGTGAAGAAAGGGGAGATGGACAGAGTAGATATGTGTGGAAATATGCTCTGTGGGCGTTTTAAGTTACAGGATGAAGTTAATATCAACAGTGAGTGTCCCTGGGGTCAACTAACCCACCAGATATGTGCAAAAAGTGCCAGACAGTTGGATTGCAAAGAGGTATAAAATGGGACATGGCTTCAGAGTACCTCTCTGCAATGCAGCTGTATGGTATTCAATAAACAGACATGGTCTAAGGACAGTCTGGTGCAGCCACTAAAAGAAGCTGGAATACTTACCTGGAGCCTGGTGATGAAAAATGGTGTTTTAATATCATGGGAAAAGGGACAAATATTAACTAATGGACAATTATCAAGATTTAAATATCTTCTAATGTTGAGTTGGAGCCGCACTGGGGGCCTTGGAGCAGGACAGCCTATCAAACTGGAATCATGATTTGCAGCCGGAGAAAACCAGAAAAAGGAGGTGGCACAAGGATATTGGCTGTTAGTGGAAATAAGGGACAGTGATTTTAACCTGCAGAAAGAGCTGTGGGAGAAGAGCTTGCCAGAGGAGCAGACTGAAGACTTATGGCAAGTATCTTGCAATACTTTATATTCCACAGTACGGCCCGCAAATTTAAGGCAGAACCACCTCTTTTGTCTCAACAGGGTCTATTGGACGCCATACAAACTATTCAAATCAGAGAACGGAGCAGTGCCAAAATGTCCTAAATGTGTTAAAGTGAAAGGCGATGATATCCATATGTTTTTTGAATGCCCGTCAATCCAAGACTTTTGGTTGGAAGTGAGTAAAACAATCTCTGTTAGACTTGGAGAAATGCTCGAGGTGGGCAAAATTGTAATCTTTTTTGGGATTCCCGTCAATTATGCATCACTGACCAAAAAATACAAACCAACTGATTTTCCTTCTTGCATTACTTGCCCGTAGGGAAATATGTAAGAATTGGATGAAAGCGACTCCTCCGATTAAAATGGAATGGTTGGCCTCAATACAGCATACAAATGCATTGGACAGAGTTTCTAAAAGTAAGCAAAATATTTTCTGGAATCCATATGAGAACTGGGTTGAATCTCTTATATAATAGTCCGATGATTAGGTCTCTATATCATATTGCCAAAATACTCTGACGGTGGCACACAGGGGCCGTGACGGAACAGCTACCGATGGGTGAGTAAGGATGGAGAGGTGTAGAGTGATCCGTCCCAGTATATAGGATGACTGGGTGGTTTCCATTCATTTCAGATGGGACCTAAGAGTCAAATCTCTGTTATACTTGGGCAATGAGGACACCAAAAAATAAAATAAAAATAAAAAATAAACAGACATGGTGAGCTGCTAGGGTCCAGGGAGTTTCAGGATTAAAAGGGACTAAATTCCTTAATTTAAAACACGTCACAGAGTGTGCTTGCACATGTTACATCAGGCCCCATCCCTTCCCTTCACTACTCTATAAACATGTCCTATCACTTTACCTAAGTACTTATAATTTCACCTTGTTCTCTCTTTGCAGTACTGAAATTAATTTCTTTATATACTATGCAAACAGATGTGAAAGAAGCTACAAAGTATTAATACAGTCTTCAAAACACCCAATTTATTCCTATGTAAATTTGGAATCTCTATGTCATAGGAGATTTGATTGGTTCATGAAATTTCCCACTGTACCTATTGAAGGACCGCAACCATTTCAATTATTCTTCTTTGAGCAT
This sequence comes from Lissotriton vulgaris, assembly GCF_964263255.1. Taxonomy (NCBI): domain Eukaryota; kingdom Metazoa; phylum Chordata; class Amphibia; order Caudata; family Salamandridae; genus Lissotriton; species Lissotriton vulgaris. The sequence goes on from NC_141693.1 coordinate 490,060,812, forward strand.
CTTTGGATACATAACTGTGTGCTTACCTCCTGTCAATCTCATGCAATTTTCCAAACAATGAATTAGCAATATGTTCTTATTGTAACAGTCTGCCAATAACTAAGCACTTATGGGGCAAATTTAGAAGCATCCTGTGCCAACAATATGTCACTTTTTGTGACATAGGGATGGCGCAAGAAACTCTTTCATATTTACAAGGAGAGGAAAAGGCACTTTGTGTATCTTTTCTTTTCCATGTAAATACAACTTCATTATACACACCACTTTGCATTGAAGGGGCATTTTATAGGTGTTGCTGTGTGTATTTACACAGAACACTCATAGAACAAGACACATCTCCAGATTTATCAGAAATCATAAATTTGGACATGTGTGTAAATGCTGCACCATCCTCCAATTGGTGTAGCAAGGAATTGTTTTCATTTCTCCTAATTTTTCTCTTTCATTATATGCTACAATACACAGCATACATTGAAGGAGAAAAAATGCCTTCATTGATTGTTTTTGAGCAGGAAGGTGTGTCTTTCTGCACAAAAACAAACTCCACACGACACAGATATCCTTGCACATAGCTGCAGTTTAAGCAGTAGTGCAGAGGGAAGCGTAGACTTGCAACATATTTATGTACATATGTTTCATCCCTGTGCTTCAGAGGTACCGCAGCACACTGCAGCTAAAGAGTTCACAGTGTCATGCTGCAGCACTTCCTTATAGTTCTGCACTTATACATTCACCATACACCAAAAATGCATTCTTTTAGTCAATTATGCACTATGCATACATTCATCTAAACTTTCACACACTATCATACAAATATACAGCCTGATTCATCAAAGACCCGTTTTGCGAGTCTATAATAGCGATTCATAAGGAATCGCTATTAAAGACTCGCAAAACGGGATTCATGTAGGAATCGCAAAAAGAATTGCGATTCCTACACATTCCTTATTTGCGATTAGCAAATTGCTAATCGCAAATAAGGAATAACTCCCCATTCATTCCTATGGGCCAAAAGGCCCATAGGAATGAATGGGGAGTATTCCTTAGTTGCGATTAGCAATTTGCTAATCGCAAATAAGATAGCGATTTAAAGGGTGCCAGGGGTGTCCAAAGGACACCCTGTAGCACCCCTTAAATGCAAATTGAAACAGGTGTTGCGCACACACTTGTCTAAAGGACATGTGTGTGTGCAACATGCAACTTAGAAAAATGCTTTTGAAAGCATTTTTCTAGGTTTTTGCTATTTACCACGAGGTTTGACCTCGCGGTAAATAGCGGGCCGAAATTGCGAATTCGCAATTTTTAAATGGATGATGAATTGCATTTAAGGAATCTCAAATAGAGATTCCTTAAATGTAATTCCTCGCAAAATAGCGAAATCGCTATTACCGATTTTTGCATTTGGGATGATGAATCCCAAATGCAAAAATAGTGCTTGCAAAGGGCCAGATTCTCAGAATCTGGCCCTTTGCGAGCCGATTTCGGCTTGATGAATCAGGCTGATAGCTCTTTTTTTTAACCAGAGTTGTTAGTTCTGAAAATAATTTTTTTTTGCTTTTTCTAGTTTTATATTTGTTTGTGATTTTTTGAACAATTTTTTTTTGTTTTTGTTTTTTTAAAAGGAAAAAAAGACAACTTGAGGAACAAAACAATGAATTTCAGAGAAAAAAACTAGCACCAATGGTTGTTTATTGCTCCGCAAACCAAATCAACAGACTGCTAACCATGGCAGAGTAATTGGTTATACTTAACAGAGTGTATCTTTGCATTTGCAATTTAGGGACATATGTCCGGATGGTGGTTAGAAGGAGACGTCCCAGAAGTGCTTGGTGCTGCCGGTGGTGGGTTCTCCCGGAGTCTTCTTCACTCCTCATGTGCTAGGTTAACAGGGTGTAGACGTTTCAAATGCTTCAGCATACTTGCGGTCCCGCAATATTACTTTTTGTTAGGATCTCCACGTTACATTACAGCTTTACAAATCTTGCAAGTGACTTTTGTAGCGTTCACTTTCTTCTGTCCTTCTGGAAATCTAAAAAAATTACAGACAATGGAAGTATACTTCTGAGGGCACAGAGGTTCATGGACAAATCCTTCTTCATTTGAGTATTCCTTTGCTGAAGCCTTTTTTTTAATCAAAGGAAAACAAAGTGTCCAAAGAGCAAAGAATCAGGTTCTTCTTAGTACAATTGCCCCTCCAAAGAAGGTCTAAGAAGAATGATTGCAATGGGTGGGGTCCTTCAATAGTTAGAATGGGAAGTGTTATGAACCAATCAAATCTCTTTTTTTCTGGTCACATGGGGTCCGCGTAGGGTGCGCACACGGAGCACGCACCTAACGCGACTTCGAGAAATTGTATTTAAGCGTCTAGAGATTTATTAAAAGTAAAAGTATATTATTTTTATGATTAGATCAGATAATGTGTTGCCCTAATATTTATATTAAATACATATTTATATCTTTTTAGACATTAAACATTTTCGCGAGAGTCTTGAACACACCGCATCGAACACGTATATGACGTAACACGGAAGCGCGCAAGCTCCGCGTAACGTACTACGTATATGTTCGCGTTTGCGCTTCTAGTCGCCTACCAGTCGCATGGCGATCATGTAGGAAAATATGCACCCATCGCACACCCTACACAGATCCTACACAACAATCCTAAAATCGCGGCTAGGTTCCGCATAGTGATCAAGAAAAGTACGCTTTGGGTGGGCGACTCCAAAATAAAGTTAGAAAAAAATAACAATAAATGAAATAATATAAATATATTTAAAAAAATATAAAATAGAAAAAAACAATATTAGAATTTCAAGATTTGTAAAAACTTTTTTCAATTTTTATTAAAAATATGTAATGTAATTTAAAAAATAAAATATCTAAATATAAATAGTTTAAAAAAAGTAGTAAATCAGTATAAAAAAATAAATGTAACAAATAATACATTTAAAAACTATCATGAAAAAACCTTTGAAATTCACTGAAAAAACTATTCATTTCAGACATGTTATAGTTTAGTTAGGAATTAGCTTTTAAAAAGCCTTTGAAATTCACAGAAAAATGTCATCTGTGATGTCATCAGTGATGTCACTGACCATGTCATGAATGATGTAATATGTGACATCATTAGCAGTGGATTGCGGGCATGCGAGTTATACTTAGTACAACTAACTGTAACGGAGGAATTTCAATGGATGTGTACAAGTGAAATGTCCAGCTAACTATAACAACCCAAAAACCTATGTTTTTTTAAGTGAATTTCTAAGGTTTTTTAAATGATAATTCCTAACTGTAACATGTCTGAAACCTATTGTTTTTTCAGTGAAAAAAAATTATATATATATATATATATATATATATATATATATATATATATATATATATATATATATATATATATATATATATATATATATATATATATATATATATATATATATATATATATATATACTGCAAGAACTCGTCTCAGTCTCCCAACGAAACCAACAGCCAAACAAGCAAAGACGAGGTAGACCCGATTCTGTGCTTCTTCTTTTTTATTTAATTTTAAAGTGCAACCACATCAGCCACGACGCGTTTCGGCAGATCCCTGCCTTGATCACATGATATATATATATAATGGCTCCAATTCCTCAAAGATACCCGGCCGGGTCAGAAGAAATACAGCACTCATGGGGTTTTCAGTCAGCATTCGGCAGAGGTTTATTCAGAGAACAAACGCGTTTCGGGAAAGAATCCCTTCGTCAGTGTTCACATCTGAACGCGCTGCGCGGCACCATTATGCGTGTTCACTAGGATCATTTAAACAAACAAAGGACATCATCAAACATTCAAGTTTGCGCGCCATCTTTAAATGTACATCCCATTTAGGATTCTTTTCATAGTGAATGTTTCAAGCAGATTGTTTCAACATCTAATCACGCCGTGTATCGCAAAGAATGTAACATAGAAAATGCTGTCATAATGTTACATCAATCATGAGGTCTTACAGACACTTTTTACCTGAACAACGAATTTCCTGAGAAATAGATGTTATAAAACTATAACGTCTCCATTAATGTACGAAAATCGTAGATTTAAAGTACCAGTTTTCAGATAATATCTTGCCGTGTATCGGCAATTGCGGCCTAATTGGCCACATAAATCTCAGGGTAATATCAAGAGCAGGTAAAATTTGACATGCCTCAGACATTTCTAATATCCAACGTGATTTACAGGTGCATATTCAATTTTAATAAACCCTATTACAATTTACATTCTTTATATTTCCATAGTGCTAAGTATCTTTTCTAGCATTCATTTTAACACCTTAACATTAACAGTTTTCCAGATACCGGTATTTCATGATTGTCCCAAATGTGTTGCCATTTCCTCTCCCATATTTAGACCCCCAGGTGCCCTGGTCTCCAGATCAATGATATATCGAGACTCAAGTCTCCTGAGTGTCTGTAATTTGTTGCCACCCTTCGGGCTTTCAAAAACACAGTCCAAACAGAAATTTCTCAGAAGATCCCTGTTACTGTCATGTTTGATTGCAAAATGTCGAGCCACCGGGTAGGTGAAATCTTTGTTCACGATGGCCCACATGTGCTCCAACACTCTCAGTTTTAAAGGATTAATTGTGCTGCCAATATACTTCAATTGGCAAGGGCACATCAAACAGTAAACAGCATGATCTGTGTGACAAGACATGAATTTGTTATTTCTCTTACCCCCTTTACAGCCTTTCACATCATATGACAAGGTTCTTTTACTCGCTGCGCAAGCTTTACACTTCCCACACGGGAAAAAGCCCTTGACATCTTTCAGCGTTCCCTGCTTCTTATCTAGAGGCTTCAAATGGCTTTGGACCATTTGATCGCGTAGCGATATGGCTTTTTTGAAAGTTATAAGCGGAGCAGCTGGTATATCAGATCCAACAATTTGGTCAGTTTTTAGAATGTGCCAATGTTTCGTCATTATGGATCTTAACCTGAAAGAACTGGCTGAATAGGGTGTTATCATGCGAAATTTACCATCAGTGATTGGACGGGTCTTTTTAACAAAGAGGGAACTGCGGGACAATTTTCTCACTCTGCTCAGAGCATCCGGTAAAAGGTTGGGATTATAACCTCTCTCTGAGAATCTTTGCACACTGTCACTGACTGCTTGTTCAAAATCCTCAACTTGGGTACACTTGCGCCTGAGTCTTAAAAATTCCCCATGGGGGGAATTACGGGGGTGGCTGCTGGAGGCGGGCAATACACTATTGCCTACCGTAGGTTTTCGATAGAGTTGAGTACAGATCTTACCATTCCTCACACTAACTTGAAGGGCCAGATAATTGACCCTTTCTTTGCTCACTTCCCCCGTGAATCTTAAATTGCAATCATTGATGTTAAGCGCTTGTATGTACTTGTTAGCCTCTGCTACTGACAAATCCTAGACAAGGAACAGGTCATCAATGTACCTGCTCCATGGTACCACCTTGTTGTTCCATGTGGCATTCCTGGGGGCCCAGGCTACCTGCTCCTCCCACCAGCCAACAAATACATTTGCATAGCTGGGGGCGAAGCAGGAGCCCATCGCCGTAACAGAGAGTTGTCTGTATAGATCATCCTGAAAAAGAAAGATGTTATTATACAAGCAGAATTTGATGAGTTCTAACAGCATCTTATTATGCATTGCATATTTCAGTTGTCTTTTGTTCAGGAAATATTCTATAGCATGGAGGCCCTGTTCATGCTCAATGCATGTGTAAAGACTTGTTATGTCTATGGTAACGAGTACATAGGTTGGTTGCCAGTCTAGATTTTCCACTTTCTCAATGAAGTCTGAAGTGTCTCTGATGTATGACTTCAGCGAAAGTACGAAGTCAAACAGGTAATAGTCCAAAATTTCGAAAGATTCTCAGTTAGTCCCTCTATAGAGGAGATACTTGGTCTCCCTGGGGGATTGACGATGCTTTTATGAACCTTGGGCAGGTGGTAAAAACACGGCAAGATCGAATTCACAGTCTTTAGAAAAAGATATTCCTCGAATTCCAACAACTGCTTGTCATGCCATTTTTTGGGCACATCGTGTAAGGTGTCGCTGCTCGCAATGTAATCCTTTTTATTTATCACAGCATAGCAAGTTGTGTCTTGTAATTGACGCATGGCTTCTGCAACATATTGTTCTCTTGACATGATAACGATATTACCTCCTTTGTCGGAGGGTTTGCACACAATAGTTTTATCCTCCATTAGACATTTTATAGCCAAGCTTTGATCTTTTGTCACATTAAAGTTTTTTCGTTGCAAACTTTGTTCTGTCCTCATGGCCATCAGATCCCTGATAACCGCGTCAGAAAAAGTGTCGATAGCATCCACAGCGGTTTGTGGAACAAACTTAGATACAGGTTTGAAACCGCTCTTGGGTGCTTCTTGGTCGATGTCAACATTGGCTAGTCTTTGTGTGAGGGTGTTATTTGTCTTATTCGTTTGCATGTGTCCCTCTGATCTCAAATTTTGCAGAACTTCACACGCAGTCAAATCCTTAACAGTTAAAAGGTCAGTGTCCTTTCTGTTGTTTCTCAGATGTTTAACTTCTTTTGCAGTTGGTTTGACCTTGAAAAACTTATGTAATTTGATCTTTCGGATGAATTTGTAAAAATCAATTCTAGTTTGGGTGTATTCCATATTGCTGTTCGGACAGAAAGTCAGTCCCAATTTCAAGACGGACTCTTCCGCAGTTGTTAGGCGTCTGTGAGATAGGTTCACTATCATGAGATGGTCAGATGCAGCTACCATCTTCCTCTCCTCTGACTCCTGGTTACCCTTGGAGTTGTTTTTGCGTGTCCGCTGCCTCTTCCCCTTCCAGCCACCACGTCTGGTTTGCCTACATCTACCGGAGGTTTGTTCTTGCCATCTCTGAGCCAGCTTTCCTGGATTACTTTGAATTCCTGTTGAAAAGGAGTTTTGGTGCATGTTGTTTCCGGACCTGCCGTTTCATCGCCAGATATCTCACTCGCGGTGGCTTCTGAGTCAGAGGTTTCTACCCTTACTTCTGGTGATGTTTTTGGCATTTGACTTTTTCTTGCTACTTCTTTCCGCGGCTGGTCATATTTTTTGGAGAAGGTCAGGACCCTGCCCATCGCATAGTCCCGTTCATCACGGTCAAACTTTTCTTGCTTTCTCAATTTGATCTTCATCTCGTATTTCTGCAATCTTTTCTTCATAGCTGCCCTTAGTTGTTCTTGTTCTTCTTTGTCTGGGTTTTTTAAGAGTTGTTCTTCTAACTCCTCAATTTCTTTTACCACCTTGTCCCGGTCACTCCATGCAAACTGGACTAAGATTTCAAGCATCCCTTTGCATGAGTTGGCTATATGTGTAGCCCATGTTTCCAGGAGGAGGGGATCAGGATTTTCGTATGCAGGGACAGTGAAAAATGTGTAGTCCTTGAGGCACCCTTTGTACCTCGATATACCCCTGCAGAGATGTCCCCTCCCACCATTTACGAAGTTCTCATTCGTAGAGTTTTTCCAGTTTCTGGAACTGAGTTGTTAAGGTGTTTGTAGCCTCCGTGTTGGTCTTTGGAGTCGGTTTTGAAATATCTGGGTTTTTATTCTTGAAGATGTCACCAGCCGCATCCCTGCGTTCAGACATGTTGAACATGTTCTATTTTATCTCGGATCTGTGGTGATATCCCGGTCCCAGGTAAACACACTATACCAATGCTTGTTTGCTGTAGAAACCCATTTTCTATGTTACATTCTTTGCCGATACACGGCGTGATTAGATGTTGAAACAATCTGATTGAAACATTCACTATGAAAACAATCTTAAATGGGATGCACATTTAAAGATGGCGCGCAAACTTGAATGTTTGATGATGTCCTTTGTTTGTTTCAATGATCCTAGTGAACACACATAATGGTGCCGCGCAGCGCGTTCAGATGTGAACACTGACGAAGGGATTCTTTCCCGAAACGCGTTTTTTCTCTGGATAAACTGAATGCTGAAAACCCCGTGAGTGCTGTATTTCTTCTGACCCGGCCGGGTACCTTTGAGGAATTGGAACCATTATTTGTTACGCGGGGCGCTGCCGCGAAGCAGCACCCGCTTTTGAGTGACTCGTGTTATCGGTGCAAACGGAGCTTGGATATATATATATATATATATATATATATATATATATATATATATTACCTACTGGCGGTCGCCAGTAGGTATATATAGTTAGGATTTTTTCTCTATGGGATTTTTGAAAATTCTATGTCTAATAACTTTGGCGTTTGTGGACGGAATTGGCTGACATTTTCAGGAAAATGGAACATTTTGTTTCTGAGCAGCCCCTGACAATTTGGGGGGGTTTCATCAAGGGGGGGCCGAGAAAAAAGGGGGGTCCCAAAACGCATTTTTCCCATGTTAATTTCCATAGGGCGGTTGGCCTCACTTTTAGCTCAAACGGCTGAATGGATTTGCACGAAACTTGGCAAAATTGTAGGGACTGTTAGCCTGATGTGCCTTTGCTAGGTCTCAATATATGTGCTCCAGTGGATTTTGAGTAATTTAGGTTCAAAAAAATATATATATCTGGGCGGAGCCTAACCACACATCTGATCTGATTGGCTGTCAGCACTTCATCCAAGAAGTGTTGGCAGCCATCTTGGGACCAATATACATGATAGCACCTCATTAAAAAGCATTGTAGTTAATAGAGGGTTTTAGGACTTTAGTTACATTATAAATCATTTGTTGATGGTACCATACTCGTTTTAGGAATTGTGGTGGGTTCTAAGGTGATTTTACCATGTGAAAAAACCTTCTGCTGTGATATCATGAATATTGTTTGAAAGAAAACTAATATCTCATGATTTTCCCACAGTGGTTTGGAAGGGGATCTATAAGCTAAACTGAAAGCATATTTTCTGTAAATTCACATTATCTTTCTCAGTCATGTGGAAATGAAGTCTGACATTCTCAGTAAAACATGTACATCCAACAAGGACAGAGACTGTCAGTTGATTCCTTTGTGTTCTACTGCAGCCTCCTAGAGTGTTCTAAAGAACAACTAGAGCGCTAACAGTCCTACTTATTACAAAGGTATGGCACACCTGAAGCCATCTTGATTGGAATAAAGTGGTAACTCTTAAAACATTTAATTTAAAAAGAAACAACATGAGGGGGTATATTTTGCCATAGAAAGTATGATTAGTGCTGCAGAATGAAAAATTAGGGCACATTTTGAGTGACTTCTCAAATCCTTTTCTATTTCATTAAAACATTCTGACATGCAGTCTCCCAAAATGGCCACCAGAGACAAAAGAGCCCAAATGTAGCCCAAATATCACCCAGATGTAGCCCAAGTATAGCCCAATGACAGAATGTCCCAGAGTGTTCTAAAGAACAACTAGAGCGCTAACAGTCCTACTTATTACAAAGGTATGGCACACCTGAAGCCATCTTGATTGGAATAAAGTGGTAACTCTTAAAACATTTAATTTAAAAAGAAACAACATGAGGGGGTATATTTTGCCATAGAAAGTATGATTAGTGCTGCAGAATGAAAAATTAGGGCACATTTTGAGTGACTTCTCAAATCCTTTTCTATTTCATTAAAACATTCTGACATGCAGTCTCCCAAAATGGCCACCAGAGACAAAAGAGCCCAAATGTAGCCCAAATATCACCCAGATGTAGCCCAAGTATAGCCCAATGACAGAATGTCCCAGAGTGTTCTAAAGAACAACTAGAGCGCTAACAGTCCTACTTATTACAAAGGTATAGCACACCTGGAGCCATCGTGATGGGAATAAAGTGGTAACTCTTAAGACATTTAATTTAAAAAGGAACAAAATGAGGGGGTATATTATGCAATAGAAGGTATTATTAGTGCTGCAGAAAGAAAAATTAGGGCACATTTTGAGTGACTTTTCAAATCCTCTTCTATTTCATTAAAAAATTCTGACATGCAGTCTCCCAAAATGGCCACCAGAGACAAAAGAGCCCAAATGTAGCCCAAATATCACCCAGATGTAGCCCAAGTATAGCCCAATGACAGAATGTCCCAGAGTGTTCTAAAGAACAACTAGAGCGCTAACAGTCCTACTTATTACAAAGGTATGGCACACCTGAAGCCATCTTGATTGGAATAAAGTGGTAACTCTTAAAACATTTAATTTAAAAAGGAACAAAATGAGGGGGTATATTTTGCCATATGAATTATGATTAGTGCTGCAGAAAGAAAAATTAGGGCACATTTTGAGTGACTTCTCAAACCCTCTTCAATTTCATTAAAAAATTCTGACATAGTCTCGCAAGATGGCCACCAGAGACAAAAGAGCCTAAATGTAGCCCAAATATCACCCAGATGTACCCCAAGTATAGCCCAATGACAGAATGTCCCAGAGTGTTCTAAAGAACAACTAGAGCGCTAACAGTCTTACTTATGACAAAAGTATGGCACACCAGAAGCCATCTTGATTGGAATGAAGTGGTAAGTCTGAAAACACTCAATTTAAAAAGGAACAACATGAGGGGGTTAATTTTGCCATAGAAAGTATGATTAGTGCTTCAGAAAGAAAAATTAGGGATCATTTTGAGTGACTTCTCAAATCCTCTTCTATTTCATTAAAAAAATTCTGACATGCAGACTGAAACATGCACTTTGAATACCAGCAGCAGACGTCCCTGGTGAGCAGTAGCTTTACTACAGTGATCTAATGTGTAACTAGAGTGCTAACATTCAGAATTTATGGCAAATGTGTGACACATCTGAATGCCTTCTTGATGGAACCAAAGTAAACAAGCATTGAAAATGCAATAGATCTCGCCCTCGTTTAAGTTAAAGCCATTCTGTTTGTAATGAGGTGGCTTTTTAGCTTTGCTTTTATTAGTGTTTTTTCAACTTTCATGTAAATAACGCACCGTTTTCACCAAATCGACTTTGCCCAAGCACACCCTTCCCTTCGGCCAACAAATCCCAAAAATTCGGCACACCTGCCGATCCACTCTCCCTACAGCTCACCCAAGCCCCGTCCCTCTAGCGCAACTGGAACACCCCAAATTCACCTTCTCCATGCGCACCAAAAACTCCCATTGAATAACATGACAATTCGCTACTCCGCACAAAAATTGCTCTTTAAAGCACTTTCACTGCTCCAATCCGCTTCAAACTTGGCTGGACACTAGTTCCAGCGATTCCCTAACATCTCACCAAAATTCAGCCCAATCCATGCACTGGAACGGGGACGAATTTCAACCCGAATACGCGCCGCCCGCAAACACAAAAAAAAGCCATATAACGGCCATATCTCGACCAAAAACCGCCAAAATCCCTCAAAACCTTGCCAACACCAATACGCACGAAACTGAACCGGCCCCTCAGCCCTAGGCTCCGGGAACCCTACTTAATTGACCCAAAAGCCCTAAAAAAGCAACATAATACACACGAAAACGCCCTAACAACCCTAAAATGCATATAAGTATATGTATGCATGCATTTATGTTTGTATTTATATAGATATACAGATGATATATGTTTATATATGTATGCATATATATATATTCACTGAAAAAACCATAGGCTATAGACCATATATAGTTAGGAATTAGCATTTACAAAACCTTGAAAATTCACTGAAAAAACCATAGGTTATAGACCATATATAGTTAGGAATTAGCATTTACAAAACCTTGAAAATTCACTGAAAAAACCATAGGTTATAGACCATATATAGTTAGGAATTCGCATTTACAAAACCTTATTTTACTCACACAAAACCATTGAAATTCCATATATAGTTAGTTGCACTAACTATATATCGCGCACCCGCAATCCACTGCTGATGATGTCACATATTACATCATTCATGACATGGTCAGTGACATCACTGATGACATCACTGATGACATCTCAAATGACATCACTGATGACATCACTGATGACAACATCCAGTGACTGTATGTTTCTGTAAAGTTAAAATATGTCTTACATATTGAAGAATGAGTGGATGTATAAGTGTCTGGATGAAGGATTTAGTAGGTGCATGACTGACTGTATGAGTGAGTGATTAAATGTGTCTCACTGAGTGCATGGGTTAGTGACTAAACTGTCTTAATTTGTGCATCATTATGTCTGTTGTTCTGTAAACTGTTGCATGTGTTGATAAGTAGCTATATGAGTAACTATATGGGTTATTGATTGGTTGCCTAAGTATTTGTATGGGAGACTGAGTGTGTGTGTGGGTGGCTTGGAGGTGTATGACTCTGTGCATAGATGTGTGAGCAGTTGATTCACTAGATGTATGGTTTCAAAAGTGCATGTGGAAACAGCTGTATGGGCGGTTGACTGTGTGCATGAGTGTATTGGTGAGTGAATGGATATCTCAGTGCTACATGTCAAAGTAAGTACATATGTAAATCACAGTACATGTGAGAGTTGACATATATAAATAACTGTGGATAAGAGCCAGTGAATGTGTGAGTGGCTGTATGGATCATTGTGAGCTTGTATCAGGGATTGTATAAGAGAGTAAATATGTGTTAGAATATGTTTGAATAAGTAAAGTTTGTATAACTGTATAGTTGAGGAAATGGAGGTGTGATTGATTCTTTGATTGACTGACTAGGTGTGTGAGTAACTCCATGGATGAGTGACAGTCTGTGAGTGTCTGTTTACACTGATTGTATCTAAGGTTATATTAGAGTCTGAAGAGGTTCATCGTATTATCACATGAATGATATCATCAGTGATGTGATCAGTAATGTCAAATGAGATGTCATCAGTGATGTCATCAGTGATGTCATTTGAGATGTCATCAGTGATGTCATTTGAGATGTCATCAGTGATGTCATCAGTGATGTCACTGACCATGTCATGAATGATGTAATATGTGACATCATCAGCAGTGGATTGCGGGTGCGCGATATATAGTTAGTGCAACTAACTATATATGGAATTTCAATGGTTTTGTGTGAGTAAAATAAGGTTTTGTAAATGCGAATTCCTAACTATATATGGTCTATAACCTATGGTTTTTTCAGTGAATATATATATATATATGTATATATATATATATATATATATATATATATATATATATATACACGCGTATTTGTAAGGCGACCCGCTTCCGTGGGGTCGTATCTTAACCTCATCATTGCTATAGTACATTCCCGTGCTGTGCGGCAATTTTTAAAATCCCTTGTTATGTGACAAGGTCAACTCGTCATAAGCACAGCGCAGGTAACACCCATGACGAGTTGACCTTGTCACAAGCATCGAAGGGGTTAACGAAGCAATTCTCGCTTTGGAGGTGCTATTGAATGTGCGGAAGGCTTTGAAAAGAAAAAAAAAGAAAACAATTCATTTAATCATTGATCATTGATTTGCATTCATTAACAGTAACAAGGAGGTTATACTTAAAGTCATTCTTGCAAACTGTAACAAAATTAAATATTACTTTTCGGAAGGGGGTGGGTATATGAATACATAAATGCAGTCCTATATCTCAACTAGACCAAATGACTGGCTAATTCTTCCCCTGTGTTTAGTCCTAATGAAGACTTGGTACGGAGATCTATAATAAACCTCGACTCAAGTTTCTTCATTTGCAGCTCTCTGTTCCCTCAATGGTCTTTGGGAGGTATTTGGTCCAGACAGTGGAATTTGAGGAGGTTACGATCACTGTTATGTTTCAAGGCAAAGTGTCTTGCCACAGGGTAATTTGGGTCATGATGTTCAATTGCTCTAGCGTGTTCTAGAATTTGCTTTTTGACTGGGTGGATTGAGCTTCCAACATAATACAATTTGCATGGGCATTCTAGACGGTACACACAGTATGGGCTTGTGCAAGTGAGAATTTTTTTGATTTTCCTCAGTCTCCCTGTTTCTGGAATTTCATATGAAGTTACTTTGCAACTTGTTTGGCAGGCTTTACAGTTTTGAATTGGGAAAAACCCAGTCAGGTTTCCCAGTCGTGGTGATCTCGGAATGGTATCTAAGTGACTGTGTATCAAAGTTTCTTTTAAGGACCTGTTCCTTCTGTAGGTAATTTTAGGATGGGATGATAATTGCTTTCCAATCACTGTATCTGTTTTTAGTATATTCCAGTGACGACTCATGATTCTATGAATCGAGATAGAATAATTAGAAAAGTTGTGATGAAGCGAGGAGTTGTATCTACACTAACTTCTTTCTCCCTTCGAAGTTTTAAGTAGACTTGCTCTGGAGATTGAATGAACCTTATCATATGCCTTTTTCAGTATATCATCAGAATATCCCCTCAATTTAAACCTCCCAATTGATTCTTGCGCTGCTTGCTCAAAATCCTCGATGAGCGTGCAGTTTCTATTGAGATGCAGTAGTTCCCCAAAAGGTATACTGTTCTTTAAGGGTTTGGTGTGGCAACTACTTGTTTCTAGAGTGGAATTTCTGGCAGTGACTTTCCCGAAAAGGGAAGTGCAAATTTTACCATCCTTAATGGAGACTTTTAGATCAAGAAAGTCTAACTCATGACTACTTATGGTGCCACTTAGATGTAGATTGAGATCATTGTTGTTTAGAGTTTGAATAAACAATGTTGCATTGAGTAGAGAGTAATTATGTGGCATGTATTTATGTGGCATTGAGTGGTATTATGTGGATTGTATTTATGTTGCTTTGAGTGCAGTGTAATTATGTAGGATATAATTATGTGGCACTGAGTGGTATTATGTGGAGTGGATTTATGTTGCATTGAGTAGAGTGTAATTATGTGGGGCCCGATTCACAGAACTAACTTAAGACAAAATCCTAAATTTACTACTTTTGTTATTCACAGAAGTTAGGATTTTGTCTTAGGACAGACTTAAGACAGACTTGAGTTAGGATTCTGTCTTAAGTCTGTCTTAAGTCTGTCTTAAGACAAAATCCTAACTTCTGTGAATACCAAAAGTAGTAAGTTTAGGATTTTGTCTTAAGTTAGTTATGTGAATCAGCCCCTTGGTGTGTAATTATGTGGTACTGAGTGGTATTATGTGAATTGTATTTATGTTGCATTCAGTAGAGTGTAATTATATGATGTGCAATTATATAGTACTGAGTGGTATGTGGAGTGGATATATGTTGCATTGAGTAGAGTGTAATTATGTGGAAATGTCGCACTGAGTGGTATTATGTTGCGTGTATTTTATGTTGCATTGAGTAGAGTATAATCATGGGCGTGTAATTACTGATACTGAGTGGTATTATGTGGAGTGTATTTATGTTGTATTCAGTAGAGTGTAAGTATGTGGCATGCAAGTATGTAGTTCTGAGTGGTATGTGGAGTGGATTTGTTTTGCATTGAGTAGAATGTAATTATGTGGCATGTGACTTTTTCGCACTGAGTGGTATTTTGTGGAGTGTATTTATGCTGCATTAAGTAGAGTGTAATTATGTGGTGTGTACTTATGTGGCACAGTGGTATTATGTGGAGTGTAATTATAAGGCATTGAGTAGAGTTTAAATATGTGGCATGTAATTATGTGGCACTGAATGGTATTATATGGAGTGTATTAATGTTGCATTAAGTAGTGTAATTATGTAGCGTGTAAGTATGTGGCACTTTGTGGTATTATGTGGAGTGTAGTTATGTTGCATTGAGTAGAGTGTAATTATGTGACTTGTAATTATGTGGTACTGAGTCGTATGGAAGGTGTATTTATGTTGCACTGAGTAGAGTAATGATGTGGCATGTAATTATGTGGCACAGTGTTATTATGTGGAGTGTATTTATGTTGCATTGATTAGAGTGTAATTTTGTGATGTGTAATTATGTGGCACTGAGTGGTATTATGGGGAGTGTATTTATGTTACATTGAGTAGAGTGTACTTATGCGGCATGTAATTATGTGGCACTGAGTGGTATTATGTATTGTAAGCCCCTTGCAAATCCCAAATCCCTCAGAACAAGTGTTGCCTTGCAGGACCTTAGTAGGCCCTAGGCTTGGGCGACACACACCATTATAGCCGGACAAAGAGTCACCTACAACTAATATTTGTCCTTCATTTTTAAGGCTGTTCTCACAATCAAACATCTAAACAATCCAAGTGAGGGAAGAACTTTAGGCCCTCAATTCACCCAAATTCTCAGTCAATAAAATAAACAAGTATGTCTAAGGGTAGTAGGTACACAGTAACAATTAGTGTTAGTGTCATGCCTCAGCAGCACTGAAGGTTGCTGCGGTCACAGAACAGTAAGGTGGAGTAGATAAATTACATTCATTTAAGAAGTACGATTTTGAGCCTTTATCTGGTAGGACCCATAAAGCAATGTCAAAGGGTGCAGGTGAGTTAGCCCAAAACCTCTGCATCGGTCTTCCATTTGAGGTCGTCTAGGATAGAGGCAATATTATGTGAACCCCACAGAGGGTAGGAATGTTTGTGATGGGTCGCAAGCATTCTCAGTTTTTGACTTTCACTTGAGTAGTTCCAGGTAGATCGGCATAGGGCAGGGAATCTATCAAATGCCCAAACTTTGTCTTTAAGGCAGCAGCAATTACGATCTCTACTTGTCCGAATTGTATGATCTAGAAAACTTCCCAAGGGGTAGGTGATCAGAAGGGCCAGGAGGCAGTCTTCTAGCTGGATGAAAGCAAGAAGTCAGAGTGACTACGAAATCTCACAGGCATCGTCATGTTACCTTGTGGAAAGGTTGCCAAGAAGGAGGAGGTGCCCTTTGCACACAGGGCAAAAGGAGTCATCCAGGAGCTACATGTTACTTTCAGGGTCGCCACATTTGGGGTTTTCAAGCATTTCTAGGAAGTTAGATGCGGACTGCCAGGTATGGTATCGAGAGAGGTTATCTTGTGTCTGCTAATCCCTCAGACTGATGACGTAAGCATCTGCTTTCAAAAACAGAATTCTATTTTTCATTATATGAAGGACCAGGCTTGTTTCTGCCTTCATGGTGCAATCACCCATATGAAGGTTTACACATGAGTGGTGCATCCATATGAGTGTATTAGGCAGATTACCTATGACACACACTAAATGGGTCGCCACAAATATATATATATAGAATCCAGTTTCGGAAATTAAAAGAGACACAAAAATTGGGGCACAAAGCGCATGGTGTGTCTATAGCGACAATAACTGGCAGTGAGTCTAGCTCTACTCCTGCAACTACAATGGACAAACCAGCACCTTCGATTTTGGCCCTATGCACGCACCGTTTAGAAATAGTTGTATTTTAATTAACCCTGTATGCTAACAGAGAAGAGCTCAGCAAGGTGCGCACGCTCCGTTTGAAAGGCGAATGCTGCCGTTGGAGAAAGAGTTCAGTAACATGCAACCATGTGTGGGCTACAAAGAAAGGGTGTGAGAGAAGCGGCCACACTGAAGACTGCCGAAGGGCATATAGACTCATATCCACATCACCAAAATGTGAGCTTCTGAGCAAAAAGCTAATCTCCAAGAACCCCACTTTTCCCAGCGGCAAAACAAAACAAGCGCGCGCTTCGTGCTCAAAGTAAAAAAAAACAAGTTTGACGAGAAACAGCAGGGCAAGGGGAGAGAGGAGGGGGCCTGCACCTGTTTCCCTTGCGGAAGTGAGCAGGAACCGTCTGTTAATTATAAACAGAATGTTTGAAAGCTCACTCCCGCAAGGAAATCGCCAAACGTGCACGCGTTGTCATTCAAATCAATGCAATGCATGCACTTTTTTAACTGCAAAACTGACTCGATTTCTAAAGGTCTTTTTCCTAAGCAGCGCATGTGTGCTGCGTAGGTGAGGCCTCTTCTTGCAACACTCTTGCCTCTTTCTGCATCTCTGTTCCTTATTTCTGCACTTCTTTTGTTTCTTTCTGCAGCTCTCTTGCTTCTTTCTGCACCCCTTTGCCTCTTTTTCCACCTCTCTTCCCTCTTTCTTCACCCCTGCAGCCTCTTTCTATACCTCCGTTCCTTCTTTCTGCACTTCTTTTCTATTTTTTCTGCACATCTGTTGCTTCTTTCTACACTCCTCTTCCCTCTTTTGGCACCCTCTTGCCTCTTTCTGCACCTCCGTTGCTTCTTTCTGCACTCCTCTTGCTTCCTTCTGCACCCCTTTTGCCTCTTTCTACACCCCTCTTGCTCTTTCTGCTCCCCTCTTGCCTCTTTCTGCACCTCTGTTCCTTCTTTCAGCACCACTTCTGTTTCTTTCTGTAACTCTCTTGCTTCTTTCTGCAGCCCTTGCCTCTTTCTCCACCCACCAACCCTCTTTCTGCACCCCTCATCTATCTTCTGCACCTTTTACTTCTTTCTGCAATTCTCTTGCTTCTTTCTGCACCTCTGCCCCTTCTTTCTGCAACCCTTGTGCCTCTTTCTGCACAATTCTTCCCTCTTTCTGCACCCCTTTTGCCTCTTTCTGTACCTTTGTTACTTCTTTCTCTACTTTTGTTTCTTTCTGCAACTCTACTGCTTTATTCTGTACCCCTCTTGCTTCCTTCTGCACCCCTCTTGCCTCTGACACCCTTCTTCCCTCTTTATGCACTCCTCTTGCCTCTACACCTTTGTACTTCTTTTGTTTCTTTCTGCAACCCTGGTGCCTCTTTCACACCCCTTTTCCTTCTTTTTGCACCCCTCTTGCCTCTTTCTGTACCTCTGTTCTTTCTTTCTGCACATGTTTAGTTTCTTTCTGTATCTCTATTTATTCTTTCTGTACCCCCTTGCCTCTTTCCCCACCCTTCTTCCCTCTTTCTGCACTCCTGTTGCCTATTAATGCACCTCTCTTCTTTCTTTCTGCTTTCCTTTTATTTATTTATGCACATCTCCTGCTTCTTTCTGCACCCCTTGTGCCTCTTTCTGGAACCCTCTTTCCTCTTTTTGTACCCCTCTTGTTTCTTTCTGCACCACTTTGCTTCTTTCTGCACTACTTGTGCTTCTTTCTGCATCCCTCTTACTTCTTTCTGCACCCCTCTTGCCTTTTCCTGCATCTCTGTTCCTTCTTTCCGCACTTCTTTTGTTTCTTTCTGTACCCCTCTTGCTTCTTTCTACACCACTCTTGTCACTTTCTCCACCCCTGTTTCCCCTTTTTTGCATCCTTGTTGCTTCTTTCTACACTTCACTTTCCTCTTTCTACATCCTAATCCCTCTTTCTGCACCTCTGTTGCTTCTTTCCGCACTTCTCCTATTTGTTTCTGTACCTCAGTCCCTTCTTTCTGCAACCCTTGTGCCTCTTTTTGCACCCCTTTCCCTCTTTCTATACCTCTGGGTCTTTCTGCACTTCCTTTGTTTCTCTTGTACCCCTCTTGTTTCTTTCTGTTCCCCCTGTGCCTCTTTCACACCCATTTTCCCTCTTTCTGTACCCCTCTTGCCTCTTTCTGCAACTCTGCTCCTTTTTCTGCTATTCCTTTGTTTCTTTCTGTACTTCTCTTGCTTCTTTTCTGCACTAGTCTTACCACTTCCTCCACCCCTGTTCCCCCTTTTTCGCATCCCTGTTGCTTCTTTCTGCACTTCTTGTGCCGCTTTCCGCACCTCTCGTCCCCCTTTTTTGCACCCTCTTGCCTCTTTCTGCACCTCTGTTGTGTCTTTCTGCACTCCTGCTTCCTTTTGCACCCCTCTTCCCTCATTTTGCACATTCTTGCCTCTTTCTGCACCTCTGTTGCCTCTTTCTGCACCTCAGTTTGTTCTTTTGGCACCTCTTCTGTTTCTTTCAGCAACTCTCTTGCTTCTTTCTGCACCCCTTGCCTCTTCCTCCACCCACCAACCCTCTTTCTGCACCCCTGTTGCCTCTTTCCGCACCTCTGTTTTTATTCTTCCTGCTTTTCTTTTGTCACTTTTTGCACATCTCTTTCTTCTTTCTGTAACCCACATGCCTCTTTCTGCACCCCTGTTCCCTCTTTTTGCACCCTTCTTGCCTCTTTCTGTACCCCTGTTGCTTCTTTCTGAATTCCTCTTGCTTCTTCAGCACCTCCTTGCCTCTTTCTCTACCCTTCTTTTTTCACCCCTGTTGCCTCTTTCTGCACCTCTGTTCCATCTTTCTGCACTTCCTTTGTTTCTTTCGGTACCTCTCACTTCTTTCTGGAACCCTTTTGCCTCTTTCTGCACCCTTCTTGCCTCTTTCTGCACTTCTGTTCCTTCCTTCTGCACTTCTTATGTTTCTTTCTGCAGCTCTCTTGATACATTTTGCACCCCCTTGCCTCTTTCTCCACCGTTCCTTCCCTCTTGCTTCATCCCTGTTACCTCTTTCTGCACTTATGTTCCTTCTTTGGGCACTTCTTGTGTTTCTTTTTGCACATATTGTGCTTCTTTCTGCACTCCTCGTGCCTCTTTCTGCACAACTCTTCCTTCTTTTTGCAACCCTCTTGCCTCTTTCTTCTCCTCTGTTGCTTCTTTCTGCACTATTCTTGCTTCTTTCTGCACCTCTTTGATACTTTCTGCACCACTCGTGCTTCTTTCTGTACCCTTCTTCCCTCTTTCTGCACCCGTGTTGTCTCTTTCTACAACTTTGTTCCTTTTTTCTGCTCTTCTTCTGTTTCTTTCTGCACCTATCTTGCTTCTTTCTGCACCCCTCTTGCCACTTTCTCTACCCATGACCCCCTTTTTGCATCTGTTGATTCTTTCTATACTTCTCTTGCCTCTTTTCCCACCCCTCATTCCTGTTCTGCACTTTTTGCTTCTTTCTGCACTTCTCTTGCTTCTTTCTACACCGCTGTCCCTTCTTTCTGCAACCCTTGTGCCTCTTTCTGCACCCCTCTTGTCTCTTTCCGCACCTATGTTACTTCTTTCTGTACTTCTTTTGTTTCTTTCTGCAACTCTATTGCTTCATTCTGTACCCAGCTTGCTTTTTCTGTACCCTTCTTGCCTCTTTCTCACCCCTCTTCCCGTTTATGCATCACCTTCTTAATGACCTTTTTTTGTTTCTTTCTGTACCTCTTGCTTCTTTCTGCACCCGTTTACCTCTTTCTACATCCCGCTTATCTCTTTATGCACCTCTCCTCCTTCTTTCTGCACTTCTTTTGTTTCTTTCTGCAGCTCTCTTGCTTCTTTCTGTACCCCCCTTTTTTTTGTCCTCAACAGCCCAGGTCCACAAAAGGTATAAATGTCGACCTCCGGGGTCTCCCTAAGAATATTACCAACCTGAGGACTTCTGTTATTTGACCTAAGTTGGGTCACTCTATCTTGCTTCTCATACTCTTACCATAGGTAGCCTTGTCATCGACCAGACCCTCTCGACAGCCACCACTGGGGTAAACAAGTAAAATGATATAAAGGACTAATCATAGGACTATTATTATACTTTTCCACAAGAATTTACCCAGTTCTCAAAAGGGAGCCAAAACTAATTTTGCTTAAACTTTAACATCTGTCTATCGTAACCGTGTATTTTATTGAGGCGAACCATTCTGCTTTGTTCCGGGGCGTAGCTTTAATCAATTTTTTACATATTTCCCTGCGAGCCAGCAATATTAAGTAAAAGATTTATTTTTTTATATTTTGTGCTAGAGAATAATGGTTAACCGGTAACCCAACGAATACCAGAGTTATGCTTACCTGGAGCTGCACTCATACACATAATGTATTACTTACATCCCTCCAAAAAACTTGGAGTGTCGGGCACTCCAAGAACATGTGTTCATCATTGCTTCTTTCCTTTCCACATTTGGGACACTTAGGTGTGGCACCTTTAGCAAATTTTGCCAGCTTATATGGCATCCAGTAGACCCTGTGGTGACAAAAAAGTTGGTTCCGCCTAAAATTTGCATACATTTGTAAGCTGCTCAAAGCATTCCATTAGACTCCAATACCATCTTGCCACCTCTCTTCCACGGGGTCCTTCGGATTTTATTAGGGTTTCTAACACATTTGATTGTCCTGCATCTCTCCCATCCGTGATGCTCCATCTTTTTATTTGAAGGTATTTAAAGTTTAACAGTTTCCCATCAGCTATCTTCTAGGCCTCCTCCTAGGAAATCAGCACACCTTCATCCATCAGTTGCCCCCAGATTTGCATCCCTGCCTCTTTCAAAGGACGTGCCAGGCAGTCTTTTGAACTCTTCAGGGACCCCGGGTAATCCCAAACAGGGGCAAGTTCACTATAATAGTTTATGCTGGATACTCTCCTGATGTTATACTAAATTATTGCGAAGCTTTGCAGAGTCTTTAATCACACCTTTTTAAAAAAAACGTGGGTCTCCCTATTTTTATATGAACTCATGCTCGCCCCCTTGTAACTCAGATAACATAGCTTTAAACATTCTCCAGGTATATGAACTGTCTTGTTTACTTAATAGACATTTTCCTCCTTTTAATAACAATGCAAAGGCATAATAAAACAGATCTGGTAGTCATAGACCCCCTTTATTATATTGCCGTATGAGCTTTTTCCAGGCAATTCTGGTCCCTTTTGTTGCCCAGATAAAGCTACTAATCGTTGATTGAGATTTTTTAAACCAAACTTCTTTTAAGGCCATTGGAATGTTTTGGAAAAAAAATGTAAACTTAGGCAGGATTGCCATTCTGCAAAAAACACAGTTGATGGACAGAATGTAGAACAATGTCATACATTCACCCCTGTACAAGGATCTGGGCCTAAATCCATCATTTTTTTGCACTCCACACCACCCTGGGTTAGACACTGGCTATATGCAAATCAGCTCTGACCCTGTGCCTGATGGGAACAGTCCAGTCCGAACTACCAAGCCATGTATTTCCCAGACCGGAATCAAGCAATCAAGGACCGGTTTCTGGCTATCAGCCTTCATTCAGCCTGGATAGCTTGACTCCAGTGGTGTGGAGAGCCTGGGGCTCACGTCTGAACATACCCAGCCCACTCGGGGTAAAAATTGCAAAAAACACAGTTGATGGACAGAATGTAGAACAATGTCATACATTCACCCCAGTACAAGGATCTGGGCCTAAATCCATCATTTTTTTGCACTCCACACCACCCTGGGTTAGACACTGGCTATATGCAAATCAGCTCTGACCCTGTGCCTGATGGGAACAGTCCAGACGAACTACCAAGCCATGTCTTTCCCAGACCGGAATCAAGCATCCAAGGACCGGTTTCTGGCTATCAGCCTTCATTCAGCCTGGATAGCTTGACTCCAGTGGTGTGGAGAGCCTGGGGCTCACGTCTGAGCATACCCAGCCCACTCGGGGTAAAAATTGCAAAAAACACAGTTGATGGACAGAATGTAGAACAATGTCATACATTCACCCCAGTACAAGGATCCGGGCCTAAATCCATCGTTTTTTTGCACTCCACACCACCCTGGGTTAGACACTGGCTATATGCAAACCAGCTCTGACCCTGTGCCTGATGGGAACAGTCCAGTCCGAACTACCAAGCCATGTTTTTCCCAGACCGGAATCAAGCATCCAAGGACCGGTTTCTGGCTATCAGCCTTCATTCAGCCTGGATAGCTTGACTCCAGTGGTGTGGAGAGCCTGGGGCTCACGTCTGAGCATACCCAGCCCACTCGGGGTGAAAATTGCAAAAAACACAGTTGATGGACAGAATGTAGAACAATGTCATACATTCACCCCAGTACAAGGATCTGGGCCTAAATCCATCTTTTATTTGCACTCCACATCACCCTGGGTTAGACACTGGCTATATGCAAATCAGCTCTGACCCTGTGCCTGATGGGAACAGTCCAGTCCGAACTACCAAGCCATGTCTTTCCCAGACCGGAATCAAGCTTTTTCCAGGCAATTCTAGTCCCTTTTGTTGCCCAGATAAAGCTACTAATCGTTGATTGAGATTTTTTAAACCAAACTTCTTTAAAGGCCATTGGAATGTTTTGGAAAAAAAAGATAAACTTAGGCAGGATTGCCATTTTCACAAGATTGACTCTGCCACAAATTGTTAATGGCAGATAGGATCAGCTGAGTAAAAGTTTCCCTACTGCCTTGTTGATCTTTTGATGATTAACTTAAGCAATTTGTTCTACTTTCTGCATAATTTGAATTCCTAAATACCTCTTTTCTTCTTTAACAAAGCTTAGCTGTGAATTAATATTCCATGTCATCATATCATTACAACCATTTTGTTTTCATTGATCTCAAACCCACAGGGCTGCACAAATCGTGCTGCCCGGTCGTATACCAAAGGTAATGCTGTATTAAGGTCTGAGGTATACACTGCTAATTAATCTGTGTAAAATCCTACTTTTTTCACCAATCCTCGATAGGTAAAAGGATGTATATTCTTGTGACATCTTATCTTTTTCGGCTAGCGGTTTGATATACAAGTTAAAAAGTAGAGGAGATAATGGGCACCCCTGCCTGGTCCCCTTACAAGTATTAAAACTATTAGAGATATTTCCATTCACCAGAACTCTGGCAGTAGGATTCTTGTTTATAAGAGCTATTGCCTATCAAAAGTTATTCCCCAGATTAGAGAGCTGTTACATTTCCTGTAGATACGACAAACTGACCTGGTCAAATGCCTTTGTTGCATCCACGGTAATAACTGCTTAAGGCATTTTAAAAGTGGTTGCTATATCCGCAGCTCCAACTACATTGTAGGTTAGATCTTTGATTCCCTTCTGATCCTCATGCAGCAGCACATCCAATGCTCCACACAGTCTATCTGCTAATACCTTCATAAAGATCTTGTAGTTTGAGTTAAGTAATGAGATAGGTCTGTTGGATTTACAATTGTTAGGTGGTTTATCTTCCTTGAGGATCAGAGTAATAATGGCGTTATTCCAAGATTATGGGATCTCCTTGCCACCGTAAAAAATCTCAGTAAACAATCTAACCATTACCAGGACTAAAAAGCTCTCCAATTTTGTATATATCTCAGCCGGGATACCATCTAGCCCGGCAGCCTTGTTCGCTTTCCCTGCTTTAATAGCACTTCTTATTTCAGAATCTAGAATTGAACTATTCAATTCTTCCCTTTGGGGCTCAGAGAGCATATGGGAGCTACTTGACCCAGCCATTCTTTCACATTCTCTCCCTGTGTGACTAGGTTTTCAGAATACACTTCCCCAAAGTGACTAATTAGAGCCTTTTCAATGCCTTCCCTTGACCTAACTAGGGGGTCTGACCCATTCGACTTTAGTTCTTTTATAAAATTCCTTACTTGGTCATTTTTTATCTTCTAGGCAAGTAACTTGCCGCAACTTTCTTGTAATTAAAATGGGCCAGTCTGCTCGCTTTCGATCTCTTCTGTACTCTTTTTTCCAGGATACCCATCAACTCCACTTTGCAGGCTTCAACAGCAACCACCCCAGCTTCTTGTGCTATATCTTGATTCTGTATCTGTTGTTCTAGCACTTTAATCTTATCTTTGATAGTAGATATTTCTGCCCTACATTGCTTATGTTTATAGGACTGAATAGATGTTAGCTTTCCTCTTAAAAAAGCTTTATATGAGATTCTGTCCCCAGTTCTTTCATCCTCTCCTCATCAGTCAATATGGTACGATCCATGGTCCATCTCCTTTGGCACACCGTATTTAGTGGGGCCAAAAGTAGAGACATGGCCGACTGATCCGATAAATGTGATACTACATGACTAGCATCTCTAACCTGGTCTTTTATAATTTGATCAATTAAGAAGAAATCTATTCTTGATTGGTGTATATATTTTTTGTTGTTCTAAAGCTCCTTAAAGATCTCTGCCTTTCCAGCCAGATATCACATCAACATAGATTTTCTTTTGAATTTATAATTAAAGAACGTGATTTATTATGAGTTGTAGCTCTACTTTTAGTGGAGCGGTCTAGCCTATCATCTAGCACCACATTGAAATCCCCTGCCATTATAATAGGGTTCAGGAAGTCTAAAAGTTCTAGGAGTAGATTACTAAATGGGGAAGGATTGTCTAAGTTTGGGCCATAATAGCCAGCCATAGTATAGATTTGGTTATAGAATCTCATTTTGACTATTACCCATCTACAAAACTTATCGACTCTACTACCTTCAATAACTATTTGAGAGTTAATTTTAACAAGAATCACCACACCTCTTATGGTTAGTTGATGGTCGTGCATATTACTCTCTGAATCCATCTTCTGGAATTAAAAATCTCAGTAGTTTCCTTGTTTGTTAAATGAGTTTCCAGAAAGATTATGATCCGGCAGAGGCATCCTTTATATATTGCAATATTTATTCCTTTCTTGGCTTCCCCCTAAGGCCATTGACGTTCCAAGATAGTATCTCTATCTGAGCCTCCCTACTGGTACTCATTATCCTTTCCTCACACTCACCAACCCCTTATGGCCTAATATTCAGGGCATTAGAAGAGAATAACAATTTTGTTGTGTTTTTTCCCTTTGCTCCTCCACCTGTGACTGTGATTATGCACCCCTTGCCTCTTTTTCCACACCCTTCCCTCTTTCATTATCCCTCTTACTTGTTCCTGCACCTCTGTTCCTTTTTTATGCACTTCTTTTGTTTCTTGCTACACAACTCTTTCTTCTTTCTGCACCCCTCTCACCACTTTGTATGTTTATTGTTATGTAACATGTTATTCGGTAAAAGCAGAGACACCATGCATACCTTCACAAACTTGGTCAGACTTACAACAGTGATATGATTAGGATTGCTGTTTTATATTTGGTAGGTAGGCCTAACATCCGGAGCAGTCAATTAATAGTGAACCCTCAAGAGAAAATCATTCACTCTCACATATAGTCACTTATATACTCGAATATTCACATATACTGCCTTTCACATATGTAGTTACCCACACATATACCACTGAGACACCCATTTACTCACCAACACAGCCATACACATTCTCACTCACTCATACAGCCCCTCGCAGACGTACTCATGAACCCATACACCCACTGAATCACCCTCTCACACATCCATGGAGGGAGTCACACACACCCCCACCAACCCACACAGACACTCAGGCACCCATACAGGTAATCAGACAACCAATCATTAACTTATATAAACACTCATGTAGCTACTCACCAAAGCATACAGCCACTTACACACCCACTGACAGACTGATACAGACATTCACTCAGATTAGTAATTTACCCATGCATTCAGTAAGACACGTTTAATCTCTCACCTAAACAGTTAGTCATGCACCCTCTAAATCATCAATTCTGACACCTGCACACCTACTAATTCTTCAATAGACCTTTACGTATCTGTAATTAACATTCTTAAACTTTTAAAAATCACCCAGTCTCTGGATGATGTAATTAGTAATGCCATCAGTGATGTCACCAGTGATGTCACTGACCATGTCATGAGTTATATAATATGTGACGTCATCAGCAGTGCATTGTGAAGGCATGAGTTATAGTTAGCTCAACTAACTATAGCAGCCAAATTTATCTGGTTTTGTATGAGTGTGCTTACTATAACGTCCCTGAAACCTGTGTTTTTTTCAGTGAATTATATATATATATATATATATATATATATATATATATATATATATATATATATATATATATATATATATATATATATATATATATATATAATTATATATATATATGAATAAATAAAAAAAAAAAATAGTAATAGTAATAGTTATAGTTAGGATTGTTTTCTATAGGGAATCCGCAACCTTCTAGTGGGAATAACTTTGGCGCCGGTTGAGGAATCTGCCTGAATATTCCTCAAATTTGCCTCGCTGCGCTCCGCTCCTTCCCTGAAAGTTTGGGGGGGATTCGTCAAGCGGGGGCCGAGATAAAGGGGGGGGTCCCAAAACGTGTTTTCCCCATGTTAATTTCCATAGGGCCGTTGGACTCACTTTTAGCCCGAACGGCTGAATGGATTTCCACCAAACTTGGCAAAATTGTAGAGACTGGTAGCCCGATGTGCCTTTGCTATGGCTCAAGATATGTGCTTCAGTGGATTTTGAGTAATTTAGGTTCAAAAAAATATATATATCTATAAGCGTACCCCGGTACGCGCACCGGGGCGCGCACCAGCGTGCTACGCGAGTTCGCGAGCGGAAAGCTGATTGGCTCTCGGGTGTCTGTCAACATTCCAAACAGTCCAGAGCGGCCGCCATCTTGTGTCTCAGTAGGATCGAGACACAAGAGGTGGCAAAAACAAAGGGGGACATGACCAAAAGGGGGCAGGGTAGACCCCCCCTGACCCCCTAGGTTTGATGTGGGGGCCATAAAAGGGCCCTGCGGGGCAAATTATTATTTTTTTTTATTTTCGCGGGGGAGTGCCCGTTACGCGCACCGGGGAGCATACCGGGGAGCGTACCATGGGGAAAACCCAGTGAAACTGTAAAATAATAATTAAAAGTGCTTAGAGGTAGGGTAGCTCTGAATAGAGTTGTTGTGTGGGTGATTTAAGTACCAACATGTAGGTACCAATGCAGAGTCTTAATGTACACCGTCTCCTCTGTAGATATCTTGCATGATGTTACAGAAGTTATTGTGGTATATGGAATCCATACCAAAGCAGAAACAGATCCTTTAAGCACTCCCTGAGAAGGCCTAGGGGATCATGGTAGTCTATCCTGCTCCCTTATGATGTTTTCAAATATTACATATTACTCTCTTCTGAATCTACACGAAATTGGTGGTGATATGGTGCATTAGAGACAGACAGTGAGAGAAAGGAGGCAGGAGATGAAAAAGAGATGTCAAATACACATTGGAGATAATATAGTGGGAGAAAGGAAGTAACTATGAGCAAACTTACTATGTAACACAAAAAAGTTGCACAGTATACTATAAGTCTCATTTTTTATTATAATCATTTTGGTACTACTTCATGAATTACATATAAAAATGAATACTGTCTCAAACAATTTTTAATTATCAAATATACATTTATTCTTCAGTATTTTCAAAATTTAACAAAACTTCCAACATCAGATTGTCTGGAATGTCCTCATAATTTTGAATGCCTGATTCTATTGTTTCCAAACAGTCAATTAATTCTTGGTCCAGAGAGTCATCCATGAAATCCAAGTCATCTATATTTTCTTCAGGATTGTTCTCAACCATTACTCCGAAAGAAATATTATTGGATTCTTCTTTCCCTTCCATTTTCTTTCTGTAAATTGCATAAAAAATAACTATATCAGTAGAGTTAGGGTACTGTTGGGTGTAAGTTCAGACAGGTACTTCTGAGTTTTTAACAGTGAATTCATTTTTGGGCAGTGTATGGTTTCAGGCAGCAAGTAGAACTATTAAAAAGTGCATGTGATGAAGCCTAAGTAAATTCATAATTATACCAGAGAAGCCTAACTCAACCCAAACCTATAACAGAGAAGCCTATCTCAATCTATAACTATAACAGAGGGACAGTAAATAACTATCAGAAAACGTTTTTCCAAATTAACTTAAAGTGCACAACATTGTTCCCCTTACAAATTAACAACTTACCTTTGTCAAAGCAGTTGAAGTTTTGAGTGAAAATCCTTTCCAAATGTACCTCAGGTAGTACTAGTCAAAATGGCTGCTTTTCCCTCTCATTTTTCATATATATTCATGTACATAACCAATCAAATGTCAGCACATAAATGTACAAAATGAAAGTAACATTTTATTGGTTGTAAATTCCAACACTTTCATATGTTTTTTTGTCATGTAATTTACCTCAGGATATTTAGACCGGGCTACAGCCCAAATGGCTCAATGGAATTCCACCAAATTTTGGAAAATGGTAGGAACTGGTATGTAGTAGGGCCTATTCTATATTTGGTGAAAGTGTCTCCAGTGGTTTTTATGTAAATTAACTTCCAACATTTTTGGGGAGCGCTTACCGGTGTGCGCTCCAGTACACGCACCGGGAGCACTACAGGAGTCCGCTGTTTTGTGTTTCGGTAGAATTGAGACACAAGATGGAGGACAAACAACAATGGGAATGGGTAAAAGGGGGCACAGTAGACACTCCTTGACCCTCTAGGTTTTCTGAGGAGAGTTTAGGAGGCCCATATAGGCCAAAACATTTTTTTTAAATTTCGCGGGGGAGCGCCTGGTACGCGCACAGGGGAGCGTACCGGGTAGCATACTTTGGTGAAAAGTAGTGAAAAAAGTTAGAGTAAGATAATCATTTTGAGTGATCAGAGGTAGGGTAGCCCTGAAAAGAGCTTTTGGGTTCTGTGGCTGATTTAGGTACCTACAAGTAGGTTCCAATGCACAGTTTTAAGTTCAGGAGGAATATTCTATTCCCCTCATCTGAGAAGTGCACACCATCTCCTCTGTAGATATCTTGCTTGTTGTAACGCAAGTTATTGTTGTATATTGAACCCATTCTATAGTCTCTCATGTAAGCAGAAACAGATTTATTCACATGTTGCCGTGCTTTCTCAAATTGTGGACAAAATTGGTTGGACCACTTCCATTTCTGTCTTCGACATATATTGGAATATACCAAGGCAGTTTGTGGAAAACGTGCCATCAATTGACCAAAGGTGTCCTTTAAAAGCATTTCCAGACCTACCCCAGTCAAAGTGCCCAAGTCAATTAAGAGGTCAGGGTGTGGCAGATGCAAAAAGGTTTTCACCAATGGTATCAATTGGTGACATCTCATTCCTCTCTGGCCAATCCACTTGATGTCCACATTTGGTAAATCAAGGTTGTGAAAATTTCTGATAGCTGCATACCTTTGAGCCCAGTGGATGTAGCTATGTCCAATAATCCAGACAGAATACATGGTGAGAGAAGGTTCTGGTGCAGTCAGATGAAGTGTGGGAATGAAATGGCAGTTGGAACAGTAGGATTTACAAAAAAATGACTGTGGAGTTTCACTGTTCTTGAATCACAAGCAATGATTGGTGGATTCATATAGTTGAAAACTGAAAGTTAGGGTGCATGGTTGTGTTCTGTGAAAGAAATAATTTGAATGGTTAAGAAAAAGTCATTTAAAGAAACATTGCTCTGGATAAGCTGGTGTATTCAGAGGTCAAACATTCTTGATGAGTTCATTTGCAACATCGTAGAATAAACTTTTGAACCTGAGAGTTCAGTGAGGAGGGAGTTACTATGGTAACAGGTAGAAAGGGCTGAGGGGGGAAGGGTGCTGGTTTGAAAATATTGAGGGAATAGTTTTAATTGGTTGAGATGAGCTATATGTGTGTAAAATTAGAGGTTTTCTGTGCCAGTCAAGGTTGCAGTGTCTGGAGTGCCTACCTTTTGCTCTGCTAAAGAAAAATTGGTGTGTGTGTCTGACACAGTTCTCAATCTCCCAAAGCATTTGTAAAGGTTAGTAATGATTCATTTAATATAGATAGAGACTTATATGCTCTATGGAGAAGATTTGGAAGCAGATTGTGGTTTTTTAATGTTGCTTTGTGTCATGTTTTTTGATAATGCTTGGTAAAAAGATTTTGCTGCATAGAGGAATTGTATTTTGTAAAATTGAGAAGTTTCAGTAGTGACATGGAATGCTTGTACATAGGACCTGTGCTGTGTTTCTTAAATGTGATGTGAAAAACGATTTTGGGGAAAATGAATGGCTTTTACATTTTTTAGAAAGAATAAATAGTGTCTGTATGATTAAATAAATATATTTGAACCTTTCACAATGATGTCACCTGCGTTACCTCAGATTACGAAGCAGATTGAGCTTCTTTCTTGTTGGTTTGTGTCATGTTTTTTGATAATGCTTGGTAAAAAGATTTTTCTGCATAGAGGAATTGTATTTTGTAAAATTGAGAAGTTTCAGTAGTGACATGGAATGCTTCTACATAGGACCTGTGCTGTGTTTCTAAAATGTTATTTAAAAAACGATTTTGGGGTAAATGAATGACTTTTACATTTTTGAGAAGGAATAAATAGTGTTTGCCTGATTAAATAAAAATATTTGAACCTTTCACAATGATGTCACCTGCGCTACCTCAGATTAGGAAGCAGATTGAGCTTCTTTCTTGTTGGTTTGTGTCATGTTTTTTGATAATGCTTGATATCAACATATGCAAGATAGAGGAATTGTATTTTGTGAAATAGTGAGGTTTCAGTAGTGAAATTGAACGCTTGTACATAGGACCTGCTCTCTGTTTCTAAAATAATATTTAAAAAACGATTTTGGGGTTAATGAATGGCTTTTACATTTTTGAGAAGGAATAAATAGTGTCTGCAAGATTAAATAAATATATTTGAACTTTTCGGAATGATGTCACCTGTGTTACCTCAGATTAGGAAGCAGATTGAGCTTCTTTCTTGGTTGTTTGTGTCATGTTTTTTGAAAATGCTTGATATCAACATATGCAAGATAGAGGAATTGTATTTTGTGAAATAGTGAGGTTTCAGTAGTGAAATTGAATGCTTATACATAGGACCTGCGCACTGTTTCTTAAATGTTATTTAAAAAACGATTTAGGGGCAAATGAATGGCTTTTACATTTTTGAGAAGGAATAAATAGTGTCTGTAAGATTAAATAAATATATTTGAACCTTTCACAATCATGTCACCTGTGTTTCGTCAGATTAGGAAGTAGATTGTGCAGATGAGGTGAGGCCTGTCCAGGGGTGTAGATGAGGTGAGGCCTGTCCAGGGATGCAGATAAGGTGAGGCCTGTTCAGGGTTTCAGATGAGGTGAGGCTTGTTCAGGGGTGCAGAGGAGGTGAGGCCTGTGTTCAAGAGTGTAGTGGGAGAGAGGCCTGTGCAGGGGTGCAAAGGAGGTGAGGCCTGTGTCTAAGAATGCAGTGGGGGAGAGGCTTCATGAAGTCCAGTCCACAGCACTCTTAGACACAGGCCTCACCACTTCTGCTCCCCTGGACAGGCCTCACCTCCTCTGCACCTCTTGACAGGCCTCACCTCATCTACACCCTTGGACAAGCCTCTCCCCCACTACACTCTTGAACACAGGCCTCACCTCCTCTACAACCTTGAACAGGACTGATCTCCTCTGACCGCTGGACAGGCCTCACCTCCTCTGCACCCCTGGACAAGCCTCACCTCATCTGCACAATCTGCTTCCTAATCTGAGGAAACACAGGTGAAACGCGCAAATATATTGATTTAATGATGCAGACACTATCTAAACCTTGTGAATAATGTAAAACCAATTCATGTGCTCTAAATTGATTTTTAATTAACATTTAAAAAACAGAGCACAGGTCATATGTACAAGCATTTCATTACACTACTGAAACCTCACCTTTACAAAATACAATTTCTCTATGCACTAACATTTCTTTACCAAGTATTATCAAGAAATATGACACAAAGGAAGAATAAAAAAGCTTAATCTGCTTCCTGTTTGTTCATGTTTGTGAAAAGTGCAAATATATTTATTTATTCATGCAGACACTTTCTAATCCTTCTGAAAAATGCTAACGCCATTCATTTGCCCCTTAATCGTTTTCGTTTTCGTCAATGCATTCCGTATTTGTTTCATCTACTGTATGAAAGTGACTTGTCTGGGCTTTCTTATGCAGTGAACCATATACTGAAAAGTGGAGCACATCTGCAAAATGTTTTGGCGAGGGACTTTATGCAGAAAGTCAATCTGCAAGACAGTATTTTGGAATCTCAGCTAATCAATCTCATGGCATGTCAGCGTGGTACAAACGAGTATTCGTTCCGTCGTCATGGGGAATTGAAATGTATGCTAAGAAACTTAGGAACTCCTACATGGTTCCTCACTATTAGCTGTGCTGAGTACGCATGGGACAACTTACCTCAATATCTACGAGAGGCAAATGGAAACATACAAAATATAGAATTCAAAACACCTGGAGAACTGTGCTCTTTGGATCCAGTGAATGTATGCAGATATTTCAATCATAGATTTGAAGCTATAATGTCTTTTATTAACAACAACAAAAATCCTCCCCTTGGAGAGGTTTTGGATTTCTTTTGGAGAAAGGAGTATCAAGCGAGAGGTGCTCCTCACATACAGATGTTGTTATGGATTAAAGATGCACCCAAATTTGGAACTGATTGGGATGACACAGTGATGAGTTTCATTGAAGAATATTCAACATGTGCTGTTCCGAAAACTACCGAAGAAAACAGTTTAAGGCAACAAGTTTTACGCTTTCAATCCCATCGTTGTGGAAAGTACTGTCGTCGAAAATTCTGAAACAAGGACAAGTTCTACACAAAATGTCATTTCGGGTTTCCACGACCAGTGATTTCTAAAGGAAGAGTAAATAATTTGATGTCTTCTCTGCGACATACTGTGACGAGGAAATCACCAAAAAATACATACAATTTTAAAAGAAACGAATAGTCCAAGTACATCAACGACTACAACCCAGTGATTTTGTCCATGTGGAATGCTAACATGGATATTCAGTTCGTTGCTGACAACTCTATTGCTGTGGCTCGATATGTGACGTCTTACATCACAAAAAAAGAAAAGACAGAACTGAAGGAAATGTGGGAGGACATTTCACATGAAAAGAGTATAAGTAAAAAATTATACAGTTTCAGTCTGAAGATGTTGTCGCATCGAGAAATTGGAGCATATGAATGTTCTGATCGGTTATCATCAGCAAGTCTCTATGCCAAATCTAGAACAATCATTTGGGTGAGTCTAGGTCTTGCTGCAACACGAAACCGAGTTTTGAAATCTGTACAAGAAATTGAGTATTTGACGGAGAAAGAACCAAACAGTACAGATATTTTGAAGACAAACATGTTGGATACATACTATCCAAATAGAAGTAGTCATCTTGACAACACTTGTTTGTATGAAGTTCTGCAAAACTATAGTTATAAGAGGAACATCACAGCAGATATCAATAATGGAAAATATGCTGTCATTGGGTGTGAAGGATGTCTAGTGAAGCAGAGAAAAGGCCATTTGATTAATCATCGAAAATTGAGTTGCGAATCTCCAGACAAAAGGGAATTTTACTATTTAGATCTGTTGCAACTCTTTAAGCCATGGCGTACAGAAGAGGAACAACTTGGAGATTTTCTCTGTTACGAAGATGCTTTTAATGCAAACAAGGATACCATAGAATGTCCTGTTTTTCCAAATTATCTGCAAATGTTGAACAAAGAAATAGAGCAAGAAGCCGCAATTGCTGCAGAGATTGCTAGAGTCCGTTCTCAAGACAGTCAGAGTTCTACTTCATTGAGTCAGGATCCACTAGGAGGACCAATTATCCAAAATGAATCTGCCACTGCCATGGATGAGGTGGAAAGAGCTATGGAACAAGCTCAAGAGGATGTAGTTAACTTAGAAGATTTGGTGAAACAACTAAACGTTGAGCAGAAACAGATATATGATGAAGTCACAGAACAGAACATTCAGTCATGAGAAAAAATAGTGCTCATGTACATCATTTAAGCCTGTCCGACTGTACATGAGTGGAGAAGAGGGAACTGGAAAAAGTTTTCTGATTAAAGCAATTGCAACTTATCTGCAGAAAAGGACTGAATCACCGCTCCAACTGGGCTGGCAGCACATACCATTAACCCCTTGACTGCTGGCCCATTTCCGCCCCTGTGCTGTAAACAAATGAACAGGGGCGGGCCATGACGAACCCCAGCCGTCATCAGCACACGAGCACCGTAGTGCATGACGGCTGGGGTTCGTCATCAGCATGCAAGGGGTTAAAGAGATTACTCTACATCGTTTACTGATGCTACCATTTGAGAATGCAAGAAATTCTTAGAACAGAGTATGATGTGTTATTTGGAGGGAAACACATTATTGTTTTTAGGGATCTACAGCAGTTGATCCAGTGAAAGGACAACCAGTGTTTAAAATGCTCACGCATGAAGATACCAGGAAGTCCCTAGGAAGCATTGGAAACGTTAATATATGGTTATATTTCAAATATGCAGAACTGCTTCAAAATATGCGACAGGCAAAGGATGAAGATTATAAAAATATTCTACAAGATGTAAGAATCAGAAAACTAAGTGAGCATGGGAAAGAAGCTTTACATGCACAATTAATTTCAAATTTGTATCCAAATGAAAACATTCTTCCAGAGAATATTTTTAAGAAAATTACTGAGAACAAATCTGGGATATGTTTGATGCCAACTCTGCAAGAATGTTCCATTTTCAACTACAAAATGTTAAAATTAGAAAATGAAGAGATTGTGAAACTGGAAGCTATAGATAAAATAGAGCCTATGGGAGCAACAATTATTTTGTCAGATAATTTGAAATCAAAATTGGATTAATTAGAGAAGAGTATATCTAAAACTGCTGGTTTTGAAAAGACTCTGAATGTATGTTTAAATTGTCACATCATTTTGAGAAGGAATTTAAATGTTTAAAGAGGTCTGGTAAATGGAGCATTGTGTCATATTGATTTTGTGAATTATAGAAATAAAGATGGAATTGAATTTTTAAAAATTAAATTTGATGGCATTGAGCAAGTACAACAAATCAGTTGTTGTTCTGCTAGATTTTTGCTTGTAAAAGACCTTTATGCTCGCCGAAAACAGTTTCCTGTTTGTTTGGCATATGCGGTGACAATTCATAAATCTCAAGGTTTAAGTGTAGATAGTGCTTTGGTGAACATTGGAAGTTCTGTGTTTAAAGAGGGTATGGCATATGTGGCATTATCACGAGTCAGAACTTTATCAGGATTGTACTTGATTAAGTGTGATGAGACAAAGATTTGTGCAGATCTAGAGTATGTTAA
This sequence comes from Lissotriton vulgaris, assembly GCF_964263255.1. Classification (NCBI taxonomy): domain Eukaryota; kingdom Metazoa; phylum Chordata; class Amphibia; order Caudata; family Salamandridae; genus Lissotriton; species Lissotriton vulgaris. Next base: position 490,097,238 of record NC_141693.1, read on the forward strand.
AGAATACAATAGGTTAAGAAGAGAGTATGCTCCACATTTGCCTCAATATCCTCTGTTTGAAAAACGTATGGTAGGCCGAAAAGGAAGAAATGAGAATAATTGCAGTGAGGTGGTAGCAAAAAGACAAAAAGTAGATGAAACTATAATTGTAAGTAGAAAGTAAAAGGATTCTGTTAAAGATGTTGTTGGATTTCAGTTTGAAAACAGTTCTGGTGTCAACTGCTATGCTAATGTAGTGGTTAATGTTGTTTTTTCTCTTCAATCTTTACAAGAACAGATTGTTGAAAATCGGGATCAAAGATTCTGCGGTTTATTGAATTCTGTGTTTGAGAAATGTAGCAGTGATAGAGCAAACATAGAAAGTGTTTCAGAAATTCAAAGTCTTTTAGACATATGTTCTGGTCAAAAAAAAATTCACAGAACATTCAGCAGGATTGTCAGGAATTTTTAATGTATATGTTTGGTGTATTGGAAGATGAAGGTGTAGATGTAGAAAATCTTTTTAGCCTTTCTTATCAATGGCAGCATGACTGCGATAATTGTAGTTTATCAAGTAGTACTAGAAGAGACACTGAAAGATTTATATATTTGACTTTACCAGACTGCAAATCAGTGTTTTTTAATAATCTAGTTAAAGTAGCTGATCATAATATGGTGTGTACCCAATGTAAGTGTCCAATGCTGTCCACATTATTTATACAAACTTATGGTCAGTATGCCATTTTAATGTTCCAACGATGTAGACCTGATGGAACTAAATTGACAACTTCTATTAAAAATGTTGTGGCTTCTCAGTTATCAATTTCAAGAAGAACCTTTGCAACTAGCTATTATTTATCATGACGGTCCTTCGACAACATCAGGGCATTATACAGCTTATTTAAAATGTCGAAAAGGCTGGACTTACTGTAATGATACTCATTTGACTTTCAAACAACGTTTGCCTTTTGACTTAAAAAATTCTTACCTAGTGTTTTTAGAACCAAAATTTAAGTAAAGGTAATTGGCCTATGAAGACGGGAGCAGTTAATAAGTTAGTCTACTGTTTAAAATTATATTGTGAGTAAAAGTCATCAACATAATATAAAAAATCAAGTTCTCATATAGGTACTGTAAGTGGATCTCATACTAAGTGATATCAGTATTATAGGAAATGTTGAACATGAGTGATCCAAAGATGGGAATATGAATATTTAAACATTGTGAAAATGTTGTATGAGCTTTTCTTTCAGAACGTCGGGAAAACGGTAATATCAGAGTTTTTTTTGAGTAATTTGAAAACATACTGATATGTCTGACACTATTTGGCCGTAAGATGAAAGAATGAGCAAAGAGTCATGACTTAACACAAGGAGGAAATGAAAACATTGAGACATATTTCAGATGTTCTTGGAGCTTTTTTTATAGAAAGTCGATGAAATGGAAGTTTTAGAGAACAGCAGAGTATTTTCCAACGAAAAGGACCTTCACGATCTACTATTTGGCCTCAAGGAAAAGTAAGTGAATCAAAGATTAGTGTACATATGTGATTTGTAAGTTTATATGTTTTTTTTTAAACACAAACTTTTAGATTGTGTTTTTTTTCCCGCTGTCATATGATGAATAGTTTGAACTCACTGTTTTTAGTGAAATTCAATATATTCTGAGAACAGCAAAAATAAACTATCTAACATGTTGTACAATTTATTTTATAGTTCACTCCTTTTCCCTCAATCCTTCTATTTTATCCTCACTCCCTTCATCCCTTCACTCTGTGACTCCCCTTCAATCACTCTCAGTCATCTTCCATTCCTCATTTTTGTAAATGCATCCTCAATCAGACTCCTTTCTCTCTCACTCATTCCCCTTTTATTTACTTCTCTTTCCTGATTTAGTTTTGCTAACTCACATTCTTTTAGTATCTTACTTACCTTCAGTTCATTTCTCTCTTCTCCTCTTCCTCTGTGTCACTGAATGTATCTGCCTTACTCTTAGTAATTTGCTCTCCTTCTATTTCTTTTTCTGTGTCCTTCACACTTACTTATTTTCTTAGTACACTTTTATGATTTTTAACCTCTTGACCTGTCTCTTCTATTTTAAAATATATATTTGACTAATTATAACTTATTTTTTCTTCTCTCTTTCACAGATATAAAGTGTAGTAAAAACATGTAATTAAGTTTACATTAATTATATGGTAAGTGTGACTAAAAAAATGTAGTTTGTCATCGCCCTTTGCTTTAACCTTCCTACTTTTCTCTCACCCTACCTCACCCCTGTTTCCTTACTCTGTTTCCCTCACTTATTCTTATCCTCCATGTTTACCTCTCTTTTCCTTACTTTCCTACCACATTCAACTTCTTTCAGTCCCCCTGCTTCACTTCCCTTACCCTGTGTTCGCTTCGTTCACTCCCTCACTCATTCCCTTTCCCTTACTCACTTACTCCACTCCTCTCGCTTCTTCTCTCAGTCCCTCTGTCCTAACAGTTCCTCACTCCCGTTCCCTCACTTCGTCTCTGTTACCCTCACTGTCTCTGTCCTTTCACTCTGTCACTACTCTTTTGTCATGCTCACTCCCTATAACTCACCCACACTCCCTCACTTACCTTTCTTTTCTGCTTCACTCAGTCCCTTTCTGTCACTCCTTCCTTTACTCTCTCTGTCTTTTCTCCCTGTCACTCCCCATGTCTTACCCTTATTCACTTTCATCCACCCTCTTTCACCCCTCTTTACTTACACTCACTGATCTTTTCTTACCCTCCCTCACTGCTGTTCCTTTACTCCGGTTCCGCCACTACCCCTCATTCCCCATCCTTTACTCTCCTTCCCTTTTCTTTCAACATCCACTCACATTCTCCCAGTACCTCTGCTTTAGTCTTCTTCCTCTCTCTTCTCTTCTTTCGCTCCCTTATTAATTTTACTTTTCTCAGTTACACCCTCTTACACCTTTTCGCTGTCTTACTATCTATAACACAGTCCCTCTGTGTTCCTCCCTCTAGCTCTCTTTCTCTCAACATCACTCTCTCTGACCCCTTTCCGCATGCTCACTCCTTCATTATTTATTTATTTATTTTTTTGGGTGAGCTAACGGGACGTGCACCGGTATGCGCACCGGGGCACGCCAGAAGACTGCGCTTACCGGTGCGCTCACCGGTACGCGCACCGGGAGCGCTCCAGGGCAAAAAAATAAAAAAATAAAAAACCATGAACAATATACATAAAAAAATAGTATTACATAAATATACATTATAGGGTTCGTTTTAAAAAATATCACATTTCATAGCTATAGAAATTTGCTATTAAAAAACCTTTGAAATTCACTGAAAAAAAACATAGGTTTGAATCCCTATATATAGTTAGGAATTAGCATTTAAAAAACCTATGAAATTCACTGAAAAAACCATAGGTTTCACACCAGTTATAGTTAGGATTTAGCATTTAAAAAACCTATTAAATTCACTGAAAAAACCATAGGTTTCACACCAGTTATAGTTAGCTGGAAATTTTACTGACATAAAACCATTGAAATTCCCACGTTATAGTTAGTTGGACTCACTATAACTTGCGCGCCTGCAATGCACTGCTGATGACGTCACATAATACATACCCCCCATGTGCCCCCCAGACAGTGGCGCCAACCTGGGGGCCCTGCAGGGGGCCCCTGCAGCAACCACCGCATGCCTTTCCGTGGCGGCATTGCCGCCAAGAAAAGGCCTCTGCTTTTTGCAATTGTAATATGGCTGGCGGTGTCCATTGGACACCGCCACCATATTAATCTATTACCGCCGCGGTCGCAAGCCAACCGCGGCGGTAAAGTGGCGGACAGTCTTTCCGTCCGCCGCTGTCCCCTCTGCCATCCTAATCAGGCGGAGGGGAACACGAGAGTGGTTGTCGGGCGGATTGCCTCCGCCCGATATCGTAATGGGGCCCCTAGTCTTGAACATCTAACTATAGTATTTCAACATTATTTTTATTGTGGACCGTCATACCCCCCTCCCCCACCAAATAAAAGAAGCATGTCATTTTTTTCATTAACTTTTATTAGAACAACTGTAAATGAAACTTAATTATAACTATTAGAAGCAACTAGAAAATAACTTTAAAAAAATATTATAAATAAATTGTGAAATGGACTACAAAAGATGTCCGATTGGTAATCTGCAAAACGAAAAAGAAATTAGAGTTTAGAATTATGTAGCTGTGAGTATATGAGCTGAAGCATTACAACTCTACGGTTTTATGTGTGCAGTGTGCCTGGTACAATTCACTTCTGCTATAATGCAGCCTTTAAGTGGTGTCTATAAGGAAGTGCCTACTGCGTTACTGACAGAAAAGTGGCACAATGGGATTGTAAAGATGCAGACTTATTTCTAATGCATTGCAATGAAGGCTTTGTAGATCTAGGCCTCTGGCTTACCGTTGTATAAACACTACGGCCCGATGAATTCCCAACTTCTTTTGAACAATTCTGCTACGCGTCCAAGCAGACAGCAGTGTCTATAAGTTTAAGAGAGAAAGAGAAATGATGTCACAGAGAGTGAGAGAAAGAAAGAGAGAAAACAACATTAAAACTGTCTTGCAGAGTCTGGAGTTGACATTTGTTCTTGAAAAGTCAGACGTAGATTTACAAGCTCCTTGCGTCACTTTCCCCATGTTAAAAGTGACAAAAAGTGGCGTAATAAGTTTATAGATCTGTTTCTCAGACTGTTGTAACCTATCTGTTGTCACTGCTCGGAAGAAATTATTCATTTTAGACAGAGATGCTGCTGCACACTACGCATTCTCTGCTTTCAGAAATAAAGGTAACACTATGGTTTTATGTGTGCAGTGTGCATGGTACATTTCACTTGTTATAGTGTCGTGTTCAAGTGGTGTCTATATGGAAGTGCCAACTGCGTTACTGACGCAAAAGTGTCCCAAGGGGATTGTAAAGATGCGGACTTATTTCTTATGGTTTGCAATGAAGGCTTTGTAGATCTAGGCCTCTATGCTTACCGTTGAATAAACACTGCGGCCAAACACTTCGGCCAGTTGAATTCACACCTTGAGTTGGGCTGTTCTTCTACATTTGTAAGTAGACAGCAGTGTCTATAAGTTTAAGAGAGAAAGATAAATTATGTCACAGAGAGTGAGAGAGAGAAAGAGACAGAAAAGAAAATTAAAACTGTCTCGCAGAGTCTGGAGTTAAGAATTTTTCTTGAAAAGTGAGAGGTAGATTTACAAGCTCCTTGCGTCACTTTACCCATGTTAAAAGTGACTCAAAAGTGGCGTAATAAGCTTGTAGATCTGTTTGTCAGACTGTTATAACCTATCTGTTGTCACTGCTCAGAGGAAATTATAGGTTTTACAGAGAGAAGCTGCTGCACACTATGTATTCTCTCCTTTCACAAATAAAGGTAACACTACGGTTTTAGGAGTGCAGTTGCCTGGTACATTTCAGTTGTTATAATGCCGCGTTCAAATGGTGTCTATATGGAAGTGCCTACTGCGTTACTGATGCAAAAGTGATTCAGAAAAGGGGGTGGTGATGAACAGAGTGTCTGAATTAAGCAGACCACTCTTACCCAGTCCAAAGATCAGGGCTTGATCCATCACCGTTATTTATCTCACTGCACCATCCCAGCTCAGAACCTGGCTATATGCAAATCAGTCTGTCCCTGGCCCAGTGCATCATGGGAACAGGGCAGACTAAACTACCAAGCCACTTCTTCATCAGAAAGGAGACAAGCTACCGGGGACCGGTTTCTGGCATTTCAGCCGTCGTCGGCCCGGCTTGCTTGAATCCTGATGGTGCAGTGAGAAAGGGACTCATGTCTGAGTATACCCTGCCACACCTATAGTGGCCAAAAACGATTCAGAAAAGGGGGTGGTGATGAACAGAGTGTCTGAATTAAGCAGACCACTCTTACCCAGTCCAAAGATCAAGGCTTGATCCATCACCGTTATTTATCTCACTGCACCATCCCAGCTCAGAACATGGCTATATGCAAATCAGTCTGTCCCTGGCCCAGTGCATCATGGGAACAGGGCAGACTAAACTACCAAGCCAATTCTTCACCAGAAAGCAGACAAGCTACGGGGGACCGGTTTCTGGCATTTCAGCCGTCGTCGGCCCGGCTTGCTTAAATCCTGATGGTGCAGTGAGAAAGGGACTCATGTCTGAGTATACCCTGCCACACCTATAGTGGCCAAAAACGATTCAGAAAAGGGGGTGGTGATGAACAGAGTGTCTGAATTAAGCAGACCACTCTTACCCAGTCCAAAGATCAGGGCTTGATCCATCACCGTTATTTATCTCACTGCACCATCCCAGCTCAGAACCTGGCTATATGCAAATCAGTCTGTCCCTGGCCCAGTGCATCATGGAAACAGGGCAGACTAAACTACCAAGCCAATGCTTCACCAGAAAGGAGACAAGCTACCGGGGACCGGTTTCTGGCATTTCAGCCGTCGTCGGCCCGGCTTGCTTGAATCCTGATGGTGCAGTGAGAAAGGGAGTCATGTCTGAGTATACCCTGCCACACCTATAGTGGCCAAAAACGATTCAGAAAAGGGGGTGGTGATGAACAGAGTGTCTGAATTAAGCAGACCACTCTTACCCAGTCCAAAGATCAGGGCTTGATCCATCACCGTTATTTATCTCACTGCACCATCCCAGCTCAGAACCTGGCTATATGCAAATCAGTCTGTCCCTGGCCCAGTGCATCATGGGAACAGGGCAGACTAAACTACCAAGCCAATTCTTCACCAGAAAGGAGACAAGCTACCGGGGACCGGTTTCTGGCATTTCAGCCGTCGTCGGCCCGGCTTGCTTGAATCCTGATGGTGCAGTGAGAAAGGGACTCATGTCCGAGTATACCCTGCCACACCTATAGTGGCCAAAAATGATTCAGAAAAGGGGGTGGTGATGAACAGAGTGTCTGAATTAAGCAGACCACTCTTACCCAGTCCAAAGATCAGGGCTTGATCCATCACCGTTATTTATCTCACTGCACCATCCCAGCTCAGAACCTGTCTATATGCAACTCAGTCTGTCCCTGGCCCAGTGCATCATGGGAACAGGGCAGACTAAACTACCAAGCCAATTCTTCACCAGAAAGGAGACAAGCTACCGGGGACCGGTTTCTGGCATTTCAGCCGTCGTCGGCCCGGCTTGCTTGAATCCTGATGGTGCAGTGAGAAAGGGACTCATGTCTGAGTATACCCTGCCACACCTATAGTGGCCAAAAACGATTCAGAAAAGGGCGTGGTGATGAACAGAGTGTCTGAATTAAGCAGACCACTCTTACCCAGTCCAAAGATCAGGGCTTGATCCATCACCATTATTTATCTCACTGCACCATCCCAGCTCAGAACCTGGCTATATGCAAATCAGTCTGTCCCTGGCCCAGTGCATCATGGGAACAGGGCAGACTAAACTACCAAGCCAATTCTTCACCAGAAAGGAGACAAGCTACCGGGGACCGGTTTCTGGCATTTCAGCCGTCTTCGGCCCAGCTTGCTTGAATCCTGATGGTGCAGTGAGAAAGGGACTCATGTCTGAGTATACCCTGCCACACCTATAGTGGCCAAAAACGATTCAGAAAAGGGGGTGGTGATAAACAGAGTGTCTGAATTAAGCAGACCACTCTTACCCAGTCCAAAGATCAGGGCTTGATCCATCACCGTTATTTATCTCACTGCACCATCCCAGCTCAGAACCTGGCTATATGCAAATCAGTCTGTCCCTGGCCCAGTGCCTCATGGGAACAGGGCAGACTAAACTACCAAGCCAATTCTTCACCAGAAAGGAGACAAGCTACCGGGGACCGGTTTCTGGCTTTTCAGCCGTCGTCGGCCCGGCTTGCTTGAATCCTGATGGTGCAGTGAGAAATGGACTCATGTCTGAGTATAACCTGCCACACCTATAGTGGCCAAAAACGATTCAGAAAAGGGGGTGGTGATGAACAGATGGTCTGAATTAAGCAGACCACTCTTACCCAGTCCAAAGATCAGGGCTTGATCCATCACCGTTATTTATCTCACTGCACCATCCCAGCTCAGAACCTGGCTATATGCAAATCAGTCTGTCCCTGGCCCAGTGCATCATGGGAACAGGGCAGACTAAACTACCAAGCCAATTCTTCACCAGAAAGGAGACAAGCTACTGGGGACCGGTTTCTGGCATTTCAGCCGTCGTCGGCCCGGCTTGCTTGAATCCTGATGGTGCAGTGAGAAAGGGACTCATGTCTGAGTATACACTGCCACACCTATAGTGGCCAAAAAAGATTCAGAAAAGGGGGTGGTAATGAACAGAGTGTCTGAATTAAGCAGACCACTCTTACCCAGTCCAAAGATCAGGGCTTGATCCATCACCGTTATTTATCTCACTGCACCATCCCAGCTCAGAACCTGGCTATATGCAACTCAGTCTGTCCCTGGCCCAGTGCATCATGGGAACAGGGCAGACTAAACTACCAAGCCAATTCTTCACCAGAAAGGAGACAAGCTACTGGGGACCGGTTTCTGGCATTTCAGCCGTCGTCGGCCAGGCTTGCTTGAATCCTGATGGTGCAGTGAGAAAGGGACTCATGTCTGAGTATACACTGCCACACCTATAGTGGCCAAAAAAGATTCAGAAAAGGGGGTGGTGATGAACAGAGTGTCTGAATTAAGCAGACCACTCTTACCCAGTCCAAAGATCAGGGCTTGATCCATCACCGTTATTTATCTCACTGCACCATCCCAGCTCAGAACCTGGCTATATGCAAATCAGTCTGTCCCTGGCCCAGTGCATCATGGGAACAGGGCAGACTAAACTACCAAGCCAATTCTTCACCAGAAAGGAGACAAGCTACCGGGGACCGGTTTCTGGCATTTCAGCCGTCGTCGGCCCGGCTTGCTTGAATCCTGATGGTGCAGTGAGAAAGGGACTCATGTCTGAGTATACCCTGCCACACCTATAGTGGCCAAAAACGATTCAGAAAAGGGGGTGGTGATGAACAGAGTGTCTGAATTAAGCAGACCACTCTTACCCAGTCCAAAGATCAGGGCTTGATCCATCACCGTTATTTATCTCACTGCACCATCCCAGCTCAGAACCTGGCTATATGCAAATCAGTCTGTCCCTGGCCCAGTGCATCATGGGAACAGGGCAGACTAAACTACCAAGCCAATTCTTCACCAGAAAGGAGACAAGCTACCGGGGACCGGTTTCTGGCATTTCAGCCGTCGTCGGCCCGGCTTGCTTGAATCCTGATGGTGCAGTGAGAAAGGGACTCATGTCTGAGTATACCCTGCCACACCTATAGTGGCCAAAAACGATTCAGAAAAGGGGGTGGTGATGAACAGAGTGTCTGAATTAAGCAGACCACTCTTACCCAGTCCAAAGATCAGGGCTTGATCCATCACCGTTATTTATCTCACTGCACCATCCCAGCTCAGAACCTGGCTATATGCAAATCAGTCTGTCCCTGGCCCAGTGCATCATGGGAACAGGGCAGACTAAACTACCAAGCCAATTCTTCACCAGAAAGGAGACAAGCTACCGGGGACCGGTTTCTGGCATTTCAGCCGTCGTCGGCCCGGCTTGCTTGAATCCTGATGGTGCAGTGAGAAAGGGACTCATGTCTGAGTATACCCTGCCACACCTATAGTGGCCAAAAACGATTCAGAAAAGGGGGTGGTGATGAACAGAGTGTCTGAATTAAGCAGACCACTCTTACCAAGTCCAAAGATCAGGGCTTGACCCATCACCGTTATTTATCTCACTGCACCATCCCAGCTCAGAACCTGGCTATATGCAACTCAGTCTGTCCCTGGCCCAGTGCATCATGGGAACAGGGCAGACTAAACTACCAAGCCAATTCTTCACCAGAAAGGAGACAAGCTACTGGGGACCGGTTTCTGGCATTTCAGCCGTCGTCGGCCCGGCTTGCTTGAATCCTGATGCTGCAGTGAGAAAGGGACTCATGTCTGAGTATACCCTGCCACACCTATAGTGGCCAAAAACGATTCAGAAAAGGGGGTGGTGATGAACAGAGTGTCTGAATTAAGCAGACCACTCTTACCCAGTCCAAAGATCAGGGCTTGATCCATCACCGTTATTTATCTCACTGCACCATCCCAGCTCAGAACCTGGCTATATGCAAATCAGTCTGTCCCTGGCCCAGTGCATCATGGGAACAGGGCAGACTAAACTACCAAGCCAATTCTTCACCAGAAAGGAGACAAGCTACCGGGGACCGATTTCTGGCATTTCAGCTGTCGTCGGCCCGGCTTGCTTGAATCCTGATGGTGCAGTGAGAAAGGGACTCATGTCTGAGTATACACTGCCACACCTATAGTGGCCAGAAAAGATTCAGAAAAGGGGGTGGTGATGAACAGAGTGTCTGAATTAAGCAGACCACTCTTACCCAGTCCAAAGATCAGGGCTTGATCTGAGGTAATAGAAATTTTCAGGTAGCTAATGTGTCCCCCACTCGCACCCTATCCATGCACCCATGTTCCTTGTATGTCGTGTAACTTCTGTTCTGTACATGCTAGAAAGACGCAAATACATTTGCGTCCATCCTTAACATGTTAGCTATCCAGTCATGCAAAGAAATCCCGTTAATTAGACTTCTAGGCATACAGTGCCAACGTCTTTACGTGGTGCACTTCTGAATTTCGCACACGTTTTTCTCCATGTTTCCTGGCCCAGTCGAGCTAGGCCCTTGAACGAGGCCTCCCAGCCTCATCTCTCCCGTCTCCGAAAGCTGTACGCATCCCTGACCCCTGCCTTACTTCCTGCCAGCGAAGCGGTGCCCGGCTCGGCCTGCTTGCCAGCCAAATTCATGTTTTGCCTACAGTTATCTGCTCAGCCTCCTCGAAAACACATTCCAGTCTAGTGAAATAGGTAAACATATTCCCGGCTACAGAGCAAAGGGCCCGGCCTTCCTGTCCTCCTTGGAAGTGATTTACTGAACCCGTTACCATGGTAGGCCCTTGGCTCCGCACGTTGCACCAAGACACGTCTGCACGCACTAGCATTCAGTATTGTACGGCCTCTGTCCGAGAGACCTTTTACTTCAGACACTACATCCTACAAACATGAGATACCAGATATGCTATAGGTAAAGGTTGCCCTGACACTCCAGACACCAGTCTCCTCCACTAGTGCTAAAGTCAAAGCCCCCCAGTTACACGTCATGCTAGTTGCGCGCGCATGCAGGTCAGAGGTTTCTGCTGATCCTGCAACTTTTTCTATGCCTCCACCCACATGTGACGTTTCTTGTTACGTTTCTCTGACATGTACAGTGCACGCCCATGTGTACGCCTTTTTCCACGCCTCCTATTACGCACATGTGTTCTTATCTCTCTCTTTTCACCTGTTACGCCTACTGTATTGGATTCAATTGTGCTACTTTACTATATATAATGTGTAATGCTAATAAAACGTTGAATGTCCCTTCCTGAACCTTAGTGGTGATGGAACATGATATCCCATCCTCGAGGATCATTGTCCATTAAAGCCCGTATGACTCAGATACCACGGACTCTGCCTCTCATTTAATGAGCTGTCTTTTATTGATAATTATATGGAAAAATGCTACGGTAAAATTAATTTACCACAGATCCATCTCCGTTATTTATCTCACTGCACCATCCCAGCTCAGAACCTGGCTATATGCAAATCAGTCTGTCCCTGGCCCAGTGCATCATGGGAACAGGGCAGACTAAACTACCAAGCCAATTCTTCACCAGAAAGGAGACAAGCTACCGGGGACCAGTTTCTGGCATTTCAGCCGTCGTCGGCCCAGCTTGCTTGAATCCTGATGGTGCAGTGAGAAAGGGACTCATGTCTGAGTATACCCTGCCACACCTATAGTGGCCAAAAACGATTCAGAAAAGGGGGTGCTGATGAACAGAGTGTCTGTATTAAGCAGACCACTCTTACCCAGTCCAAAGATCAGGGCTTGATCCATCACTGTTATTTATCTCACTGCACCATCCCAGCTCAGAACCTGGCTATATGCAAATCAGTCTGTCCCTGGCCCAGTGCATCATGGGAACAGGGCAGACTAAACTACCAAGCCAATTCTTCACCAGAAAGGAGACAAGCTACTGGGGACCGGTTTCTGGCATTTCAGCCGTCGTCGGCCCGGCTTGCTTGAATCCTGATGGTGCAGTGAGAAAGGGACTCATGTCTGAGTATACCCTGCCACACCTATAGTGGCCAAAAACGATTCAGAAAAGGGGGTGGTGATGAACAGAGTGTCTGAATTAAGCAGACCACTCTTACCCAGTCCAAAGATCAGGGCTTGATCCATTACCATTATTTATCTCACTGCACCATCCCAGCTCAGAACCTGGCTATATGCAAATCAGTCTGTCCCTGGCCCAGTGCATCATGGGAACAGGGCAGACTAAACTACCAAGCCAATTCTTCACCAGAAAGGAGACAAGCTACCGGGGACCGGTTTCTGGCATTTCAGCCGTCGTCGGCCCGGCTTGCTTGAATCCTGATGGTGCAGTGAGAAAGGGACTTATGTCTGAGTATACCCTGCCACACCTATAGTGGCCAAAAACGATTCAGATAAGGGGGTGGTGATGAACAGAGTGTCTGTATTAAGCAGACCACTCCTACCCAGTCCAAAGATCAGGGCTTGATCCATCACCGTTATTTATCTCACTGCACCATCCCAGCTCAGAACCTGGCTATATGCAAATCAGTCTGTCCCTGGCCCAGTGCATCATGAGAACAGGGCAGACTAAACTACCAAGCCAATTCTTCACCAGAAAGGAGACAAGCTACCGGGGACCGGTTTCTGGCATTTCAGCCGTCGTCGGCCCGGCTTGCTTGAATCCTGATGGTGCAGTGAGAAAGGGACTCATGTCTGAGTATACCCTGCCACACCTATAGTGGCCAAAAACGATTCAGAAAAGGGGGTGGTGATGAACAGAGTGTCTGAATTAAGCAGACCACTCTTACCCAGTCCAAAGATCAGGGCTTGATCCATTACCATTATTTATCTCACTGCACCATCCCAGCTCAGAACCTGGCTATATGCAAATCAGTCTGTCCCTGGCCCAGTGCATCATGGGAACAGGGCAGACTAAACTACCAAGCCAATTCTTCACCAGAAAGGAGACAAGCTACCGGGGACCGGTTTCTGGCATTTCAGCCGTCGTCGGCCCGGCTTTCTTGAATCCTGATGGTGCAGTGAGAAAGGGACTCATGTCTGAGTATACCCTGCCACACCTATAGTGGCCAAAAACGATTCAGAAAAGGGGGTGGTGATGAACAGAGTGTCTGTATTAAGCAGACCACTCCTACCCAGTCCAAAGATCAGGGCTTGATCCATCACCGTTATTTATCTCACTGCACCATCCCAGCTCAGAACCTGGCTATATGCAAATCAGTCTGTCCCTGGCCCAGTGCATCATGGGAACAGGGCAGACTAAACTACCAAGCCAATTCTTCACCAGAAAGGAGACAAGCTACCGGGGACCGGTTTCTGGCATTTCAGCCGTCGTCGGCCCGGCTTGCTTGAATCCTGATGGTGCAGTGAGAAAGGGACTCATGTCTGAGTATACCCTGCCACACCTATAGTGGCCAAAAACGATTCAGAAAAGGGGGTGGTGATGAACAGAGTGTCTGAATTAAGCAGACCACTCTTACCCAGTCCAAAGATCAGGGCTTGATCCATCACCGTTATTTATCTCACTGCACCATCCTAGCTCAGAACCTGGCTATATGCAAATCAGTCTGTCCCTGGCCCAGTGCATCATGGGAACAGGGCAGACTAAACTACCAAGCCAATTCTTCACCAGAAAGAAGACAAGCTACCGGGGACCGGTTTCTGGCATTTCAGCCGTCGTCGGCCCGGCTTGCTTGAATCCTGATGGTGCAGTGAGAAAGGGACTCATGTCTGAGTATACCCTGCCACACCTATAGTGGCCAAAAACGATTCAGAAAAGGGGGTGGTGATGAACAGAGTGTCTGAATTAGGCAGACCACTCTTACCCAGTCCAAAGATCAGGGCTTGATCCATCACCGTTATTTATCTCACTGCACCATGTGAAGACATCTAACATGGGCTTCGATTGGAATTCCACAGAGCATATTATCAAGCCCATTATCGCCGCTTTATCGGCCGTTTTCGTCCGATAAAGCGGCGATAATTTTAGCGCACATGCTTGATAATATGCCCCTCAGTGACCAAAGAGGCCACGCATGTAGTAGTGGGCCCCTTGTTCGGTGCTTTGGGAACAACTCTAAAATGGCATACAACACGTGCGCTCCGTCTTTTTTATAGATAGGGTCAAGTGTGTAGTGAAGAATGTGCTGGATGGGTGTGGTGTGGGTGTATACCAGCCATGAGGGAGTGTGTGTGTCGATCTGACAACTATACCTGCAACTAAGAAATCACTACAATGGAAGTTTGGGACTTGTACTTTTGTTGTGTTTTCCTATTAGCGTAAGAGTGGCCTCCTTTTTTCTATGTGACGTTATAGAGTCAGCATGTATGTAGCCTTTTTTGTGATGCATTTTATTGTACAATGCGTTTCAAAAACTAGTTGTGGTAGGGTGCTTTTAAATTAAACTGTGTACTCAGCTTACGAGTTTGTTGAGTGTAGAAGTATACATTTTTTTTTCTATTTTGTATTCTATCATAATTGTGCTGACTTTTCTGCTTTAGAGTACAGTACTATATTATTTTATAAATAAGAAACTGTTGAAATCATGTTTTAAATTAGAATGGAAGCATTTAAGCTGCTCTCTGTGAGGAATAGCAATGCCGGCTCCCGCAGGAAGTGGGCAGTCGGCTGGGATCGTGGAGGCCTTGGGGCTGTTTCCACGGTCCGCAATGTTACATTTGAGCCTCGGCAGATTGGGTCCTCGGAAATTATAGAAAATAAGTGATAAAGGCTATATTTTAATATGGTAGATTTATTGTACGCGTACCAAGCACGTATTGACGACGTGCAGCTGGAATATTGGAATTCGTCCAGTAAGCGTACATAAGCAAGAAAAATAAAAATAATTTTAGATATTTATAAAGTGTATTCCTTTATGTTTTGTGTGGCTCTAAAAAGAGCCCTTGTGTTTATTGGGAGATGTTAGTACCTACAAGTAAGTACCGATGCAGAGTCTAAAGTTCATGAGGAAGACTCTGTTCCCCTCATCCGTAAAATGTACACCATCTCTCCTATAGATGTCATGCATATTGAAATGCAGATTGTTGTGGTAGATGGACCCCATTCGATAGTCTCAGAGAAAGGCAGAAACAGATTTATTCACATGTTTTGTAGCTTTTTCAATCTGTACACAATAGTGGTTGGACCAGTTCCATTTCTGCCTTTGGCATATATTAGAATAGACAAAGGCAGTTTTGGGGAAAAGTGCCGTCAATTCTCTTAAGGTGTCCTTCATAAGCATTTCCAGACCTACCCCAATCAAAGTGCCTAGGTCATTGCCACCACAGTGCACAATTATGAGGTCAGGATGTTGGAGATGTAAAAAGAATTTCACTAAAAGCATCAATTGATGCCACTTTAATCCTCTCTGTCCAATCCATTTAATGTCTACATTTGGTAAACGTAGGTCTTTGTGAATTATTTTTTGCTGTGCGTACCTTTGACTCCAGAAAATATGGCTGTGCCCCACAATTCACACTGTAAGCATTTTGAAGAGAGGTCTGGATGCACTCTGATGGTCTCTGTAAATGAAATGGCAGTTTGAAAAGTAAAATTTTTCTAAAATGGTGGACAACATGCAGTTTTGAAAAAAGAAAAGAAATGATTGGATGTTTGACAACATTTTACAGAAAACTAGGGTGCATGTTTCTGTTTTTTGAAAGCCTTATTGTAATTGGTTAAGAAAAACTGATAGAACAGACCATTACATAAGATAAGGTGGTATATTCTCAAGTCAAGCATACTTGCTGTTTTAATTTGCAACAATGTATGATGAACTTTTAACTTGTGTGTTGAGTTAGGTGTTCTCTGAAGTGTTTCTATGGTAACTGGCAGATTGTGGAATCGGGGAAGGGTTGAAAGTTTTGTCAGTTGGAAAGGGTGCAAAAGTTCAAGCAATATAAAAGTGTGTTTCTTTTTAAATTTAATTTGGGAATAAATGTGATTTTTTATTTATTTGTATATGTGTGTAGATTGAGTGTGTAGATTAATCGGAAAAGTTTGCTATTTGCTATAGGACTTCCTGATCCCGTAGGACTGCTTAGGGGGATTTACAATGATCCCCAAGGTCAAAATCTTTGATGGCCTTTGTTGAGCCTTTGAAGCAGGGCACGGAACGAAACTCATTTTATTAATGTAATTGTTTACTTACCTGCAATCATCCAGATTCCATAGTTTATCACCCCCCACCCTGCCCCTCCCCCACCCCGCCTACCTGCCCCACTGCAACTCCCTCCACGGGCCGCGGCTGAAAGACGCAGTAGCCATCTAGTCATTTACAACAGACTTGTGGGGAATCCTTGCTGAGGCGCGCGCTCACTAACGAGTGGGCACTTCACCGAAGACGTTCCGGAGTTCAGACTCTTTTTCATTTGCTCCTTAGACATTCCTGAAGAGAAAGTGCAAATATTTCTGAGAGAGTAATAGAACGTTGTATGACAAGTTAGTGAGTAAGTAAACTTACCTGACATTATAGACAATATTGAATGTATTCAGTCAATGTATTTTCTATAACTTAAAAAAAGAAATGATAACATTCGTGTTAAGCAAGGTCTCAAGGGAAAAGAACATATTGAGTAACGAATAGTAGACAGACTTTTGAATTAGGAAGGAACATTAGTGAAAACACAAGATATTCAAGGATTGATAGAATAGATAACAAGCAACTGCATAAAAAAGGTTAGTAGAAGAACACAAGGAAATTAATAATATAAAAATTAACAACAAACTGAGAGGGCTAGGTTAATGAATGTTAGGTAATTATAGGTTATAAGCAGTGAGAAAAATAAAGAACCGCAAGCTACAAGGTTGCAGATAAATACTAGAGGGGAGGCTAGTTCGAAAGTCGTAGGGGTAGGTAATTAGTAAGGTTAGACTAAGTTATAGATGAGGAATAGAGATAGAGTAAACACATGAAGTATTCAGAAAGTAGTGTGATAATGATGTCTAAATATACACAGATGCATAGTGTTATTCTGGACAATGAATAGTATATTTTGCATTTTAGTAAGACATATTTAGTATTTTGGAATGGGTAAATTCAATAGACATATTCTACATTTTTTAGTAGTGTATTTTACTATAATAGCCTGAGTATTTTCCTATAGTCATAAGGAGAGACTTGTTTCAAAATTAAAGAAAAGCTAAGAACAGGATATCCTAAGTAATTATATTTATATAACTTTGCAAAGGACTAAAACTCTACTAATGGAATGTTATTAGATAATAGTATTTATATTGAATTTTTTGTAGTCCAAAATAGGTGAAACTGGTAGTTTTGTATTATATATTACGAAAAGTGATAACATTAACTGTTTATATTTTTATACGAGGATCAAAAAAAAAAGGAAAAATTATGGAAAGAGAACATACTCAGGAGATTTTGGATATTATCTTGAGTATAATTGAAGAAGTATTCGTACCTCTCACAGGCAATGACAGTGAAAAAGGGGAAATTAGTGCTGCAGACGTTAGGTGTGATTTTGAAGATGAAAGCTTTGATGGAGATTTTCTGGAAGTATTAAATTATGTTGAAAGTTTAGAACACAATAATTGAGAAACTGCTAACGAGAGAATTGATCTGAATGACATATCTGATTAACTTCTTTTGGAATGTGTTAAATTATGAGATGTTAATATAATACATTTATCGTTTAAAAATATTTTTTTTGCATTATCTACTAATGTTTTCATTGTACTAAAAGTGAAGCACTTATAGATTCAGCTATATATTCTTTAAATGTTTGTATTGATTTAAAATATGCAAAGTGGGTCTGAGGGAATGGATTGCTTAAAATCCGTATGGAGTATACATGCAGTCTTGTATGCACCCGCAAACTTCTTTTTTATGCCTTCAATTCCCCAGTCTGTATCCTTAGACTTCCTCCAAACACTCTGACACCGCTGTTTTAGTATTGTAGTGAGCCAGTCAGCAGTATGTTCTTTTCCATTGTACCGTGGTAAAGCTGAAGCTGTAATAAATTTAGTGAGGAACTTTCTTTGCAGAAGTGTAATGATCCAGTTAGTATCTAGATACTCATGGATTAAAAGAGGCTTTAGTCCATTGGTTGTTTCAAACCTCTGTAGACTGTGCATGCACTGTTCTATGCACGAGGAAACTTATGTTTCATATGTTCAATTCCTCAATGTGTATCCTTATAATTGCAGCAAACATTCTCACATTACTGTTTGAATATTGTAGTGAGCCATTCAGCAGTATGTGTTTATCTGTATACTGTGGTAAAACTGAGGCTGTTATAAATTCAATCAGGTTCTTTCCTTGCAGAACTGTAATCATCCACTCACTACCTAAGTACTCATACATTAAAATAGGCCTTAGGGCATAGACTGCTTCAAACCCTTATAGACGATGTATGCAGTCTTCTATATACTTGCAAATTTGTCTTTTATACGTTCAATTTACCAGTTTGTATCCTTCCACTTCCACCAAACACTCTGTCTCTGTTGTTTTAGTTTTGTAGTGACTCATTCATCGGTATGTAGTAATCTATTCACTATATTAAAATACTGATGGGCACGTATACAATAACTGGCATATCCCCAGGAAGATGTCAGTTATTGTGCTCCATGACACCACCACCATGGATGTGCCGTATTTACAATGCGGTGTACCATGGGACAAAAATGGCACATATATATGATGTATCTGTGCTGTAAAGGTGGTGCATTGTTTGGGTTATGTTGCAAGTGCAACGCATCTGCAGCAATGCTCTGGGGGCCCTATGCTCAGACTGGTGTGTCAATCCTTACAGCTGCTTCAAGGTAGTGCAGGGTTTTGACACAGCATGAGCCCAAAAGTGACAAAGTGAAATCTTGTAGATTTCCATCAACCACTTTTAGGAGGTGTTCCTACACCACCACATGTAGGAATTTCTTCTTCTGGTACAGGGATTTACAATGTGACGCACCTCCCAGATACATCACATTCTAAATAACACATACCATGGCGCATCTTTTGCACCACCACTTCATCAGAAAAGTGATGCAATGGCGGTGTAAAAAAAGCACAAGGGTGTTGTAAATCTGCCTCTAACAAACACTCCGAGGCAGTTTCACTAGCAGTGCATTCTTTTTGAATTTACGTTTGTTATTATTTTACATTAAAAATATGAAATGTAACTTTAAAAAAAAGTATTTATAATGAAAATGTAGGAAATTACTATAAAAAGAAAGAAATATAATAATTAGTACATTTTAAAATAATCATTTACAAAACCTTAGAAATTCACTGAAAAAAACCATAGGTTTCAGCCACGTTATAGTTAGGAATTAGCATTTAAAAAACCTTAGGGGGACGTGGCCAAGATGGCGGGCTGAGAGGACGCTCTTGCCGTGAGCTCCCGAGTCCCCAGTGACCCTGCGCCCCCTTGTACCGCCGATCTTCCCCCGGATCGAGCGGATAAAACGCTCAGAGAAGTCGACGGTGCAGTGGAGCAGCCCGAAGCCTCCGGTGAACTTGCTGTAGCGGCGGCGCTGCGCCGGAGCCGTCCCGAAGACGAGGGCCGGCTGCAGTGCCAACGAGGCTCCGAAGAGCCGCCAGCCACGAACCGAAGGAGGTCCAGTAGGGAGTTTCGGAGACACAGCGTGACCCGGCGGCCCACAGTCGCTCCTATTGCAGGCCTCCGGCGAGGTCCAGACGCAGAAGCGCGCAGCGGAACGGAGGCGAGTCACCCGGAGTGCGACGGGGGCGGAGCCGGCAGGAGGCAGCTACGCCAGACCGGGGATCAGGTAGGCCGTGAGGCCTGTGTCGTCGGGGCTGCCCCCGGACCCCCGCCCTGAGTTCCGACCGGCCAGCAGTAGACGAGTGGTGGCCGCGAGGAGTCCAAAGGTACCCCACTTCCCACATCCACGGGGTCTGACGCTCGCCCAGCCCCACCTTATGAGTGAACTTCCATACCGGGCCTGTGGCGCGAAGTAGGCGCGCGAACCCGAGGCCCGAGTTGGAGATGGGCCCCTGCCTTCTCACCCACCCCCACTTGGAATTGGGGCCAAGTTGTTGGGACGGAGGACACTGGAAGAGGGCCCTGGAAGACTCAGACCACCCCTGGGCACGGCAGAGACCAGTACGGTGATCGCGGTGACGAGTAGTGACCAGAAGGGGGACCAGCTTGTGGCGCCTTTCGCTGTAGCACGAAGGGGTGCAGTCCCGATCCCGACAGAAGTGAAGTACCATCGGCCCGGGGTGGAGGTTGGTGCCCGAACTCTGTAGTGGCAGGCCCTCGGAGAAGACGCGGATTACCCTATTGTCGCTGCAACGACCTACTTATTCCAGCCCTGTGACGCAGCTGGAGGGACCTGAACTTGGAGGCGACCAGCCGGGCTCCTACTTGAATTGGCGCCCTCGAGGCCCAAAAAACCGCTGGTAGGCCTTGCACAGAGGAGCGCCACTCCTGGGGAGGCTTCTGTGTGGGTCTTGGCCCCTACACCATCATATTGCGCAGAACTTTGTAAGTGCCTCCCCTCTTGCAACGCGTCTCCACCTCCACGATGTCGAACGCCAGAGGGGGAAAGAAGGGGGACCGGACCTTGACAGAAAAGCTGAGCAGGGGCACCCCGAGACAGGACAGAAGTCAACCAGCCCCGAGTCCCCCGACCAGCTCTCGAGGTGCGGAGGGAGGGGAGCCTCCGGTAACCAGATCTTTCCTGGAATCACTGTTCAGCTCTCTTAGGGAGGACTTCCAGATGCTGAAGCAAGAGGTGGCCGGGGAAGTCCGAGAAGTCTGGAGAGAGGTTGACTCCCTGGGGGAAAGAGTGAACACTGTCGAGGAAGCTGGTCACTCCAGAGATGAGGAGATCACACACCTACAGCAGGAGGTCCTGAGCTCAGGGATCAGCAGATCGACCTCCAGGCCCATGCCGAGGACCTTGAAAACAGGTCTAGGCGCAATAACATCTGGGTCCGTGGCGTTCCATCTAGAGAAGAGGAAGAGGATGTGGCCGCCTACCTGAGGGAACTATTTCGCGAAATACTGGGCGAAGCAGGAGATTTCCCTGTCCGAATTGACAGAGCACACAGGGTGGGCCTACCACGACGGACCCAGGCACCACCCCCAGACATTCTGGCCTTTCTGCCGGACTTTCCTCTGAAGGAACGGATTATCCGGGAGGCCCGGCGACAGCAACCCCTACGTTTCCGAGGCCATCCAGTGGCCCTGTATCAGGACTTGTCAACAATAACACTACAAAAAAGTTAGGCCTTCAAAATAGCTACGGACTTTTTAAGAGAACATGAAACGCAGTACTCCTGGGGCCATCCTTTTCGGCTCATCTTCCGGTGGAATGGGACTCTGCACCAGCTCCGATCCTTCCAGGACGTTTGCTGGGTGCTGGGAATTACTGCAACAGATGAAGACACTCCAACGCCTCGTCATAGACGCTGCACAAGGGACGGCTGGCAGTCGATCAGGGGACGGCGATCCCCACCTCCGCCCACGAGACCCGACTCACCTACAGTCCGGGCAGAAATGAACAGCGCCATACAGGAGGCGTCCAGAAACACGTCGATGGGTGATGTGGCCTTGACGGCTTGAACGTACTCCGGGGGTAGATTACAGTAGACTCATCTTCATTGCAGGTGCGAGGGTTCCGGGGATGAGGGGCGGCGGGAGGGAAGGGGTTGTGGCTGGACGTCCACTTACATAACTTTCCACTGACTTGTCCATTACGGACCAGACTGGGACAATGGGGTTCTTTGAACGGTTGGGTGTGAAGGGGGTGGGTGTGGGAGTTGATTTGGGGGGTTCGGGGTTCGGGCAGTTGCACAGAAGAGGGGATGGTGGGGTGGAGTTGGGTTGGAGGGGGAAAGTGGGGGGGAGGGAAACGGGGACCGTACTGTGCTGTAGTACCATTTGCTTTCACCGCATGCCACTTTCACACATTGTTGACCTTGAGGCTTCCCCCACAGGGCCGACCCCGCCTCGCTAAGCACTGCCTGTATCCTCCTCATTTATGGCCCTTAAGATTGTAACCTTGAACGTGAAGGGGCTGAATAACCCAGTCAAACGAAAGGCAGTATTGTCCCTGCTTGCTGATACCCAGGCAGACCCACCTCCTAGCCAAAGACTGTCACAGACTGCGGACACCGAAATTCCCCACGCAGTTCTTCTCCTCCAATAACTCCAAAACGGCGGGGGTTGCAATTATGGTGTCTAGGAAGTTTAAAGGGGAGATTCTGCATAAGGTGGCTGAACAGAGAGGGAGGCTCCTAGCTTACAGGGTCAAAGTGGGAGGTCTGGTGTTCACTATAGGCTCGATATATAGCCCCAACGACCATCAGGAACAGTTTCTGCACAAGGCCCTGGAGGAGGTGGGGACCACTGCGGATAGGCATATTGTCCTTGGGGGAGACCTGAATATGGTCTTTGACGCATCCTTAGATAGGTCGACGCAGAGACGCCTACAGTCAGGGGAATTCTCGCAATTGACCAGGTTCCACTTGGAAGATCTTGATCTACATGATCTGTGGTGACGCCTCCACCCTACGGCCCGGGCCTATTCATACTACTCACATGCCCATAAATCCTACGCGAGGCTGGATCATCTCCTGGTGACGGGTCCGGTCTGCGAGCTAGCCACGGCCTCTGATGTAGGGGTCCTTTCCATATTGGATCATGCCCCGGTGGTGGGCACTTTCCGCCTCCCCCCTGTATCTCCCTTGCGAGGGGTCTGGCGTCTCAGAGACACCCTACTACACAAGCAGTCAGTATTAAAACGTATACGCGACTCGATTGCTGAATACCGACGACACAACGATAATAACGACACCACTCGAGCGACGCAATGGGCCGCCTTGAAGGCAGTACTCCGCGGCGAGCTTATCGTGATTTCCTCAGCGGAGAATAAGGAACGACAACTAAAATGTGACGAACTTACGAGCAAGGTGAGGGAGCTGGAACAGGTGCACCAAAGAACAGGGGGCCCCCCGAGTATGGAGGCAACTTAAAGCCGCCCGGAAACTCCTGTCCGCACTAGACATGGATAGGGCGGAATATGCGGTGCTATGCCTGAAACACAAGTACTACACTGGCGGTGACAGGTGTGGCCGTCTCCTTGCGAATAAACTTTGCATACTGCACCAGAAACACCGGGTGAAAGAGCTGTTGGTTCCCGGCGGGGGAACGGCCACAGAGGACGACCAGATTGCGGACGGCTTCCGTCGGTATTACGCCGATCTCTACACGGGTGTGCCCCCCTCGGCGCAAGCCGAGGCTGACTATCTGGAATCGGTCGTTCTCCCCTCCCTTACCTCGGAACAGGCCCAGCACTTGGAACGGGAGATCAGGATCGAAGAGGTGATCACGGCTATTTCCCGACTCAAACATGGGAAGGCCCTGGGACCTGATGGTACACCCCTCTCTTCTACAAAACATTCTGCCAAGACTTGGCGCCGCTGTTGACACGCCTCTTCAATTCGTTCTCTGAGCCGGGGGCTATCCCTCCGGACTTACTCCAGGCGACAGTGTCGGTGATCCCCAAGCCGGGCAAGGACCGGACTGAGTGCAGCTCCTACCGACCGATCTCGCTCCTGAACGTGGACCTCAAGCTGTACACCAGGGTCCTCGCGGCGTGTCTGGCACTCCACCTGCCGGGGCTGGTGGACCCGGATCAAGCGGGGTTTGTTCCCTGTAGGCAGACGGTCGACAATACCAAACGGGTAGTCCATATACTGGAGAAGGCCTCCCGGGTCCCCGGAGAACTTATGCTTCTCTCCATAGACGCGGAGAAAGCGTTTGATCGGGTGCACTGGCCCTACCTAGAGAAGGTGCTGTGTAAGCTGGGGGTGGGGGAGAGGTTTCGACACCTGATATTCAACTGCTATAGATTCCAATCTGCAGTGGTGAGAGTGAATGGTTGCAGCTCCCGAAAGTTCGTGATAGAGAGGGGCACCAGACAAGGGTGCCTGCTGTCCCCGCTCCTCTTTGCCCTCTATATGGAGCCATTTGCTCAGAGGATTCGTCAGAACCCTGACGTGATGGGCATCCGAATGGGGGAGTTTGTTCACACCCTTAGTCTCTACGCAGACAATGTGATATTGACACTTGATGATCCTAGAAAGTCGCTCCCTGCTTGCATCACCGAGTTGGAAACCTTCGCCACGGTGGCGGGCTTTAAAGTGAACTTGGGGAAATCGGCAGCCCTTGATATCTCGCTATCTACCACCATGAGAACTGAGCTACAGAGACTCTTCCCCCTGAGCTGGTCTAGGGATCTGGTGCCCTATCTGGGCATCCTTCTGGCGCCCTCTATTCCTGCCATGGTAATAGCCAATTACACGGCCTTAGGCAAAAAAATCAAGGAAGAATTGACCCGCTGGGACAAAGGAACGCTATCGCAGCTGGGCAGAATAGCCGCAGTGAAAATGACCCTCCTACCGCAAGTCCTATATCTCTTTCGGGCCCTCCCGCTTCAGCCCCCTAAGGGGTGGTTTAGACAGGCCCAGACGGATATCGCACACTTCGTATGGCAGGGCCGCAAACCCAGGCTCAAGAGAGCCTTGTCCATGCTGGTGCCTGAGTCCGGGGGTCTCGGCATACCGGACCTGCACAAATATTTTCAGGCGGCGCAACTACGATATCTGGTGAAGTGGAGCAGGTGGGAATCTGACAAACATTGGTTATTCCAGGATCAGGCGGTGGCGGGCAGAACGCTCCCAACCTTTATGCGTCCTTCGTCGCGCGGGTCCCACTTCAGGTGTGGGATACCGTGAACAGTAAACATGAACTCACCACCTTCCCATCTCCGTTTACGCCGATAGTTGAGAACCCAGACTTCAGGCCCGGTATGGAGCCCGGAGCTTTCGCGCTCTGGCGAGCGACTCGATGCTCTGCACTATTTCACATGTATGGCCCGGAGAACGCCATACCCTTCCAGGACCTTCGACGGGAGTTCAACCTGCCTGAGACGGAGCGCATGAGATACATGCAGGCGCGTCACTGGGCACTCCAACCGCAGGTGCGCGACCTAGCAGACCGAAAGCTCATGCCTTATGAGCGATGGCTGGTGACGCGTACCTCAGACGCCAAGCTCATCTCAGATCTCTATAAGCTCCTGCAGCCCCCCCCTTTCCACATCTACAATCCCGGACGGGAGCGCTGGGAACAGGAGCTGGGAAGGCCGCTGAGCCACACTGACTGGGATCACATTTCCTACCGAGCACGACACTCTGCTTACCACACTGGGCTCACTGAAACGTTCACCAAGCTATCCACCTACTGGTATTACACTCCCGAAAGATTGCACAAAATTAATCATAACACTACACAGACCTGTTGGCGAGACTGTGGACAGATTGACACACTTACTCATGTCCTATGGGAATGCCCTTTATTGAGTCCCTATTGGGAGGAGGTGTTGGAGGAGGTAGACCGATGCTTCGAAATCGAATTGCCCCGCTTCCCTGCCTATGTCCTGCTAGGTTTGCCCAACGGCCTGATGTATCCCCTGAGATCTAAGAAAGGTAGACAGATAGCGATTGCATTGGGCTCGGTGATCCAGAACATACTTATTCACGGCGTACTACCTCGCTTTCAACTGCTGTTGGTTGGTTACACCGGTTGTGGCATGTCCTGGGAATGGAAAAGATGTCCCTTATGGTGGCGGGAGAGGTGGACACATTTGAGGAGTTGTGGTTGCCATTCCATACATTGTTACAATCAGAATTCAAGGAGATCACCTGTCCCAGATACCTCAAACTGCTACGGCTGACATCCCCGGCAGCAATACTCAGGAAGAAAGTAAAGCGGAAGGGGTGGACGTACCGCAGAGTTGGAGAAGTGCGGCGTCCTTAGCACAGTACGGAGGGTGGGGGGGGTTCGGCAAAATGATGTGAGGGGGGGAGTTGGGTAAGAGGGAATTGGTTTTTGGGATTGTCTCGCCTGCATGTGCACCTGACATAAGGAACTGAGAAATGTTGGACCTAACGCACTGCATTTGCAGGTTGCGCCCCTATAGCGAACTATTTGCACTACCCCTTTCGTTTGTATTGTTTCTTTTTTCAATGATGCAATAAAATACTTTAAACCTAAAAAACCTTAGAAATTCACTTAAAAAGCCATAGGTTTCACACACGTTATAGTTAGGAATTAGCATTTAAAAAACCTTAGAAATTCACACAAAAAACATAGGTTTCACACATGTTATAGTTAGCTGGACATTTCACTCATACAAAACCATTGAAATTCCCCCATTATAGTTAGTTCAGCTAACTATAACTCACGCGCCCGCAATGCACTGCTGATGACGTCATATATTACAACACTCATGACATGGTCAGTGACATCACTCATGACATCACTGATGACATCTCAAATGACATGGGTATACCTTTGGTATTGTTAAACCAATGTTCATTATATTTTACCCAAAAATAACTAAGGTAGGTTCTGGTTGTCATGGGTAGTTTGGCAGAGATCCACGCAGGGGGACCGAGAACTTGGGGCAGGAAATAAGGTTGTATTTGCAATGTTAATTCCCATAGGAACCTTTAGGCATACCTACAGCCCAGACTGTTGAACAGACTTACACCAAATTTGGCAGAGAGGTAGATGTCGGTTCAGGAAAGTGAGTTTTGCTTATTTGTTGTGAAATTTAAGTTTAAAATTATAGTGATATCTCTGGCCTCGGATATTTTGCTGTGGTTTCACGAGTATTCGCAATTGCAAACGTCAACAGGATTGCTCTGACTTGCTAGACACAACCTGAACAGAAAGTTGTGCTGTCATTTTATCTATCAGGAGTGGTTCCCAGGGCTGAAAATGTGTGTGAACGGCCACATAAGAGGTCAGGGTGTAAATACTCTGACCCCATGGTTGAGAAATGGGGGTGTTAGTGACACATGTTATGTGTCCAAAATGGATTTTTTCAATTGTGCGCAATATTTGTGATGAGGACACGATGCCAGCACAGCCCCTGTGTATCATCCCAGGGACATCCCGTCTATCAATGTCATCACAAATATTGGTGAAAATATAAAAAATATATCAGCGAATCATTAATACACGTTGTTATAGAGATATTGAGATTTTGATAAATATTTTATTTAGTTATTTATTTAGCGAGATATCTGCTGTGATGGTTAGTACCATTCATATTGTTATAATGTTTTAACGTCTTCCGTGCGGATGACGACCTCAGCTCATCATGAGTCACGGTGCCGCTGTTCTCATGATGAGCTGAGCTCGTCATGACACGTGTTACGCTCCCACGCAGGGATAATTCCCCCACTGTGCTAAGCGTTCTATGAAAACGGGCGTGGTCATGACGAGTTCAGCTCGTCATGAGCACAGCGCAACCATGCGGCGTGACAAGCTGAGCTCGTCATGAGCACCGCGGCGCTGTGCGTGTCCCCCCTCTCCCAGCACAGCGGGGGAATTAGCCCTGCTGGGAAGGGGTTAATATAGTGGTGGGTATTAAATTCTTGCTTTTGCTTTCAACTTTCACAATGTAACCAATTGGATCATGATTACGAACGTCATTGCGATCTCCAGCCTCACCTTGAAAATGGAAAAAAAGGTTTAAGAGATGATTGTTCTAGAACTTTATTTGCAAACCTACAATTTCCTGCTTCCATCTTTTCACTGGCGACAAGAGTTACCCATGAACATTTCTGCGCAAGGGGCAAATGCTGGATCCAAATGCTGGATCCAACCTTTGCCAAATATATCAGAAATGCTCACTGCAATGGGTGGGGGAAGTGTATTTAGTGTATGTCAGCAGCTTATCATCAAATAGATCTTGATGAGAAATCTAGACACCTGACGTCATTTGTAACCCCGTTGGGTGCATTCCGTTACTGTCGAATGCCGTTTGGCCTGGCATCGGCATCAGCGGTTTTTCAAAGGGTCATGCAAAAAGTGTTGCATGGGTTGAAAGATGTCCTCTGTTTTCAAGATGATGTACTTATTGTAGGGAAGGATTATGATCATCATGATCGAGTAATAGAAAATGTTTTGCGTTGCATGCGACTAAATGGTTTGACAATTAAGAAGGAAAAATGTCAATTGAGAAGAGATGTAGTGTGCTATCTAGGTCATGAGATCTCTTAGCATGGAATTAGACCAAAAAAAAGTATTGTTTTGGCTATCAAAGAAGCACCTACTCCAAAAAACAAGAAGCAACTTAATGGTTTTTTGGGTTTAGCAGAGTACTGTTCAAAATTTGTGAAAAAATGTACAGACATTGTTGAACCTTTGCGATTATTAATGAAAACCGGAGTAGAGTTTGCCTGGAGTGAGGTTTCCGAAAAGGCTTTTGGAGAAGTGAAAGAGGGGATTTTATCTGCCCCTTGTTTAGGACATTTTGATGTTAAAGCAAAAACGTATGTCACACCTGATGCCAGTGCTGTGGGTATCTGTAACGACAGGGTAATTTTAGTCTATTTTCAGACTAGTGGTGACTATAATCCACTACCATCTCAGTCCTAGTTGCATTTGCGTTCATTTGTAGGGTTAACTATGCGCTTTGACAGGGTTTAGTGCCTTTTTCCGTTTTCTTGGGCCTACAGGTAGAGACAAGCCATTTTGTATTTCTGCCTCGACTGTCCGAGGCGCTTGCAGGGTAAAGGTAGTGTTTAGAATTCATCCTGTTATTCGCTTGAGAGGAACCGGTCAAGACTGGCCCTTATCAACGGAATGTGTTCGTCTCCACGGCTCTAGACGCAATACGCAGGTGGCCACTGTGGAAGGCGGAGGGAGCCGGGGACTGGTACAGGAGTTTGGTGGGAGTCGGCCTAATACCAGAATTTTCCCTAGAGAAAGTGAGCTCTATATTATCAAGGAGCAAGTAGAGAGGAGAGAGAGAGTAGCGTGTGGAGTGGATCGAAGAAGTTGGTACAAAGGCTGGTGCATGGAGATTGATACCATCATCTAATTGAAATCCTGAAACGGAGAAGGATAGTGATTGAGAATCCTGTAGTGACATCATACAGGAGTGGCAGAGACTAAGTACAGAAGAGGGTTTGAGTACTTCGGAACCATGGCAGCGTAAATGAGGCGTTGCGGTGCAGACATGTATTCGTGAGCCATAGAGGGAGAGCAGAGTCCCGAGTACATTGAAGACAAAGCGAGAGAGAGAGGGATCAGCTCCGCTGCTGAAATGGAAAGACACACGTCTAAGGTGAGGCATTCTGAGCTTAGTATAGAATATATCTAACCATTCATTTCTATCCCCCTTTAGGTTATAGGTAGCGACTAACTAAATTCATGTGTCTTTTGCTCATTCTGTCATGCATGATTGTAGAATAAAGATTTAATGATAAATATCTTTGAATGTTGTTTTTATGAATGAGATTGACCTATCCTTTTAACCAGGTGCTGAGATACAGAAGGATGGGATATGCCCTTCTGCAAAGGTAACTGATGATGAGGGGAGAGTGTGAACTTCATTTGGGAAATAACTCTTAAAGATGAATCCCCATTAGTGTCCCCATTAGTGTATATCGTTGGGTGACGTTAAAGATATTGTCGGGTGACGGTAAAGATATCGTCGGGTAAAGATATCGTCGGGTGACATTAAAGATATCGTCGGGGGACGTAAAGACACAGTCTTACGGGACTATAAATATAGAGACAGTCTTACGGGACTATAAATGTGAGTAAAGAATATAAAGTGAAGGAACTATAGGATAAGATATGGAATCCATTAGATGTTAGTGGTATCTTTGATTATATAGGCTTGTAAATAGCTTCTTTTCACTTTCTCAGGTGAGTATTCTGGATATCTTGTAAATAGTGGCCTGCGAAGAGTGTTGTTACGTGACGACTGGGTTAGCCACGGTTGGAGAGCTGCCTGTTCTGAGAATCTGGTGTTACAGTATCAGGCAGTGTTGTCTCAGGTAAAGGATGGTGAAGAGAAGGTAATTGGATTTGCATCCAGGAGATTACAAAATGCAGAAACATCATACTCTGTAATAGAAAAGGAGGCTTTAGTGTGTTGCTGGGGAATTAAACATTTCAAGTATTTTGTTTGGGGTATTTCTTTTAAACTTTGCACGGATCACAAACCCCTTGTACACTTATTTAAAGGGGGGAAAGGACTAGAAGGGAGTGTAACTCCGAGAATTTCAAGGTGGATTCTTTCTGTACTAGAGTATAATTTTGAGATTGAATATTTGAAGGGATTGAAAAACATTGTCGCAGCTTGTTTATCAAGGATGCCTATTGAAATGAGTAGTGAAGAGTCTGAAGTTGTGGAAGATTTGATTTGTTACACAGAAGAACAAGCTTTTGATAAGGAAGAATGGAATGCAGCAATGTTGAAAGAAATCGTCCTGAGGGTATCTAATGGTTGGAATAGTGATTCTAATCTCGATGTGTCTTTCAAAGGGTTCAAGAATGTGGAAGAAGAGTTGAATGTAAGAGAAGGGAAGTTATGGAGGAGGGATAAATTGGTACCACCGGAAGGTCTTAAAGCAAGGATTATTAATATTGCTCACGAAGGTCATTTGGGCAGAAAAAAGACTAAAAGACGCATTTGTCAGTCTTTTTGGTGGCCAAAATTAGACAAGGATGTTGAAGACATTGTCATGGATTGCTATGCTTGTGCTGCAAGCGACAAGACTAAGGTTGTTCGTCAACCACCCCTTTCTTGTATTAAGTTTCCTGCTCATCCTTGGGAAAGAGTTGCAATAGATTTTCTAGGACCCATTTCAAGGTTAGGGACAAATTGTAAATTTCTAATGGTTTTGGTAGACTACCATTCAAAATGGTTTGTTGTGGAAACTGTAAATAGTATTGTGTCTGAGAAAGTGATAACATTTTTCGAGAATGTTTTCTTGAATGAAGGGATTCCCAAGATTTTAGTATCGGATAATGGTCCTCAGCTGGTTTCTAGGGCAATGCAAGATTTTCTTCACAGCAAGGGTGTGAAACATGAAAATATTGCTATGTTCAGACCTCAAGCAAATGGTTTGGTGGAGAGAATTAATAGGTTAATTATGGACAACATTCAACTTTCTTTGTGTAATGGGTTGTCATGGTCGGATGAGTTGAAAAAAGTAATATGGTCTTACAGAGTGACGCCTCATTCTGTGACTGGTGTCTCACCTTTTGTATCGTTGAAAGGAAGGGAGCCAGGATTCAAAGAAATACCTGGTTGGTTAAAAGAGAAGGAATGTGTGTGGGTGGATCGTGAGAGGATAAGTAGTAGTGTTTGGAATCAGCAAGTGGCTGCTGCTCATCGTTATAATCAAATGAGAAGTGTCAGGTTCCCTACTATCAAAGTGGGTGACTGGGTGGTTGTGAAACGTGGTGGAGTTGTTGCCAAAGGGGATAGCAATTTATCTAAACCTTTCAAAGTCAAGGAAGTAAAAAAAAGTGTGCTAGTTTTGAGTGATGGTTCTACTTGGAGCTATGGAAATATTTCTAAATGTCTTTCACCATCATTTCCATGTGATTGAGTACATTATTTTTCTTGTATACGTATAAGTATGTGTTTAGAGTTATTTAAACATATGCTTAGAGTTATTTAAATATGTATAACTATATGTTCAAAGTTATTTAAATATTGTAATGATTAATATGTACAGGGGAAGATGTGTAGAGATGTCTTTATTAGAATGTACATGTGTTGCTTGGTAACTTAGAATGTGATGATTAGAAAGCCTGTGTACTGGCAGAGTGAAGCTGGTGGATAGAGGAGCTGGAGTTTCCTATGCCTTATCTCCAATAAAGGACTTATATTTGCAAACCTACAATTTCCTGCTTCCATCTTTACACTATGTATATGTGTAGTGCTATGTTCAGAATGATTTTTTATACATATTATTTTTGGATGTTTTGGTGACCATTGAATGTCTGCTTTTGTTTTCCACTATCTTTGCGTGTTTGTGGCGTTTATGATTACCAATGTAATCTCCATCTATGGAGCCACCATGAAAAGATAAAAAATAGGTTTTAGGGATGGTTTTTGTAGAAACTCTCTACAAAAACATGATTTTAGAGAATACTGCAAGAAACCTTTAGTGTGTAAAACACTGTAGTATGTGTGGATATATGCGTTTTAGACTTTATGCGACATCCTGATTAACAACGGAAAATAGGTCTGAAAGAGGGCTTTTAAAGAAACTTAGTATAAATTTCTGAGTTAAACATGTTTTGAAACAAGTATGTATGTTGTAATATGTGTAGTGCAATTTTTGGAATGGATTTTTGTAATTAGTATTTCTGGATGTCCTGGTGGCTGCTATTCATGAGACCAGATGCAGAGTTTCAGGTTACTTAGAAACACCCTGTTGCCTTCATCTGGAAAGTGCACTCCATCGTTTCTATAAATTCCATGTATGTCAAAACACAGATTGTTGTTATACATACAGCAATACAATGGTCCCTGAGGAATGCAGAAACAGTTTTATTAACATGTGTCCTGGCTTTGAGAATCTGAGGACAGAATTGATTTGGCTACTTTCATTTCTGTCTTTGGCATACATTAGAGAACACAATGACAGTGTAAGGGAAAAGCGACATTTCTGAAAAAGTTTCTTTTATTAGGATTTGCAGCCCAACCCCAGTCAATGTGCCTAGGACATTGCCACCACAGTGCACAATCGTGAGGTGAGTTGCTTGGGAATCCACAAAGGATTTAACCAGAGCCAGCAACTTATGAAACTTTAACCCTCTCTGGCCAAACCAAATAACATGTACATTTGGCAAACCCAATCCCGGTCAATACCTCTCTTTTTTTTCAGCCTCTTTAGCCCAATAAATATAGCTGTGGCCCACAATCTATACACTAAGCATTTTAAAGTGAAGGAGCAATAGTATTGAGGAGAAGGCTGGAGCTGAATGAAGTAGTTTTCCAGAGGGAAAACAGTTAAAATTGAGGTTTTTAAAAAAAAACATATATTTCATTGGAAGCTGTTAGCAGGAAAGTGAATAAAATGAGGTAGTATGTTAGATCCCTTAGAAAGTAGTCTTATTATTGGCTGTTGTTTAAAAAAATAACTGTAACACAGCAGGCATATTCTTTTGAATCTGTGTAGCTGAGCACACCTGCTATGTCTCATTTTTAAGCAGCATGTTCCTTCTAGAATGTGCTGTGAACTTGTGAATTACTAGTTCCACTGGTTTGCTAGGTACACTGAGCTAAGAGTGCATTGGGGGTGTTAAAGAGACAGAACATATTTTTAAAGTTGATGAGTGATGACACAATTTAAGTATTGGCAGGTTTTAATTTCCAACTCAGGACTATGTAAAAAACAGCTGTGTAGTATTTGTGGAGTTATGAAATAGTCTTTTTTTTTATTAACCAGGAAAAGCAAGACGAAAAGCAAGAAGACATAAGGAATGAATACATAAATATTTGAATCAACCAATACCACTAGGAATAATGCCAGCTTTCCAGTTAGTAATTGGGCGCCAGAGTGCTTCCCCGCGCGCCCTAGATTTGACTCCTCTTGTTTCAAAAATAGCAATTTCGTATCTATAGACCGCTAGGAAACGAGCTAGCCACAACTGAAAACATGGCGGGTCAGCTTCTTTCCAGCGAGCGGACAGAATTAACCTTAATACCGCTGTGCCTATAAAGAATAATCTTTCTTCAGATTTTGTTAAATTTAAAGAATATTCATGACCTAGTAAAAACAAAGTTTCTGATTCTGGTATTTTATGGCTAAATACCTCTTCCCAAAAGGATAATATCATGTTTTTGATCAACATCAAATCGGGGCAATTATAAAACATATGAATAAGGGTTGCCGGCCCTTGGGTACATCTAGGACATAAATCATTCTCACGTTTACCCCACGAAAACAATTTAGCAGGAGTAAAATAAAGATCAAATAAAGTTTTATAAAGTTGCGCTTTAAGATTGCTAGCCATAAATAACTTCTGGCTCATCTCTAACACTCTACCTATGTCTA
Source organism: Lissotriton vulgaris (assembly GCF_964263255.1). Taxonomy (NCBI): domain Eukaryota; kingdom Metazoa; phylum Chordata; class Amphibia; order Caudata; family Salamandridae; genus Lissotriton; species Lissotriton vulgaris. The sequence goes on from NC_141693.1 coordinate 490,131,250, forward strand.
CATTAGGATTGTTTAATTTTGTTACCCATTTATTTTCAATTTTATCAAGATCATCGTGTTTCTTACTCAAGAGAATATTATACAAGGTTCCTATCCTAGTGTTTATTCTAGGTATAGCATCCATAATTTCAATTTTAGAAAGACAGATTAGGGACTCTTTGGCCTTTAATTTAGCAAATATCTGCGCAAATTTAAAAAAATCTCCATTTGGTAAATTATATTTTACTTTCAAATCAAAAAAGGTGGTATCAAAGTCATTTATTAAGAACTCACCAATTGTTCTGATTCCCAAATTGTCTCATTTCCTTACGAAAGGAACGAGATCCTGTCCTTGAATGGCATTAGAGTGCCAGAGCGGCGTATATTGGTTAATCTTCCCAATATGCATATATTTGGCCACTTTTTTCCAAATTCTCCATGCACTAGCTATAACTTCTCCCTTAAATCCTTATAATTCCTTGCCTCAGTCTTCCATAAGAGTAAGCCCTTAGCCTCCTGACCTAAAAGGAGCTCATATATTGAGGGTTTTTCTCCAAAGCCTTCCGGGCTCTCTAGACTAGAACCACTAATCATGCGAGTAAGCTGTTTTAAAAAGGCTGCCCAGTGATAGAGAGTTATGTTAGGTATAGTAAGGCCGCCTCTATCAAAAGGGAGTGATAATAATGTAAGTGATCTCCGAATCTTCCCATTTTGCCACATAAACTTTGATATAAGTGAATTAATCAGCACTAACGTTTTCTGATCAATGGCTAGCAGAATTGCCCGGAATAAATAGAGGCATCTGGGTAGCGTGTTCTTTTTTTAATATTTGGCTCTTCCTATAATGGAGAGATGGAGGCTATTAACCCTTTCGAAATCGTCCTTGATCTTGACAACTAGTGGATCAAAATTAGCTTTTGCTAATAACTTAGTATTTGCACAAAGAACAACTCCCAAATACGTGGCCTTTTCAGCTCTTCGTTGATCCGGACAGAAGGTATTATCGGTACACAGAATAACCGTTTTTCCTTTGTTAAGAGAATATCCCGAACAGCGCCAAAATTCCGTAGGCACTCTCTCTGTTTCACAAATAGCCTCGATCGGTTCAGATGTAGTAACCGCGATGTCATCGGCATAGGCCAATACTTTAGTTTCAAAGTAGCAACTAATAACAGGCTTAATAATGTTACTTTCTAATAATTTCAAAATAATGGGGTAATATATACAGAAAAAGCAGGGGCGAGCACGGACACCCCTGCCTAGTGCCCCTGGCAATGTTGATATATCCAGATATTGACCCTGCTGCTAGAATTTTTGCTTTGGGGTGGAGATACATTGATTTAATAGATTTAATGAATTTGGGGCCGAAATTATTGTGTTTCATAACTTCCCAGAGAAAGTCCCATGAGACGAGGTCAAAGGCTTTCTCAGCGTCGAGTAGGATCATCAACATTTGTCCCCCGTGGCAACCATGGCATCAAATAAGGCGATTACCCAACGGGTGTGTTCTGTAGTCCCTTTACCAGGAATAAAACCATGTTGCCACGGGGAGACAAGATGTTCAACGACCCCACTGAGTCTGAGAGCCAATACCTTTGCATATAATTTGTAGTCCGAATTAATCAGGGATATAGGACGATTAGAGGTTAGCTGTTCGGGGGATTTTCCCTTCTTTGGAAAAACAATTATGTTAGCCTCATCCCAAGAGGCTGGTGGAACACAATTACATTGAATCCCAAGAAATAAATCATATAAGATAGGACATAGTTGGTGGGTAAGAATCTTAAACAGATCAATCGGTAATTTGTCAGGGCCTGCTGCTTTACCAGATGACAATAATGATAAAGCAGCACCCACCTCTGCTAGTGTGATTTCTTTTTCAAGTTCTTCCTTGGTGGCATCATCCAGTAGCTTCACAGCCTCAGAATTAGTAAGAAAATTATCCAGATAATCTACTATATCCTTTTCGGTAGCTGGAGCTTCCTCCGAATGATAATACCTTTGAAATTGGTAGTTGATATCTGTCGTGTGGGTGAAAGTCTGCCCATTATCTACTATTGAGGAGATGCTATTCCTAAAAACTTTCTGACGTGTACAGAGTGCCCGCTGTCTACCCACTTTCTCCCCACTTTCATAAACTTGTTTACTGTGTGCTTGATATGTTTGGGCAGCTTTCTGACTAAGTATAGTGTTTAGTTCGGATTTCAGCACTGCTACCTGCATCATCAAATGCCTGGCTTCTTGTTTTTGTATAATTTTGGCAGTATGTTCTTCCTCAGTTTTAGCTAAGGCTGCAATTTTCAATTCATATTCTTTTTTTAAGATTTTTCCAGCTTTATTTTGGAAGCTAATGGTTTCCCCCCTTAGTGCAGATTTGTAGGTATCCCATACAATATTTCTTGACGCGCTAAAGCGATTCATGTTAAAAAATTCCTCAGTCCAGGTTTTAATATAATTGATGTATTCATTGTTAGATAGCAGCTTCCTATCAAAAGACCAAGAGCATTGTTGAGTAAGATTGGTATCGTAAGTAGTTAGCAATACTAAAGGATTAAGATCCGAGATTATTTTAGGTGGTTTGTTTATGCATGAATAAGGTGCTAAGTACCTGGAAGTAAAGATGTAATCGATCCGGACATGTTTTTGATGGGGGTGGGAAAAATACGTATAACCAGGGTAATTGGGATTGTTTTGTAACCATATATCAGTTAAGCCCAAGCTACATACCAGGCTTTTAACAGCGCAATATACCCTTGGTTTCTGACCCATATATTTCTGTTTTGGCGTTTGCGCCGTGAGTGATGGCAAAAGTGAAATGTTAAAATCGCCACAGAAAATTAGCGGGCCTTGCCACGTAGCTAATTCTGTTTCCAAGGTTTCTAATACTGCGGGGTCATCGTGATTTGATCCATAAACGGAGCAAACAATGATTCAGCTGGCCAGTTTAACGATTGCCCATCTTCCATGCACGTCAGACAGAAAGCGTATTCCCTGGCCAAAGCCGGGTTTCGCAAAAAATGCTACACCCCTGATATTCGAAGATTGGGATGATGTTATCAACAAGTTATACCCCTTGAGTTATGAAATAGTCAGTATATATTTATAGACACTACTTGTATCCTCAGAGAATTACCTGGGAACTACCTATGCACTCATTCAATCATCCAGGGAGTATTGATGTATTCAACCACAAACTGATGTATTTACAAGTTTTACTGAGGAATATATAGTCTTTTAGAACTATGTGGGGAATTATATATGCAACAGGGTCACACACTCTTTACAAGTTCTCTGAAGAATTAGTAAGCTGTATGGTTAGATATAGATTAAGGTGCAGATTTTTATATGCAGCATTTCCTAAAATTTAAATCTGATACAATTAAGTAGAAAAGTACTGAGACACTGAATACACCAGTGAATCAGAGGTTGAGAAGCACGCAAAAAGCTCTTATAGTGTGTTTCTGAATTTACAATGTTGAGGCACTGTATGTATTTCTGTACTTGGGTAATGCAGCGCAGAGCCGCCAGCCATATGGCTGCGCTGAGCTACATTAATTTCAGAGCACAGGGATTATTCATATTTACAACAATATGATGGATCCTGCACTGGTGCACAACTGGCTGTCATGCTGTCATGCTCCAATGGAGGCACCCTTACACCATGGTGCAGGAGTGCCTGTGTTGCTTGGACGATTGTTGTTGTGCAGGAAGGCACACCATCCTGAAAAAAATTATCATGAGAGGTGTTTTCCTCTTTCTATTTGTGCTGCAGACTGCTGCACACATAGAAAGAAGAAAAAACTGAAGAAATAAAAGTATTTCTCCTTGTTGTGCCTCCATACATCTTCCCTGTGGAGGCATAGAATTCTGATGCATTCCCTGGTGTATGAAACGTTGTAAATCAGGAAATGTGACAAAATGCATGGGAACACCCACAGCAACACCCATAGCATGCTCCATTCATGCAAACTGTTGCGTGAAAAGGGCCCATATTTACATGGCCACAAAAAGCCACATTCAGATCTGAAGTTCCCAGCTGGCGGGAGCATTTTTAATGTCCCCGACTGCATGGAGTGGACTTTGCATTTGTTTTCTCTTGGCAGGAGCTTTGAACTTGCTGAGAGCAAACACAGGTTTCCCTGCCCGCACCAATGCAGGGTAGCTACTATGTCCTAGGGGTGAAAATCATCCAGTGAAGAGGGGCTGACCCAATGGAGGGGGTCTGTGTTCCCCCTTCCCCATTTCTCAACTTTGACTGGGCCCAGGGTACCAAAATAGGCTGTGTGTCCCCTTCAAACTTTTTAGTAAGGCTGGGCCCTGGTGGCTGTGGTCAGCCTGGGGAGGGGACCACATGCACCCCCCCCCCCATTACCCATAATATTAATTTTAATCCGGGGCCATGCTCACCCAGGGGCCACAATAGAAATGAGTGTGGGTAACCATGCTTGTTTTTTATATTTTGTCAGAGACCCTCTGCGAATTTCACTCCCAATGGGATCCCGGGTAAAATGTTTATATATTCACTAAACAAAGCAAAGGTTAATGTAATATAAGTGCCAATGCGACATGCCTCACCAAGACTTATTAGGCCTCGGGTCCCCTTCCCCAGGGGCCTATTGCCACAGGGGATGGGGGCCCCTTCCAACCCTGCTGTAACCCTGGGGCACCCACCAACCAATGCGTCGGAGGAAGGGGTGGGTCCCAGGGCCTGGTGTTCTCAGACACCTCGCTGTATGGTGCAGGAGCTGGCATTGATCCCTCTGGCAGGAACTGAAGTTTTTTGTCTGCTCCCACTAGGCGGGAGCAACTTGTGTTTTCTGCCCACTGTAGCAAATACTCTTGCGGGCAGGGAAACTACTGTGTCCTGGAGTGGGCTTCAGAGGCAAGGTCTGTGATCCGTCCACAGGGGATGGGTCCCCAGGGCCTTTTTACTGGCTCAGAGAGTGGGACCATGGCCCCACCCTGTTTTTAAAGTCATGCAGCCTCAAGGATGGTATCCCCAGAGCTTAATAAGCTGTGTGCCTCCCAAATAAAATAGTTTGCATCACCTCCTCAGGCTCAAGTTATTTCTATTAATTTTGCCCAGAATCATGGTTTTGTCACAAAATGTGGGCTAACATTTTATTAAAAAACATCATCATGCCTAAGGGGGTCATGGAATCCCTATCCAGTCTCTTTTGCCATTGTCCTGAGATGGCTGCTGCCACATTGCTGTTGGTGAAGTGGCAGCCAATCAGTTCTCAGTATCAGTACAAGATCTGTCTTGTCTAGAGAGCCTACACAGTGTGATATATACAACTGTTTTGAGCATTATTTGATGAGATATTTGGATTTTGCTACTGACCATGTATTGTGTATATTTGACTGAAAGGTGGGGGGCAAGCCTTAAAAGTCATCATTCATATATAACATTGGTTAATGTTAGTAAATTGTTGGTGACAGCGTACATAGTTTTTTTATGTTATAGAGGTTGTCATACAATAGAAAATGTGTCATTTATTGTGTTGTTAGTAAGTGTTGGGGCGCATCTATTTCTTAAATAAAAACATCCAAGTATGTGCTAGAACTGTTACCCAAAGAAGTAATTACAGCTTATGTTTTAATTATTTTAATGTGCTGTCAATCATCGTGGTTTCATTCCCCACAAGGCCACACACCTGTGCAGTTATCAACTATGACTCAATTTCTGCGCCTTCCTATCTCCTGCTCACTGAAGAAACGCCTCACTACTGTCACTCAAGCACACATGATCGACTGCGGATTGAAACTGACAGCATAATAACACACCGTCATGGTACCACACCATGGAAATCAACAGATTTAACATAATTTTGTTTCATAAATATACATTATGAAATAGGTTTATGCTTTTCATCGAGTGGATATCATGGTAATACACCATGTAAAACTGAAGATTTAACATAATGTTTGTTTCATAAATACACATTATGAAATAAGCATATATTCTTCATCCAGTGACTTGAAATCTGGTAACGTCACATTCATATATACATAATTTTGTGCCCGGTACATGCTACTGTTTTTTGTGTAGTGGTGGGTCCATCACCATACAAAGCACATTTTGTCTTACAGGACATTATAATAATGGTCAAATGTATTCAAAGAAAATGTAGATCCTCATGATAGGGCATAATAATTGGGTGTGTAAATGTACACCTTGGCACGCTAGCATTTACTGACAAAGTAGAAAGTGAGTAGAGATGTCATAAAAGTTAAAAGCTGATTATTGGAAGTTTCACTTAAATTCATCCATTGCAAATCCATGGATATTAGCCTATTAGATAATATTTGATCATTACAAGGCAAATCTGTACGTGACACTTTGTGACTGTAGTAGCCCAGATAAAAAAAGTAAAGTAGTAATTTACTCGTAAATTAAACATTTTTTCTGATTCAATACCATATCCATAGGCAATTAATCTAAACAAACATAACATATGCACTCTATAGTACACATACATTTTGTTGGAATCCACATTAAAAATGGCCTATGCCTATTGCAGAAATCCTACTCTTGCACAGCTTCTGCCTTGTGAAACTAACAAGTGAGTGTCAGTAAATCTTTGATTTCGAGGCTGTGGGAAGCCACAATGTCTAGAACCTACTTTGCCCCTGCCCCTTTGTATTATTGATGATCCCAAATTTGTGAAGGCACCTTGAACTTAAGGGTCCAATTAAGAGTTTGGAGGTCTCACTGCCCTACCACCGTGGTGGCAACCTGACTAAAACTGCTGCAATGCCCGTCTCCAGCCCCTTATATTATGATGTCACCACTTGCCCAGTGGCGCTGTTTCTGACAGCGGGTAATACTTTTCCATACATGTGTGTATATTTTGACTTCACAAGTGTAAACTGTACACATATGCATGGCACATGTGATTACTTACCTCCTACACGTACTTTCATATTGCTGGAGACTAAACCATGTGTGTTCAGTCCAGTTACTAGGTAAAAAATGCTAAACGGACTTACCAGGACTTTGGCGCCAAAAGGGTCATTTTATTACGGATCAAGGTGCTGCTTTGAAGGAGGGGTCTGAAAGAAGGTATCCATGTGAGAAACTGAACTGAAGGTAAGAAAAGGAAATGGGTGCGTATGCACCGAATTCCTTCGATTCTCTCAACTCTAACCAGGTGGTCTTTCTGCCACAGTTGGCTCGACGGAAAGCCACTCGTAATTTGGATGGAGGTGAACTTGTCTTTACCGTCCTCTGACTGCACCTTTACCCCTACTGCCAGCGAGGTGGTCGGCGAATGGCTGGCGGTAGTGGCTGTGCTTTGGAAGTCTTTCATTCTGCAAACTGCCAGCATTGTAATCTGGTGGGCAGACTGCCAACTAGGCAGTAGGATTTCTGATTCTGTTTTCATGGTGTTTCACTTACCGCCAAACTCTTATTCAGACCCTAAGATTGAGCAGAGACAAACAAGGAAAATGGAATGAAAAATTGCAAATTTTGCAGAGTGGTATGTTGACCTCTCAGCAGCAAGACCACTCCCAAAAGCAGTCAAGAATTGTTATGGAGCTGAAATGAGATTGCACTTTTGGTAATGTATACTTTTGACCGCCAATTGTCATGTTCACTGGAGAGTTATGAGGAAAAGCATCAAGTAACCGTACTTTCATCTGGAAATATTTTTATATATCACTATGGTCGATGTTTATTCATGCATCTTTTTGGAAAGAAATTTGTAATTGATTAATTAGCACTTCTTACTAAAATTAACTATTATAACTCATTCATTAACCAAATCCAAAATTGATTGTTTCAACTAACGCTCCTTCATCTAGACTTCAATACCTCCTGAAAATGTACTGCTTCTTACCACATCTTTAGTTTTAATGTTCGCCAATCCAATGGCGCAAACGTTAAACTGAACGCTGCACCATTGTTCATGAATAGAAGAAACAAACACTGCCTGAGACATAAATATAGACAATAAACAGCTGTCTTTCAATTTCAGTCTGAATAACTATATAGCAGAATAAGAATTTAATGTATGCAACATATAAAAGTTATGACTTTGCAGAGCTTCAATTGGAAGAGAAATTCAGGTACTCGTCCAATGACTACGGAGGAGGGAGGGAAGGGGGTTTAGAGGCAGGGTTTATGTTGTGCCTTTGATCACAGAGGGCATTCAATGGGACTGAAATTATTTGTGTGGTAAAATAGTGGGACATAATACCCATTAGGAGACAGCGACTGAGTAAAGCACACATTGATGATGAGTATGAAATCCTAAGGTCGCACCGAAAAGTAGTGTTTGAATTAGTGTTGAAGATGAATATGCAGGATGTTGAATCCCCTCATCAAGTCCCACTATGTGCTCAATTATGAGTTTGGCAGACCACAAACCTATTACAATTTGGGCAGATGGACCGTCGTTCCCTGTCAGTGGTGCAGCAGTGTAGAGACAGCAATATGCTTGTTGGGACCGCCGGGTTCTCCATCCCCCAATCAGAAGTACGCCGGGAGGAGTGTTTGCAGAGTGGTGGAGAATGGGGCGATGGCTTTTCTGGGCTGACTTGGGCCTCAGGAAACCCCATTACCCTGGGCCAGACCTTTTTTGAATGGAGAGGGGAGATGTGTGGTCACCCTCCCTGGGCCTATTTCAGCACCCGGGACCCCACCCCAGGGGCCCAACCTTTTAATACATTTTTGTTAAACTTACAGGGAGGGGGGCTGTATTGACCTGCCCCCGGGCGCATTTCGGCTCCCGGGAAACCATCCGCTGTGCTCCTGCCTTTATTTAAAATTTTAACAGTAGGGAAAGCGTTGGACCGGAGAGGGGTAAAATTGACCCTCACTCTAGTCTGTGCAACAGTAGGGAAAGTAACTAACTTCAAACACATAACTTATTTTAATACAAGTATAAAATTCATAACATTATAAAACTATTAACATTAAATTAAATACATTAAAAACTATGAACCAATTTAAATAATATTTTTTAATTAATATATTTTTATTTAATAATTATGTCATTTAATTCCCATACCTTCATCCCACTTACCTAGCAACTCACATTTAACATATATCTAAATTAGATTTTCTTTTAATTAATGACACCATGTACATAATTAATTAACAGATAAATAATTAATAATACCTAGATAATTTATAATTATTCAATAACTATTTAATTAACTTCCTACCCTATGACCCTACAATCCCAAAATCCCACACCCAAAATCTACATTAATAAATAATAAGGACACAATTTGCCTAATTTTAATAATTAATTAATCATTTATCAATAACTAATCAAATATTATTTAATTAACTTCTCACCCTATACCCATACAAACCCAACATCCTGCACCTAAAATGTAACCAAAAATATATTATTTACTCAATGTACATACTTAATTATCACTTAAATAATTATTATTTATTAAAAAATAATTAATAATTAGTAATACTTAATTAACTTCCCATCCTCTACCCCTACAAACCTCTCAACCACTTTGACACGATAAGTAACTATTTTACAATTAAATAAAAAAATTAAGAACTTAACATTATAATCAATATTTAAAAACATTAACAACAATTACACAAACAATATAAAACATATACAAGTAAAAAATATTATTTAAACACATAAAGAAACTTAAAAAAACGACCTTTCTCACTTTAAAATATAGATATTTTTGTGAATTATATTTTTCCACCATATATTTCTGTCATGATATTAAAAACTTGAAATTTCAGCAACTTGATATTGTTAATTCAATATTTTGTCTGAATACCTCCAAAAACACCACTATGAAACTCCTCCATGTGCACTCTTCAATGTCTTTCATGCTTCTAATTATGCATTTGAGTTTGCCAGTAAACAATGGCCTTCAGCTTCACGTTCTCTGACGAGTCGTGGAGACCAAATTTTCTCGGATGCAAACAACTTTATCTCCTTCTGTGGGGCATGTTCTCAAGAACATGTGATAATCATCGCAAAAGTTACTTAACGCAACTGTGCATATCACAGTCTATCACGAGAAAATAACACCGCCTTAACCAAACAGGAACTTGCCACCAACAGGAAGGCACCAACGGCGACTGGAGGTAGGAGGCCTGCACCACAGGAGGAGCTGGATGAGCTGGAGGAAATTGTGCTTACTCACCAGTGTGGAGATGGTGGCAGGAGTCGGGGGCCAGGACACAGAATGATATGACCTGACCCAACAGCTACAGGGTGAGTGATGACCAGGGACAGGGGGACATGGGAAGATGGGCTCAATGGCACACATGCACAATAATGTGAAGCACATGCACAATGACAGTGGAATATGTCCCTGATACCCTTGGCACAGTGCAGCACACACAGAAACACCAAGAAGGCCCATGTCCATCATGTGCACCAGTGGCACCCATCCGAATAAACAACAACACTACCAATCTATGCACATGTGATGAAAACAGGAAAGCAACGGCTGTGTGAGCCACACTGACTAAGCAAGTGACACTGCATGACCGATACCATGGCAGCAGCCCAAATGAATGAACTTGTGCACGAATGGAGCAGTAGCGGGTCACACTCCGACACATGTAAGTGCACATACAACCCATGCCGTCCAATACATGCAGCAGACATACAATGCACAAGGCCACAAAATCAGTGAAGAGCACTAATGACCAATGTCGCAAACATCCCAGCCCCTGAAAAGCACACAATTTAAAGGCACACCATCTCAAAGGGACAAGGGTCCATGAAATCAGGGCTGCAGCGCCGACTCCCCAACAATGCAACACAAACACATAGGAACCACAGAACATCACCAATGACAGCAGTGTGGGGCAAAGTGCAACACCTACAAAACAGGAAAGAGGACACAACAGGTTCCGCATGTCAGTAGTAACTGGCCACTCACATCTGGCATTGCCTGATACTGTGTGATGACAATGTACGGGTACCACCACACATCCGTCATATACTCAGAAAACCCACTGCAAAGCGGCAATATACAAGGGAACCTCTGTTAACATGCATCTCCTCTTAAAATTGCAGGGGGACAAACACCACTTACTGCAGAGCAGACTACAAATCACATCAGTGATGATGAAGAGGACAACCTGTACAATTATTCAGACACCGTCCATTGGATTATTGGCAGCCTCCGCACCCCACCCCCAGGGCATCCCAGCTTTCTCGAGGGGACCCCACCACCTGCACAGATCACACAGCAGGAAACACATACCACCACAAACAACAAATGGAATTTCAACACTGTGTGTTGGGTTGCCAGGTGTAGTTGGCTGACCAGCTGTGGGTGGGTTTCGAGCTTGTGGCAGCCAAACTTGATGCCATACGTGGGTGAGTCCCATCAGGCACCACTTACAGTCGCTAACGGACACACACTGTCTGCACCATGCTCCACGGCAATGCTTGGCTGAAATCGCTGGGGTCATCTCTCAGATACAAGAACTGTCTAGTCAGACAGGCACCAGTGATGACATCACAGAGTTGGCACAGATGCGCAGGAGGACAATTAAGACCATGGGGCAGATGTAAATGTAAATGTGTGTGTACTTGTAAAGCGCACTGTGACTCCATCGGAGTGTCCTGGCGCTGAAGAACACTGGGGAATCCGTCCTGGTTTTCCGTGTGAGATGGTCCCTTTCTGGGTATCTCCAAGGTGAAACCAGGCATCCCCGGCGTCCGTGGGGGCCATTGTAGAGATGAGGCAAGCTTAATGCCCAGAGTTGTCGAGTGTGTTCCCTGGTTAGAGTAGGCACCGAAGCGAGAACTATCAAGTCCATTGACCCTGGTCCACGACCCTGCCGCGTCGGGAATTGAACCCTGGTCCCGGGCCGTTCTCTACTTACGCGTCTGCCGCCTCTAACCAGTGAGCCACACCACTCCAGATGCAGGCTGGAAGTTTGGCTGCAATGGCTAAACACCAGTGAAATGTAGCTGGGATCTTCCATGCCTTGCAGTATATCATCCTGCCATTGCTGCCACTGAGCTGGGCATAGATGACTGCAGCGGGAACTGCAACACACACCTCTCCGACTCCTATCTTCACTGGTGGACAATAACACAGCATTCCTGCAGCGGACTGCACTCTCCCTCTGACAAATCACTTACCAATCCCCAGCAGACTTTGGTTGACCCATAACTCTGCTCCCATGTAATGTGATCTAGGCATGGCCATATACAGCTCTAGCTCCAGAATGCACCAGAATGTGAATAAAACATTCAAAATCACACAGATGTGTCATCACTATGTTCACTCAAGTGTGAAAGTATGGATGTATGTATGGACAATGATTGTACAAGAAGGTACACCTTTGTAAATGACATCAATGCGCATGTTGAACCCTGAACCACATGGCCAGATGGATGTCTGTGAAGGTGAGTACTAGCTGTAGCTTTGTTGCACATTAATGAAAATCTTGCTACCCCCCAACGTAGCACACGTCCATATATTGAATATGGCTGTGAGTAGGAATAACCAAATCAGTAGCAGGTCAGAAGTGGTGTCCTACATCACATGTATCACCAGAACTTCACGTTGCATACCTACTCACATATCTGTGTGGACATAATCTGTTTTGATTCATAGCATTGCTCCACATGGTCAGAGGTTGGACACCATACTCAGATTCCTGGAGACACGTAAGGCTCCAGCAACAATCCCAAACACAGTGTTTGCCTCACAGAGATGGAGCAGGCAAAAGGGAGCCACCCCCATTGTACAGGTGTCACTCAGTCCCTCTCTGTGTAGGGACAATGCTCATTGTGGCACACGATTTGTACATCTAATCAACACTCATCACATTTGGACAGTACTGAAGTGGCGGAGACTTTATTGGCATGTGTGTGTCAGTAGGGACAATGCAATGGCCACAACATGCAGGGACATGCGTTAGACACTTACAAACAGCATGGGATCATTTTGAAATGCAAGACATGGCGGTACACAAATTGTTACGGATGGCAACAGTCTGAACCCACCTTGCCTTGCTGGACGAGTCATGTGATGTTTGACGTCTGCCCAATGCTCCGTGTCAGGGAACACGACTTACAGCCCATGGGGTCAGCATAGTTTGTACCACTGACTGTGCTGACTGTCTGCTCTGCTGACCGTGATAAGGTGGGAGGGTCCGACAAGGTCACATGTTGTGCTACTTTGCCATGTGTGTACTCACCTCCCAGCAGTATGTCCAATTTGTAAACGTTGCCAAAAGACGCTGTGCTGCTCCGACCATGGAAGTGCCTCACCTTGCACAGGTGTGTGTTCACACGCGTAGTTCCTCGCACATGTTTTCTGAGTCCAGACAAAGGCAGACATGTCCACTGCTGTGGTGGGTCATGTGAGCATTCCCCATGATGCAAGATGGTGCACCTATGCTCCGCCAAACCATCAACCGCTCCCTGGCGACCGCCTCGTTCCCCGACGACTGGAAACACGCCGAGGTCAACCCCCTCCTAAAGAAACCCTCAGCGGACCCCACCAACCTCAAAAACTACAGACCCATCTCCCTGCTCCCGTTCCCAGCAAAAGTCATCGAGAAAGCCATCAACAGCCAACTCGCCACATTCATTGAAGAACACAACATCCTCGACTCCTCCCAATCCGGGTTCAGAAAAAAACACAGTACGGAAACCGCCCTCCTCGCCGCAACAGACGACATCCGCACCTTACTGGACAAAGTAGAAACAGTAGCCCTCATCCTCCTCGACCTATCAGCGGCGTTCGACACAGTCTCCCACCGCACACTAATATGCAGACTCTACGATGCAGGAATCCAGGACAAGGCCCTCAACTGGATCTGCTCCTTCCTCTCCGGCAGGACGCAGCGGGTCAGACTCCCCCTTTGCTCTCGGACCCCACACCTACCACCTGCGGAGTCCCCCAGGGCTCCTCCTTCAGCCCGGCGCTCTTCAACGTCTACATGGCTCCACTTGCCCGCATCGTCAGAACCTACGGACTCAACATCGTGTCATATGCAGACGACACCCAGCTCATCCTCTCCCTATCCAACGAGCCCAACACCGCCAGACGCAACTTTCGAGAAGGCATGGAAGCCGTCGCCAAATGGATGAAAAACAGCTGCCTACAACTAAACACCAACAAAACAGAAGTACTCATCATGGGCCCAAACCCCGACGCCTGGAGCGACACCTGGCGGCCCACCGCCCTCGGAAACTTACCAACCCCCATAGACCACGCACGCAACCTGGGAATCATCGTGGACTCTGAGCTTAAAATGGACCGCCAGATCAACTCTGGCTCATCTTCCTGCTTCAACACCCTCCGCCTCCTTCGTAAGACCTTCAAATGGATCCCCCTCGAACACCAAAAGACAGTCACTCACACCCTGGTCACCAGCAGACTCGACTACGGCAACGCACTCTACGCCGGAATAAACAAAAACCTCATCCGCAAGCTACAGAACATCCAGAACGCTGCCGCAAGACTGGTCCTCAACCTGCCAAAACACTGCCACATCTCCCAGCACCTGCGCACACTCCACTGGCTCCCCGTCGAGGCGAGAATCACCTTTAAGATGCTCACCCACGCACACAAGGCCCTCCACGGCACCGGACCAGCATACCTGAACAGCCGACTCAAATTCCACGCACCCCAAAGGACCCTACGATCAGCCTAGCTTTCCTACGCCGTGGTCCCCCGCACCAGAAAGACCAGATCGGGAGGCCGCTCCTTCTCCTTCCTGGCGGCCAAAGCATGGAGCGCCCTTACGCTCCACCTCAGACAGACAACATCGCTCCCCATCTTCGCAAGAAACCTCAAAACCTGGCTCTTCGACAGACCCCCTCCTCGATGGAATGGAGCCTGCACCCCCCCCCCCCACCCCTAGCGCCTTGAGACCCTTACGGGTGAGTTGTCGCGCTTTTTACAAACTCCTGATTGATTGATTGATTGATTGACCTGTGCTGTGGTTGACAATATGATGTGGCTGCAGGAACGCAGTTACTCGTCCATGAATGACAGCGCAGCTTCATGGGCAATGTATTCCAATAATACGTTGTATTCGGGTTCAAGGAACCCCAGCGTGACCCAATCCATTAACTGGTCTGATTCAGAAAAGGGGGTGGTGATGAACAGAGTGTCTGAATTAAGCAGACCACTCTTACCCAGTCCAAAGATCAGGGCTTGATCCATCACCGTTTTTTAGCACACTGCACCATCCCAGCTCAGAACCTGGCTACATGCAAATTAGTCTGTTCCTGTCCCAGTGCATGATGGGAACAGGGCAAACCAAACTACCAAGCCAATTCCTATACTGGGAAGGAAACAAGCTTCCGGGGACCGGTTTCTGGCATTTCAGCCGTCTTCGGCCCAGCTTGCTTGAATCCTGATGGTGCAATGAGCAAGGGACTCACATCTGAGAATACCCTTCCACGCTCATGGTGGACAAAATGATTCAGAAAAGGGGGTGGTGATGAACAGAGTGTCTGAATTAAGCAGACCACTCTTACCCAGACCAAAGATCAGGGCTTGATCCATCACCGTTTTTTAGCTCACTGCACCATCCCATCTCAGAACCTGGCTACATGCAAATTAGTCTGTTCCTGTCCCAGTGCATGATGGGAACAGGGCAAACCAAACTACCAAGCCAATTCTTATACTGGGAAGGAAACAAGCTTCCGGGGACCGGTTTCTGGCATTTCAGCCGTCTTCGGCCCGGCTTGCTTGAATCCTGATTGTGCAATAAGCAGGGGACTCACATCTGAGTATACCCTTCCACGCTTATGGTGGACAAAATGATTCAGAAAAGGCGGTGGTGATGAACAGAGTGTCTGAATTAAGCAGACCACTCTTACCCAGTCCAAAGATCAGGGCTTGATCCATCACCGTTTTTTAGCTCACTGCACCATCCCAGCTCAGAAACTGGCTACATGCAAATTAGTCTGTTCCTGTCCCAGTGCATGATGGGAACAGGGCAAACCAAACTACCAAGCCAATTCTTATACTGGGAAGGAAACAAGCTTCCGGCACCATCAGGATTCAAGCAAGCCGGGACGACGACGGCTGAAATGCCAGAAACCGGTCCCCGGAAGCTTGTCTCCTTTCTGGTGAAGAATTGGCTTGGTAGTTTAGTCTGCCCTGTTCCCATGATGCACTGGGCCAGGGACAGACTGGATTGCATATAGCCAGGTTCTGAGCTGGGATGGTGCAGTGAGCTAAATAACGGTGATGGATCAAGCCCTGATCTTTGGACTGGGTAAGAGTGGTCTGCTTAATTCAGACACTCTGTTCATCACCACCCCCTTTTCTGAATCGTTTCTGGCCGCTATAGGTGTGGCAGGGTATACTCAGACATGAGTCCCTTGCTCACTGCACCATCAGGATTCAAGCAAGCCGGGCCGACGACGGCTGAAATGCCAGAAACCGGTCCCCGGAAGCTTGTCTCCTTTCTGGTGAAGAATTGGCTTGGTAGCTTAGTCTGCCCTGTTCCCATGATGCACTGGGCCAGGGACAGACTGATTTGCATATAGCCAGGTTCTGAGCTGGGATGGTGCAGTGAGCTAAATAACAGTGATGGATCAAGCCCTGATCTTTGGACTGGGTAAGAGTGGTCTGCTTAATTCAGACACTCTGTTCATCACCACCCCCTTTTCTGAATCGTTTTTGGCCATTATAGGTGTGGCAGGGTATACTCAGACATGAGTCCCTTGCTCGCTGCACCATCAGGATTCAAGCAAGCCGGGCCGACGACGGCTGAAATTCCAGAAACCGGTCCCCGGAAGCTTGTCTCCTTTCTGGTGAAGAATTGGCTTGGTAGTTTAGTCTGCCCTGTTCCCATGATGCACTGGGCCAGGGACAGACTGATTTGCATATAGCCAGGTCCTGAGCTGGGATGGTGCAGTGAGCTAAATAACGGTGATGGATCAAGCCCTGATCTTTGGACTGGGTAAGAGTGGTCTGCTTAATTCAGACACTCTGTTCATCACCACCCCCTTTTCTGAATCATTAACTGGTCTGGGCAAATGTGCTCAGACCATGCCGCTTCCCCAATCATCACCTTTTGTATCGCTTTGTTTCCCCAATCTGCAGCACAGCCCAATAGGATAGCTACTCAATGTGGTCTCTGCACACAAGGAGTTTTTCAATCCCCCATGCACAACTGCCAGCACATATGCCAAAGATCAGTGCATCCCATCCACGGGTATCCCGGTGACACTCCTGTTTGTAGGCCAAATGGGGGCGCACTGTCAGGTCATAATCCAATTCAGCCACTGTTGCTTTGGATAGGCAGAGCTCCATTGGGCACTCGAATGTGCATGATCGACAGTGGAACCAGCACTGGACGCAGGTGATGTAAACAAGACGGAAACTCAGACGGTAACTGATTCGCAACACTGCCATTGGCACAGATCTCGACAGATGCAGCATTTGTGCATGGTACAGTTCCACATTGGGGCTGTGCATGGTCCCGGGAATGCCTGCTATTTTGTTTGTTGGTCTCGTAAAACCGGCACTCATCAGACCAGCGACAGTTCTGTGGACGATGTGCTGCAGCTCTGGGCAATATGTCGTATGTGTGTGCAAAGTTTGGATGTATGGGAAGTTTTTGACCAATGTGTCAAGGGCATCCCTTGCAGGTGTAGATCGTGCAGGGACAAGTGTGTGTGGTGTGTGGGCATGTTGGTCTTTCATTAGCGCAGTTCATGGTCTGGGAGTCGGCAGAGGCTGGTGTGGTATCTCACGGAGGGTGTGCCAGTCGCATTCAGGACCAAGGTCGGAGGGCCGGTTGGCCTTACCCCTTGTGTGTATGAACAATGGAGCTTCCATTCCTAATTTTAGTCTGACTACTGCTTGCATTTCTGAGATGTGATGTGGCCTTCACACTGACTTTGATGCCAGACCTGTGATTTGGGGTGCACACATTTCGAGACAAACGCAGCTGTTTGCCAAGGGCACGATTAGCTATGTGCTCCTTGTTCAGTCTCTCTCTCTCTCCCTGTCTTTTGCTGAGTGCCGGAAACACCTCCTTATCTTGGAAATTTTCTTGCAGGCTGTGACTCACAGATTGTTTAGGGATGCCCCATCATGACTCTTCACAATTGTTGTTTGGAGACAAATTAATATGTGGCATTTTGTTTGGTCTTTCAATGGTGCATGAATGACTCAGGATTTCTGTACTCACATTTGTGTTGATTACTGCAATTGTGCGACATCAGTCGTGTGCTTTTTTCCATGTTTTCTCCCCCCCTTGATGTGCAGTGTCTTGGTCTGATGGTGGTGGGGTGTGCCCGGGGTAGGACCCAGGGGGTTGGTCCTGGGAGTGGTGGCGGTGGGTGTTGTGGCCCTTTTGGGTGTCCTGACTGCATGATCATTGGCTCCATGGCATCTATCTGTTGTTCTTCATGTGTGGCTGCGGCTGGGCTCCCTTTTGTGGTGCAGGTTGTGGTCCGACTTTGAACCAGGTCGGAGCAGGTGTTAGTTTCCTGCTAACGCACCTTATCGCATGTTTTGTGTTCTTATCGCCGATCTGGCTGGTCATTGAGAATGTTGGGGAGTGGTGTTGTCGCAGCTTTTGGCCTGGGAACGCCTACCCTGCATCTCATTAGAGATAGTTGCGGGGGTCATCTGTGGCGATGTTTTTTGCGGCTGCTATCACGGGTAAACTGGTACTATGGGCTGTTAGCACCAGCTTGTGAATGAGGTGATACATTCATTGTGACTTTGGCTGTGATGAAGTGCCGTTAACTCGGCGATAGCTCCTTCAGAATATGCCTGAAGACCTCTAAGATGGTGTCTGGATATATTTCTGACTTATGTGAGCTGAAACTATTGAGAAGATCAGTAGTAATTTCCATAGTATCACTCTTAACCATCACACAAAAATTATCAGAATACCTGTGCCCTGTGCCGACTTTTACAAATCCTGACAATGAGTAGAATGGGCACATATAGAAAATCCTTATTTCCAATACAGACAGACATTTTTCTTGTTCCAACATACTATACTACAAAATATCTTGTGAATTACGTATTGGTTTGCACATCCCACTTTTCATCCTACTTATTCACAGTACACTAGGGCGCGGAGAGGCATTGAAAAAATGGTTGCAAGTGATTTTCAAGACTTTTGTGAATGTCCCCGAACTTTATTTCTTTGAGGGATTGCAGAGAATGTCAAATGTTGGTCCAAGAACCAGGTAACCCTTAGGTTTCTGACTTCTGTGAATTTGCTTACATCATACTTACTTGAAAGCTCTGCACAGCTTCACTTAACCTGACATACTGACACAGATGTAATAAAAGTGTGCACTGGCACTCACGTGGACACCTGAACCTAACATTATGCCAAGGCTCTTCCTGTCATCCTCCAATTGAAGTATCCAGTAATAGGGGGTGGAGGGGGCGGGGGGTCAGCACAAAAACCATAGGTTTTGGTGCAAAGTCACTTCTCGTAAATCAGAATTATCTGCTTTTTTCCTAATTCTAATGCTAACTAAAAGTAGCCACAAGCAAAGGGGACAAATGGCATCTCAACTAATATACCTATCTTTATCTTGTGTTATTTGTTTTAAAGCACACATCATACATGCCTGACATCCGAACTGTTGTCTAAACAGTAATTTGTACTGAAGGGTATGTTTCCAGTACAAATCTTGCTCTAGACAGCTTGGGCTTGCTTTTGTACCACAGTGCATGGCTGTGCATATAATTAGCACAAGTGCCTCCAATGACCTCAGTGGCAGGCAACGGTTGATAAATCTGCTGCTGCTCTATTTTATACCATTTGTGCACTGCTGGAGTACATTTTCTTATGCAATGCTCTATTGTCTGAGTGACAGTAACCCTGGACTCACATGCACATTGACCCCTTGGGCCATCATTGTGTAGAAAAACATGTTTTTTGATAACCAACTCTAGTATTCATGTAATCAATCTTGGGGGGAAGGAATGGTGAGTGGATCCCTTGGGATTGGAACCTGTGACTATGAGATGAAAAGCAGAGTCCCGAACTGGATGCATCAGTCCTCTGAGTTAATGTCAGCAGTAATACATTTTTGTGCACAAAACCTATTTTGCATGAAATATTACCAAGGTGGTAATCTAGAGGTGGTGTGCCACACTGCAGATGATGGGATGGAACAACAGACAAACACAACAAACCCCACTCTGGATGGAGCAAGCACTGGCTTTTACTGTCTTGCCAGACTATAATCTGTTTAAGGCCAAACTCCTTTAAGGCTCACTAGGGAAAGGGGGGATCTCTCAGATACAGAGAACATTCACACTTAACTCTCACTACACATTTGACTCCCTCAAATAGATATAGGAAACCTGGATGGGAGCTCTGGAAGAAGCAGACTGGAGGGGCGCTCCTATTGCCCTGGTACTCTGGCCATCTCGGCCCGCCTATGGCTTATACAACTTAACAATTACACACAGCATATCTCGCACCCAAACAGAGGGTGACGAAACAAGGCACATCTGATTGCCCCCGCTGCTTCTCCCCAGATGCTGATTTCTTCCATGTGACCCGGAAGTGCCCAGTAATAGTAAAATACTGGAAGTCCCCTGAATTGACAAAGACTGAGGTCTTGGAGAAAGCCATGGAGCTCACTCCCAAGTTAATAGTACTGGCAGACCTGGATGTTCTGGGCAGATCTGATTAAGACTCCTTCGAGAAGGCACTGTCTGCCCTGATGTTGAATTGTCCGCAGCACTGTGGCTACCAGAAAGGGTCACCCCTACCTCAGGCAGACAAGAACCCTCAAGACCCGGAACCGATAAACATCTTCACACCTAAAGGTTAGAAAAAAGAGTTCTGAACCTGACATGTGGTTGGTGAGAACATGAGAGTACAGGCAAAATGAGAGAAAAGAAAGGGGAGAGAGGGATAAGCGCTAGCAGGGGGAGTGAAAGGCTGTTGATACAAATGGGGGAATGAAAGAGTGAGCCAGGGCACAGATAAAATATGGAAAATGAAAAGAAAGCATGTAGTTGAAGTGAAGTCCACCAGCATGTCAAGCAGATTCGGATCATATCTCTTCCCGAAGTACAAAAGTCTCCATGTACCAAGCTGTGTTATACCACCTACGACATCACACACAGAGAGACTTCTTTGTGGCAACTAAAAGGGTCTAGGAAAGACTTGGATTTGTACAGCCACCAAAGCCTGAAGTTTAGCAGTGAGTTTTCTGACTTATGAAGGGTGGGCAGAGATATCAGGAGATTTTAGAGTGACCAGGAAAGTCAGTCATCTAAAGGTAAACAAGATCCTCTGGTCTGGTATGTGAAACTGAGAACATTCAGCAACCTGAGGATGCCATGTGCTCCAGGGATGTAATATAGACCGGATCTTGAATACTGAATGTCCCTGAGTAGGAAACTCTGGGAACTTGAGTATGGACAGGAGCCACAAGTAAATGACACTGAGCAGGAACCGTAGCACCCCCTGGTGGGCAAGAGCCATTGGGACAAGGAGAAGCCTTGAAGACCTTGGAGTGAGCAGGGTTTCGAGAACTTGGAGTAAACATAAACCGCAGGACCCTGAGGGTGAGCTTGAGGCTCAGGGACCTAAACGTAGCTATGCCTCTGAAGCAAATGTTCACCCCCAATGTCCACTGCAAGGGATGAGGAGAGCAGGAGCTTCAACCATCTGGAGGTGACAATACACCTCATGCCCTTAGGGTGAGCAAAACATCAAGAAAGCTATATGGATATATAAGTTATGCGGAACCTCATGGTAACAGTAGGATGCCCTGGAGTTTCCAAGTAAGAGTGAACAAGAGCTCCAAAATCTGACAGCAAACAGGGAAATCCAAAGGCACCTGAGAGTAAGCTGGAACCTTGGGTATCTGAGCAGGAGTCTCCGAGGACCAGAGAGTGCAAATGAACTTCAGGGTCCTTTATTAAGTGGGTAGTTAAGAGACCAATTGATGGTGAGCAACAGTCTGAAGGCCTTAGGATGAGAACCTCCTATGGATTCTTAAGTGTGAACAGAAGCCTACTGGCAAGAGGATCTGCATGAGCTTCTGGTGTCACGTTGGTCAGGGCCAAGCAAGGATCATAGCAATGACCAGGAGTTTTAGGACCTGATTCTAGAGAGAGGATTCAGAGACTCGGAGGGTGAGTAAGAGCTTAGAAGATCTAAGAGTGAGCAACTGATTCTGGGACAGATTCATTGGAAGACGTGCGAGAGAGCTGCAGGGAAATAATAGTGTTTCCAGCATTGGATAATGCTAACGGTCCTAGAAAATTTGAAAAGTTACATTTTTCACAAATGTATCCCCAGATTTATTCCCTAATACTATCCAAGCAATGTTTCATGAAAATGTACAATCTGCAAAGGTGCTGCAGTTGTTTTTGGATGCCCATGACAAATTTTGCTCTGGACATAGGCTACTCTCAAACTTGGGTACAAGTATGTTGTCAGCATAAATTATAGCTGCTGCGTACACAAACGAACAGCACAGATATCCTCAATAGACACTCTCACTCTCCCAGATGAGGCTGAAAGATCAATTTGCAAACCTTTTGCAACCTAACACTATGATTTCTTTCAAAATCTCTATGCCTGATGTATTTCAGTACCTTAAAGATAGGTGTTTTAAGGTTCATAGTGTACACCTGTTGAACCCTTAACTCCTGTTGAAGTTTTTTTTATATTCTATGAGGGGCCAAGTAGAGCTCTGTAGTACACAGTGTAGTGTTGTCTATTCTGGGCATGTTTGTTTCCTGAATAAATCTTCTTTTATTACGTGGTAGACGTTAATTACCATTTACACATTACAAACCAAATACACACTAAAAAACAAGCAGACAACTCAATACTAGCACTTCAAGCATGTTGTTGCTTCTTCCATTTAGGGGGAGGTGTAAATGCTGGAAGTATTACCTCTACATGGAAGACAGCAGGAGGCTAGAAGGGCAAAAAAAGCAATATCTCAGAAAAAACTTGGATGGCCTCAAAAGAAATAGGAGAAAGACCCAGACCCAGTTGAGAAAGGGTTAGTTATGTGTTCGTTGGTTAGCATAACTGGTGCGTTTCATTGGTTTTGCACTTTTGGCAATACCATAACTTTTTTTAACTGAGTTTTTATTGCCATGTGCATAGAATTGGAGGATAAATAATTGTAAAGTCTGGATTATTTTATTAGGCCGAGGTGTGCAAAGTGGTTAGAGGGCTTACTCAGCTGCATTTTTAAACTTCAGTGCTTTGCAAACCCCAAATTGGACATTTAAAAAAAAAAACACGAAAAGCAGCAAAGAGATGTGTGGTAGCAGGAACGTTTCTGCTGCTGCCTATGTGTAGGGGCAGGTTCCAGCCAGTCTATGCCTCATTCTTCCCTTCCATAAAGCCAGAAGCAAAGCAGGGAAAGCAAAGTAGGGACCTCGTTGCTCGATACTTACGGAGTTCAAAATGTCAAAAGTTGATAATGTAAGTACCGTGTCCTCCTCCATCGACTCGCAGCAGCAGGGCTCACCGGGACGGCACTCAGTTGGATTGAATCCTTCCTCACTGGGCGCACGTTCCAGGTATGGGACGACAATCACCACTCGTCCACCCTTCCCCTCACAAGCGGGGTCCCTCAGGGTTCTTCCCTGAGCCCGACGCTTTTTAATGCATATATGGCCCCCCTTGAGGACGTGGTGACACCATATGACATAAAAATGGTAAGCTACGCTGATGACACTCAACTGGTCGTCTCCTTATCCCAACTAGTCGACCACCCAGAGAACCTGACCAACTGCCTCACAGATATCCACAGCTGGATGAGTGACTCATCATTAAAATTAAATGGGTCAAAGACGGAAGTGATGCTCCTGGGGAAACAATGGAAACAATGGACGACCATCCCTCCAGCACTCTGGCCCGACGTGTTCGGAGAAATCCCCCCCCCCCCCCGAAGCGTGAAATCAAGACCCTCGGCGTATGGCTCGAACCAGAGCTTTCTATGAAGACGCAAGCAGCCAAAACCTCGGGCACCTGTTTCGGGCTCATGCGCACGACCCGCAAAATTCTCCCCTTACTGCCACCTGCTTCCAGGAAATTGCTTATCCAGGGACTAGTACTGTCTCGCCTGGACTATAGCAACATGGTCTACCTGGGAGCCCCTGAGGCCACCCTGATGAAACTGCAGCGGACACAGAACGCTGCAGCACGTCTGCTCACCAACCTTCCCCCTAGAGTGTCCGCCAGACCTGCCCTCAAGGCTCTGCACTGGCTCCCTGTGCGCCAAAGGGTGCATTTCAAAGCCATGTGCACGACACACAAGCTGATCAACGGATCTGGTCCCGCGATACTCAGCAGCATGATCACTCCCTACAAAGCACCCAGATCCCTACGATCCGAGAAGGAGCACCTGGCTAACATCCCCAGATTCAAAAAGACACGCACAGGAGGACGACGCTTTTCTGTCCAAGCAGCCACTGGATGGAACGCCCTTCCACGTTCCCTCAGACTTGAACCCAACTACCTGGTATTTCGCAAAAAATTGAAAACACACCTATTCCCCAATTAAACGTCCCTCCTCCCTTCTTCTCCCTCAACTGGATCACAACTCCTACAGCGCGGGGATGCCCTTGGGTCACCAGGCGCTTTACAAATCGCAATTAAATTAAAATTAAAATATCAAATCTCTGCAATAGTTTGTACCACTGTCCATGCCCTATTCATCTTCGTGGCCCACCCATCAATGTTCATGCCCCCCCCTGAGCAAGGATCCTAGAACCGGTTCTGGTGAATGTACGCTGGTAGACCTTGCCACACACCCGGCCAAAAGAGACATAGCTCAACACAGGAATGCTGAAGTGGGCCCTAGCATCTCGGCTTGGAAGGCAGCATTGGACTGGTATGTCAAGCTTGAGGAACCCATATACTGGGCAAGAGGATGCCCCCATAAGCACAGCAAAATATGGGGAGAAAGTGGAGCTATTCAGGGAGGACAGTTGCATTGGGTGGTGGATCGACATGACTCAGGGGTGAACAAGGAAAATGTAATCACATTTGGTTATTAATATATATATATATATATTCACTGAAAAAACCATAGGTTATAGACCATATATAGTTAGGAATTAGCATTTACAAAACCTTGAAAATTCACTGAAAAAACTATGGGTTATAGACCATATATAGTTAGGAATTAGCATTTACAAAACCTTATTTTACTCACACAAAACCATTGAAATTCCATATATAGTTAGTTGCACTAACTATATATCGCGCACCCGCAATCCACTGCTGATGATGTCACATATTACATCATTCATGACATGGTCAGTGACATCACTGATGACATCACTGAGGACAACTCAAATGACATCACTGATGACATTATCCAATGACGGTATGTTTCTGTAAAGTTAAAATATGTCTTACATATTGAAGAATGAGTGGATGTATAAGTGTCTGGATGAAGAATTTAGTAGGTGCATGACTGACTGTATGAGAGAGTGATTAAATGTGTCTCACTGAGTGCATGGGTTAGTGACTAAACTGTCTTAATTTGTGCATCATTATGTCTGTTGTTCTGTAAACTGCTGAATGTGTTAATCAGTAGCTATATGAGTAACTATATGGGATATTCATTAGTTGCCCAATTATTTGTATGGGAAACTGAGTATGTGTGTGAGTGGCTGGGAGGTGTATGACTCTGTGCATAGATGTGTGAGGAGTTGATTCACTAGATGTATGGGTTCAAAAGTGCATGTGGAAACAACTGCATGGTCGGTTGACTGTGTGCATGAGTGTATTGGTGAGTGAATGGATATCTCAGTGCAACATGTCAAAGTAAGTACATATGTAAAACACAGTACATGTGAGAGTTGACATATATAACCGTGCATAAGAGCCAATGAATGTATGAGTGGCTGTATGGATCATTGTGAGCTTGTATCAGGGATCGTATAGGAGAGTAAATATGTGTTAGAATATGTTTGAATTAGTAAAGTGTGTATAACTGTATAGTTGAGGAAATGGAGGTGTGATTGATTCTTTGCATAACTGACTAGATGTATGAGTAACTCCATGGATGAGTGACAATCTGTGAGTGTCTGTTTACACTGATTGTATCTAAGGTTATATTAGCGTCTGAAGAGGTTCATCGTATTATCACATGAATGATATTATCAGTGATGTTGTCAGTGATGTCATTTGTGTTGTCATCAGTGATGTCATCAGTGATGTCACTGACCATGTCATGAATGATGTAATATGTGACATCATCAGCAGTGGATTGCGGGTGCGCGATATATAGTTAGTGCAACTAACTATATATGCGAATTTCAATGGTTTTGTGTGAGTAAAATAAGGTTTTGTAAATGCTAATTCCTAACTATATATGGTCTATAACCCATGGTTTTTTCAGTGAATTTTCAAGGTTTTGTAAATGCTAATTCCTAACTATATATGGTCTATAACCTATGGGTTTTTCAGTGAATTTCAATGGTTTTTTAATAGCAAATATCAAAAGCTTTAAAATGTCAAGTACGTGGTAGGTAAAAACATTTTCGTGTTTATGCACGCTGATGTGCTTTGAACGCTGCCCCCCCCCTCCTCTTTTCTTTTAGGAGTATTCTCTCTTTGCAGATAGTGAAGGGTAGGTAACGCAGGCCTTTGCCCCCGTTGTAATCCGTCGTGCCTGCTTCCCTCTCCATTTGATTGATTGTTATCCGAGCATTTACTGTTTTAGAATTGGTTCTCTTTGGTTCATTCTATATTTACAAACAAGCACAGAGTCGCAATACTCTGTTTAGTCTTTGCAGATAGTGAAAAATCGTTAGAAACAACAAAAGGAATCAAGCAAAATCAGTAGGCCACTAATGGGATCTCTTTTTGACCTGCTAAAATAGAAACATTTGGAACAACCCCTCATGAGAAATACGAAACTAGTGAGAGGAACTGAGCTCGACGCCATGATGGCTGCAAGACAGCTCGGCTCCGCCGCCCACCCCGCCCAAAACAACGACAAACCCTATGCAAATATTATAAATATATACAACACACCAGCAAAGTAACAGGGTAAAACGTTTTATTAAATACCTATTTACATGGCAGCCTGCTGCAACATCGATCCAAATGCATGCCGCCATTTCCGGGATTTCTCCTACCCCCTCCTCAAGTCTTGTTGCCCTGATGTGGCCTAAGATCGCCCCCAACATAGGCGGCCGGCTCCTGGGGTCAGGCGGAACTTTTTGCCTTTTGGTGACTCTTCCATTCTGGACCTTGTCCCACAATCCGTTCGACCTGAAGACACGTCCTGCGGTGCCCTAGTCCGACCATCACATATTCCTGCGCCAGGAGATGGCGTGGGGTGCACTAGAAGGGAGAGGCGGCGCGAACGAGCCTCCCCCACCTCCCCAGGTGGAGGTTTCTCAGCTACACCCCAGCGCTTCACGCAACCAGCTGACTTGCGCCCGCTCTTGCAGAACAGTGCCTTCCTCGGCCAGCTGAATTGCGCCTGCTCCACACCTTGTCCCACAATCCGTTTGACCTGAAGACACGTCCTGCGGTGCCCTGGTCCGACCATCACATATACCTGCGCCAGGAGACGGCGTGGGGTGCACTAGAAGGGAGAGGCGGTGCGAACGAGCCTCCCCCACCTCCCCAGGTGGAGGTTTCTCAGCTACACCCCAGCGCTTCACTCGACCAGCTGACTTGCGCCCGCTCTTGTGACACAGTGCCTCGCTCGGCCAGCTGAATTGCGCCTGCTCTTGCTATTACAACGTCTCACCCTCCATCCAACGGAATTGCACCCAGTCTTGCAGTACAGCGACAGGCGGCTGCCACGGAGCTCACGAAATGGCGGTCGGCTCCACAGACTTGGGCCTGGCCTGCAAGGATGGCTCTGGGCAACCGTGGAACTCGGACGCTTGACTGCTAGGGCATGGGCCCCATTCCCAAAAGAGTCCCCTCAGCCTTAAAGATTATACAACAGTCACCGGGACCCCCGACTCCCGCAGACTTCCGGTGGTGAGCGACTGCCATGATTGCTCGCGGAATGGCCACGACGTAGCCACAGGGTGCTCTCATGCTGACGCCAGCTTCAATCTGAAACATCCAGAAACACTGTAGACTACCAATTCGATCAGTTCCGGTGGAGCCCCAACGTGACCCGGTAGAGAAGAACTTGTCCTCCCCTCTTTGACTGAAGGTTCTTGTTGCCTGTCCCTTCTGTTGTCATTTAACAGAACTTTTTGGACTGCTGAAAGGGGTTCTGTTCCGACCGCTGGTTGGTGGAGACATTTTGACTATATTCTGGACCTGCGTTGTCGCGTAATGCGTCATATGACGCGCCGCGTTAGCGCACCCGGAAGTGCTCCGGTGCGCGAGTCGCAGCTTCCCGGAAGCGATCGAGGGCGCGGCGCGCAGCGGGTAACGTAAGCATAACAGGTCATGTGACTTGTTAATAAAACTTTTCATTGGTTCATTTTACTTTTGTTTTTCTAATGATGGAAGGCTTGGTCATATGACCTAAAAATAACACTTTTCATTGGTTTAGAACATTTTTTTTTCCCAAATGATGAAAGCCCCACCTTTTTTTTTCTCACTCTGACTTGTAAAGCAAAGGACCCAGATGCATTTACAGTTTATCACTAACAATGTTCCAGGCTAATGTATTTTCCCGGGAAATTTACAACTGTCCTGCAAGTAAAATATTCCTATTTCGAGAAAAAGGGCGTTTCTTCGTCCCATGAGGGAGCCGTTGAACAAAAGAGGCTCAACCTGCTGTCTTAGTCGCTGATAGGCATGAATATCGGATTCTTATCGATCACTTTATGTTGCAGGAGTGGAAAACACAACAGCCCTTGACCATTTATCTTTACTGCTTTCCTGCGTATTATACCTTTTAACCGTCATGTAATCGGGCTGCTTTATTTCACTTGCCGTTTACTGATTCGAAAACAGTGGCTATTATTCAAAACTTTACCAATCTAGATACTACTACCATGTTTTGTTTTAAAAACCTTTATTGTGAAAATGTCAGTATACAAATACGGGCCTATAACCACGTGGGCCGGCCACGGAGCAAACTGTAATCGTATATGATGAGGGGACATTTACACTGTAGAAGAACGTAACGGGCGGGCCATTAGGTTGCAAGAACTAAGGTGTCTAACAGTTGTGGAATCGGTGGACGTACATTTTATAATTAAAGTACGATAGGGCCAGTTACAATAAAATTATCTAGATATACATTTGCGGGCAAGTACCATGGGTGACGTTAATTCGAACTTTCAATAGTACAGTAATCAATAACACATCAGAACTTAATATCAATAGGGATATCCAAATGTTCAATCAGTACTCGTCCCCGCCCGCCATGTGCTTCAAAACTGCATATGTATCTCGTGATATCAAGGCTGGGCAACCAGTACACAACAAGGAGTTACGAGTCCCATTTATACCGGCGCCATTTTGGGCGAGGCCGGGCAGGTCCAGGATATAGTCAAAATGTCTCCACCAACCAGCGGTCGGACCAGAACCCCTTTCGGCAGTCAAAAAAGGTTTCGTTAAATGACAACAGAAGAGATGGGCAACAAGAACCATCAGTCAAAAGAGGGGAGGCTTTCAGGAATGGGGCCCATATCCTAGCAGGCAAGCGTCCGAGTTCCAAGGTGTCCCAGGGCCATTTTAGTGGACCAGGCCCAAATCCAAAGAGCCGGCCGCCATTTTGAGAGTCCTGTTGCAGCTGCCTATCGCTGCACCGCAAGAGTAAGCGCAATTCAGCTGGATGGTGGGCGAGACGCTGTAGCCGCAAGAGCGGGCACAACTCAGCTGGATGGCGGGTGAGGCACTGTGCCGCAAGAGCGGGCGCAATTCAGCTGGATGGCGGGTCAGGCACTGTGCCGCAAGAGCGGGCGGAACTCAGCTGGATAGCGAGTGAAATGCCAAGGGGCGCCCCACTGCAGCTGAGGAGCCTCCACCTGGGGAGGCGGGAGAGGCCCGTTCGCGCCGCCTCCCCCCCCCCCCCCCCGGGGCACCCCACGTTGTCTTTCGGCGCAGCATTGTAGGATGGCCAGACCAGTGCAGAAACTTGCTGGACACCACCTCGGTGCCATCCGGATCTCGGCGCATTGTGCTGTCTTCGGCCTACTGTAGCCGCAAGTGCAGGCGCAACTCAGCTGGATAGCGAGTGAAACGCCAAGGGGCGCCCCACTGCAGCTGAGGTGCCTCCACCTGGGGAGGCGGGAGAGGCCCGTTCACGCCGCCTCCCCACCCCCGGGCACACCACGCCGTCTTTCGGTGCAGCATTGTAGGATGGCCACACCAGTGCGGCAACTTGCTGAACACCACCTCGGTGCCATCCGGATCCCGGCGCGTTGTGCTGCCTTTGGCCTATTCGCACATCGGTCCGCTACTGATGCCGCCTCACAGGCCAACGGATTTTGTAGGCTTTTTATAGCCCAAAGCAGCATAACAGGTCATGTGACTTGTTTACAAAACTTTTCATTGGTTCATTTTACTTTTGGTTTCCTAATGATGGAAGGCTTGATCATATGACCTAAAAATAACACTTTTCATTGGATTGGAACATTTTTTTTCCCAAATGATGAAAGCCCCACCTTTTTTTTTCTCACTCTGCAGTCCAAAAAGGTTCCGTTAGATGACAACAGAGGGGACAGGCAACAAGAACCATCAGTCAAAAGAAGGGAGGGCAAGTTCTTCCCTACGGGTCACGTTGGGGCTCCACCGGAAGTCATCGAATTGGTAGTCTACAGTGTTTCTGGAGGTTTCAGACTGAAGCTGGTGTCAGCATGAGAGCCCCACCATCTCGTGGCTCCGTCGTGGCCATTCCGCAAGCAATAATGGCAGCCGCTCCCCACCGGAAGCCTGCGGGAGTCGGGGGCCCGATGACTTTTTGTTGAATCTTCAAGGCTGAGGGGACGCTTTCGGGAATGGGGCCTATGCCCTAGCAGGCAAATGTCCGAGTTCAAATGTGTCCCAGGGCCATTTTAGTGGACCAGGCCCAAATCCGAAGAGCTGGCCGCCGTTTTGAGAGTCCTGTGGCAGCCGCCTATCGCTACACCGCAAGAGTGGACTCAATTCGACTGGATGGTGGGCGAGACGCTGTAGCCGCAAGAGCGGGCGCAATTCAGCTGGATGCCGACTGAAACGCCAAGGGGCGCCCCACTGCAGCTGAGGAGCCTCCACCTGGGGAGGCGGGGGAGGCCCGTTCGCGCCGCCTCCCCCCCCCCCCCGGGGCGCCCCACACCGTTTTTCGGCGCAGCATTGTAGGATGGCCAGACCAGTGCGGCAACTTGCTGGACACCACCTGGGTGCCGTCCAGATCTCGGCGCGTTGTGCTGCCTTCGGCCTATTCGCACAACGGTCCGCTACTGACGCCACCTCACCGGCCGACGGATTTTGTAGGCTTTTTATAACCCAAAGCCGACTAAAAGACAGACCAAAGCAGCCCATTGTTGCTACTCCGGGGAAGGAGGGGCAAGGACAGTATCAAGCGGACGGTGAATGCTTTGAGATGGATGTTGCAGCAGGCTGCCATGTAAATAGTTGTTTAAAATGTTTTTTTTAACGTGTTTACTTTGTTGGAGCGTTGTATATATTTATAAGTTATTAAAGTGTTATAATCCTACTACTTTGTTGGAGTGCTATATATTTTTAATGTGACACATAATTGTGAAGACTTTGATGTACAAAAAGGCATTCCTGGAATCTTCCACTTCAGGCTCGGTCCCACACACCCTTACAGTGAGAATCCCCTCCCCAATCACAATACAGGATCGTTATCAGATAGTAGGAACGCGTGTGGTGTGACGGATCTCATGGGGTGGGGGCCTTGATCTACTGTAACTCCTTTGAAGAGGGGTGATTCTTTACAGCTGGGGCCATAAACTACATCCGCAGGGCTAGGTGATAGCCTGGGACCGGCCTGGACAATCGGACACAGAGGAAGAGGAGTGTCAGAGGGTGCGGTAGTGAATAGGGTGAAAGGGAGGTGTCGGGCGGGCACAGGGTGTGATTCTCAGGGAAGAGCAGCGCAGATGGGGGGAGGTTTTTGGCCCATGCATGAGAGAGAGAGCGGGGGTGACCAGTGCGTGGGGGAGATGCTTGCGAGGGTGGGGAGCCATGCTGAGGATCGGCGGCGTGCAGAGAGTGGGTCTGGTCAAGGCATCTAAAATGGCTGCCGTGCACGACAAAAGTGTGGCATTGGAAAAAAGGCAAGATGGCGCAGACAATATTTATCAATACGGATTAATTTATAACAATTATTTTTAACAATATATTTACTCGCAGTGACAAAATGGCGGTCAACACTTCCTGATTTCCTTCGAATCGAACGTTAACAGACGTCACGCACTAAAAAAAAAAATCCGCTCACGCGCAGCCGCTGGAAGACATGTATCAACATATATGAGCATCCTCAGCCACCCTCAGAAAACATAGGGGGTCAGGATACGTCTCCCGTACCCCATAATACCCATTTCCCACATTGTTTTTCCTCCTTCTTGTAATTTAATTAAAACAAAAAACAAAATGGCGAATTCCCGTTTCGCTACCGGTTCGCGACCCGGTTCGCGAACCGGGAAGCGCTTCTACCGCGAAAAATCAATTTTTTTTTATTTTCCCCACGGGACCCTTTAATAACCCCAACATCATTCCTAGGGGGTCAAGAGGGGACTACCTTGCCCCCTTTCATTAAATTCCCCCTTCGTTTTTCTCCTCCTCTTGTCTCTCGATCCTACCGAGAGACAAGATGGCGGCCGGTCCGGACTGTTTAGAATGTTGACAGACACCGGAGAGCCAATCAGCTTCGCTTTGCAAAGTTCCGTTACGCGAAAAGTACGGGAACCGGAGCGCTACACGGGATGCTGTCACAGATATATCTGTTTTTTAAAACGTTAATTTCTCAAAATCCACTGGAGCACATATATTGAGACCTAGCAAAGGCACATCGGGCTAACAGTCCCTACAATTTTGCCAAGTTTCGTGCAAATCCATTCAGCCGTTCGAGCTAAAAGTGAGGCCTGCGTGACGGCTGCGTGACGTCTGTTAACGTTTGATTCGAAGGAAATCCGGAAGTGTTGACCGCCATTTTGTCACTGCGAGTAAAGATATTGTTCATTTCAAAGCGCTGGAACATGGAAAAGGGAGAAGGTAGAGATTGTCTTGCTGCATAGTTTTTCTCAGGGTGTGCAGTAAGGCCCCGGTTGTTGTTATACTCACGGTGGGTTCTTCGAACACTTTAGCAAATGATGATCCAAGCTGAGGCAAAGGAGGGTGTCAGTCGGGGGGGGGCAGAGCAATGGTGATTCTCACTGTAAGATAGGTAGTGCGGACCCTTGTCCCCCCTTTTGAAATCTGTAATGCCTATCTTCTCCCCACTGATTGGTAATTGGTTCTACCCGGACCATTTATTAGAGGTAGCTTGTCCGGCCACACCGGAGGGCACCCCTAATAAAGAGGACATATATATAAAATACGGATTAGCCACTGTACCTTCCTAGCAAATTATTGCAAAACGAAAGGAATCAAACAAAATCAGTAGGCCACTGATAGGATCCTTTCTGACCCTGCTAAAACAAGAAACACCAGGAAATAGCCCTCCGCAAAAAGTATGAAACCAGGGGGAGGAGCCAAGCTTGCGGTCGGGATGGCCACGAGGTAGTTCGGCTCCGCCGCCCTCGCTGCCTAAGCATGCCTGCCCTACCACCCACCCCGCCCAATAACCGACAAACCCTATACAAATGAAAGTCTGCTGATACCCACTATCGGCGTCACCAGATTGGACTAGATCACGCACAATTGGACTATGTCTTTTTCTGGTTATACAGTAACATCTTTGTGCTTGTTGCCACATTACAAATATATAGCACTCCAACAAAGTAGTAGGATTATAACACTTTAATAACTTATAAATATATACAACGCTCCAACAAAGTAAACACGTTAAAAAAAAAACATTTTAAACAACTATTTACATGGCAGCCTGCTGCAACATCCATCTAAAAGCATTCACCGTCCGCTTGACACTGTCCCTGCCCCTCCCTCCCCGGAGTAGCAACAATGGGCTGCTTTGGGCTGTCTTTTAGTCGGCTTTTGGCTATAAAAAGCCTACAAAATCCGTCGGCCTGTGAGGCGCCGTCAGTAGCGGACCGTTGTGCGAATAGGCCGAAGGCAGCACAACGCGCCGACATCCGGACGGCACCGAGGTGGTGTCCAGCAAGTTGCCGCACTGGTCTGGCCATCCTACAATGCTGCGCCGAAAGACGGCGTGGGGCGCCCCGGTGGGGGAGGCGGCGCGAGCGGGCCTCGCCCGCCTCCCCAGGTTGAGGCTTCTCAGCTGCAGTGGAGCTCCCCTTGGCATCCAACTGAGTTGCGCCTGCTCTTGCGGCACAGTGCCTTATCCGCCATCCAGCTGAGTTGCGCCCGCTCTTGCGGCACAGTGCCTCACCCGCCATCCAGCTGAGTTGCGCCCGCTCTTGCGGCTACAGCGTCTCGCCCACCATCCAGCTCAATTGCGCCCACTCTTGCGGTGCAGCGATAGGCGGCTGCCACAGGACTCTCAAAATGGCGGCCGGCTCTTCGGATTTGGGCCTGGTCCACTAAAATGGCCCTGGGACACCTTGGAACTAGGACGCTTGCCTGCTAGGGCATTCCCGAAAGCGTCCCCTCAGCCTTGAAGATTCTACAAAAGTCACCGGGGCCCCCGACTCCCGCAGGCTTCCGGTGGGGAGCGGCTGTCATGATTGCTTGCGGAATGGCCACGACGCGTCACAAATCCGTCGGCCTGTGAGGCGGCGTCAGTAGGACCGTTGTGCGAATAGGCCGAAGGCAGCACAACGCGCCGAGATCCGGACGGCACCGAGGTGGTGACAAGCAAGTTTCTGCACTGGTCTGGCCATCCTACAATGCTGCGCCGAAAGACGGCGTGGGGCGCCCCGGGGGGGGAGGCGGCGCGAACGGGCCTCCCCCGCCTTCCCAGGTGGAGGCTCCTCAGCTGCAGTGGGGCGCCCCTTTGCGTTTCACTCACCACCTAGCTGAGTTGCGCCCGCTCTTGCGGCACAGTGCCTCACCCGCCATCTAGCTGAGTTGCGCCCGCTCTTGCGGCACAGTGCCTCACCCGCCATCCAGCTGAGTTGCGCCCGCTCTTGCGGCTACAGCGTCTCGCCCACCATCCAGCTGAATTGCGCCCGCTCTTGCAGCACAGTGCCTCACCTGCCATCCAGCTAAGTTGCGCCCGCTCCTGCGGCACGGTGCCTCACCTGCCATCCAGCTGAGTTGCGCCCGCTCTTGCGGCTACAGCGTCTGTCCACCATCCAGCTGAATTGCACCCACTCTTGCGGTGCAGCGATGGGTGGCTGCCACAGGACTCTCAAAATGGCGGCAGGCTCTTTGGATTTGGGCCTGGTCCACTAAAATGGCCCTGGGACACCTTGGAACTCGGACGCTTGCCTGCTAGGGCATGGGCCCCATTCCCGAAAGCGTCCCCTCAGCCTTGAAGATTCTACAAAAGTCACCGGGGCTTCCGACTCCCGCAGGCTTCCGGTGGGGAGCGGCTGCCATGATTGCTTGCGGAATGGCCACGACGGAGCCACGAGATGGTGGTGCTATCATGCTGACGCCAGCTTCAGTCTGAAACATCCAGAAACACTGTAGACTATCAATTCGATCAGTTCCGGTGGAGCCCCAACGTGACCCGGTAGGGAAGAACTTGCCCTCGCCTCTTTTGACTGATGGTTCTTGTTGCCTATCTCTTCTGTTGTCATTTAACGGAACCTTTTTTGACTGCCGAAAGGTGTTCTGGTCCGACCGCTGGGTGGTGGAGACATTTTGACTATATCCTGGACCTGCCCGGCCTCGCCCAAAATGGTGCCGGTATAAATGGGACTCGCAACACCTTGTTGTGTACTGGTTGCCCAGCCTTGATATCACGAAATACGTATGCAGTTTTGAAGCACATGGCGGGCGGGGACGAGTACTGATTGAACATTTGGACATCCCTATTGATATTAAGTTCTGATGTGTTATTGATTACTGTACTATTGAAAGTTCGAATTAACGTCACCCATGGTACTTGCCCGCAAATGTATATCTAGATAATTTTATTGTAACTGGCCCTGTCGTACTTTAATTATAAAAATTACGTCTACCGATTCCGCAACTGTTGGACACCTTAGTTCTTGCAATCTACTGGCCCGCCCGTTACGTTCTTCTACAGTGTAAATGTCCCCTCATCATATACGATTCCAGTTTGCTCCGTGGCCGGCCCACGTGGTTATAGGCCCGTATTTGTATACTGACATTTTCACAATAAAGGTTTTTAAAACAAAACATGGTAGTAGTACCTAGATTGGTAAAGTTTT
The DNA here is from genome assembly GCF_964263255.1 of Lissotriton vulgaris. Classification (NCBI taxonomy): domain Eukaryota; kingdom Metazoa; phylum Chordata; class Amphibia; order Caudata; family Salamandridae; genus Lissotriton; species Lissotriton vulgaris. The sequence goes on from NC_141693.1 coordinate 490,167,514, forward strand.
GAATAATAGCCACTGTTTTCGAATCAGTAAAAGGCAAGTGATATAAAGCAGCCCGATTACATGACGGTTAAAAGGTATAATACGCAGGAATGCTGTAAAGATAAATGGTCAAGGGCTGTTGTGTTTTCCACTCCTGCAACATAAAGTGATCGATAAGAATCCAATATTCAGGCCTATCAGCGACTAAGACAGCAGGCCGAGCCTCTTTTGCTCAACGGCTCCCTCATGGGACGAAGAAACGCCCTTTTTCTCGAAATAGGAATATTTTACTTGCAGGACAGTTGTAAATTTCCCGGGAAAATACATTAGCCTGGAACATTGTTAGTGATAAACTGTAAATGCATCTGGGTCCTTTGCTTTACAAGTCAGAGTGAGAAAAAAAAAGGTGGGGCTTTCATCATTTTGGAAAAAAAAATGTTCTAAACCAATGAAAAGTGATATTTTTAGGTCATATGACCAAGCCTTCCATCATTAGGAAACCAAAAGTAAAACGAACCAATGAAAAGTTTTATAAACAAGTCACATGACCTGTTATGCTTATGTTACGCGCTCCGCGCCGCGCCCCGGATCGCTTCCGGGTGCGCTAACGCGGCGCGTCATAAGACGCATTACGCGGTAACGTGATACGTCGTGCTTACGCGACGCGTCACAAATCCGTCGGCCTGTGAGGCGGCGTCAGTAGGACCGTTGTGCGAATAGGCCGAAGGCAGCACAACGCGCCGAGATCCGGACGGCACCGAGGTGGTGACAAGCAAGTTTCTGCACTGGTCTGGCCATCCTACAATGCTGCGCCGAAAGACGGCGTGGGGCGCCCCGGGGGGGAGGCGGCGCGAACGGGCCTCCCCCGCCTTCCCAGGTGGAGGCTCCTCAGCTGCAGTGGGGCGCCCCTTTGCGTTTCACTCGCCACCTAGCTGAGTTGCGCCCGCTCTTGCGGCACAGTGCCTCACCCGCCATCTAGCTGAGTTGCGCCCGCTCTTGCGGCACAGTGCCTCACCCGCCATCCAGCTGAGTTGCGCCCGCTCTTGCGGCTACAGCGTCTCGCCCACCATCCAGCTGAATTGCGCCCGCTCTTGCGGCACAGTGCCTCACCTGCCATCCAGCTAAGTTGCGCCCGCTCCTGCGGCACGGTGCCTCACCTGCCATCCAGCTGAGTTGCGCCCGCTCTTGCGGCTACAGCGTCTGTCCACCATCCAGCTGAATTGCACCCACTCTTGCGGTGCAGCGATGGGTGGCTGCCACAGGACTCTCAAAATGGCGGCAGGCTCTTTGGATTTGGGCCTGGTCCACTAAAATGGCCCTGGGACACCTTGGAACTCGGACGCTTGCCTGCTAGGGCATGGGCCCCATTCCCGAAAGCGTCCCCTCAGCCTTGAAGATTCTACAAAAGTCACCGGGGCTTCCGACTCCCGCAGGCTTCCGGTGGGGAGCGGCTGCCATGATTGCTTGCGGAATGGCCACGACGGAGCCACAAGATGGTGGTGCTCTCATGCTGACGCCAGCTTCAGTCTGAAACATCCGGAAACACTGTAGACTATCAATTCGATCAGTTCCGGTGGAGCCCCAACGTGACCCGGTAGGGAAGAACTTGCCCTCGCCTCTTTTGACTGATGGTTCTTGTTGCCTATCTCTTCTGTTGTCATTTAACGGAACCTTTTTTGACTGCCAAAAGGTGTTCTGGTCCGACCGCTGGGTGGTGGAGACATTTTGACTATATCCTGGACCTGCCCGGCCTCGCCCAAAATGGTGCCGGTATAAATGGGACTCGCAACACCTTGTTGTGTACTGGTTGCCCAGCCTTGATATCACGAGATACGTATGCAGTTTTGAAGCACATGGCGGGCGGGGACGAGTACTGATTGAACATTTGGACATCCCTATTGATATTAAGTTCTGATGTGTTATTGATTACTGTACTATTGAAAGTTCGAATTAACGTCACCCATGGTACTTGCCCGCAAATGTATATCTAGATAATTTTATTGTAACTGGCCCTGTCGTACTTTAATTATAAAAATTACGTCTACCGATTCCGCAACTGTTGGACACCTTAGTTCTTGCAATCTACTGGCCCGCCCGTTACGTTCTTCTACAGTGTAAATGTCCCCTCATCATATACGATTCCAGTTTGCTCCGTGGCCGGCCCACGTGGTTATAGGCCCGTATTTGTATACTGACATTTTCACAATAAAGGTTTTTAAAACAAAACATGGTAGTAGTACCTAGATTGGTAAAGTTTTGAATAATAGCCACTGTTTTCGAATCAGTAAAAGGCAAGTGAAATAAAGCAGCCCAATTACATGACTGTTAAAAGGTATAATACGCAGGAATGCTGTAAAGATAAATGGGTAAGGGCTGTTGTGTTTTCCATTCCTGCAACATAAAGTGATCAATAAGAATCCTTTATTCAGGCCTATCAGCGAGTAAGACAGCAGGCCGAGCCTCTTTTGCTCAACGAATCCCTCATGGGACGAAGAAACGCCCTTTTTCTCGAAATAGGAATATTTTACTTGCAGGACAGTTGTTAATTTCCCGTGAAAATACATTAGCCTGGAACATTGTTAGTGATAAACTGTAAATGCATCTGGGTCCTTTGCTTAAAAAATAAAATATAAAATATATTTTTGAATTAGAATAAGAATACATTTTACAACTTTTGATATTTGCTATTAAAAAACCATTGAAATTCACTGAAAAAACCATAGGTTATAGATCATATATAGTTAGGGATTAGCATTTACAAAACCTTGAAAATTCACTGAAAAAACCATAGGTTATAGACCATATATAGTTAGGGATTAGCATTTACAAAACCTTATTTTACTCGCACAAAACCATAGAAATTCGCATATATAGTTAGTTGCACTAACTATATATCGAGCACCCGCAATCCACTGCTGATCATGTCACATATTACATCATTCATGACATGGTCAGTGACATCACTGATGACATCACTAATGACATCTCAAATGACATATCTGATGACATCACTGATGACATCTCAAATGACATCACTGCTGACATCACTGATGACATCTCAAATGACATCACTGATGACATCTCATTTGACATTACTGATCACATCATTGATGACATCATTCATGTGATAATACGATGAACCTCTTCAGACTCTAATATAACCTTAGATACACTCAGTGTAAACAGACACTCACAGACTGTCACTCATCCATGGAGTTACTCACACACCTAGTTAGTCATGCAAAGAATCAATCACACATCCATTTCCTCAACTATACAGTTATACACACCTTACTTATTCAAACATATACTAACACATATTTACTCTCTTATACAATCCCTGATACAAGTTCACAATGATCCATACAGCCACTCACACATTTACTGGCTCTTATGCACAGATTTTTATATATGTCAACTCTCACATGTACTGTGTTTTACATATGTACTTACTTTGACATGTAGCACTGAGATATCCATTCACTCCCCAATACACTCATGCACACAGTCAACTGCCCATACAGCTGTTTCCACATGCACTTTTGAACCCATACATCTAGTGAATCAACTGCTCACACACATATGCACAGAGTCATACACCTCCCAGCCACCCACACACATACTCAGTCTCCCATACAAATACTTGGGCAACCAATCAATAACCCATATAGTTACTCATTTAGCTACTGATTAACACATGCAGCAGTTTACAGAACAACAGACATAATGATGCACAAATTAAGACAGTTTGGTCACTAACCCATGCACTCAGTGAGACACATTTAATCACTCTCTCATACAGTCAGTCATGCACCTACTAAATCCTTCATCCAGACACTTATACATCCACTCATTCTTCAAAATGTAAGACATATTTTAACTTTACAGAAACATACAGTCACTGGATGTTGTCATCAGTGATGTCATCAGTGATGTCATTTGAGATGTCACCAGTGATGTCATCAGTGATGTCATTTGAGATGTCATCGGTGATGTCATCAGTGATGTCATTTGAGATGTCATCAGTGATGTCATCATTGATGTCACTGACCATGTCATGAATGATGTAATATGTGACATGATCAGCAGTGGATTGCGGGTGCGCGATACATTGTTAGTGCAACTAACTATATATGCGAATTTCAATGGTTTTGTGCGAGTAAAATAAGGTTTTGTAAATGCTAATCCTTAACTATATATGGTCTATAACCTATGGTTTTTTCAGTGAATTTTCAAGGTTTTGTAAATGCTAATCCCTAACTATATATGGTCTATAACCTATGGTTTTTTCAGTGAATATATATACATATATATATATATATATATATATATATATATATATATATATATATATATATATATATATATATATATATATATATATATATATATTACCTACTGGCGGTCCCCAGTAGGTAGTTATAGTTAGGATTTTTTTCAATGCAAAATCTTAAAATTCTATTGGGAATAACTTTGGCGCCGGATGAGGAATCTGCCTGAAAATTTCCTCAAATTTGCCTCGCGGCGCTTCGGTCCTTCCCTGAAAGTTTGGGGGGGATTCGTCAAGCGGGGGCCAAGATACAAGGGGGTCCCAAACGTGTTTTCTCCATGTTAATTTCCATAGGGCGGTCGACCTCACTTTTAGCCCGAACGGCTGAATGGATTTCCACCAAACTTGGCAAAATTGTAGGGACTGGTAGCCCGATGTGCCTTTGCTATGTCTCAAGATATGTGCTCCAGTGGATTTTGAGTAATTTAGGTTAAAAAAAATATACATATCTATGACAGCGCGCCAGTACGCGCACCGGGGAGCGCTCCGGGCGCGCTACGCAACTTGCGCGCGGAAAGCTGATTGGCTCTCGGGTGTCTGTAAACATTCGAAACAGTCCGGAGCGGCCACCATCTTGTGTCTCGGTAAGATCGAGACACAAGAGGAGGCAAAAACAAAGGGGGAAATGACCATAAGGGGGCAGAGTAGACCCCCCTGATCCCCTAGGTTTGATGGGGAGCGGACCGGGGAGCGTACCATTGGGAAAAAAGAATGACAGAGTTTTTAAAAAATGTAGCCTTTTTTTATAAATTGGAGGTAGTTCTAAAAAGAACTGTTTTTTTTCTTCTTTTTGTTGTTTTATATTTTTTTATGTTTTTTGAACATTTTGTACTTTTTTTGGCTTTTATGAACTATTTTATATTTTTTTTGTTATTTTTATGGGGAGGAAAAAAAAGCAGGGAATTGAAAATGGCTCAACTGGAGCAAATAAAAACAGGAAAAAATTTGGGTTTTTTGGGGCAATTGTGGTTGTCACCAGCAAGGAGGATAAGCTTTATGCTCTGTTCACCATAGGAGATGGTCTTACCACAAAAAATACATGTAATTCTGAATTCCCCAAACTGTGGTGGTATGCAAGGGATCGTCTCCCTTGTCTCTGCTACCGATGGAGTGGGTTGCTGTCTTTTGGAGGTGGTGGTTGAAGATTGGGGAGGGTTACTGGCCAGTTCTCTCATCTCTGCAGCAGAATAGTTGTTTGGATGCTTGCGCTGCATGTGTCTAATCATGGTATTATTACCAAAAGAATATTTTTTGTTAGGGTTCCCCCTTGAAAGTTCCATGCCACAGATTAGGCAAGTCACCTTGGCGCATTGACTTTCTTCTTGCCCTCTGGTATAGAAAAAAACTCCCATACAATGTGCTGCCTTGGCTTGTATGGGGTATTGTCTTCTTGCAGCCACCTTCTCCCCTCCTCCTCCTCCTCTTCCTCCTCCTCCTCTTCTTGACCACCAATGTAATGTTGTGGTGGTCCTCTTGGTGGTGGTGGTGGTGGTGCAGATGCTCCAGCTGCTGCTGCTACTGTAGCCATTTTAAAGTACAAAATATTTCTCAAAGATGTTCAAACAGGTTAATAGACTGGGATACTCACAATGTCAGGGCACTCCTACAATGTATTAGGGATAGGTAACTGAAATACCAATCGTGGTGCATCTAGAGAAGGGGCAAGTACCCAACACCCCTGATTTCCTGTACACACAGAAATGAAAAGTCAGATATGTCTCTGAGCACTCAAATACAATAACATTTCATCATTACAAAATCAGTACATCTGTTTTCACGTATTCCAGTAGCCCACAATATTTAGACAAGTCCAAGTAAAGTCCAACTGAATAGTGTCTCTTATTTCTCTCAAGATTTATTTTTCAAAGTTCCATGTGATTTCCAAAATCCACAGTTTCTTCAATACATCATTCCAATAATGTTGGTATTGTTGTCAATACTTATGCCGACACGTGTTTCGTCGTGTGTAAATATCACACATTGACTTCCTCAGGGCTGAAACAAGGAAATACAAAGCCCTATATTACAATCTTTCAGATCAAATCAATAGTTGTCAGGAGAGATAAACATAGTCCCTACCACCACACGAGCACTGCATCACGTGCAACATAAATGTAGGCATAGTACAGGAGAGACATAAGAGTAAACATATCTCACCACCAGAACCAAAAAGGGTGATAAACTAATTCTAGTGAATCTGACTACCTTATAACCCAAAGGCACTAGAAAGGAGAAAGTTTCTTAATTCACCTGAGATATTTTCCAATCCTCTCCAAGTCCAATCTCCTATCCGGTGTGATTATAACAAATGTCTGTATAATAAAGGCCAGACAATGAAAGTTACACTCAAATTCATATAAGTCAGCAGTACCTTCGCTCACTTAAGAAGTCAACATAATTTGTATCAAAGTATCGCTCTAGTATATAAGTCCAACTAAACAATCTGGTTCAAACCAAGTCGCACGCGTGTACATTCCATTACCCTGACTGGGGTAAACACACTACACTCACCAAGTAATCTCCTAAATTGCGTCTCAAACCGAGTTGTGCTCTTCTCAAGATCATAAGAGCATCCTGAAAGTAAATCAAACTTAATCAGTTCCACACTGAAAATTTAAAACATAAGTAAAATACCAAAATTAACAAGCGCCTCCACTCACCAACTCCAAAACTAAAATCTCTCAGGCTGGGGGCACTGTAACAAAAAGGTAATGTTCACTCATTTAATAGTTGACCTCCATATATATAATCAGGTCATCACTCTAACTGTTCTTACCCTCGTATAATAACGTCCAATCTTATTCCCCAGTCATGTATATTCCAGCGTCAATCCTTAAATTCAATTTCAATCTGTAATTGCAATAAAGCTCGTAAAGTTGGAGTGGGCAACATTCATACTGAATACATAAACAGTAGTGCTCAGAATCGGACCTTACCGTCCATAAACGTAGTCTATTTGCCTTCAGGTTCATATATCTTTACCTGCAAACGCGAGGAAATTAGGTGTAAATATCGTAACAACTTTCTAGGTCAATAATACCCTCATAACGGTCTGCCTATGGTTTAACTCACCCATATTACAGCGGCAAGTGTCGTCGCTGTTTCTCGGCGTTCTGCGTGGGCGCCATCTTTAAAGGTCTATTTATGTACAAAATAGCGGGCGCCATATTGTAGTGGTGAGAGTCGTTTTCCGATCATTTATTAAAAAATATACGTATTCTATCACGTCTATATTAGTATATAGATCGTGATATATCGTATCCCTTGTGTCAATTCTATCTCTCATGGGTGTGTGCGACATATTATCGCCTCATAGTGTCACGAGTAACTTCGTATCCATAGAGTTTCTACTCAGGCGCCATATTGGAATGGGCAGTGTCGCCTTCGATCATATTGTTAATATTACAGTTATTATAGTAATATACAGACCGCAATGTATTTCCTACTCCCTCGTGTAAGTCCTATCATTACGAAGTTTCTTAATATTGTCGCGACCATGCGCTATTTGTAACAACTTATCTTAATAATCCCAGCTAAATATTTCATTCTTGCCAGAAGCTGTATCTCTTATAGAAGAATTACACTCATAAAGGTTGTATCCAGGTATGATTGTGGTCCACACCTATAGTGGTGCTGATAGAGGCGCTCTTCACAATCAGTATCCTCACTGTCATGCATAAACATAAGTGCATGTAAACAAATAGTTGTAATCCATTCCTGAAGTGTACACACGTAAACCCTGACAGAGCCAAAGTAAAGTATAGATTTGTTGTAAGAGTAAATTATGTCACCCAGTGTCATAGGGTATTAGTAACGTAATAGTGTAAACGTGGGAATAGAGGTGAATTAGTAGGCTGCCATCCATAGCAGATATCTAAGCATACAATATATGTGGTTATTCATTACATATGGGCATATATCTGCACAAAAACATCTTCAAGGCCATATACGGAGTAGCTTCAGAACTCAAATAGACCACCCATAGGGGCACATCTAGTTTCAACAGTATTATAATTCATACACTTCACTACCTCGTATATAAGAGGGCATTATGTATGCTATGGGACATTAGCTTCATATTATGACATCTTATACAGCATATAATCCACATTAATCCACATTAATCCTGCCCAAGATAGTACTGGTATTCATTGTCAATATTCAAGCCCCGCTCTACCGCCCTTAATTTCATAATCCAGATCACTTCCCTTCTCCTCAACTTAAGCTGTCTGTTGCCCCCCCTCGGGTCTGGGGCAACATGGTCAATAGCATGGTAGCTAAATTGATGTTGATTCTGTTTGTCACAATTTTGTACACTGTGGGCAGCAATAGGGTATCTTGTATCACCATTCTTCCAGGCTCGAAAGTGCTCCATCATCCTATCCCTGAGCCTCCTAATGGTGCTGCCAACATATATTTGGCCACACGAGCAGGATATAACGTATATGACATATGTTGTGTCACAGTTAATGAATACATTAATATCATATACATCAGAGCCATTGTAACTGAATTGTAGTACCTTCTTCTTGGCCCATCTGCATGAGTTACAGCGGCCACATTTATGGAAGCCCTTCCTTGCATCAGTTAGCCAATCTCCTTTCTTGTGTTTATTGGGGTAACTGGGGCTCAAGTCATTAGCTAATGTCCTACCTTTCCTGTACGTGATAGAAGGTCTCTCCGTTATAAAAGGTAGTAGATCATTATCAGCTCGCAGTAGGTGCCAATGTTTATTTACAATAGAGTATAATACCCTAGATCCCGTGCTATATTGTGTGATTAGTCGTACTTTATCAATACTTTCACCACCTCTCTCTTTACATGCTAGGGTTTGTTGCCTACGTAAGTTCTTAGCTCGCCTCCTAGCCTTCACAATCACATCAGTGTTATAGCCACGGGCTATAAATCTGTTCGACATATCTGTTAAGTTGTACTCAAAGTCCTCTTCCTCAGAGCAATTTCTCCTTGCTCTGACCATCTCTGAATAGGGGATAGATCTCTTCTGGTAATTAGGATGGCAACTTGTTGCATATAGTACTGCATTGCAACTCGTATCCTTCCTGAACATCCTAGAACAGAGTTTCATATCTTTCACAAACAATTCTACATCCAGAAATTCAATTTTCCTTGTATCATATTTAGTTGTAAACCGTAAGTTGACATCATTATTGTTCAAGTGATCAAAGAAGTCAAGAAGATCCACAAGCGAGCCCGTCCAAATCATGAGGCAGTCGTCTATAAATCTGCCCCAGTATTGGATGTTGTCAATCCATCTCTGACCACGATGGCCCCAGACCCACTCCGCCTCAAACCAACCCATGAAGAGGTTAGCAAAAGACGGAGCGAACCTGGAACCCATCGCGGTCCCAAGGCGCTGTCTATACCATTTTCGATCAAAAAGGAACACATTGTTCTTCAATACAGTATCGGTCATATCTAACAACATTTGGGTGTGTTCAAAAAATTCCACCGACCTCTTGTTAAGAAAGGTCTCAACTGCTGCTATGCCAAGGGAGTGTTCAATATTCGAGTAAAGTGAGACCACATCTAGTGTCACTAGGTACATCCCTTCCTCCCATGCGACATCCGACATAATGTTCAACACATGTTTAGTATCCTGAATATATGAGGGCAATGACTGTACATAAGGTCTTAAAAATATATCAATATACTGTGAGATCCTTTCAGTAGGACCACCGATCCCGGAAATTATTGGTCTCCCCGGTGGATTGTCCCTATTCTTATGGATTTTTGGCAGCGTGTAAAGACAAGGTGCCTTTGGTGTCATGATAGTAAGATAGTTATACTCGTCAATATCTAGTAGTGTTAAGTCATACCACTCTCTCAGTTTCTTGTTAATATTAGTTTTTAATGTTTCAAGAGGGTTACTGTTCAGTAGTTCATAGTACCTCACATCGTCTAGCTGAGAGTAAATTTCTGCATTGTACTGTTCCGTATCCATGACGACGATATTACCCCCCTTATCAGCAATACGGATGGTAATATTGTCATTGTCTCTCAGAGTCCTGAGTGCTATTCTTTCTGCAGTGGTCAAATTATCTGGCTTACTACGTAGTCCACATCTAGAGCCCTTGTCAAGTATCTTATTAATGTCCAATTCCACCATTTTATGAAAAGTATCCATGGTGTTGCCTGTTCCAAGTTGCGGTGTCCACTTAGATTTCAATTTTAAGCCACTGCTCACACTCTCAAATCTGTTGATCTCTAAATCATCAAGTAACTTGGCCATCGTAATCGGATCATGCTCATTCTCCGTGAGTGATAGCAGTAGCTTAGTTGCATTCGCCCCCTCTATACTCAGGTCATTAATAGTCTGTAAGTGCTCATAACTCTTATCTTTAATTGGTACATGCACAAAATGTTTCTTAATTTTAAGCAATCTTACAAATTTGTATACGTCAATTTTCGTTTGGTACCAATCCGGTAATACATTCGGACAGAAACCAAGACCCTTCTTCAACAAAGAAATCATATCATCTGTGAGAGTCAAATGTGATAGGTTAACAATCTCTAGTTCACAGTCCGCAGCTTCAGGACTGCTGGTTATTCTTTCCACGACCTGAGCCTCATTCCTCTTCTTGGTACCTGTTGACCCCTTGCCCCTTGATCCTCTCCTTGTCTTATCAGACCCCCACCTCTGCCACTGAAGGTACTGTCCCGATTCCCTATTCTGACTCTTTTTACCTCCTCTAAAAAATTACTGTTATCTTCTGCATTCGCCTCAGATAGCAATGAACCATCCACCTCCTCATTCTCACTACTAGCCAGCGAGGATGCTTCTGTTTCACATCCACTCATAGTAGGTGTTGGAGTAGACTTCTGTTTAGAGCCTCGGGATTGCTGAATTAAATAATCAAATCGCTTAGCAAATGTAAAGACACGGCCTGACTTATAATCCCTCTCGTCTCGTTGTAGTTTCCTTGCCTTCCTACGTTTTAATAAATGATCGGAAAACGACTCTCACCACTACAATATGGCGCCCGCTATTTTGTACATAAATAGACCTTTAAAGATGGCGCCCACGCAGAACGCCGAGAAACAGCGACGACACTTGCCGCTGTAATATGGGTGAGTTAAACCATAGGCAGACCGTTATGAGGGTATTATTGACCTAGAAAGTTGTTACGATATTTACACCTAATTTCCTCGCGTTTGCAGGTAAAGATATATGAACCTGAAGGCAAATAGACTACGTTTATGGACGGTAAGGTCCGATTCTGAGCACTACTGTTTATGTATTCAGTATGAATGTTGCCCACTCCAACTTTACGAGCTTTATTGCAATTACAGATTGAAATTGAATTTAAGGATTGACGCTGGAATATACATGACTGGGGAATAAGATTGGACGTTATTATACGAGGGTAAGAACAGTTAGAGTGATGACCTGATTATATATATGGAGGTCAACTATTAAATGAGTGAACATTACCTTTTTGTTACAGTGCCCCCAGCCTGAGAGATTTTAGTTTTGGAGTTGGTGAGTGGAGGCGCTTGTTAATTTTGGTATTTTAGTTATGTTTTAAATTTTCAGTGTGGAACTGATTAAGTTTGATTTACTTTCAGGATGCTCTTATGATCTTGAGAAGAGCACAACTCGGTTTGAGACGCAATTTAGGAGATTACTTGGTGAGTGTAGTGTGTTTACCCCAGTCAGGGTAATGGAATGTACACGCGTGCGACTTGGTTTGAACCAGATTGTTTAGTTGGACTTATATACTAGAGCGATACTTTGATACAAATTATGTTGACTTCTTAAGTGAGCGAAGGTACTGCTGACGTATATGAATTTGAGTGTAACTTTCATTGTCTGGCCTTTATTATACAGACATTTGTTATAATCACACCGGATAGGAGATTGGACTTGGAGAGGATTGGAAAATATCTCAGGTGAATTAAGAAACTTTCTCCTTTCTAGTGCCTTTGGGTTATAAGGTAGTCAGATTCACTAGAATTAGTTTATCACCCTTTTTGGTTCTGGTGGTGAGATATGTTTACTCTTATGTCTCTCCTGTACTATGCCTACATTTATGTTGCACGTGATGCAGTGCTCGTGTGGTGGTAGGGACTATGTTTATCTCTCCTGACAACTATTGATTTGATCTGAAAGATTGTAATATAGGGCTTTGTATTTCCTTGTTTCAGCCCTGAGGAAGTCAATGTGTGATATTTACACACGACGAAACACGTGTCGGCATAAGTATTGACAACAATACCAACATTATTGGAATGATGTATTGAAGAAACTGTGGATTTTGGAAATCACATGGAACTTTGAAAAATAAATCTTGAGAGAAATAAGAGACACTATTCAGTTGGACTTTACTTGGACTTGTCTAAATATTGTGGGCTACTGGAATACGTGAAAACAGATGTACTGATTTTGTAATGATGAAATGTTATTGTATTTGAGTGCTCAGAGACATATCTGAATGTTCAAACAGGTCTTCCTCAGTCAAAGGACAAAGTCAGAATAAGGAAAAAAGGTGGGGTCTTTCATCATTTGGAAAAAAAACTTTCCTGAACCAATGAAAAGTGTTATTTTCAGGTCACATGACCTGGGTTTTCATCATTTGGAAACCAAAACTATTCTGCACCAATAAAAAGTGTTATTTTCAGGTCACATGACCCGACGCGCTTACGCGACGCGCCCCAGGGCGCGCCCGGGGGCGCACCCCGGGTCGCGTCGCATAAGCGCGTTGGATGTTTACGCTGCGCGATCGTATTCGCTCGAGTGCTTCCGGGAGCGCCTACGCCGTGCGTATCACACGGACGCGGCTACGCGATACGTCACGATGATGTTTTCGTTCGCAGCAATAGCGCTAACGGGACGCTAACCGGTGCGCGCCCCGGGGCGCGCCGAAAAACTTCGCTTTCCGGTGCGCACACCTGGGCCCGCACCGGGAGCGTACCAAGGCAAAAAAAATATATATATTATTATATAAGTATACAATATAGGATTCATTATAAAAAATATTAAATTTCAGAGGTTTGAGGCCCTACATATAGTTAGGAATTAGCATTTTAAAAAACCTATGAAATTCACTGAAAAAACCATAGGTTTCACACCAGTTATAGTTAGCAGGAAGTTTTACATCTTTGAGACATGGTCAGTGACATCACTCATGATATCACTGATGACACCATCCTTGTGACAGAGTGACAGACCTCCTTTCACTGTAATGTAACCCATGAAACACATATTCAAAAATAGAAATTAACATTTTCTAAAAAATGGAGATACGCATACCAGTTACAACAACCAATTCAATAATTCCACCATCTATAGAAACATCCACTCATTCACCAACAGTTCTATATAGTCACTCATACATATACTCACTCATCATATGTAGTGATTCACCTATACATCCTGTTACACACCGACAGTCATCCAAAAGTTACTCTCACACATACTCACACATGCAAGTAAACTATTGAACATCCATTTATTTGCATATACAGCTATACACACACCACCACCTTACTTCTAAGGAAACTTACACATACTTACTCTCTTAAACAATCACTTATAGAAACATAATTATTTAAACAGGAACTCTTTCAATATCTCAGTCTCACATATACTAACTTATATACATCAATACTCACATATACTAGATTAAAACATATGTAGTTACTGATAAAGACACTAGTGAGACAGTCATTCACTCACTAACACACACATATACACACTCATCCACCCATACAGTCCTGCACATATGCTGTCTTCAAAACACATACAAAGAGAGAGTTAGTCATTCATGCATCTATGTGATAAGTAATACCCCCACCAAACCATACAAACACTCATACTGATACTTAAAAAACATCTAAAAACCCATCTACCTACACATGTACCTACTCACCAACCCATGCAGCCACTTATACACAAAGTGAAACATTAATACATATATATAAATATTTAAACATTACTCACTAATACATGTATTCACTAAGAAACACTTAATAAGCCAGTTAACTAATCAATTTTTATAAAAAAACATCCATTTAGACACTTATTTAAACATTTATTCTTCCATCAACTTTTACATATACATATATAAAACAAATGTATTTTTCAGAAAGACACACATTTACTCAATGGTGTCATCAGTGATGTCATGAGTGATGTCACTGACCATGTCATGAGTGATGTAATATGTGACGTCATCAGCAGTGCATTGCACGCACAAGTTATAGTGAGTCCAACTAACTATAACGTGGGTATTTCAATGGTTTTATGCGAGTAAAACTTCCTGCTAACTATAACAGGTGTGAAACCTATGGTTTTTTCAGTGAATATATATATATATATATGTATATATATTCACCCGTATTCCTCCATTAATCTAGCCAACCACTATTCATCCACCCACAGTCATACATTTCCCATTTGATTGATTGTATATACATGCCTACATGCATGTAGTATGTGATCATATGTGGCCCTTCATGCGTGGTCTCTATTTTTATATTTGCATAGAGTTATTGACCCACAATGATTTATGACGTGCTACTTACCCACTCCCTACACATTATCCCCGCACATTTGCCGAATAGAACTTGGTAATACGGGCCATGCTATTTTGCAATTGGTCAGCCACGGCCCTTGGGGGGAGTTTCGGTGGGGCGGAGAGGAGGGGCGGGGAGGGGCAGGGTGGGGGGTGCTAAAAACCGAAGTATAGATAATTAAAGGTAAGTAAACAATTTATTAAATATAACGAATTTCGTTGCGCGCTCTGCATCGCAAAATGTGTTACAGACAAACAAGCGCAGGCTGCACAACCACCTCTCCCGCCACCTGGCCAACAAGCTGGGCCCCAAGCCATGCATCCAGCATCGCAACACTCGCAGATCAATGCCCAGTCACCATTCAGCGAGCTTATCGACCCAGCAACAGCGTCTACTAGAAGGACCCTATGGATCAGCAGGTTGAACTACTACTTCACGGCGACAAGAGAAACCGATGGTGCTGTTAAGTGTTCCCTCCTACTGTACTTCACAAGCAATGAGAACTGCAAGCTATTTGACCACCTCCCCAACACCGGGGAGCCCAATGACTAAAATGCTGCAGTCTGGGCCTTCAAAGCGCATTTCGACCCCCAGCTAAACCCGGATTACGAGAGGTTTAAATTGCGCCAAGCATGACAAAGAGAAGGGGAATCAATGGACGCATTCTACCTGCGACTGCGTGAGCTAGCGTGCACATGTATAGATGACGACCAAAACAAAGTAGTGAAGGCCCAAGTGATCCAAGGATGCCGTCAGAACCCTCATCCTGCACCAACCTGGCATCACCCTAGAGGACATCCTCATCATGGCCAGGTTGCATGACCTGTCTGATGCCAGAGCGACGACGTTGGACATCACAAATACCCAAGAAGCGGAAAAACAGGCTCAATCAAGACAGAAAGAGTAGATGCGATCTGACCCCAGAACAGATGTACCCAGGGTCGATGGCCTGAAAGAGGCGCACAGGGGTTACACTGCAGATACTGCGGCAGGGAATAACACCCACAGGAGGAAAGCCCAGCCCAAGGGCAAACGTGTTCAAAGGCCAGCACGCCCGACCACTTCGCAATAGCATGCAGGGGAGGCCCGTGAAATAGGGGAATTCAAGGAAGAATCCACCATTGAAAGCAGTTAAACACTTGTCACTGGACAATCCAGAAAATCCCAGATCGACATGCACAGCAACCCGGCAGAGGCACTACCTCGAGGATTCATCAACTGACGAAGAGGGTGACTGTTATCTGATTTCCTTTGCAAGTGACCTCAAGAGAAAGAGGCACCCACAACCGATGTGCACCATAGCGGTCACTGGGTCCCTGGTCACCCCGCTAATCAACATAGGATCATTCGTGAACGTAATGGGGTGCCAACAATATAAGCGATCAACCCATGATCAATACTGTCACCCTCGCAAGTCAGGAACCTCACATATGGCAGCCAAACCCCACTACCGCTTAAAGGGAAGATGACCATCCAAGTCAAGTCAGAAGGTCGACAGGGAAGCTGACATCCTGGTAAGAAACCACACAGCCGAGGACCTTGGCCTAGTCACTTTTGCCAATGTCATCCAGACTCTACAGACAGAAGACGTCCTCAACCTTTTCCTGCAAATCTTCAAAGGTCTTGGATGCATGAAGGCGGCACCATTCAAACTCCACACTGACAAGGCCATTAAACCAGTGGCCCTTAGGCACAGATGGATTCCATTTCACTTGAGACGGTCAGTTGAGAACGAACTACAAGAACTGGAACATCAAGGTGTCATTGGGAAGGTCATGGGGCCGACACCATGGGTATCTCCTGTGGTGATTGTGGAGAAACCAAAACAGCCTGGGAAGATCAGTTTGTGTATCAAAATGCACCTGCCCAATCAGGCCATCAAACGTGAAAGACACCTAACGCCGACCATCGATTACATCCTGGACGATCTCAACGGATCCTGTTGGTTCTCCAAACTTTACCTCAATGCAGGATACCACCAGTTGAGGAGAGCTGAGGAGAGCCAATATATTATCACTTTTTCAACCCACATCAGCCTAAAATGCTACAGGAGATTACATTTCGGAATCTCACTGGCGGCAGAAATATTTCAAAACGCTGTCCGTGAAGTGCTGTGACGACTCCACGGTGTGCTCAACATTAGCGATGACTTCCTGATACCCTCCACCAAGGATCGAACAATGGGCTATACAGCTACAGCAGTACCAGATGGAAGAGGTGTACTGACCCAAAGCAAAGAACCCAGCAGACTTTCTGTTGAGGCACCAGCCAGAGGCGGCAAAGGCAGGCGATGACCAAGACCGCCTGACAGATGATTACGTGGACATGGTGTCTTAATGGGGCCTACCCGCGAGCTATCACCCTAGACGAAATCAAAGCTGAAATGGGATGGGATGGGATGTACCAGTCTAGTTGTTGGCCACTTGTAGCCCGGAGACTGTTACTCGGGAACAGATCAGCATGCTTGTATCACCCTCTGGCCAGGTGTGGCAAGAGGGTCTAAATAAATGGGTGGAGGTCGCTTGCGACTTCCTGCCAACACAAAACCACTAAGTGTGTGTGTGTCCCCCTTTGTGCCTCTCAACTATGGTAGCTGGGCCTACTGCTACCATCACCGGCCAGTGCCACATTGGTGACAAGGGTGAGCGTCCTTTCAGCTGCTAGTTGACAGACTGTGCCACGCCCGCATTGTGGATCCTGTACTGTGTCCCACCTGCGCCAAAGTTCCTGCTCCTGGCCCGTTGGCCCGGCAGAGCGAAGAACATGTGCTGCCTTGTGAAGCGTGTGTACCCAGCAGTCGTGATGGCCGCAGCCCACCTGCTACACAGCGCCGTCATCCTGCACAGGCACCACCAGACTGCGGTGAAGACATTTGCGCATAGACTCATTCCAGCCCTTCCTGGGCCCTGCACATTCCCAACATGCTCAGGCCTCACTGGTGCTCCCAGTGTGCCACCGACGGAAGCCTGCGCTGGGTTACTCCAGCTGCGCATATGCAGGACACCTGCAGTGCTCTGCCACGGGGCACACATGGCTTAGACACGCCATTGGGCCTGAAATTCTTTCTGCCATTTCCCAGGGCCTCCAGCATGGTGTCAGCCCTTATGGCACCTTGCTCACTGTGAAGCTTCCACAAGGGGAGGAGCCCCAGCAAAGACCGGCCAAGAAGCAAGCACAGCCGGATCGGACACCTGTCAGGAGACAAGCAGGGGAGAAGAGTGAGCCCATCCGCAGCGGAAGGCTCCGGAAAACACCAACTACGTTAGCTGGGCCTACTGCTACCATCACTGGCCAGCGCCACAGCATTCATACTGTAAGAAATAAAGCTATGAATCCTGGAATAGTGAGTAAAACAATTACTTAAACTGTTCATACCCAACATGTAGTTATTTGTGATGCCTTAAGTTAGTGAAGATGAGCTCAAATGAAGCACAATAGATGAAGTGCATTTTGCTCTTGAAATCTGTCAGAAATGGGGTTAATCATTTGAGAGCGGGGACACATCTACCATTGCAACTCTTGATAGGTCAAAACACAGTTATGGAAATATCTCTCTTCAGCCACTAGTAGCTATGACACAAGTATCAGGCAATCTGCAGAGAAGTACATACTAATTTCAAGCAGTACTAACAGTTTCAAAGTGAAGAACAGGACATTCCCAAATCTAGGATCAACATAGGTTAAGGGGAAGCTGCAATAGGAATTTTTAATGTTTTCAGGCAGAGCTCCAAGAAAAAGTCAAGCACTATGGAAAAACAACAGTTCACAGAAGATTGAGACTACAGCACAATACAGACCAGCAGCAATGGAGTAAACTTCAAACACCAAAGTGACTACAACATCCACAAATTGTACCGTCAGACTTTGTGTCTCATTTTGATGGCAGTCAGACCAACCGCGACAGCCCTTCGGTCAAACTGCTACATATTATTGTTGGCAGTCAGACCACAGAGGTCAGAGTGAAGATCACAGGCTCTGCCAGGTTGTTGGATAACCGTAGCCTTAATGCCGGGGGCGCAGGGTACGCCTAAATCCCTGGGATTCACCTGCCTTGCCAAAACAGAGACATGGACTCTTCGTCTGGCGTAGAAGATGGTATTTATTAGCTGCAGCTAGTACAGTGGTCTTAGAAGTCGTTAGTACAGCGAGGTTCAATAGAGACTGCCACTTAACTCCGTGGTGCACAGGTTTATATATCATACAGCACAATGCAAAAATGCAATCACACACGAGCATGAGCTACAAGCAAATGTTACAGACAATGTTTTAAAGCCAACGAAACTCAAGTTCCGGGTTCTGTTTGTCATTCGACCCTTTAAGTAAATCACAAGTGAATCCACACAATTCAGTTTACTAGCAGAGAAAACACAGCTGTGTGTCGCAGAAGGACAGTCGAGAAACAGGAGAATGCATGAGATGTGTAGCGAAGGACAGCAGATAAGATAACTTAAAGGAAACAATGGTGTGAAATGACATGTATTCCGGACGGGGATTAATCAGCTCAGACAGGAATTAGTGTACTCGGCCAGACCCTGACACTCGTTAGTAAACATAGGCAAGGAAGCCACCTGACACGCAAAGCAGAAGCGACAAAAACATTGCGTTCGCCGAGCTGCCTGAGTGAGGGCAACACGAAATGGCGGCAGTCTCAAAATGGAGGCTGAGCACGAACGAATTCGGAATTTACAGAACCTCAGACCCTCCTTTTGCCATTACTCAGGCAAAAACAAACCAATTCATGCTAATCTGAGTCAGAGTCAACACTGATATTCATGAGGTCTTCAAGTTGTTGCTGCACCATCATTCTTATATTCTCTGTCTTCTGAGCGGCAGATCGTGGAACGCACAAAGTAGCCAACAGGCCACAAACTGCAGGACCACACTGAACACACAAACAACAAGAGAATATGACAGCTAGAATTGCTCCAAGGAACGTTAAGATCTTCCATCCCCAAGTTGACAATATTCCCGAAAACCATCCCATAAAAGACCAATCTCCTTCATCCTGATGTATCGACTCGGAGATTGTGTGCAATTTGGAAATGGCTTGGTATACTGCTGGAGCGTCATCTGGAATATAAATGCAACTAGATCCGATCAATCTACAGACACCTCCTCGATCTGCTAGAATCACGTCTAGCGCAATTCGGTTCTGAAGCGTCATAAGACGGTCCGCTTGAAGCTCAGCTGTAATGTTCCTATTGCACCTGCGGTAACATTAATAGTGGTCTCAACCACTCGAACCAATTGCCTAATGTGTCTGCTGTTAACCATTGGACCCCAAAAGGGAAGGAATCCCTTAAGGAAATCTCCTCCCTCTTGCTCTGCCGTGTCTTTGGCATCGAATACGCCTCTGCTATGTCTAACTCTGTGCTTGTCTGAAGAAGCCGTATATGTAGGGGAAGGAGAAAAGCTATGTAGCAGGTTCCAGAAAAGTTAGAGATTAACCAAGTGTAAGCTTGATTGTTACAAACAAAATAAGTTCCTTGAGACGGAACTAGCGGAGGGAAATCAAGAGATGAAAGAACATATGTATATGTACATTTCTGGATATCATCAATTTTCTTGCTGTTAATCTGGAGACAAAGATTTCCTTTATGGGGCACAGTCCACACTGGGGAAGACTCGCCTTTCCTAGTTTTGTCGCTGAGAATGGAGACATAGTGGGTAACATTCCATCCATATAAGCTTTCTTTTCATCCAATGGAATCATACTCTTCTCTACAATCTTGGCCATTACCACTATGCTTTTTTATCAAGATGCTATGACTAAAATCTAATCCATTTCCAGGAGTTCTCACAGGGCTTCTAAGTCTGTTGTGGTATGCGGCCGAAAACATTGTCAAATAGGCCCAAGCTGAACCTTCGTATGAAAAAGGAAGAACCAGATATGGCATTTCCGTTTTTTGTATTATGTGGCATGAGTCCGCACACCCAACAGTCAGTCATATTAATGGTCAACTGATGTTGGTGCAACAACTGAATAAACGTATTGTTCATATACTCGGCTCTCCTTATCTGTTCATGTGGGGGTAAAGTATGCATTTTGTGTGAAAAGACAGAAAGTCGAGAAGGCAAAGAAGTCGTAGTATTAGCAACATTTCTTCATTGAAAAATATGAACAAAACCATCCTATGCAGGTTAATAAAATACACAAAAACATAAGAACACACAAAGCTATGCCAAATCCACTACATAATAATTTACAATATTTTGATCTAATTTCTTGCTTCCTATTTTCCCTACCTACAATTATTGTACCATCCATCTTTATCTAAAAAAAAATGTCGCTCACGGCACTCTTCTTCGATCACTCAGCTAATCACTTCTGTATATCCTGAGGCACTAGCCGCTTACTAAAGAACAGAATCAGGTTACTGTCTGAGTCTCCTACCGTGACCCTGCGACGGAGACAGATGTCACATCTAATACTAATGTTACACAAAAGGGCAAAAAGATGACAAAAGAATGTCTTTCATTAATGAAAAAAGTTCAAGAGTTCAGTTCATGAGGTCTTGGTCTTAAATTGTAGCGTGTTTTTCTCGGCACGATCTGATCTTTGATCAGTATTTCTGGGTTGGTGATGTCTATTCGACGATGCACAGGCACAGCAGCTTGAAGAATATCGACATCCGCTTTTTCAGACTGAGTCCCATAAATCTGAGCATCACTGAACGGGACAAAACAAGGAACGGCTGCAGTGTCCGATTCTCTTACACCACTGCGAGTCCACTGATCAAAGGGTAATGGAAGTGGCATCTTTTTGCAGTGCACTCCATAAATCCAGTTGCGCTTTCCCACCACCTTAACAGCCGTGCGAGTGACGAGCAACACCTGCTTAGGCGGGGACCACCGAGGCTCCAAATTCTTAGTCAGTTGAAAATTCTTCAAACAGACCCAGTCGCCGGGCACGATGGTGTGACCTGGGTCTGTGGAGGCCTCCGGCAGAACACTCTGTACCTGTTGACGAATAACACTTAATTTAGTAGTCAAATTGTGCAGATAGTCAATTAACAGAGGATATAGTATGTCTGAGTATCTTTTGGGACTGGGGACACCCCAAACATTAGCTGGGCGTCCGAATACCACCTCATTTGGGCTAAGTCCCATACGAGTGTGTACAGTAGTTCTGGTTGACAAAAGAGCTAGGGGCAAGGCATCAGGCCAAGCAAGATCTGTACTGGCTTGAATCTTTGCCAGCTTAAGCTTGAGCTTACCATTGTAACACTCAACCAAACCCGCTGACTGTGGATGGTTTGCCGCATGGAATTTTTGTTTGATTCGGAGACCAGAACATACTTTCTGCATTATCTGGCCTACAAATTCACTTCCATTGTCACTCCAGACAATGTGCAGCAAACCAAACCTAGGGAAAAATCCCTTAATTATTTCTTTAGCAGTTGACAAAGCAGTGTTATCTTTCAAGGGGTAGGCCTCTATCCAGCGGGAAAAGACACACACCACCACCAGAACATACTTGAGGTTGTTGCAGCGATGCATGTGAATGTAATCGATCTGCAACACCTCAAAGGGATATGACGAGTGAGCAAAATGGCCTGCTGGAGTTGGTGTTCCTTTTCCTGGGTTATGCATTAAACAAACAATGCAATGTTTAACCACATTTTCTGCACATTTCGGAATTCCTTCATTCTGCCATACCGGAGCCAAGAGCTTACATATGCCTTTAGCACTAATGTGAGCTGGGCCATGAGCCATAGTCACGACCGGCAACACATAAGCTTCCGGTAATAACCATCGATGATGTTCCGACAACTCTGGATCTAACATTCCTGTCCTTTCTTTCCACATACTCAATTCTTTCTCAGTGGCTTCTCCCTGAATCGTTTTTACACTCTCAATCGTATCTTCACACATTCCGATTTCCCTCACCCAATTTGCAGGGCCTGCCACATACATTCGACTAGTGGTGTTTCTAGCTGTAGTTTTCGTTACCTCGTCTGCAAACGCATTTCCGCGACCCACATCATCTGTGATTTTCTTATGTGCGCTGCACTTTATGATCGCTATCTGTGCTGGTAAAGTAAGTGACTCAAGAAGATCAGTCACCAACTGTCCATGCTGAATCTTTGTCCCGTGAGAGGTAAAAAATCCTCTCTCCCTCCATAACTTTCCAAAACTATGCGCAACACCGAACGCATACTGACTATCTGTATACCCATTCACTCTCTTTCCCTTCGACAGTACACATGCTCTAGTCAAAGCTATTAATTTAGCTGCTTTGGCTGAATTATGTCCAATACGTGCTGTCTCAACAATAGTGCATAAGGTGGTGACAGCATAGGCAGAAGTGGTTTCTCCATTTGGAAGCTTAAAATAAGAACCGTCCACCCATAGGATCCCGTCCGGGTCCTTGAGCGGAGTGTTCTTTAAATCAATCCTCCCCTTCGTCTCTTCTTCTCTTCGAAGAAAACAATCATGCTTTTCCTGATCATCTTTCTCATCTGGGAGTGGCAACAGTGTAGCTGGATTTAGCGTGTTCCATCTTTTGATATGTATATGACTCGCCAGAAGTGTCAGCTCGTAACCAGACAAACGAGCACTCGTGAGATGATGCGTCTTAGTTCTATTTAACAAGGTATCCACTGCATGTGGAACCATAACAATGAGTGTGTTATCTAATACTAATCCGGCAGACTGTCTAATAGAAATTGTGGCAGCTGCTGTAGCTCCAAGACAACTGGGCAAAGCTTAAGCTACTGGGTCTAATGTAGCGGAGAAATAGGCACATGGCCTTTGCTTATCTCCGAATTGCTGTGTCAAGACTGACAACGCGCAACCTTCTCTCTTATGAACGTACAATGTAAAGGCCTTACTATAATCTGGGGTACCCAACACTGGAGCGGAACACAGGGCAGTACGTAAATCAACAAAACTTTTCTGACATTCATCCATCCAAGGGAGCGGATGGGGCGTATATTTCAACGTTAATGCCACCAATGGTTTCGCCAAGAGAGAAAAATTGGGAATCCATTATCTACAGTAGGAAGTAATACCCAAAAAGTCACGTACTTCTCTCTGTGTGGTGGGTACAGGTATCTGTGAAATAGCATAAATACGTTCTGGGGTCAATCGCATTCCCTCCTTCGAGGATCACTGAAATATTATCGAGGGACAAAATATCGACTTGCAAAAATATCGTGGACAAAATATCGACAGTCAAAATATCGAGTTTGTATCTACAAACAGGTAAGTACAAAAATATTGAGTACAAAATATCGTTTACAATAATATAGTTGTAAAAAATATCGACTTTATTAAAAACAGTGTTAAATTAAATTAATATTAAAATGTAATTACTAAAATATACTTAAAAATACTAACATTAACTTATAATAATTAAATAATAAATGAAAATAATTAAAAAAATGTACAATCTTATTTGTTAAAACATATATATATAGTAACATACTATAATTAAATAAGATACTATTATATTACCGTACGATACTAGAAGTGTAAAAAATACTACTCCCACTCCAAAGAGTGCAAGCGTAGGGAAAGCGTTGGATAGCGTAGGGGTTAAAATTACTATTCCCACTCCAGTGGGTGCAACAGTAGGGAAAACTGACCCTGAACCCTAAAAATACCCCTTTACCCAAAAACCCATAACTGACCCTGAACCCTGAAAATACCCCTTTACCCAAAAACTGAAAACTGACCCTGAACCCTAAAAATACCCCTTTACCCAAAAACTGAAAACTGACCCTGAACCCTAAAAATACCCCTTTACCCAAAAACTGAAAACTGACCCTGAACCCTAAAAATACCCCTTTACCCAAAAACTGAAAACTGACCCTGAACCCTAAAAATACCCCTTTACCCAAAAACTGAAAACTGACCCTGAACCCTAAAAATACCCCTTTACCCAAAAACTGAAAACTGACCCTGAACCCTAAAAATACTCCTTTACCCAAAATTAATTAATATTATTTAATTACCAATGAATTATTAATTAACAATAACAATAAAGTAAATAGATTAGCACATTAGCTGTAATTAATTAAATTTAATAATTAATATTATTTTTCCCAAATAATTAATTAACAATAACTAAAAATTATATATATAAATAAATTACTCTAATTAATGTAATTAACTAATTAATATTATTTTATTACCAATTAATTACTAATTAAAAATATGTACAAAATTATATTAATTAATTAACTAATTAATATTAATTAATTACCAATTAATTATTAATTAAAAATATTTACAAACATATATTAATTAATTAATTATTATTAAATTTCTCCCCACCCTTATCCCCTATTAACCCAACATCCCGCTCCTAAACATTAACTACAATTTATATTACTATTAATAATTTTTTTTTATTTTTTTAACCTTTTTTCTACATATTATTGAAATTTTTTACTTTGACTATTTATATATATTTTGTCGATATTTTTGTACTCGATATTTTTTTATCATTATTTTAATCGATATTTTGACCAACGATATTTTTGTTATCGATATTTTATTATTATCGATATTTTTAACTCAATATTTTGTCCATTCGATATTTTGGAGTCGATATTTTGTCTGTGCACCCTCCTTCGACAAGAGATGACCTAAATAGGTCACTTCTTGTCGGACATACTGTAACTTGGAGGGCGACACTTTATGATTCAGAACAGCCAGATGATGCAACAACGCAACAGTCACACTCCTACACACATCTTCCGTATCAGCAGCCACCAGCAAATCATCCACATACTTAACAAACGTAGCACCTGGAGGCAAAGGAAAAGTATCAAGTTGACATTTAAGAGCTTTACTGTAAATAGATGGACTTTCACAATAGCCTTGAGGAGCTCTCTTAAAGCGAAAACTTCGGCCACCTAAAGAGAAACCAAAGATATCCCTACTCTCCTCAGCAATGGGGAAGCTAAAGAAAGCATTCTTAAGATCGATCACTGAGAACCAAGCCGCCGAAGCAGGAATCATCGTCAATAAGGCTGTAATGTCCGGAACAACAGGAAACTGTGGTACCACTATTTTATTGACTTCCCTTAAATCAATAACAAATCTATAGACAGGAGGCTGTGAAGGATCCGTCCTCTTAAGGATCGGAAGAACAGGGCTATTACAGATATTGCCTCTAGTCTCTTCGACCACACCTTTCTGAATGAAGTCATCAACAATAGCCAATAATGCTCTCTCTCCATCACTAGAAATACGATATTGAGGAATGCGTGGCATTCGAACATTATCTTTAACTGTGACGACATACGGTGGGATCGCAAGACGACCACCGTCATTCGGACCCGCGGCCCAAAGACTTTCTGGGAGAGAACGTATCTCAGGTGGAAACTTGTCCCGAGATAAATACATAGGGGACATCAATCTTTTTCCCAACGTGAGATGAACACCAGAAGGGGAACAATACAATGTCGTATGCAATCTTTTTAACAAATCTACACCCAATAAGTTCTCATTACAACCAGGTGTCAGGATCAGTGGAGCTTCCAAATCATAAGGACCAATCGAAACAGGCAAGGGGCAAGAAACCGGATTACAAACTGGAGCACCATAAAATCCCACAGAATTATTTATTAAGCCAGACAAAGGGGCCCCAGGGAGTTTAGAATGAATGATCCAACTTCTCATCGCACCAGTATCCAAAAGAAATGGTTCTGAAACACCCATTGCATTGACAGTGACATACGGCCCATCTTGATCTACTGGAATCAACACAACTCCCTCACTTCGTCCTTGGCTGTCCTATTCGGTCTGAAAATTGTCAGGCCTTTCTTCAACGTAGTAATCATCGTTGTAATACTGCGTCAAAGTAATTAGAGGTAGATGGGACACGAGAACGCTGCTCCTGAGAGGGCGCACCTCGTCCTCTTCCCCTAGATCTTGTCTGAAAATGCCCACGACCTTGAGAAGCAGACATCCCATTATTATGCTGTAATAAGACTGGACAACTACTTTTGAAATGTCCTTCCTCCCTACAATATACACATTGAAATACTCAGGTTTTTGCAACAGTCTCTGAAACTGTGGAGGCTGCTGAAACTGAGTGTTTTGCTGATGCTGATTCGAACGAGGCGGATACGCCTGTTGTAAAAGAACTTTAGTTTTCAAATCCTTATTTTTCTTCTCCTGCTTCTCCTTCTCCTTATCCCTATTCTCATAATACTGTGCAGTAGCCAATATTTTGGCAGGAGAAGAGACAGCCCATGCACTTTCAGAACTCTTCAATTTATTCGACAATTCGGGGAGCAAATTATATACAAACTTGTCCACAAACAATCGCTGACCACCCTCTACACTCAAATCCTGACCGCTATGGTCTATAAACGTTTCTTCGAAACAAGTGAAAAAGTCCGAGACACTTTCATCTTTCTTTTGCTTACACGCGGCCAACTTATCCCAATTTACTCGTAAAGCCGGCATCATTGTCTTCATTAACTCAATTATTCTACCTGGGAGAGCCGTAATCAAATCCTCGTGTTTTGCACCACCCACCTGATTCGCATCCGCAGCTCTAATAGCAGCCCAATCACCACCCAATTCAGCCAAATGATCTTCTCTGCAAATCCGTGCCCATATACCTTGCGGAACAACATTTCCAAATAACATATCAATGTCGGCCAAATTCATAATACAAGCATCAACTGTTTGGGACAATTCTTTGTAATATCCTGCAGGATTTTTACGGGGTCGGGAAGAGTTTGCTTAAGCACCAATACTTCAGACCTCTTCCAGGGTTCGTGAACCCATATACACTGGAAATGAGCAGGGACAGGAGGTGGACCAATCACCGCGTCTCTCCATACGGGAGGGACTTCACGCATCGGATAATTCTTGCTACCCTTTTTATTGAGGAGATCAACCTCGGAAAAGGACAGGGATAGAAACATTGTTCGAAACGCAATGAGTCTAGTTACCGCCTCCTCAACTCGGTGCCCTACAATAAAACCTTTGTCGAAATCACCTTCTAATTTCAGGAGGTCCGAAGGGACTGTATCTAACTCCATATCTTCCCAACATCTAATAAGAGTTTGACACATGATGTTGAAAACATATCTCTGTGTGGGATCCCACCATTGATGAAAACAACTCATAATATCATCGGTACTATATTCTGGTCCATGCTCAATCCATTTGCGAGCGAGAGAACCCAAAGCTGCTTTCTCGTCCACAAAAGGAAGCTGACAACGAAATTGTCGTCTAGAAAAAGCCGGAGACATTTGTAGAGACCTAACAAAAGGAGAAAAGAAATTTGTAACAGCATCTGCTCTCCTCTGTGAAATAGGAGAATCCCTCGAAAGAATAGGAGGTATTACAGATGTAGAAGGCAATGGAGACTGAGACGTAGCATGCTGAAGAATAGGAGCGGGAGAAGGCGGGGGCTGAAGTACAAGCTGCGAGGGCAGAGCAGAAGTAGACGAGGAAGCATTAAGGGGCTGAGCTGGTTGCTGGGCAATCGGTAATTGAGCAACCACTTGTTGAGCAACAGGAGGGGGTAACGGAGGTGCATTCGCATTCTGAACATAGGGCGGAGGTGAATTCAATAAACAAGTCATTAGGGAATCTTCTTCTAATTCCTTACTCTTATCTGAAGAGGAAGTAGGCAACATCGGATAGCATCTATATATCGCCATACGATGTTGTCTCTCTGATATCTCCTTTGCATCATCTACTTCGTTATCTTTAAACTGCTGGGCAGCCTGAAGGACTGACATGTCTTGTGCTTTCTTATCCTTTTTCTCTTGTTTAATTTCTTTCTGTTTAGCTTCTGTACGGCAGAGGTGAAAGGAATTAAACATAGAAGCTTTTCTTCTGAACAGAATTGTTTCCAAATTATCTAATATAGCAGGATCGAAGCTACCATTCTGGGGCCAACTCAAAACTCCACTATCTTTCGTATATCTGACCCATGTCTCGTTAAAGGTAATGGGACCAATACCATGTTTCGACTAGAGCTCATAAGTCGGAGTTCTAACAGGAGGAATCGGACATGACTCCTCCAACTGGGAATCCCTTGTACAACCCAAACAACTAAATCTTTTGAACTTACTCAGCCCAGGCATCGTCACTTCTCTAGACTGATCACAAATAACAAGGGGTATAGATCAGTGAAACAGTACAATCGTACTTACCCCTTGGCTTCAGCTATTGCAATATCTGAACAGAGACTAAGAACAAAAACAAAGCAAAGGTCTGTTGGAGCGACCCACCAAATACTTAACTAAGAATCGTTCTGCGCCAGCGAAGGTCCGTCTATCGTCTCGCTCTACCAAAACTTCAGAAGGGTCCAAGGCAGGGCGACAGTCAGGGCAGCAGTCGTCAGCAGCCGTCGGAGAGAAGTAGCCACGCCGTCAAAGACCTTTGGTCCACTTCCGACATGCAGGGGTCGATCACGTGGTGCGCTTCCTCCGGAGTTTTCTTGCGGGGCTCCTCACGACCCTCGGGCTTAACCACTACCACTGAAGTCGCCCCACGTTGGCCATCAGTTGGAGAACCACAGCCTTAAGGCCCGGTGGCACAGGGTATGCATAAATCCCCAGGATTCACCTGCCTTGTCAAAACAGAGACACAGACTCTTCGTCTGGCTTAGAAGATGGTATTTATTAGCTGCAGCTAGTACAGTGGTCTTAGAAGTCGTCAGTACAATGAGGTTCAAAAGAGACTGCCACTTAACTCCGTGGCGCACAGGTTTATATATCATACAGCACAATCCAAAAAATGCAATCACACACGAGCATGAGCTATAAGCAAATGTTACAGACAATGTTTTAAAGTCAAAGCAACTCAAGTTCCCGGTTATGTTTGTCATTCGACCCTTTAAGTAAATCACAAGTGAATCCACACAATTCGGTTTACTAGCTGAGAAAACAGCAGAAGGACAGTCGAGAAACAGGAGAATGCTTGAGATGTGTAGCGAAGGACAGCAGATAAGATAACTTAAAGGAAACAATGGTGTGAAATGACATGTAGTCCGGACAGGGACTAATCAGCTCAGACAGGAATTAGTGTACTCGTCCAGACCCTGACACTCATTAGTAAACATAGGTGAGGAAGCCACCTGACACGCAAAGCAGAAACGACAAAAACATCGCGTTCGCCGAGCTGCCTGAGTGAGGGCAACACGAAATGGCGGAGATCTCAAAATGGAGGCTGAGCACGAACGAATTCGTAATTTACAGAACCTCAATCTCAGATTCCGACTTGGCCGCAGTCGAAGTCAAAGCCCAGGATTGTTGGCGGTACCGAGCCAGGCACTTCTGTCAGGGTTTAGATATCCCTTACTGTCAGCCTGTTCATGGTGGGAACACTGCCATGTACAGGCTGTCGGAAAGGGTTATTTGGGGCCCCAAATAGGACCCTCATGCATGATGTCATTCCCCCACTCACCTCCATGCACTGTGGGCCATGCATGACATGGTGCATGGCACAAAGTCCATGGACTTGCAGGTGGTGCTCCTTATGACGGCGGCTTGTGCTATGACCCTTTTCCCTGGCCGCAGCACATGTAGCCTTGATCAGGATGCCTTTGATACCACCATTCTGGCACTCGTATCCAAATGCGGTGGTAGAACCACAGCCTGGTTTTCGGGCGATCTCCTCACTGCTGCGATAGCAGTTGGCGGTCTGACCGACTGCTATCAAAATGAGGGCCTTAGGCTCTTACTAGTAGAAAAACATCTGGTCAGTTCTACAGCCCCTAACTCCTCTGGCCAGGCTTCTGGTCATCAGGTCTCTCTCCTGCCAGGTCTCCTGCAGTGTCTAGACCTCTTTAGTCATTTGGGCCCTCTTGGAGTTAGGAGTTCATCTGCTTTTAGTGTCCATGAAGCAAGTAAACAGGACACCAACCACTTGACAACTGGAAAGCTGCTCCAATCTCTGGTTGTCAAAAGTATTCAGTGGTTCTTGAGTCCTTGTATAAGTCTTCTTCTTTCTGCAGGAGCCACAATTCATGATTCTTCTTCCAGGAGGGCCATCTTTATTAGGTTGCCTCGATAAGTTCAGAAATGTTCTGAGCAGATGATGATGGAGGTGTCATAATTATCCTGTGCACCAGCCAATATTAGGAGGAATTCCAGCACACAAGCATAACAATCTTTTCTCTATCCCTCACTTTCTTTTGCAGCATTTCCTTTTTGCTGTACTGTCAAATGGCTCATGAGAATCTTCTTCAAG
This sequence comes from Lissotriton vulgaris, assembly GCF_964263255.1. Classification (NCBI taxonomy): domain Eukaryota; kingdom Metazoa; phylum Chordata; class Amphibia; order Caudata; family Salamandridae; genus Lissotriton; species Lissotriton vulgaris. Next base: position 490,198,535 of record NC_141693.1, read on the forward strand.
ATGGCAGGACCCATTTGCCACCAGACAGCACTGCCTTCAGCTTCTTGGCCACTCCCCTATATGATGGTAAAAGCTGATTTTATCTCCTACTACTACTGGGAATGGCCTATCTAGGAGGGTCCTGGAAATTAATAGGAAAATTCCTCCCTCGCATCTCCAATTCAAAAGATGTAGTGCTAAAGCTTCCCTTTGTTCAGCCAACTATTCCTATCCACTCCAAGATAGGCTATCCCTCCTAAATGGTCAGCAATCTACACCCACTGACATTTCCTTGGTACAAAGATAAGCCATTGTCATCTGAGCCATGGGTGTTAAGTAGCCCAGTCAAGGATGTGTTTTCCAACTCTGGACGTGTGATGATTGGAAAAACTATTTCTAAGCCAGCTCTGGTTCAGGCAGATAAAAAGTATGGGCCCGATTCTGAAAGGTAAGATAAGCTGAAAGTCTAACTTTATGAATTTCGGTATTCACAAAGGGCATTTACTACTTGTTAATGCCCTTTGTGACTACCGAAAGAGGTAAAGTTCGACTTTCGTCTCAGTTTATGTTTGTGAATTGTGCCCTATATTTTTACAACGTTACTTTTTTGCCTGAGTTATCAAAAACCAGATTTTACCAATAATTCAGTAAGCAGTGAATAACTTTGAAGTATTTTTTCTAGCCCATTTCTAAGCAGAGGTGGAAAATAAATATTTTAATTGCAATCATGCTTGCTAGGGAAAGGTGGGACAAGGCCTCCAAAGGCAAAAAGCTTTTGTGATTTATTGAGGCTTGGGCGAAATATAAATTACACCAGTGAAATTCACTTAATTTTATGAATTATCTGTTAAACTTATTATACAAAATTGATAGAATTACACAATTATGCAACCTTGCATAATTACGTGCTGTTTGCTGTAAAAGGTTACCAGTAGCACACAGACATAGCACAATCTGCCAGAAAGTGAATGACTGTTGCTCGCACCAATTGGGGTTTTATCTCTATTTATTAAACAAAAATGTGTAATTGCATCAAAAACTTGACACAGTACACATTTTATATTTAAAAAAAGGGGAGACTAGGGGAACTTGGAGGTACAGCATACACGCCCCAGAATAATTAGACTATTAATCGCAGAATGCAGTTCCTTGAGGAAAAGTAGAGGTAGAGGCCTAGTCAGTAGTATAAAATTTCCCAGGGGTGGAGTCAAGTTGTCTCCCACTTTGAGAATTAGGGTCCTCACACACCTGGCTGGGTGTCACTCTTCATCATAGGGCATTCTCTTTTTCAGGCCAGTGCTGCAATGCCTGACAGGCACCCTATGAGGGCCTCTTTTTCTGAGATCTTTTATTCCCAAGCTGTAAGTTGTGGTGTGGCTAAGGGTCCTTGTAGTATAGATGGTAGTGGATATTGTGATTGAATTGTGAAAGGGAATCTAAAATCCACTGGTACCAGTTAAAATGAAATGTGTGTCAACACTGAGGTAATGTACAGTGGTGGCTACAATGTGTGGGTCAACATGTTTCTTGCCTTGAGTGTCAGGATGATCAAATGGCAATTCTTCAGGAACAAATATAAGGAATACCTATCTACACAGTGGTTGGTCCCATTGTTAGTATACAGTGCAAACCAAGCACACAAATTGCCCTAACACTGAGGTACCTTATTGTCAGATCAACCTAAAAAATTAAATATGAGTGAAAATGACATCAATCATTAGAGCCATTAAAAACAGCCCCTGGAGAGGTATCATGGAAGAGACTCAATGGCAGGCTGTTAGTAAACAACAAATGTGACAGGCACTGTGGAAAGGAGGAAAGAATGTGCCAGTGCTAAAATACCAATTAGCATTTTACTTTCCATGAGTAATGGAAATGAATAAGTGGCTGCTCTAAATATGGACACCTTTCATATGTAGGGATAGTCGGTTTCCTCCAGTGATCTCACTAAATCAATTGATTGCCACTTTTAGAAGTTGATTGGTTAGTAATTTAGTAAGAACATTTTCTGTTTTTCATATTTCAGAGTGAGTTGGGTCTATGCACACTACAATTATCCTGTGGGTTTACTTCCTTTTATAGTGATCAGGGTAGTTCACTGATTTACGCAGTGGCATCCCTCCTCAAGGCCCACTAGAAACCAAGACAGCCTTAGTTCACCTATCAGTGCCATTAAATCCTAGTAGATTTCAGCCAAGAACCCATTTGGCCCTAGGGTTTACAAGGACTACACTTGGGGCACTGTCAATGAAATCTCTATTGTGATGTACATGCAGACTTTGGCATTTAAGTAATCGACACCAGACACATTGTCATCATTAACAACCATGTACATGATGTTGATAAGGTAGTATTATGAAGAGGGATTATTATGATAAAAAAGTGGATTTGCAGAATCACTCCTTTGATCTTATCTTTCTTGTACCTCTAAATAGGTTTTGCCTTCAAAATGTGAAGAATAGAAAAGCTCACCAACAGTCCTTTCCAGGCAAGTACAGCTGGATCTAAAATTACCAAATGTGAACTGAAATATTCCACAAGTGACTTCATGCGCATCAGTATATTCCTCTTGATACCATGCTTTGGTGGTGGAAGGCTATTAGTGGCTGCAGTGCATACTGACAGTAATCTGCATGACAGAGTTTAAAGTCAGTTATGACAGTGCGTAGCAGAGTCAAGAAGAAGAATCCATATCACCATGAGCCTAAAGGTCCCAATAATGCAACAGTGTTCTAGAGGTACAACTAGGAAATGCCTTAAGCATATAAGGATGTGAACATGTATGACCTGATTAGTTTTAGGCAGGCAGAGTACTCCATCATGAACACAACAGAGTACGCTGACCACCAAATTTGTGGTCTGCCTGCCTCATTAGAGATAGGCAGAACCCAATCTTTCAGAATACAGTGCCCAATTTGGTTTGGCAACAGGAAGATTCCTCTGAAACCCTGACGGAGTAGGTGCTGTTGGCGGAAGGGCGGTCTGTCGAAGGACATTACACCTCCTGACCAATTTAGGGTGGTTGTATAATGTACTTTTTTTCCTGACCATAATGTTAGGTTAACCCTAGCAATGAGGGACAGAAAAACATAGGTCTCCAATAGCCCAGGAGAAACAAACTCCTGCTTTGGGAGTTTCTTTCTGAAAAACAAAAAACTCTAAAAGTATGGTGAACTTTGAAGGGAACTGCAGTTACAGCGGTTTCCATAAAAGTACAGAGAAGACCACTAGGTCAGTGATCTTCACTAAATTTGACAGATGAAAGTCTGTCAGGGTGGTAGAGTTGTTGTTGTAAACTATGTGCACCTAACCATAAATCGGGCCCTTAATTCGAAAGAGACAGCATGACTGAAAGACACAGGGGCATATTACCAACAACTAGTGATAATTTTTGTCTCCAACTTGTTTAGAGACAAAAATTATCGCCGCACATCGGCGATTTTTATCGCAGATAAACCTTGCTATTAACAAGGTTTATCGCAAATGCGATAAAAAACGGCCGAAATGCATGAATATCGCTGAAAAGTCAGCGATATTCATGCATTATCGAGCAAATGCTCTTAGCCATGTTATCCACCTCCCATTGGATAACATGGCTAAGAACTGCTCAGGGCAGGTGTTAGCTTTTGGAGATATTCCCGCTTAGCGCGAATATCTCCAAAAGTTGGTAATAGGAGATAGCGATGTTAGCGACTGTTTTCAGTCTCTAACATCTTGGCACGCCCACTTTGCATCTCATTAGTGATAAATATCACTGACATGCAAAGTGGGGCCCAAGATGGTCGCTATCTCCTACTAGCTGTCGCTAACTGGTGTTAGCGACAGCTTGGTAATAGGGAGATAATTTTATCTCCGCTTTCTTGGCTTTTAAAGCCAAAAAAAGCGGAGATAAACCCCCTTGATAATATGCCCCACAGTTTTTCCATATTAACTTGCTGTGATGTAGGAGAAGTCATGAAATATCTAACTCTCGGGTAAAAAGATAGAACATGATTTCTTGGGAGCCCCTGGTGTTCCTTCTGTAACCTGAATGAAAACAGCTTATTTTTGTTAAGTATATGAACATTAGGGTTTTTATAGAAAACAGTTTCCTTTTCTAAAGAGCAAGTGATTTAAACCAAATCAAATAAAAGTAATCAATCAATCAGTAAGTGGCAAGTGTGATTAGCAATAAGAATGATGTGATAATAGAAATTAATGCTTTCATTTCCTTCCTCCTGCTCTTATCCGGTTCTCTCTTGTGAGCTGTTCTCTCTTGTTTGGCATGCCATAATAACCTTCCCAAAGACTCCGGAAAACTGTTATTCTACCTCTCATACCAAGGTTTTTGGCTCAATTTGCTGGGCTGTAAAGCTTTGGTGTTCTGTAACACAAGTCAGAGAGCACATGTTTCCTTTCACATCCATGCCATGTTTGAATCAATAGTGCCTGCAGCCTTCTGGGCTTGCATGACATTATAATAGTAGATTGTGACTCCCACTATCATGTACATTGTTAATTCTTTCTCTAAAACTTCCTTGGGGATTATCAATATTTCAAGACTGATAGAGCAAGATTGGTTTGGGGCAGAGCATACAATGCATACAATGCAGCACCTCTTCAAATGGGAAATTGTAATCTTGGCAAAAAATAATAAAGGCTTTATTAGTGTTTGTTCCTATATGAATGCAACTGTAGTACTACACAATATAATCTACAACCCTCCAAGCTGGCATGTAGGGCGGCAATGAAATTGCTGCTGTCCCTTTACTTGTTTACAGAATTTGGGAATTCTAGAGAGAGTCTCCACAGGTTCTCACGTGCATTCCATAAGTGTCCAGTCGGCAGATCCGTAACTTAACCCAGGACGTTGCGATAACGTTCTGAGTAATTTGAGAAGCTGGTAAGAAGCTTTCTACAATTATTTGTTTCACTTACATGTACATTTTGGGGTACCGACAGTAACATGTGTCGTTCATTTATTGTTTAGAGCAACGGTTCTCGCAGAGGTATTACGTGAGTGATTTTACTATTCATGTTTTGAACACCTTGGGCTTTTGTTGGTTACTGTGCACGTTTTTCTTAATTTCTCAGTCAAGTCAAGTCAAGTCAAGGATTTGTATAGCGCGCTACATACCCATAGGGTCTCAAGGCGCTTGAGGAAGGGGGGGGGGGGGGAGTTACTTGTCGAATATCCAGGTTTTAAGTTGTTTTCTGAATGCTAGGTGGTTCTGAGTAAGGCGTAGTTGAGTGGGAAGAGAGTTCCAGGTTTTAGCTGCCAGGTAGGAGAAGGATCTACCTCCCATGGTGGCTTTGTTGATGCGAGGTACAGTGGCAAGGGCTTGGTTGGAGGATCGTAGCCAGCGGGAGGGGGTGTAGAAGGACAGTCGTGTGTTGAGGCATTCGGGTCCAAGTTCGTAAAGTGCTTTGTGTGCGTGGGTTAAGAGGCGGAAAGTAATCCTCTTATTTACGGGGAGCCAGTGGAGGTTTTTCAGGTGACCAGAGATGTGTTCTTTACGCGGGATGTCTAGTATGAGCCTGGCTGAAGCGTTCTGGATGCGTTGGAGTTTTTTCTGGAGTTTTGCGGAGGTACCGGCGTATAGGGTGTTTCCATAGTCCAGGCGGCTCGTGACCAGTGCGTGAGTGACCGTTTTTCTAGTTTCGGTGGGGATCCAGCAAAATGTCTTTTTGAGCATGCGAAGAATGTTGAAGCAAGATGATGAGACGGCGTTGATTTGTCTGGTCATCGAGAGTGAGGAGTCGAGAATGACGCCCAGGTTCCGTGCGTGGTCCGTCGGGGTGGGTGCTTTTCCAAGGGCCTCTGGCCACCAAGAGTCATCCCAGGCGGAGGGGGAGGTACCTAAGATGAGGACTTCTGTTTTGTCTGAGTTAAGTTTCAGACGGCTGTGCTTCATCCACTCGGCTACTTCTTTCATTCCTTCGTGTAAGTTGTTTTTGGCGGTGTTAGGGTCTTTGGTGAGTGAGAGGATCAGTTGAGTGTCGTCAGCGTAGGAGATGATGTTGAGGTTGTGTTGGCGTGCGATGGCTGCGAGGGGGCTCATGTATACGTTGAAGAGGGTGGGGCTGAGTGAGGATCCTTGTGGCACACCGCAGATGACTTCAGAGGCCTCTGACTTGAATGGAGGGAGCCGGACTCTCTGAGTTCTTCCGGTGAGGAATGAGGTGATCCATTCCAGTGCTTTTTCTTGGATTCCGATGTTTCTGAGGCGTTGTAACAGGGTGCTATGACAGACTGTGTCGAAGGCTGCGGAGAGGTCGAGGAGGATGAGAGCGACTGTTTCTCCATTGTCCAATAGAGTTCGGATGTCGTCTGTTGCTGCGATGAGTGCGGTCTCAGTGCTGTGTTTGGCTCGGAATCCGGACTGTGAGGGGTCGAGGGATTTGTTGCTTTCGAGGAAGGTGGCGAGCTGATTGTTGACAGCTTTCTCGATGACTTTGGCCGGGAAAGGAAGAAGCAAGATGGGGCGGTAGTTTTTGAGTTCGGTGGGGTCAGCTGTGGGTTTTTTCAGAAGGGTGCTGAGTTCTGCGTGTTTCCAGCTTTCTGGGAAGGTGGCGGAGTTGAAGGAGCAGTTGATGACGTCTCGGAGGTGTGGAGCTATGATGGAGTCTGCTTTGTTGAAGATGTGGTGAGGGCATGGGTCAGTTGGGGATCCTGAGTGGATGGAGTTCATCAGTCGGATGGTGTCCTCAGTTGAGATTGAGTTCCAGTCGTTAAGGGTGTTCAAGTGGGGTGAAGGTCCTGCAGTAGGTTGAGTGGGTTGGTCTCCGGGTCGGTTGTTGAAGCTGTTGTGAATGTCTGCGATTTTGTTGTGGAAGAAGGAAGCTAGTGAGTCGCATAGGGCTTGGGAGGGGGTGATGTCGTTGGAGTTGGCTGATGGGTTGGTAAATTCTTTGACGATGTTGAATAATTCCTTGCTGTTGTGGGCGTTGTTATCTAGTCGGTCTTTGAAAGCGGCTTTCTTGGCGGACCGGATAAGTTGGTGGTGTATGCGGGTGGCGTTTTTGAAGGCGTCCTTGGTGCTGGTGTTTGGGTCTTTTTTCCAGGCCTTCTCGAGGGAGCAACAGAGTTTCTTGGATTTCTTAAGATCATCGTTGAACCAGGAGGCGTTTTTGCTGCCTAGCTTGATTTGACGTTTTTTCAACGGTGCTAGGATGTCGGCGCTGTTGGATAGCCATTGGGTGAAGTTAATGGCTGCTTGGTCGGGGTTTGAAGAGTGGACAGGAGGGTTTTGAAGGAGCGATGAGGAGATCTGTTCGATGGTGAGTTTGTTCCAGTTTCTACGCAGGGTGGGTTGAGGGTGGTTGTGGATTGTTGACTTACTGTAGATAAAGTGAACGCAGCTGTGGTCCGTCCAATGAAGAGCTGTGGTGTGGCTGAAAGAGACATGTTTGCTGGAGGTGAAGATAGGGTCGAGTGTGTGCCCAGCGATGTGGGTGGGGAAAGTAAGAAGTTGTTTGAGTCCAAGGTAGGCGAGGTTGTCCAGAAGGGTGGTGGCGCTGTTGTCATTGCTCTTTTCCAGGTGAAAATTGAGGTCTCCCAATAGGATGTAGTCCTCGGCGGGGAGGGCGTGTGGGGTGATAAAGTCAGCGATGTCGTCATTGAATTGTGCACGGGGTCCCGGGGGCCGGTAGAGGAGGGTACCTCTGAGTGTGGTCTTGGGGTCGGTGTGGATCTGGAAGTGAAGGTGCTCGGCGCTGGCAAGGTTGACGTCTGAGCTGGTTGAGATGCGGATGGAATTCTTATGGACGATGGCAATGCCTCCTCCTGTGTGCTCCTTCTGGGATGGCAATGGTGATGTCTGGGGCTGAGAAGGCGTTCATCCATGTTTCTGTTAGGAAGGCGACGTCCGGTGAGATGGTGTCTAGTAGATTCCAGAGGTCGATGGCATGTCTGTGGACTGAGCGGGTGTTGAGCAGGATGCATTTTAGGTGGTTGGTGTCAAGTCTCTGTGTGGCGTTGGAGGATGCGGAGATGGTTTTGTTGCCGTCGAACTTGCAGGAGTTGCACGAGAAGGGTCCATGGGTGTGTCCAGGGGCGGCTTGGATGCAGTTGGGGCAGCGGCCGGGGTTAAGGGCTAGGAGGGTGGTGGCATCGTACGTACTGCGGGAAGGGAGGGAGGGACGGGGACCTGGGGTTATGGCGCTGGGCGCGGTCCAGGCGCGGACGGGCGTAGACGGGCTTACCTTTGGCGCACCTTCGGCGCGAATGGGGCACGACCGCTGCGCGTTAACGCTGCGCGCAAGTGCATCTGTCATATATGGGTAGTGGGAAGGGGAGGGGCGAGGGAGGATCCGATGGGAGGCGGGTGCGTGGTGGAGGGGGCGGTCTCAGGGCAAAACACACCACACCAATAGTTGTCGTTTTCCACGTTTGGGTTTATAAACAAGGGCATTGTCAGGCCTTCTGTTAACACTTGTAGGCACACCAACCCTCTATCACCTATGTTGTTTAGCTCGTTGGTCAGCGATTTGACATGTTTAAGTTAGTTCCCCTCATGTGCAAATTCTATGTGTAACCTTACATTCGATATAAGTATGACCAATGGTACCTTACTTTGTTTTTGTTGTAGTGCCGACCAATTGGAAAGAATTTGTAATAAAGAAGAAAGAGTATATGTTTGAAAATTTTTCCCTTGAAGAAGGGTTTTTTCTATAACCGGAAATGCATTGGGATTTGTGTTTCATATGAAAATGTTTGAATGTATTTAACAATGTGTACATTCCTATCCATTAGCAAGTAGATTTTTTTGTGAAATTGTGTTCTTAGCACCATTTTAATATACAAACTGTCCCTGCGTATAATTTGGAATACACTTTGCTTTTTGTTTATCCTAATTTTGTTTGCATTATTTCTTTGGTAAACGCTGATTATTTGCACAAATTGTTTATCTAATTTTGAAACCTTCGGGACATTGTTGAGCGTCTCACAGATCTGGGTGTCCCAGATCTCAACAGAGCTTAAATCATAGAGGGGTTTGGGTGATCCCCTAGTGAGGCAGCTCACTATTTTGATAAATGTAAATATAAGATTTGAGTATTATAGTTTGTAATTGGTGTGCAGGTCTACACAAATACAGAGCATTTTACACTTGAGCCCACTTAGCATACCAGCATCCATTGACTATGGCATCTTTTAAAGACATAGCTGATTTAACTTTAAACCAAGCAGAAACAGAAGCTTTCACTTCTGATGAGGCTGATTCAATCTATTCTCTGATAGAAGAGGTGCGCAGTTTCGGTTCATCCACAGACACTACAACACAACTGCTTAAACAACTTGAATACGCAATGAGTAAGGAGACCAACCAGCTGCTACATGCCACTACCCTCGTAGAATATCATAAAGTCAAGCGAATTCCGTAGGGTTTACGTATAGCACTTAAATCCATGCTTGTCAAATTTAACAAAACTTTTATGATGAGATAGAACGCGATCTTGAACAAGTGCTCGTTGGACCTTATCCTCCTTATAATGGAAGAATTATCGACGGTACTTAAAGATCTGACTCATGACATCGCTAGACTCAAGGATGGAAATTTCGGAAAGCATGGAGCAAAAGGATTGGAATAAAGTCTTGGTGGACATCAATACCAGACTAGATGCTCATGCTAGGGAGGTTCATGAACATAAAATTAGAAAGTTTCTGCGAGATACCATAGACTATAAGTTGGATGAGGTTTATACCTGGACCGAAGCATACGCACAAGGAAGATTTAAAAAAACGGACAATAAGTCCTCTGAAGAAAGTGTTGTGCAGGATCTAGATCTTTCACTGCAACAACCACCAGCACCAGGACCAGTAATGCAAGTTGCGTCTATAAGAGATGAAACAGCCACCTCTTCGAGTGATAAACCGTCTTTTTTGGGGGAAAGTCAAGACCCAAACTTACCACCGGACAAAACCACATCTGCCAAAGAAAACCTATCAGGCACATGAGTTCTAGGGACCATTTCAAAGTCTCCTAATGAGACAAGGGACATGTCTTCAGGACCTCATCTACCTTGGGCACCCATCTCCTGCCCACCAAGGGCTACACTAGCCATCTGATGGGGTGATACACAGGGTGGCACATACTGACCCTTTTGGGGACACTGGAGATCATACCAACGGTGTCCCACATGCTTACACTGAAAGCCTGACTTCTTCTCAGGGGGAGGCGAGGAACCTTTACCTTGGTTCCCTTGGGAATACCTTTGAGGCCCTTTCTGGAACCCCCTCTGTTTACCCTTGTCCCCCCACTCTTCTGCTGGGGATCCTGCTCACCTTTGGCGGAGTCTCCTACAAGAGCCTTGTGGACCTTGGTACTGACCCAGTGGTCCGCCTCTTCAGCAAGCTTCCTAGGGTTAGTCAACTTGCTATCAATAAGGTGCTGGCGTAGCTCTGGAATACAATTAGCAATCAAGTGATCTCTAGCAACCAAATCATAGAGCACTTGAAATTATCAACATTGCTACCCCTCACCCAACCATCCATAGCTCTGCAAAAGAAACACACATATTCTACCCAAGTGGTTCCCTCCAACTTCTTACAATTCCGGAACCTCTGTCTATAGAGTTCTGGAGTTCAACCATACTTTGTCATCAGTGCTTCTTTAATGTGGGCATAAAACATCCTATTCTCACTGGGCAAATCTAACAAAGTATCCCTACCTTCAAGTGAAAAAAACAGCCCCACAATCCCACTCCAAAATCCTTCTCAGGGACCCGGTGGGCCAACATTGCTATCTCATAGGCTGCAGTGCACACCACTGCCCAATATCTTCACTGTTGTGGAAATCTTTGATGACATCCTTGGGAATATGACCCTGCCTTCTGAAGGCACAGATGGTACTCTGCCACCAGAGGGATTGATTTCTAAGCCCATGGCCTTGGTTTCTAACTCCCTCAACATCCTCTCATGTTCCATTCTCATTCTCTCCCTTTCCAAAGACACCTGTTATTCTCTGTTTCCCTCTAACTCTCCATCTTAAGCTTAGCAAACTCCAGCTTGAGTGCCCTATTTCACTCCCTGTCTTCCAAATCTCTGGGGGACAGGTCTTTGGAAGAGATACTGCTGCCAGGTGGAGAGAGTCCCCCTTCCCTAGCTGAAAACACTGGCCTCTGAATAGGCCCATCTGCATCAACAACTGGCTCCACCACAAAATATGGGGCTGGTTCTATCCAGGCCCTCAGTGCCTTCTGGTAGTCATCCTTTTTATAAATGCCTGGTGTAGCAGCTTTCAATTTCCTGCACAGATGTTTGAGCTGTTTCACAGTGTAGGTATCCAAACTCTCTTCCTCAAACTCAAGATCCATAGATGCAACAGATGCTTGTTTACTCATGATAGTAAGACTTGGGAGTTTTCTGGAAAAACTAACAGTTCAAGGAAAAAGATTCTTAAAAAAGGTATGTCTTCGCATTTGGTCTGCACTCACTAGTAGTGTACCCCAATCACTGTATATGAAACACAAATGCAAAGTCCAAATCCTCACCGCTGACCGTCAATGTTAGATCTGGGGGTCTCTAGTTGGCAATGGTATTCACCTTTGTCCAAAAAAGGTGGAGAGAGTCCCCCTTCCCTAGCTGAAAACACTGGCCTCTGAATAGGCCCATCTGCATCAACAACTGGCTCCACCACAAAATATGGGGCATTTCTTGGTTCTATCCAGGCCCTCAGTGCCTTCTGGTAGTCATCCTTTTTATAAATGCCTGGTGTAGCAGCTTTCAATTTCCTGCACAGATGTTTGAGCTGTTTCACAGTGTAGGTATCCAAACTCTCTTCCTCAAACTCAAGATTCATAGATGCAACAGATGCTTGTTTACTCATGATAGTAAGACTTGGGAGTTTTCTGGAAAAACTAACAGTTCAAGGAAAAAGATTCTTAAAAAAGGTATGTCTTCGCATTTGGTCTGCACTCACTAGTAGTGTACCCCAATCACTGTATATGAAACACAAATGCAAAGTCCAAATCCTCACCGCTGACCGTCAATGTTAGATCTGGGGGTCTCTAGTTGGCAATGGTATTCACCTTTGTCCAAATAGGGACCCTTACATCTAAGTCAGGATAAGGGGATTACACTCCTTAATAACCCCTGCTCACCCCCTGGTGGCTTGGCACGAGCAGACAGGCTTATCTCAGATGCAGTGTGTTAAGCATTTGTGAGTATACACAGTAATACAGTAAAAACACTACAGATGGACACAACACAGGTTTTATAAAAATAAGTATGCTTTATATAGAATTAAAGACAAGAACATATTGACAATAATCCACAATACTATGCTTAAGATTGCTTTGAAGATGATCAAAGTTTCTTAGTTTAAGTTGATGATAAATACAACAAAGTTCTCAACAAAGTACCTGGATGCGTAGCGCAAAGTAAACAAAAGGCTCGCAAAAGGGGAGATGCTTTGGTTCCGTGATCTGGGGGAGTTGATGTGTCGTGCCTCAATGCTTGCACAGAGTAGGGGATGCGTTGTTATCCTTACCGGTGCGGAGGTGATGCGTAGATTCTTGGCCTGCAAGCCTGTTGCAGTGCGCAAGATGGCGCCGCGATGATCCGGTTGCGATTTGAGAAAATGACGCCCTTGATGCGACGATACGATGACGCTGCAATGATTAGAAGTAGATGCCCTGGCAGCCTTGCAATGACTCTATACTTTGGAGCCGCGACGGGCCCTACAACATGCTTCTCCAGTGATGCGATGGCGACTCTCTCGATGGCACCGCACTTCTCAGGTGATGCAACAGCAGGCAGCTTTGATGAACACACTCTTGCGATGCGACAATTTCAGCTGCGGCGGCGACACGCTTCCTCTCGATGCGTCACGTTTCCAGCTCCCAGTGACATGCAAATGTCTGTAGATGGAATTCCAATCAAGGAAATTTGCTGGGGGAGCTGGAGATGAAGTCTTTTGTCCCTGAGACTTCAGCAGGAGGCAAGCACAGTTACAGCCCTTGGAGAATATTCTGTAGATGATGAAAGTCCTGAAAAAGTTCCTTCTCCTTTCCTTGGCAATGAAGCAACCACTGCAGGCCAACCCAGCAAACAGCACACTGGCAGAGGTGCAGTAAAACTCATGCAGCTTACTTGGTTCTTCTCCTTGGCAAAAGGTTTCTTGTTCCAGAAGTGATCTAATTTCTTGGGATCAGGGTCCCAATATTTATACCACAAAATCCTTTGTTCTCTGAAGGCAGAGAGGCCTCTGCCTTGTCCAAACCACTTCCTGAGCACTTTGTTTACATGACTCTCTTCTTTATTTCACTGTACAGGGCAGAGACATCAGCCACCCCACAGGAGGTGGAGCCAGCACAGGGGAGGGAAGATACAGCTTTGGAGCACTCTGTTGACATGATTCCTTCTCTCCTTTCACAGTGCAGGGCAGAGACATCAGACAAGCCACAGGAGGTGGAGCCAGCATTGTAGAGGGAAGGCCGAGCCCTGTCCCTCACAAACCCAGACAAGGAATACACAACCTAGCAGAGGCAGGCCTGGGCAGTTAAGCAAAAAAATACCTACTTTCTAAAAGTGGTATTTTCAAACACAGAATATTAAAATCAACTTTACTAAAATATATATTTTATTATTCTGAGTTCAGGCACACTAAATTCAAATGCCTACCATGTTCCCTGAGTCAGTTAGGACTATAACAATGTAATATTCTAACTGCCCAATCTAGCCTATGGAGAACAGGTAGCCTTCATTAGTGAAAAACAAAAATGGCTGTAATTTACTATTAGGACATGCTACACACATCAGAGTATGTCCTATCGTATGCTTACAATGCACCCTGCCCTTGGGCCTCCCATAGGGGTGTCTAAGATGAAGCAAAGGGAAGGATTAGGGACTGGCAAGTGGGTGCACTTGCCAAGACGACATGGCAGTGCTAGACTGCACACAGGCCTTGCAATGGCAGGCCTGAGACACACTTTACAAGCTGAGTTCTGTGGGTGGCACAACCAGTGGTGCAAGCCCACTAGCAGCATTTGATTTACAAGCCCTAGACACACATGATGTGCTGTACTAGGGGCTGACAGGTAAATCAAATAACCCAATCATGGAATCACCAATTAGTACATCAATTTAACATAGGGAGCACTTGCACTGTGGCAGTGAATAGCAGTGGCACAGTGCCCAAAGCATATAACCAGCAAAACCATATAAAAACAGAGGAGGCAATCCATCATAAATGGAAGGGAGACTCATGCCAATGATGTCAGGTCTAACAGACCTGAGCACAGAAGTGCTTTGCCATTATGTATGTATGTACATATATGTATTAGTTATTTCTATGGAGCCCGCCTTGCCAAAAGGCGTTGTTGTGCTGAACATGGTCAAAGTCAAGTATGACATCAATGAATAATAAGAGAGGAAATTTGGTTGTGGACGGTTAATGTATTGTAATTTAGTGTTTTTTAAAGAGGTGAGGCATCAACACTTTCCCAAATTGGAGCAGCATTGTGGCAGTCCTAATAGGTATGGGGATGTTGCTCCAGATCCTAGATGCATAGTTGGAAAAGGCCTGCTGTCTTGCTTTTTTCCTTTTTACACTTTTTAGTTGGCAATCTGATTGCATCCTGACTGTGGATGTCCCAAGAACCACCAGAGATGGTGAGCATGTTTGCAGGATATGCGAGGGTGTTGGTTGTGATGGCTTTGTAAATGCTATAGCTAGTTTAGAAAATGGTGTTGACTGGCTAGGGCAGCCAATAGAGTGAGGTTGATGTGATGAGGCCCTGGATGAGATGTGCTGCTGTGTGTAAGATATTCCTACGGTCTATCCTTAGTCCCAGTTTTTGAAATGTTTATTTAGATGTGCATTTGTGCTTACTCAAAAGATTTGAAGAATGAGTATTTTTGCTTTTGGCAACAGAACCAGGGTGTCCACTAAATGCTGTAGGAGGAAATACTCTCTTTTAAAACTCCTGTGATTCATCAGTTAGTTGTTTTACTCCTCCCCAATGAACCAGGCATCCAGATAATTAAAGATACACCCAGAAGAGCAATGGCAGAGAGAACTAACCAATTGTTGCTAACACTCCTTGTTTGCTACCAGTGTGCTAACTCGTTGCGAAGAGGGGTTGCCGATGCAAATTTTGCGAATGGGTTTTCAAAGCATTTGGAAAGGTCGCATCATCTTTGCATTAAAGCAGTAACTTTGTTCTAATCTATTGATAGGATGTCCCAATAATTTCTAATTTCTGGTGCTATACGCTGTTTACAGGAGTCTTAAAGTCAATGGTTAACAGGCTTTGAATCTTGCAAAATACACCAGATTGTTCATGTAAGAAACTCTATGACCTTTGAAGTAACATTCTGTTTGATGAAAAGTTAAGAAAGCACTGGTATTTAAAGGTTATGCTTCAAAGAGGTCTTGCACTCAGTACCTGCTGTGCTACACCAAAAAGAAAGATACTGTCTGGGGATAAGAAAATGAAATATTGGAAGAAACTAGCAATGATCAAGCTAAGAAAATGAAATATGGGAATTATGTTGGGGTTAAACCCCAGAACCAGACACAGGATAATTATTTGTTTATTACAAGAGTAAGTGACAACAATGTCAACGCTGGACATTGCATAATATTCTGACATACATCGTCCTAAAAGAAAGACAGACTATTTTTAGCATATTTGTAAGCTCTTTCATCTGTGTGCAATGGTCAGGGAGGAATTTTGAATTTAACTCACAAGTCCAATGAAAGAGTGTAATTCATCTTTGCCTTTTGGTCTGGGACAATATACTAGTGTTTTTACAAAACCTGGCCAACGCAACATGTCCCAAAATCTTGATGTTTTGTTTCCAATGTTCATATTTTAAAGAGCCAATATGCCATATCCAGTTTCTCCAATAATGTGTTTATTTTCAGGATAGGTTGTGAATCCACCCAAATCTTTTTGTTTAAATTGTTAAAATCTATACATATTGTAATATGCGGGTTACAGCCCAGGCAGAAAACCACAGTGAAGACTTACAGGTTCAATAATTCCCTTTCCATGCAAAAGCTTCAATTACTTTTTAAAATCTGATCTCAATCTGAAAGGGGACCTTGCACTTTATACTATACAGATAAAGCACAATCCTTAGCCTTGATTCTATTTTTAAAGCCTAACACATTTCCAAGGGTGCTTAAAAAGACACCCAGGAACCCCTGAGAAAGATTATCTATTTCATTCCGTGAATTTGGGCCTGATTCACAAAGTGCATTTGCCCTCCTGGCTGAGGCCCCCCAGTTTTGGGAGTGTCTCCACACTCGAGGCAGAAATTCCGCAATGAGAATTCTTATTGCAAAGATTCCACTCTGAGTGCCAAGTCTCCTTCACGACTACAGGGCCTCCACCATGAAAGCAGAGGCCCTTCGTAAAATAGGCCCTACCTGGATGAAAACACCACACAAAATTATCCTTGCTGGAACCAAACAGACTATGAAGACCTTTGGTGGCTACATATGTCTTACCCCAAATTTTTCGGCCTTTGAATTCAAGGATGTTTTCAATGTAACCCTGATAGAGCGCTGGCTCACCTGCTCGTTTACCATACTTATCTGGGCCCATGAAAAATACACTCTGTGAACAGGTAAACCAAAGCCTAATCAGGATTTTTAATTTACCTTTTAGGACTCATACCTTTGACTTACCAATCTTAGTCACCAGTACCTAGAGTCCTAAAGGATCAATGGTGTTAAAATAATAGGCAGTAATAAAAAATTGTATTTATAAAATAACCACAAACTCGGGAAATTTTTAAACACTTTATCTATGTAAATTCTTGAATGTCAGAGTCCATACCAATTCAATTAAAGCTCGTTCAATTAGGAAGAAAATAATCAAAGTGAGATAAAGTGAAAATATTACAAGACTTTCTTTAAGCATTGAAACATAGGAAGGGTAAGAAAAGGGAAACAGTACAATGGCATAACCACACAATTGTATAATTACCTAGAATGGTGTGAAGACCAACCCTGGTCACAGGCTGGGATAAAGGACAGGACCCAGATAGTTCAGGTGCCAACAGGACAGGACAGGTGCAGACCAGAATCAGGACAAGTACGGACCAAATTGGATCAGGACAGGACCACCGCAGGTCAGGACCGGCACCCACAGCTAAAGTGCATCGCCAGCGTCACACCCCTCTCTGCAGCTAACAGTCGGACCCCGATTGGGTTATCGAACTCCTTCCCAGAACCCCAATTGGGTTATCAAATCTTCTGACATTCTGACAGAGTGCTCCGCCAGCACCTCTGCTCTCGATTGCCTATTAAGTACGTCGGGTCAGTGACGGGTCAGCTATTCGGACAAGTCGGACAATCTAACTAGCTAAGCCTACCTTAGTTATACCATTTTCCAGGGGAGTGTACCACCCCCCAATGTTGCAAGTTAATGTATTCCCTCAATTTGATTGGTCAAAAGACAAGGAGAGGTCATCACACCATACCAGTTATGAGGTTACTTCATTCATATATTCAAATTAATGTTCCCTCCCATGATTTTATTTTCCCATGCCCTTTTATTCCACCCAACAATGGATGTTTCAATAAAAAATACAATGTATACAAAGATTTGTAAGTTGTCTTCCTTTTTGAGGGTAAACGTTAATTTTCCTACACGCGTTGCAGGCACGACTGTCACTGGCACAGGTTCAATGCCATGGCTTGTGGACTTGAGGCAATTCAGCACATCCGCATTGAGAGTCTTAAGATGGAGTTCAGCAATGACACTTCAGGCCCAAATACGAGCTAGTAACAAAGTCAAAGAGAAACAATTTTAGAACAAGGAATAAATTAATGCACTGTATACCACTTATCTCAACTCTATTCCCCTTACTTTATTTTAACTATAGTGGTAGTGATTAGGCAGAACGAACAGGGTTTAGTACAAGCAGCGGTGAAACAAAGGGCAGCCATCTTTAGTTCTAGTGCGCAGAAGCAAAGATTTCCCACCACAGCAGAGAACATGTCATGTCATGTGAGTGTGAAAGACACATGCGCATTAAAGATCCCACATTGCGACGGCCATTTTAGATCAATCGAGTTACTGTTAGTGAAAGTACATAGTAAAGCTTCCCCTAGATACTAGACATTTTGTGTGGTGCATTATTAGTAATACGAAACATGTTAATTAGTGGGTTATGTATAATTTTGAGAGGGTTGAATCCGGGCAAGTCTCTTTACGAGCAAAATCTAGCTCCATCAACCCTCTAAAATCTATCTTTTTCTCTTAATAAAAGACTGGATACCTGTCATGTAGAAAAAACTTCCTCTCACCCCACCTTACACAGAAGAGGTCTAGGGCCCGATGTAGGTAGGCCTTTACCGATCGGTAACGCCCGAAAATACCGATTTTCGGCCCTTACCGATCGGTATCCAGCCATCGAGATGTAGGGCGATGAAAATCGTCCGAATCGGTATATATACCGAATCGGAATAGTTACCGATTCGGAAATAATCCGAATCGGAAATACACCGATTCATTAAAAGAACGAATCGGTAACACACCGAATCGATAAAAATACTGATTCGGTCCATGTACCGAATCGGTAGTGACACCGATTCGGTAAATATACCGAATCGGTCCATGTACCGAATCGGTAGAGACACCGAATCGGAAATTATTCCGAATCGGATTATCTACCGAATCGGTAGAGTTACCGAATCGGTAAATTACCGATTCGGAGAGGGCAAAACTCTGATAGAGATGTAGGGAAGCATAGAAATACCGATTTTGCCTCAAAATCGGTATTTCAAATTCGGTATTTACCATGGATTACAATCAGGTGGTAACCAACTGCAACCTATAAAAATAGACCCAAAATGCATTGCAACTTGCAGGATGGCGGCATTTTATGTCATTGCAAGGTGGCTACGGCTACAACAGGAAGGAGAGAGGGAATGGCAAAGAGAGGAACAGGTCTACAGACAGAGGATCACCCTGTTCATGATCACAGAGGCAGAGATCCTTCAGAGGTACAGGCTGGACTCAGACACCATTCTGGAGCACATCAGGGACCTCAAACCACTGTTGGACCACCCCATCCCAAGGGCACACGCCATCCCAGCGCACGTGCAGGTGCTATGCAGCCTACACCTGCTTGCTTCTGGCAGCTATCAAAGTGGAGTAGCTGCAGTAGGAGGGGTGACCCAGAGCAGCCTGTCAAGGTTATTCCACAAATTCCTTGACGCCATGATACAGAGGATGGACCAATACATATCTTTCCCTGCAACCCATGCGGAACTGGTACAAACAAAAGCAGACCTTTACCAGATGGCACAATTTCCCCAAAATCATCGGCTGCATAGATGGCACGCACATTCCGATTTGCCCCCCTGCTGACACAGAATACATATACCGCAATAGGAAGTCTACGCACACCATCAATGTGCAGGTGATCTGCAATGCGAAGTGTACCATCACAGACCTGGTAGCAAAATTCCCTGGGAGTACCCACGACTCCTACATTTTTCAACACAGCGCCATCTATGCACGGCTGACGGCTGGGGAATTTGGTGAAGGATACCTCCTAGGTGAGACACATCATCAGACCCCCATAACACAAAGTAGCAAAGTAAAATACATGTATGCATGTGAGTAATGTTACCCCTTTTCCTTCTAGGCGACAGTGCCTATGCCCTCCGCTCATTCATACTCACCCCCTACCTCAACCCCTGTACACCCAGCCAAAGGAGGTATAACCGGGCCCACAAAAGCACAAGGAATGTAGTAGAACGGACCTTTGGCATCTGGAAAAGCAGATTCAGATGCTTGCACAAGATTGGAGGTGCAAGGCAGTATACCCCCATCACCTGCTGCAAGATCATAGCTGTCTGTGCAATGTTGCACAACCTTGCGGTGAAGAAGGGCACTGAGGTGGAGTTGTCAGACTACGAGGACCATGACGACGACGTTGCTGTGCCACAAACACAACCTGCTGGGGTGTCTACGCCAAGCGATGGCAGATACAGACATGAGGAGATTACAGAAAACTATTTCTGAGTGAGTACTGATGCACAGACAGGACAATGGATGTTTGAAAAAAATGATTTAATAATGTTGCAACAACGTTACTGCACTGATGTGCAACAAATGAAATGGTTAACAATATGTGGGTAAATGTAAATTGTCCGGGTTGCCTCACCTGCCCTGGCAGTCTTACTTCTTGCTGCGCTTAGCAGCCCCACTAGGATGTGGCTCACCCCCTTCTGTGTGTCCAGCAGCCTCAGCGGAGCGCCTGCTGCTCCGGCGTGGCTCAGACACTGCACTGGCCGGACTGCTGCGGCTGCTGCTGTCCCCAGCCTCGCCCAGGTCCAGGGCAGGATTTACCACTGTGTTAGATATTAACAGTGCCTCCATGGCAGTGGTAATGCGGGCCATGCCCCTAGTCACCTCTGCTGTGTTGTGGGTGAGCATAGCTGGGTGGTTGCAGCAGCAAGGCGGTTGATAGCCCTATTCTGCACGCGGGCATCCCTGCGCCGACAGTGCTCGTGTTCCTCCATTTTATTGCAGAGCTGGGTGATGGCAGTGGTCATTCGCCCAAGACCTGTTGCTATGTCCTTGTTGCTATCAACAAATGTCTTGAATCCCTGTGTCATCTCCCCCATCTGCAGGTTGTGCACCCGCAATTGGTGCTGGCAAGCCAAGATTGATTTTGCCTGCATCCTCTGGATCCTGACCATACTGCCCTCCAGCCCTTGGAACACACTGCCCTCCCGTGCTGGAAGAGCACTGGTGGATGTGCGTGGCCTCCGGGGTTGCTGCTGCCCTGCTGTGTGGGCTGGGGTGCCACAGGTGTTACAGGGTTGTTTGCTAGAGCCTGACCCGCTGCTCCCTCCATGATGTTTAATGGAGCTACAATTATCCTCCTGGCAGGAGATGTGGCAGGTGCAGGGTGGCTCTGTGGTGGTGAGTTCTCCGGGGAGAACTGCAATGGGGGCGTTAGAGACAGTCAGGGGGAGTGGGGAAATGTGAGGGTATGTCCAGTGTATTCCTCATTGCCCAGGGCACCGCTGTTCTCCTCCTCCTCCTCCTCCTGTGCTGGTACACTGGTGCTTGGCCCTGCCACCGCACTGGCTGATGGTGCTGGAGCTGGAGCTTGTGTTGCTGCTGCTCCCCTGCCTGATGGTGCCCCTAGGTATAAAGAAGCATTTGTGAACTGGGTGCTAATGTATTACAGTCACTACAATTAAAGCATTGCACATCTCACTTCAAATACTTTGATTCAGTTTTACAGTTCATTTTATTATGCTTCTGCACTGGCATTTTTACTACTTTTGCTGACTACATTTACCATGATGCATTGGTCATGTCTGTTGCTAGCAGTACTGGGCTGGGGTTTGGCTGTGCATTGGGGCTAAAGGGGAGGTGTCTGGTAGGGTGTGTCAAGATGTGCATGCTTCTTACCTTTAGCTGTAGCTCTGGATGAGCTGCCCAGGTCCCCAACTCCCACCACACTCTCGCTCTCGATGGTAGTCGACACAAGTTCCTCCAGGTCAGTGAGGGGTGGCGCCGGGTTCCTGCCTCCACCAGTTAGTCCTGCCTGCTTGTGCAGCTCGGCCAGTTTCCTCTTGGTGAGGCTGCGGATGTCGTAAAACCTCTTCTTGAGGTCGTCCAGGCTCCTGGGGGTGACACCAACTGCGTTAACTCTCTCCCCTATTTCACTCCACAGCTTCCTCTTGCTGCTCTCTGGGACAGTAAGGGACAGCCTCCCAAACAGCTGCCTGTGTACCCTCACCACCTCTTCCACCAACACTTGCAGCTCCATGCTGCTGAATTTGGCCTTCCGCTTGCGCTCTGCCTTCTGGATCTCAGAGCTGCTTGCCATGTTTCACAGAGATCTGGATAGTGCTACCACTGCTGCTCACTGTGAATGCTCAGCTCAGGCTGCCTCTCCAGAAAGTTCTAATGAGTTGCACCTGCCTGGGTAGCCACTCCCTACTAGGGTGGGGGAGGGTGGTTCCACCTCATTGGCTGATGGCTTTAGTTTCAGTTTTACTTGCTCACCGATTCGGCATTTACCGATTCGGTATTTACCGATTCGGCTAATACCGAATCGGCTACTACCGATTCAGTAAATACCGAATCAGTATTTACAATGCGTTCCTATGGGCCTTTTGGCCCATGGGGGTGTATTGCTATTGCCGATTCGGTATTTGCCGAATCGGTATTCTCCGATTCGGTAAATACCGATTCGGTAAATGCCGATTCGGTACGTATCGAATCACAATACCGATTACTACCTAATCGGTATATTTCCGAATTTTTTCCTCTACATATCATTTACCGATTTCAAAATACTGATTCGGTATAAATCGGTATTTTAAAGTCGGTAAATGCGTTTTACCTACATCGGGCCCCTAGAGTAATCAAGGTCATTGTGCCACCTGAAACAAATAAGCAATGTTTTGTTTTACCACTACAGTGTCCATGTAAGGATCAACAGATTCTAAGGTATCTCCCTTGGTGATCTCCGAAACTACCAAAACCAAATCTCATAAATCATGAATCATATGCTCTTTGGAACAGCTATGGTCTACCTCTTCACCAGTACTCTCCATTTAAGAAGAAGAATCATGACTGCCTTGACACACATTTGCAAAGTCACCCCCTTAGAACAAGTTCTATAAGTAACATACGCAGCAGGACAAGGGTTGCCATTTTTTACATTCTTTGCGTTGCCTCATCTAAAGAAAATCTTGTGTTACTCAAAAAAACTCTTAAAATTAGACTGTTTTTTCTACGATGATAATTTATTGTGAACAGAACCAACCACTTTTTAATATGTTTCACTGAGTTCTATTTGAAGTCTGAAATTTGGGATTGTTCAATCATTTTAGCAACTTTGATTACATCCTCCAATGTGGATTAACCATGGTGAGCAGCTTTGTTGCCTATGTTTCTCATAACAATGTACAGTGAACTGATCTCTCATCAACTGAACAGTGAAAATTGCAAATTGACACTGTGACCAGAGTCTACGCACTGGGCTAACAGATGTATCTACACTTTCAGCTTGTGTTGTGTTGTAAAGCCACTAGACTACCTTGTACATCAAGTATGTTTCATAATGTCTTAAACCACTTCTTGGGACGCAGCTAATTTTTTCCCCTTCAACCACCACAAGATCAAAAAGATGTCTGAAAACCTCTCCACCTTCAAAACCAAAGGAATGTAATAACATACTGTAGGCAAGAGCGTTACCTAAAATCATCAAAAGTTTCCTTGGGAAGCGATAATCTGGGAGCCAGACCTGGGAAACCAGTGGTTAAGGGTAATTCTGATATGGATAATGCCCCAAATCTCTTTAAAAGAAATGGGGCAATAAACAAAAAAATAATAAACAAAATAAACAGCGATCACAGAGTGGGTCTCCTGAACAAGAGCACACTGAAAAGAGATACAATCTCAGAAACCATGATAACATTAGAAAACCTGGCAGATCTCATGATAATGATACACATTCCTCTTGTTCCTTTCAGGATAAATCTGAGAAACTCTCAGAGACAGGAGGATGATCAGAGCAATGATCAGAAGAGCAAACGAAGCCAAAAAGAGAGACATATCACACTTCAGACTACATCATCAAACAAGAAGATAAATAAAAATCTTAGAAACCTCAATTAAAAAAAATAGCAGCGATTAAGATCAGAAATGCCCATGCTGCCGATGACACTGCTTCTGAAAGGGGAATGTACAGTGGCAATGCTGTACAGCACAGCAGAAGTTACGAGAGCTCTCCAGAATCTGATGGATTTTCTGGAAGTAGTAGTGCTGAGTGAGTATATCACGGTGGGAACACCTTATACAAGAGTAAGTGTCCAACATTGTTTAAACAAAATGTTACTTTAGATAGAAGGGGACATACAAAGACAGGTGAAGGGTCTCCTGACACATGGTTACAACATACTTTTGGCTGAAAGGGATTAGCCACCTGAGTTGTAATAGATTGCCCAAAGGGGAAAAAGTTATTTTCCATGCTTTCTCCGACCTCGTAGCAGAATCAGTTGGAAACATATACACGCAGGAGTGGGGTGTCAGCTTTAGCACCTGCTCTATAACACAATCATGTTGGGTGGGACGATTAGTCTCCTCATCATGAGATCCCATTAAAAACGATCCCTCAATCCCAGAGACAGTACTCAACTAAATATGAAGCAAAGAAGGGGGCGTGGTGCGGTGTCGCCGAGCACCAAGATGGCCACTCCTTGAGTGTGCTCTGCTGGCTGAGACAAAACCCTGACACCATCCGAAAATAGGGCGAGCCAAGAGTACCTGAAATTTGCAGTTGTGCATCGGTGAAGCTGTATCTCAACGCTGACAAAGTGACAGAACCCTCCCACAGGATCAGAAGAGCGGACCCCTGGGCACCACACTGGGAACCACAGATGAGTGACGTGGACCGCCTTGGGCCCAGGGTGGGTGAAACACCGTGAGTCACACAGCAGACAGCAGCAAATTATTGGTGGTACCAGTGAAGCTTCTCACAGAATCACAGTAGGCCTGTTTTGACTGGGGGATGCCTTCCTGAGTCTCCCCACCGGTGCCTGGGAGCAGATCAAGGCGGGTTGCCTTCTTGGATGATCAGCAAGATCTGTATAGACTGCTGTGCCACTCACCTCGGTGCGCTGGGGGTGGCCCTGAAGGGCGGCCCATGCTGAGGACATCAGGATAGCTCCTGGGGCGCCCGGTGGAGGTGACATGCCTGCTCGGATCAGAGCAGAGAAGGCGGGAGTGCCCATCACACTCACGAGTGCCGGCGATATCGCTAGGCAGTCCAGATTGCGTGTGGGCTGTACCGTTTTCAGACTTCAATTGCCTCTGGTGCTGCACACAGACACTGGGAGAGCATACAGGCCTGAGCTGAACTGCACTAGTCTGAGGAGACACCAGCCAGACACGGCCTGCAGTGGCGCCCAGCGGTATGCAATTCCTCCTCCTGGGGCCTCTATGTTGCAGGGAGGCACCGCTAGCCACAATAATTTCCAGGAGTTGCGTAGTTTGGCCAAAGTGATAAGCCCAGTATAGATCATGACACAGAAGCCCACAGACATGGGTAAACATGATACCAAACAGCCGAAATTGACTCTTGAAAATAAGAGACTCACAAGGCATATGGAACAGGTGGCAGAGGGGGATGTTGATGGCCCTACCAACAAAGCAGCGGAAGATCAGGGGGATGACTTCCGCACACTCTTGTTTGACAATTTGGGATAGAGTAACAATGTTGGTCTCCATCTCCTCTGGGCCGGGATTGATGTTCATGATGACTATCACTGGTTCGTCATCATCATCCCCCTCTTTTAAATCGACCTCCATAACTCTAAGGCTTTCTGGAACCTTCCTTTTCACTAGCCTTGTCTTGTGGCCTGCATCACTCTCAGACTGAGCTGGTCGCTTCCAAGTGGCATCTAGATCATCAGAAGTAGAGCTTGAAGAAGAAGTTGATGGACAACCCCTCCTTTACCTTGCTGGGGATCTGGAAGACATTGGATCTCCTGAAAGAGTGGCTTGCTCCTCTTCGTCTGCAGGAAGCTCGATTTCCTGAACTGGCCCTAATTAAGGAGGAACAACTACTATTGAGGGGAGTTTGTTGGGGCTGTTGTTGCACCTGTTGTTGCAACTGTTGTGGCGGCTGTTGTGGCGGCTGTTGTGGTACCTGTTGTGTCAACTGTTGTTGCGGCTGTTGTTGTGGCTGTTTTTGTGTCTATTGTTGCCCACTTATCTGCTGAGTTTCCGCCTGCGTTGATTGGGTACTACTTTGTGATAATATGACACTTTCTTCTTCTGTTCCTTCTTTTCACTGGCAACTTTCTTGGTACTGGAGGACCTGGGACCTTTCTTTGGGGACCATCTTCTTCCTTTCGATGTCAACAGGACACAGTGCACAAGTTGCAGAGATCTCAGTGGGCACACAATGATATGGTACCTTATCACAAATAGGGAACAAAAGTAATGACAGTGAAATAATTAGAGTATGCTCATGGAATATAAATGGACTGAGAGCTAAGATCTTAAATGCTCAGATAGACTCCATAGCGGAATACCCCCACATTATAGTACTACAAGAAACCTGGGAAACAAACCCATTTATGCTACATGGATATGCTGGCTATTATGAGCACGCAAAAAAAGAGCGAAGGTTCGGACGAGCCAGTGGTGGACAGGCAATATTTATTTCTAATACACTACAAGTACAGCATGAACAAGTGATACTAGACAGCAATAATATCTTGATAGTCAAATTAATCCATAACAAAATCTACCCAAAACCCTAAAACATTATATCTGATTACAGTATATATTTTGCCTACAAATCAGAGCCGGGATGAAACTTGTAGAACCCTGAAAAATGCCCTTATCAATATAATGATAGAGGATCCCCTAGCAGATTTCATGATTACCAGGGACTTTAATTTAAATCTTATGTCATCCCACACAAGAGACGACATAATACAATCCCAAAACCATCAATGGCTAATTCCTGAGCAAGATCTAGGGATGCACAATAATGCAGATGATAATAGAAAGGGAAATAAACTATTAATGGACATTGAAGCAATGGGACTTCGAATAATTAATTGTAGAATAAAAACAGACATTCCACGATTAAACAGTCACTTTGGGCATAACGGATGTTCAAGGATCGATTACACCATGACCTCGTTGCATATGTTCCACAATATTATCTCGTACCAACTAATGAAAGTTAACGAAAGTGATCATGCTCAACAAATAATCATAATGAACATGGGACTAAATAGAAATAAGGAGTACCAATCCGTCCATGGGCATATTGGCACAACAAACTACAAAAAACTGTTTTGGAATGTGGAAAACAAAGAAATAATGAATGATGAAGTGGAAAGGATTTTGGAAGTAGGCTTTAAGGACACAGTAGCAAAAACAGTGATAGAGCAATGGGAATACTTCACGGGGAAGCTGACTACACCACAAACTAAAATAAATACTAAGAAGAACCAAAAATATAGAGAGCCATCCAGGGAAAATGAAAACCACTTAAATCTGCCTTATACAATAAGGACATTGAAGAATGAACAAAACAGGATTGTCAGGCTACTAAAGAAACCAGGGACAAAGGCAGAAACTCTGGTAAAACTAAAGTCATTGAATCAAAATCTGAAGAAACTAATATGGGGTGAGAAAAATCAAGCAAATCAAGCAACCTGGGCAAAAGTTTTCCACGCTAGCAAGCAAAAGAACTCTAGAGACTTCTGGAAGATTATCAATAACCTTGCTAGACTTAACAAGCAGGTAATCTCATCACCATTAACTGAGCAGGAATGGGAGATCTTTCTGAGGAGACACTTAA
This sequence comes from Lissotriton vulgaris, assembly GCF_964263255.1. Classification (NCBI taxonomy): domain Eukaryota; kingdom Metazoa; phylum Chordata; class Amphibia; order Caudata; family Salamandridae; genus Lissotriton; species Lissotriton vulgaris. The sequence goes on from NC_141693.1 coordinate 490,225,815, forward strand.
ACCAGGACACTTCACAGTTAAGACCCCTAGAAAAGGGACATTGGTGCAAAAAAGATAAATCTCCTTTTAAGGATAAGCCAATAGTTATATAAATAGAAGAGATAATCAAACTTATAAAAAAACAGAAAAACAATGCTCCTGGACCAAATGGGATACCGTTTGCTTTCTTTAAAGAAAACCCAGAACTATGGGCGACCATATTAGAGAAACTATACACAGAAGTCATTAATACTGGAATTATCCCTAAATCATGGCGAGGGTCTCTAATAACTCCAATTTTTAAAAAAGGAAACTGGGCTCTTGCAGAAAACTACAGACTGATTACTCTTCAAGACACGGATGCCAAGCTATTTGCAAGAATTTTGTTAACAAAACTATCTGAATGGGTGAGGGAAACGAAGAAATTGCTCCTAAACCAAACAGGCTTTATTCAAGGCCTAGGAACAACAACAAACATAATGGTTCTTGCACTACTAATGGATAAATCAATCAGACTCAAACAACCCCTGTACTTGTGTTTTACAGACTTTAAATCAGCATTTGATTGTGTCAAAAGAGACCTTCTGTGGAATAAACTGGAAAAAATGAACATTCCACGCCCCCTCCTCAAGCTGATTCGCCTTTTATATACAGAGACATGGGTAAGTGTGAGGATGGTGGATTGATGAACGCTATCAAAGGAGATTCCAGCAAAGGAAGGCCTGAAACAAGACTGTGTTTTAGCCCCCCTACTTTTTAATTTGTTTCTTGCGGACCTAACAGGAATATTGGATGACGAGAATGCGCATCCCCCGAAACTAGCTGATAAGCGCCTTACGAATATAATGTATGCGGATGACGTCATACTAATAAGCCACACTAAAGTGGGACTGCAGCGTCTAATCAGGAGTACTCAAACATACTCGAAAGAGAATGGGATGGTCATTAACGAGACTAAAACAAAGATTATGGTAGTGACCAAAAACAACAAGAGAAGATATAAAAGTAAATGGATTATGGATACAAAGGAGCCGGAGCAAGTAGAGGTATATAAATACCTGGGTGTGCTATTTGATGCGAAGGGTAGCTATCAACTGCAAAAAAGTGAGACTCAAAGAAAAGCAAACTAACTAACTGCAGCATTTAGAATTGTGCAAAAGTCACTTCCCAGCCTAACATATGGTCCTCTGCGGAATGTAATTGCCGCAAAACTCCTACCGACCATAACATATGGCAGTGAGGTGATAATGGGCAAGGATAGCGAAACCCTGAACAAGATCATAACCAGAGCCTACCGAGCCATATTCCATTTACCAGTAAATGCGTCCCCAGCCCAAGTAAGGCTGAAGTTTGGACTGACCAACCAGCAACATGCAAGGCAAGGCCACTTTATAAAAGTATGGAACCAAATAAAAAATGACCATCAAAACGAAATATCGCAACTCTTATGGAGAGAAATAATTAAGGACACAAATTCTACTGCGTGGATCTACCTAAGGGAAGCAATAAAGGAATTTGCGATCGAGCCAATATGGGAAAACAATAGAATCAAGTCATCAATCAAGAAAATAATTAATAAAACTGCAAACCATCTATCCATCTTAAACGATAAAGCTATCCTCACCAAAAGAAAACACACATGGACGAAAATTAATGGATATAAAAAGAAGGAAATCCAACAATACCTGGTAACACCATGGACAGAAAAAAAAACAGGTCCTCCTCAAAGCCAGATTTGGAACTATGCCAGGCCTATGTCACCTTCCCCCGTGGGAGAGACCAAAAACTCAAAAGAAATGCAGACTGTGTAACAACGGTGAGGAAGATATGCTTCATCTTCTCTGTATCTGCCCTACACTTTTACAGGAGAGGAAATCGTTACTAAAGTTTCCCTTCAAAGTACGTGGCATAAGGACATGCAGACAGGCCTTGATCATTTGCATGAACTCGAACGACATTATTTTAAACGCTATCTTTGTAAAGTTTTTAATGATAGTCAAAAGCAAATTAGATGTAATGCCTATTGTAGATATTTAATTACTTACAAAACGACATTTTTTAGTGTTTTTTATTCGAGAACACAGTTTTTAGTCTTTGTCTGAGATGTGTAATATTGTAAGATTTTAAATAATCATCACAATAAATGATTTACTTACTGTGGGCACACGTGGATGTGACGTGGTGCGCAGCAGGACTTCTGTCTGGCAATAAAACAGGTGGTGATAACACCTCCTCCTCTGTCTTTTTGTGCACCTAAAAGCAAAGAAGTCAGGAGAAGAACATCAGTGTAATGTTGCATTTGTTGTTGTGGTTCAATTACTACTAGTGGAAACAAACAAATATAATGTATAAATTATTCTGTGGTGGTCACACTTGTTAGTGATATAATATTGCATTTTATTAACAGTTTATGTTTTAAAAAAAACGTGTACCCATTTGTGAGACTTTGACAACAAGGTCTTTCATGGTATACTGTGTGTACACTCAGGAAGGATAGGAAATATGAAGAAAAAAAACAAAAATACAAATATAATGGAAGTGGAACCTGTTTGGCATTAATTTGCTCATCGCATCATTCGGAGAGCTGCAGCTGGCAAAGGGGATGGAAGCAGTAAGCCAAGAGGAACATAGGAAAGACATGCAGGCATATATGGCAGAAGCAGCATACTACACACTACTAATACACACTACTAAACTACCACCAGAAATGGCCACCAGCCACAGGGACACTCGCAGTCACAAGCAACAAGCAGGAGGCCAGGAAAACAATGAACTGAAACAGTCCTATAATAGCCTGGCAAAGGAGGCATGCAAAACAACACAAACGCAAAAAAGAAAATCCACATGGCTAAACAAGGTGTGCAAGTTACACAACAAACACACTACACACAACAAAGGCATTTATTTAACACACACGAAAAAAGTTAAATGCCCCCCTAAAAACAAACATTTTGCAATTCAATCGAATGCCATCCATTCCCTAAATGATGTTTAACTTCAACAGAACACACAGAAATAGTTGTTTCATGCACCCATGACTACCTCTGAGACTACTGGATGAAAGGCCTATTGGCAGGCTAGGCCACAAGCTTGCAGGCCTATGGAAAAAGCACACTGCCTGGCTTCAAAATGGCCAACAGCCACATGGCAGGGCCCACAACAACAAGAAACTAAAGGGATGACAGACAATGCGGGTCTATGGCAAAAGCACACTGCCTGTCTTCAAAATGGCTGCCAGCCACATGGCCAGGCCCACAACAACAAGAAGCCAAGGCCAAAAAGGAAACACATGCCGGCCTATATGGCAAAAGCAGCACACTTATAACTAGCACCAGAAATGGCTACCAGCCACAACAAGCAACAAGCAGGAGGCCTGGAAAAAAATCAACTGAAACAGGCCTATAATAGCCAGGCAAAGAAGACATGCTAAATAACACCGCTTTTAATGCAACAAAATGCAAAAACGAAAGTCCACAGGGCTAAACAAGGTGTGCAAGTTACACAACAAACACACCACACACACACACAACAAAGGCATTTATTTAACACACACCAACAAAGTGAAATGCCCCCCCAAAAAACACTTTTTGCAATTCAATGCAATGCCATCCATGCCCTAAATGATGTTTAAAATAAATTCAACACACACCAAAGGAACAGTTGTTTCAATGCACCCCTGACTAGCTCTGGGCCTACTGGCTACCCACAAAAAACTGTTTAATAAATGATGAAAAGTACAAAAATGCTGTAGTTGCAGCAACTGCAATGCCGCAAACAAACAAACAACACCAACGTACTCGTAAAATCTCAAATCCAAAAGTCCTCATATCCTAAAGACCTCAAATCCAATGATATATGATGCAGCAGACACAAAGAGTGATCCTTCCAGCTCCAAATCCAAATGAAAAGTGAACAGGACATGGACAACACACTGAGAGGAGCCTTCTGGGCAGGAACAGGAAGTTGGAGACTCTGGGGCACTTCCTTCCTCTCCCCCAAAAATTTTATTTAATGAAAGGACTCCTTGCACTAAAAAAGTACAGCCAAATGTCAATCTGAGAAGTTTTTTTATCCAAAACATAATTTTCGAGAAAGTTTTATGCTGCTTGAGATATTGTTCTTCTCCATATTGCAAATTTTGCGTGTTCAGCATCACAAGCTTCACCAAACTGCTGCCGGATGTTCGATGACGCGTCCAAATGACGTGTTCACAATAGCACACTCTCCAGTGGTCCAATGGCGCGTCTGGAGGACGTGTTCGCGATCGAACACTCTTGCGGTATTGCGCGCCCGGCTACCAAAATCTTGTGGCGTACCCGAACGGATAGGAAAACTCATCGGCGAACGCAGGGATCCCAGTAAGTCTCTACAGAGCGCGCAAAAACAGATTTTTAATGCGCAAGCAAGGAATTAATTCCTTCACGCCAAGCATCGCGGAAATTTTTGGCAATTCTGCATTCTCTATGGAACGCGAAATTGCATAAATTCCGAGAGCGGATCGGAATTTACCGCCTAGGCCTAATCAAGATGTCCTGTAAGTCCAGGGAGATGGCCCGCAGTGGAATTATTAATGGATTTGTACGGTCTAGGCAGATTCTAGCTCACAACTCTGTACACCCTGACGCATCATGACAACTTACAGTTTCATAACCTGGAACATCAGAGGGCTAAATGATTGTAGGGAAACTAGGCTTGTCCAATACTTTCTATGCAGGCACCACATTGATGTATGTTTTTTGCAGTAAACTCACTTAAATAGTACATCACATTGTAAACTACAACAGCAATGATGAGGGCACACAATTTCTTCTATATTCCAATTATGCAGGAGGGGTGGCAGTTTTAATGAGACAAGGGTTGGACTGGAAAATGATTGAATCACATACTGACCCAGAGGGAGGCTTTGTGATTTTGAGTGGCATGCTTGAAGGAGTGAGGGTGGCCCTAGTGGCATTCTATGGACCAAATGTCGACCGACCAGATTTTTTGCAGGACACATGGGCTAAAATTAGACTAACTGGGTGCGACACCATAATATGGGGTTGCGATTTCAACGCTGTTTTAAATTATACCTTAGACAGGAAGGGGGCATATCAAAAACCACACCCTAATTCAAGCGATACAGTAAATGCCATAATTTCAGATTGTAAGTTGACTGATCTATGGAGACAGCGACACGCGGACATGGCCGAATGCACTTTTATCTCGGCCCATCATAGCGCATGGTCTAGGTTAGACTACTGGCTTGTGTCTCAGGACATAGAGTCCTGGACTATAGAAGTCATACACACTTTCAGGACCTTATCAGACCATGCTCCCTGTCTTTTACGACTGATCATCCCAGACGGCTCTCAATAAATGTATAGCTGGAGGCTTTCCCAGAACGCTATACTTGACTATGCTTTTCTTTGAAGAAATATGTGGAGACATAGCAGAATACTTTGAAATGAATACAGGATTGGTTTTCACACAGGCATTCCTGTTGGAGGCATTTAAAGTGGTGATTCGGGGGCAATGCATAGCCCGTCACGCTGGGCTACTGAAGGCCACTAGAGGTACACTAGTCACCATTGAAGCACACATTAAAGAGATCAAATCAAAGTACTATCCAACTGACGACCCCAGTCTCTTAGTATTACTTAAAGAGAAAATCACGGAATTTGAAGAAGAGGCACGGCGTGAGGTGAAATTTATGGGCAAATATACACAGACAAGAAGCTATGGGGAGGGACACAGACAAGATAGAACCCTAGCAAGCATGCTCCGAGCGCCGCAAAACACCACATACATAATCAAGATTATGGGAGAAAATCAGACACTCATTAGAGGCCCTTAATGTGTACTGAAGCATTCTGCACAGTTTTATTCCAACCTATACACAGCTACCCATTAGATAAATCAAGTGGAGCTCCAACCATTTCTGGATTCCATGGATCAGTTATGGCTTGGGAGGGCGCATAGAGCATATTTGGACGAGCCTTTTACCTCCAATGATATTCTTTAAGTCATTAACAGTCTACCCTTAGATGAAGCCCTAGGCTCTGATGGCTTAACAACCGTGTTGTATAAAGCATACGCGACTACGCTAGCGCCCCAACTACTTGCAGTGTTTGAAGAAGCACAAACATTGGGAATACTTCCTCCATCAATGCGTGAGGGGATTATACAAACATTGTTGAAACCCTAAAAACATAGCCATGAGCGAGATTCTTATCGGCCCTTATCATTAATAAATAGTGATGCCAAGATTTACGCAAAATTGCTTGCGAACAGACTGCAATCACTGCTTTCCTTGATGGCAGTCCCCAATCAATCAGGGTTTATCCCAGGAAGATAATCTTTGTACTTTCTTCACTGTGTTGCATTATTTGAATACACAAGCACCTGTGGCATTCATGGACGCAACCAAGAATTTTGATGCGCTGGAGTGGACATATTCATTTGCCATTTTGGGGAGGCTGGGAATTAATCCAATATTTATAAAGCAAATACGACTGCTATATATGGAGCAATCTGCCAGGCTTTGCATGACTGGCATGCTCTCAAGCGCATTTACAATCACTTAGGGAACTAGGCAGGGATGCCCTCTCTCCCCCCTCCTCTTAGCCGCCGTGATGGAGCCATTGGCGGCACTGATGCGACAGCACCATGTGGCCAGGGGACTGGGATACAGCACAAATGGGCTCTTGATCTCGCTTTATGCAGATGACATGACGTTGTATATTACTGACCTGGCGGTGAATGTTGCTCCACTCCTAAGAGAACGTGTTAAGTTTGGAGGCCTATCAGGTATGCCTTTCACTTAAAAGTGCGCTGAAGTTCAACAAGAAACTAGACAGTTTCTCCTCCGTTTATTTTCGCATTTTCAATGAATTGATATCAACACGTGTTTTCAAAATCATTCCAAATGTCTTTTATTCACTTATTTTTCCTTTTGCCTTATTATCAATCATAAGGATATTTCATTATTTCATTTGCAGATTCATATTTAGAAATTAATCTTCCGCCCAATGCATTTCGGGTCGGTGTAAATGACCTTTCGTCAGGGGCCTGTAAAATGAGTAAATACAGGACCTTAGCAAAACACTCACATTAGACACATTTCACAAAATAACACATATAATATTTTTTAGCATATATAATGAAAGAGTTTTCAATGTTTGAATTCTAAATTTCAATTAAATCAAAATGACAAAGGTCAGTTTATAAACCAGAGGGTACGGGGTCTTGTCTGTACGTAAATCACTGATTTCTAAAAAGTAAGCGACATAGAGGGAAGAGTAGGTCGGAATCGTGTAAAGGGAGATGTTTTCCGAACATCACGTAAACGTTACTGATTTAAATAGATAGAATACAGCTTACGGTAAAAAGAAAAAGAAAAGCTAAGTGAAAACTTACTGAAAATCTGCAATAACGTGGTCTCCGTTATATCGAAGTAAACCAAAGGTTCGCGGGGTTTGAGAGTTTTGATACTACCGGTCACGTGAGAAGTGTGATCATGGAAGTCGAAAGGAGACTTTCCGAGAGTATTCCGCGAGTTATGGTAATATAAAAATAAAGCACATATGAAGGTGCAGTGATAACGGATGACTGGTAATTAAATTAAATTAAAAATAAGAGTAAAAATAAAACCAAAAGTGGAGTGCGGTGAATGACTTATTAGTTCAGGAGAATCTAATGAAAAGGACTATAATGGAAATGGAAGAAATGAATCCATGGTGAAAAAACACAATTCGGAAGTCAACTCTAAGTTCAAGAATAAATAATAACAATTGATCATCACAATTATAAGTGAAATAATAGCAGTGAAATACTGAGATGAAGACGTAATTATTGAATTTTGCATTCAGGTGTATATTACATATCTGTATATCTCTGAAGATCATTATTTCAGTATCAAGGGGAGCACAACAGTCCTTATAGGATGCCTTCTATAAAAAGCACGAATATTCGATACGATCATTCATTCCAATTGGTTGTAAACAGTTCAGTTTTTTTATCCAAAAGAATTCAGCTCTTAGTCTCTGTTTAGTGGGGTCCATGTCAATGCGTTGTGGAATTGCCTCCAGAACCGCAAATCTTAATTGAGATATTTGATGTTTTGCTTCAATCCAGTGATTGGCGACGGTAGATTTTGTGTTTTTTAGACGAATATTGCTTTTGTGCTCTGTTATACGCACCTTCATTTTCCTTTCAGTTTGGCCTACATATGTCTTTCCACATGGGCATTTAATTGCATAAATGGTATTCTTGGTGTAACATGTACTGCTGTGTTTCAAATCAATTTCATATCCTTGAGTAGGATGCGTGAATTTGTTCCCTGTGAGAAGGTTATTACAATGAGTACAATTAAAGCATTTAGACATTCCCTTATGAAGTATTTTGTTTTTTTTTGTAGTTGTCAGGATTTCTTTCAGATTTTTGGATCTTTGATATGCGAACGTGATGCTTTCATTGTAAAGGTCTTTCAAGTCTGGTTTTGTTTTAATTAAGTTCCAATGTGTGTTGATTATTTTCTTAATCCTCATTGCCTCAGTTGAGTATTTTAAAACACACACTGTTTTTTGTTCTGAGATCTTTGTTTTTGGTAGAAAAAGTTTTTCCCTTGGGATATTATGTACTCTTTTCATTGATTCTTCCAAAATGTTCATAGGTTCTTCCAAAATGTTCATACTTGATAAAAAAGAGTGCACAGGGACCAAAACTTTTTCTATTTGTTTATGTATATCAGCTGGGCCATGTCAACCCCATTCCCCTTAACTGAGATGAGTAAGCTCTTTGCACTAGATATCCCCTTTAATGAGCAGACAGTATAGTGAAATACCTGGGTATCTGGCTAAGCAGTGACGAACAAGAGATCTGGAACATGAAATATAGTCAAGCCGTTTCATGGTTAGAAGGGAAAATAAAAGTCTTGGTCTAAATTACCACTTTCTTTAGCCAGTAAGATTGCAATTGCCAAAATGGTTGTGCTACCCAAGTTCCTGTATCCTTTCATAAATATTGTGCTTCCACTTACCCAGGTCTTTTTCCAGAGTTTGCAATCTTTATTGATATCCATGGTGTGGGCGGGGAAACAAGTATGCGTTTCATGGGAACTGCTAACACTTCCCTTAAAGTAGGGTAGATTGGGTACCCCTGATATCCTGCTGTATCCATATTGTGCACAGTCCCAATACCTGCATTACTGGATGCACCCCACCCCGTTCCAGCCCTACGCAGCCAGGTAGATGGACATGGCAACTCCAGTCCCCCTTGAGGTGGCACTTTATCAACCATATCTGCGGCCCGAAATGGGATTGATACAGGGCCAACTTTGCGATCGGCATGGGAAAGACTTCATAAAAGAGCCCGTCTGAAGGAGCTGTCCCTCTAGCATAGAATCTGCTGATCCCCTCGATGGCAGACGGCGGCAACGTGACATTAGTGAAATCAATAGGTTTAACCACACTTGCCGATCTCTATCTTGAAGATAAGTTTTACCCCCGCTGGCCTCACCCGATGGAAATGTGCGGTGCTTGTCTAAGCTCTTTTTATAATATAAAATTTGTGTAGCATGCCAATAAATATATCAGACCTTTCCTGCCTCCGCTACCAGCCCTTGAACTCATCATAACGAATACCTCATCCCGCAGGCTTATCACACGACTGTATAACTCCATGCAAAAACTGCCCTGTTGGTTGGGGCCAAGGCCATTCAAGGCTGGAAAACAAAGCTTGGTGTACAGGTGATGGAGGAACAGTGGGCATTTTGCTGTGGGTAACTACAAATGCTCTCCCCAAACTATAAACTGAGGCTGATACATTTCAAATACTTACATAGGTTTTATAGAACTCCCTCACAATTACACTGCATGTGGAGTAGATCTGATGAGAGATGTTGGAGATGCCGTTTCGCCCCAGCCACATTCTTACATGGCATGGATTTGCCCCCCATAGCCACTTACTGGACAGATATATTCAACAAAATTCATGACATATTGGGAGCACCAAATGACCCCAGCCAATTATAGGTTTATTGGGATATGTAAAGGACACTGTAGTAGAAACTCTGAAACTACTCGCCATGATGCTTTTATTAGCTAAACATAGAGTCACCATACATTGGGGGAAAATGGAGGCCCCCATGGTGAAGGCTTGGATACAGGATGTTACTTTCAGCCATAACCAATTGTCCACATTCTGGGAATGATTGCCAGTTGGCTCTAGACCAAAATATATATGGTAGCCCTTGTTAGACTGCCTATGAACGCTCAAGGTTGAGAGCGCTGACTCTCCAGGTCTAATTGAACACAATGCGACACAATCAGCGGGTTCCGTAGGTCTTAAAAATGCTCCAGGAACCCCCCCTTAAATGTGGGAGTAACAAGATGCCTGGTTCTACTCCCAGGTAGATCCACCATTGTCAGTCTGTTCACACAAAGTCACACCTTGTACTTATCTCTAGCTATAAGCATTGCTTCTGGGTAGTATTCTTGTCTTTTACAGCTAACGTATTGTTCTCTGACAGTTACGTTACGTTCAATGCTTGTACACTTTGCTGGATCCATTTGAAGTTAATATTTACTGTACGGAAGTATGTGTACTTCTGAAAATAACAATGAATAAATAAAAAAATAAAAAATCATGAAGCAAAGAAACAAGTCAGGGAGATCTTAGATCAACTTTAGTACCAGGGTGTAATAGAGAGTTGCCCCTCATCTATTAATAATCCTTTTTTACTATAATGAAACCTGACAATTCACATTGTTTAGTCTTAGATTACTGACATTTGAATGCACACACACACACACACACTTGCAGTACAGAATGCACCCAGTGCCACTCTGATCAATAACATTGTGCGGCGAAATACAAAACAACACAAGACACCTCAAATGGGTTTTTCTGCCAGAATATAGTACCAGGAAGAAGATATTTGACCGCATTTTCAGCGCTAGGGTCTCAGCGTCAATTTTGGCAATTACCATTTACCGATGTCCTTGTCCAATTTGCTCCAATTAAACCAAAAGATTAATGAGCAATCCAATCTAAATCTTGGTTCAATCCTGAGCACAATAATGAAAGAAGACATCTTAGACTAGCAGAAAGAACTTGGAGACAATTTCCCTAGCCTTCACATTTAGTTCTCCTTAGATCTGCAAGATCAGCTTATAAGAAGCACATTTCCAGTGAAAAAGCATCTCTCTTTCGTTCCCAACTAGATCATGCTAAAAATAGGCCCAGAGAACTTTTTAACATTGTCAGAAGATGACCCTCCTTTTCCCCTCCTGACCTGATGGCCTCTAACCAAAGATATGAGGAAATTTCCAGCATTTTCACAGCCAAAATTGCCAAAATTGATCAATCCTTCCCTCAAATCATGGCATCTCACAATCTCCAAATCTCTCTTTACATCTCCCCTTTCTCCACACCAACCCAGCCTCCTTAAACTTTCTTCAATCAACCTACTCCCATTGGTTCTAGAGACATCCTTTCCAAAACACAACTGGGAAACGACTCCACTTGGAATCATTTCAAACCCATGTCTGAGCTTAAAATCTTTAATACCATTGCAAAATTAAAGCTGACCTCTCATACCAGAGACCCACTCCCGACTAAGTTAGTATATAACCCAAACCATATCATTGCACCATGTTGGACAAAACTTATTGATACCTCCCTCGCCTCCTGGTTCGTGGATGACTCCCTTCAACTTGGGCAAAACACTCCCATTCTTAAAAACCACAAGGCTGACCCTAAAGATCCCAACAACTTCCGTCCCATCTCTAACCTTCCACCCCTAGCAAAAAATATGGAGAAATGTGTCTTACAACAACTCAACAGACACATAGGCAAATACAACCTGCTTGAATCCTTTCATTCTGGTTTCAGGAAAGGGTGTAGTACCGAAACCGCCATGCTTAACATTGTTGACGACATTTATCGTTCCTTAGAGAATGGAGAGGCTTGCCCTCTTATCCTTTTGGACCTCTCAGCAGCATTCAATACAGTCAATCGTTCATTCTTACTGGAATCTCTCAAGAATCGTTCTGGCCTCAATGGCACTGTCCTAAACTGGTTCACCTCCTACCACAAACACCAAATACAATAATTTAAAATTACCTCCTGCCTCTCCAATCCTACTCCTGTCTCTCTGGATGTTCCACAGGGCTCAATTATCTCCCCCTCGCTCTTCAACCTCTTCATGGAACCCCTTACTATCATTTTGCATCAAGCCAGGATCAATTATCACCTTTACGCTGATGACACGCAACTCTACTACAAAATCAACTCACACAGTGACATCTTTCATCAAAACAACACTCTGAGCAAGATTCAATCTTGGTTTTACTCCAACCATCACAAATCGAACCCCAATAAAACAGAAAACATTCTATTCTCCCCCAAAAGTAACCACCTCCCTATCCAAGGCAGGATCACCGACCTCACAGCCCTAAATAGTCTGCTTACTCTATCCAAATCAGCTAAATCCCTAGGTTTCATCCTGGACAAAAATTTGGCATTGCAGGACCATATCAATAACTCAGCCAAAGGAGCTCTTTTCACAAAAATCTCAAAAGATCAAACCCTACATCCCTCAATAGTTCAAATGGGTTGTTCAATTGCTAGTACTCTCTAAACGTGACTACGGTAATGCTATTCTCACTGGAACCCCTAAAGCTTACCTTGCCCCCTTCAGCTCGGTGCTCAATATGGCTACCTGCCTTAAAACAGACTGCAAACTGTTTGATCACATCACGCCTGCCCTCAAGTCCCTAAACTGGCTCCCCATCATAGGAAGATGCCTCTACAAGACTGTCTGCATCACCTACAAACCTCTTATTTATTTATTTATTTTTATTTTATTTATTTATTTGGCACATTTGTAGAGCGCTCTGTTACCTGGAGGTGTCCTGGCGCTGGTATGATAGGGCTAACGTGAGTGAGCAGGCTTACTGAGTGAAGAGCCAAGTTTTAAGTCCTCTTCTAAAGGCCATCAGACCCTGAGTTTGTCTGAGCGCAAGTGGGAGTTTGTTCCAGGCCTCTGCCACCCCAAGGGAAAAGCTCCTACCTCCCCAGCGAGCTCTTTTGATTCTGGGGACCGTAACCAGAGCCAATTGTCCTGACCTCAGGGTTCTTGCTGGTTTATGCCAGCGAAAAAGCAATTTCAAGTGTCTAGGGCCCATATCATGAAGGGCTTTGAAGACCATGCATAGTGCCTTAAAAGTAATTCTCTTACGGATTGGCAGCCAGTGTAGTGCCACCAGATCCTGAGATACCGAAGCAAATTTTGGCGTATCGGTGATCAGGCGGGCGGCTGCATTTTGCAGTAGTTGAAGTTTATTAAGTACACTCTGTTGGGCGTTTAACATCAGGCTGTTACAGTAGTCCAGGCGTGAGAGCACTAGACCTGTAACAATCGTTTTCCTGTATTTCTTCTCCAGATACGGAAGGATTTTTCTGATTGTTTTGAGGGTGTAATGGAGGGAGGAAGAGAGTGCGTTCACCTGGGGTTTGAAGGACAGGGTGGTGTCCACCAGTATACCAAGGTTTTTGACTTTGTCAACCGGCACGGGGAGTGGTCCCATTTCGTCTGGCCACCATCTCGGGGACCAAAAGTTATCCCTAGCTCCAAAGAGCAGGACCCCTGTCTTCGAGGAGTTTAGTTTAAGGCAGCTTTGGGCCATCCAGCAGCCCACTTCGTGCATACAGTTTTTAAATCTGTCTGCTGTATTATCAGTGTTGCCGGGTAGGAGGGACACCACAATCTGTGTGTCGTCGGCATAAGCCGTGAGTTGAAAGCCGAATGATCGAATCACCGGGGCGAGGGTCGAAACATAAACATTAAAAAGGGTGGGACTTAGCGAAGATCCCTGGGGGACTCCACAAGGTAGTACAAATGAATGCGATTCATGACTTCCTAGTGCCACTGTCTGGGTTCTATCAGACAGGAAAGCCTGTAGGATTTTTAGTGCCTTTCCCTGGTTTCCACAGGCCCTCAACCGGTCCACCAGTAAGTTGTGGTGGACCGTGTCAAAGGCCGCGGATAAATCCAACAGAATCAGGGCCGCTCTGCCTCCTGCGTCCATTACCTGCCTAATGTCTTCCATTGATTTAATCAGGGCGGATTCCGTGCTATGTTCTGCACGAAAACCGTGTTGGGAAGAATCAAGGTGATCCCCTGATTTTAGAAAGGCGCTTAGTTGTGCATTCAGGCTACCTTCTATTATTTTGGCAGGGAGGGGGAGTCTAGCGATCGGGCGATAATTGTTCATCTCAGTGATGTCTAAGTTGTTTTTTTTTAGCAGGGGTAGGATGGAGGCTCGCTTCCATCTTGAGGGATATTCCCCTTTCTCCAGCATCTGATTGAAAAGGGGGGGTGAGTCCCCTGGCAATGGCCTCTGGTGCTAGTTTGGCCACTGCAGTGGGACAGGGATCGTGAGGGGAGCCTGATTTGATTTTTAGTATGCGTCCCATCACTTTCTTTTCCGTGATGGGCTGGAAGTGTTGAAGCGTTGTCACAGGTCTAAGGGGGTCAGGGACCTCACTCGGGGAAGAAGTCTTCACCTTACTGTCTAGGGAGAAAAAGATGTTCTCCACCTTTTCACGAAAGAAGGTGGCCAAACTTTCACAGAGTGAAAGACTAGCGGGAATTTCTGTGGTCTTAGGATTTGCTAGGGAAGAGACCGTTTGGAATAGTTCTTTGGGGGTATTGCTGGCATCTTCTATCTGTCTAGTGAGAAAGGCCTTTTTTGCTTGTAGGATTCTATCTTTATAGCGTCTTTGCTCCAAGTTGAGAGTTTGTTTATCCGATTCGCTATAGTTCATTCGCCAGATTTTTTCGAGCTTTTTGCATCGTGTTTTATGTTCCCTGATTTGTTCTGTGAACCACGGAGCAGCGGGCTTAGCCCGGGTGGAGTGGGTGGTTTTGGGGGGAGCCAAGAATAAGCAGGCCTGGTCCAACCAAGATGTATAGGTCCTAGCTGCTTCCTCCACGTTGTTGGGAAGAGGGGTCAGGGAGTTATTTAATATGTTATCTAGAGTGTCCCCTTTAATGTTTTTCCATTTTCTAACTTGTCTCGGGACGTCTCTCGTGCTAGGTGGTTTTTCAGGAGTGGTAAGGGGAATAGCAACGTAAATTGCTGAGTGATCTGACCAATAGACTGTAAAACCGAGGTAACTTTCAGATTGGGCTGATTAGAGAAAATCCCGTCTAGGGTGTGTCCTGCTCTGTGTGTGGGATCAGATACCAGTTGCGCCATGTCAATCCCCAGCAGTAGGTCAATTAATTCTCGGGTGTCTGTGTCTGCATTGCATTCCAGATGAAAATTAAAGTCACCCAGAAGAGTGAACATTTGGGTGCATGCTGCCGTTCTAGCAGTTTACTCAAAGCTGCTAGAAATCTGGTTTTCTCACCTGGGGGCCTGTATGCAAGGCAGCCTGTAAAGGACAGGTGGTTTGAGAGGGTGAAGTTAAAAAGCAGAGATTCATCAAGGCCAGCGGGACCGGGTTGAAAGGAGCCACTAATGTTTTTATGGTGGATGATGGCTAGGCCGCCCCCTCTCCTCTTGTCCCTGTTTTGGGTGTGGCAAACAAAGTCCGGGGGGGGGCTTTAACTATATCTGGGCCTCATGCTGCATCAGTCCATGATTCCGTAATGAATACTATTTTTATGTCTTCATCCTGGATTAGCTCTGCTATTTCCAAACTATGTTTAACTAGCGACCTCGTGTTGAGAAGGAGGCAATTCACCAGCGGGTCTTTTGTTCTAAAGCAGGTGTTTTGGTCTCTTTGGGGTGCTATAGGTAGCCAGAGGAGCTTAGGCAACAATTGAGAGCAGTAGGCGCAATGGGAAGATGTAAATGGGGATTTTGTCCCAGGTTCCCATGGTTTACATCCCTTGCTGGAAGATTTGTTGTTTATGGCCCAAAGCGTCTCTCTGTTGTACGCCTGTTTGGGTGTAGGGTTTGGAGTGGGAGAGGCAGGGGGTATGGCCCTGGGCGCGGGTCCGGCGCGGACAGGCGCAGACAAGCTCGCCTATGGCGAGCCTTCGGCGCGCCCGCTGCGCTCGTCCGCTGCGCTTCCTCGTGAGGGGGGCCATTTAAAGAGGAAAGGGCAGGAGGGGCGGAGCACTGCACTGCTCGGCCGGCTCCCGACCCAAAATGGCGGAACCCACGGGAGCAAATAGCCTCCACTGAAGGGTTCGAGTCCAGTGCACCACAGTGGCAGTAATTGTCAAAATAAGTCACACGCTAACACAGTGTGCTTTAAAACTATTATTTACACAATAAAAACAACGCAGCAATCGCAGAGTTTTTAAAAGTATTATCGTCCCGGCTTCCGCCTCAGGACACTTACTCTTCCCACGCTAGTACTTGCAATCAGTCGGAGGCGTGGAGCAACTGAGTTTTAAAGAGGAAAGGGCGGGAGGGGCGGAGCACTGCACTGCTCGGCCGGCTCCCGACCCAAAATGGCAGAACCCACGGGAGCAAATAGCCTCCACTGAAGGGTTCGAGTCCAGTGCACCACAGTGGCAGTAATTGTCAAAATAAGTCACACGCTAACACAGTGTGCTTTAAAACTTTTATTTACACAATAAAAACAACGCAGCAATCGCAGATCCCCGGCCTACTTACCAAATAAACTCACAAGAGCGCAAAGTGCCAGACCGATGAGAAGCTCTAATGCTCTTCTCCTCGTTCCCCCATTACTAAAAAAGAAATCTACCAAGACTCGCTCCATCTCACGAAATGCGCCTAGCACCTGGAAAACCCTTCCGAGGGTCCTTCGTTGCAACCACTCCTACTACAGCTTCAAAAAAAACCTTAATGCTATCTCCTCATTACATCCTGGAGTACATGATTCTTTCAGAACCTGATATCTTGTGACACCGGTTCAGGTCATCTCTCTGCTGATCTGCTGGCCTTTCCTGTTACTTGTGTTCTCCTTATTGTTTACACCTACATTGCTCTCCATGGTCTCCCATGTATTTTATGTTCTAACTAAATTTCCGTAATTATTTTGTGTTCTGTTGTTATATTTAATTATGAGTGTTCCTCTGTCACACCTCCCTTATTTTTTTACTGTATGTAAGCATTGATCCTGAGATTTCTTTGCCTTTTTCCTGATTTGATGTTGATATTCTCATGTCCTTGATTGAATTTTGCATGTATCCATTGTTCCATTGATATTTGCCTTGTTCTTGCTCCTATAAAGCGATCTGATACCTCCGGGTCTAGCAAGCGTTACATAGAACCTCTAAATAAATAAATAATAAATAAATACCACAAGGTTGTAAGAATAACCCTGGGGCTGTTTTCAGACAGAGTAAGAGAGTTACTTCAAAGTATTGATGAGGATTCAGTGTCCTATGTAGATGATATATATCTGATGGACGATGAATTAATGGAACAGAGTAGACAACATATTAGTAGGGTTTGCTTACCTGGGCTACAATTCTAATTTAAAAAAATCTAAAATAGCCCACATCAGTGTCCTGCTTTTGGGATACAAGTTATCAAGTGAAAGCAAAAGCCGGGCAACACATTTTATCGAAAAATTTGCAATGCTCTTAACTCCAACTACTCTGGAGAGAGTAGAATCAATTTTAGGATGTTTGCATTTTGGCAGAACTTACATTTTGTATTATGTAGAAAGAGTCAATTAATTCTATGACTTAAGTAGACCTGACTTTTCAGTGTAACACTGGACACAGGAACATAGTGATATTTGATGTTCCGTACAAGCTGACATGCTTGCTTCCAGGCATTTCCACACAAGTGTCAACACAACTAACCTGGCGATCTAAGTAGTCGCTGTACCAACTTGGTATACCTATATCACTTTAAAAGAAGGTGATACGGTGCCTATGACATACAAATCACATCTGTCCCCAAACGCTGAAATGCGTTTTGCACCCACTGAGATAATCCTCACTGCTGTATAGACAGCGTAATGAAAGGGAGAGCCATTGCTCAAGGAAAACGCATATGTGTTGTTGCCCCAGTACCAGCCCAAGAGGCGGTTACTAAAGCAAGCATTCCAAATGCTATGTCTCTCATCCAAGGTGGATTCAATGGGATAACTCTCTCACTGCAACAGATGCAGATTACAGATTTGAAGCTACATTACAAGCATAAGCAATCCTGTAGTAAGAACTAGAATATCCTCTGCCAAATAAAATAATGCTTTGAGATCGATATGAATGTATAATTTATATCGATGGAGCTGCTCAACCTTCCGTAGGAACGAAAAAGCAATATTCCATGGCATGTACAATTGTAAAGAGGCGCATGTGAGACAGAAAGTTTCTTCCCAAAATAATAAACATAGACCCTGGTACTGGCACTGGATCACAAATTCCTCACACTTACCACGTGTCATTCATTTTGCTGTGTCCTATCTTACAATGAATACCTTCACTATTGGGGCCAAAAGGGGTTTTGAGATTCCAAGGGTGTACAATCAAGCACAAGATGCTTTGGGAAAAAGTGGCAAAGCTGAAGGAAGGCCTTCATGGGCTCATGTCATTCATAGTTTGAGTCATCAGTTTGTTGGCATTCACATTTGAGAGAACTTAAAGGCGGATAAAGCTGCCAAGGCAACATTACGCACTGTTTCCATTGCTGCAATCACTCGTTCCAGCATGAGGATAGATGGAACAACAGTGATAGCTATCAATGCCACGCGCAACAGCTCAGCATCACCGAAAGGCTTTTCCACTCAAGTACTCCTGAAAGTTAGATGTGCAAAATATTCTGCATGCTCAGATTCCAGGAGTGGGGGATGGAGTAATACCAAACACTGATCGCAGATGGGGATTGATACTTTCTCCATATGAGGGTCTGGGTTCAGCACATGCAGGGATTACTGCTACAGTTTCATTACTGAAGTAGCACTACTGGTGGCCAGGTTTCATTAAACAGGACATTGTTCTCAAATACAACATCTGCCAACAGATAAATGGCTCCACTGTGGCATGTCTACCACAAACGCCTTATTGAACTCAGACAAACCTCTTGCATGTGTCTATTTGGATCACTGTGGCCCCTTAAACTCTGATGGGGCTTACAAGTACATCTTGGTGGCAGTAGATTCATGCATCAATATTCCTAGGTGTTTGGCCCCAGCATGTGGCTGACACCCCAACTGTCATAAAGGATTTGTGAGTCTTTATCCGGACATACACAATTGGCACATTACAGTCTGACCATACTCAGGCGTTTAGCTCTGGGGCTCACAAAGAAGCCATGGGAAGTTTGGGTGTGGCCTTGCACTACTCCTTCTCCTACCATCCAGAGGGAAATTTGGTCATTGAGTGGAAGAAAAGGGACTTAAAGCAATCCTTAACAGCTAGGTTACTAGGCTTGGGTGGCAGTTGGGTCACTCACCTATACGTGTTCCAGATGGCACTTAATGACATGCTGTGAAAATCCCTGTGCAGTCAAACACCCTATGAGACCTTGTTTGGGGGGAGAATGTGGGTACCAAACCTCAATAAAGACTACACAGTGGCAACTGAAACTCCATTTGACATCAATGATCGTTTGGATGTTTTACAGGACTTGAAAGAATACAGGGCAACGTCCAAGTGAAAAATGCACCACCACTGGGGAAGTGAAAACAGTATCGGCAAGACCTGCCTGGGTCCCGAAAATTGGGGACCTGGTCAGAGAATAAATAGTGGACAAGAAATAATTTGGGCCATCCTACAGGGCACCCGTACATGTCCTGGCTTTTGAAGGTACCAGAACTGTACTTCTTCCTCTTGCATGTCGCCAAAAAGTTTTTTTTCCATCGATCTGATCAAACAAACACTATGTGGCTGATTCTCAACACTAGGCCATGTGGGCTCCTGGGTAGCCACCTTTCTCCTCGCGCTACTGTACAGGAACTTCCGATGGAAGCTTTAATATCAAAGGAAGTCTCCACTTTCCGAAGATAAGCAGTTAACAACAATGAAATTATACTTTGCCTTATTGAAACAACTACAACTGTACCATCAACAAATACAGACATTTCAATTCGAAAACTCGACAACATATGTGCATACAGAACAGATCGAGTCATCTCCTGGTTCCACAAAACCTGCTGAGCTGCCAAAGATAGACTGGGTGGCGTCTGGCTACTTTTTCATTATGACGACTTTAGTTGGATCCAAGAGAACCTGAGCTGCCAACACTGCCACTCTCTTTCAAGCTACTTTCATTCTATCTTTGGCTGAAAAATACATTCCTTGTTGCTCCCTGGGTACATCCCTTGGTTACAATTGGATTACTTTTCCTGGTAATCTGGATTTGCTTGGTGACTAACCTTTCTCTACCTTTGAATGGACATTATCTCCCAGAACACTCTGCAGTCCAACATGTGAACTTGGTACTAAAACCACATGCAGCGTCGCAAAGTGATCTGAGGGACCTGTCCGTGGTGAACATTACCACAACTCCAGTTCCTCATGGAATAGTATGGGACAGGGTATTGTATGATGTGTATGGTTCTACTGAACTTTTGCAAATTCCATATTTGTTTGAAATGTGTTTAAATGATATCATCACCGCTAGTACATTAGCTGATGATTAGGGCATTGAAACTGTGCCTAATTTGCTTTCAGACCTAAAGCAATCAGCAGCATTTTCTGATGATGTATTGTATGATTCTACATCTAATTTGGGTGACATGTTCTGTTAACAACATTATGGTCACCATTTTTTATACAAAGCACCGAAAGGTAGTTCAAAACTATTTTCACAAAAGTTTGCATATTTTTCTGGTTTTGACACATCAGATCCAGCCTCTTACTCTTACTAAATGCTTGCACCTACACCTGCAAAGAAGAATTTGCTCACAAACATCAAACTGATTTACTTCCTTTATTTCCCAACTGTATATACAGAATTTCTAAAGACACAATGGACACAAAATATGTCTGGGGATTAAAAGATTAGCAGGTTCAGGGAAAAGCGATGTTATTTAGAGCATGTCTCTTACCACATGAAATTATTTTCCTGAATAAAACAGTGCAACCAATGTCCTGCCTTGGTTTAGCTGAGGCAAACAATTTGAACATACTATGCATTCCCGAATTTGCATGCTTTGAACATTGGCAACTATACACAAAGTATACCGAGGATACATTAGATGCCATGCTCCGCAATGGATCATACAATACATCAGACCGCAATCAGGAGGATTGGCTGGTTTGGCCTCTAGACACTGATAAATGTCAGTCTAGATTTGTGGGTAACACAGGAAGGTTTAAGATAAGCAGGCCTGACCTATGCTATGTACAAACAGAACACACAGGGGCCGTGACATCATATAGTGTTGGGAGGTTATGCCTAGATTGACTAAAGACCTTGTAGGACTTGGCCCTCTTTGGCTAAAGTTGCAAACTTAGATGCTTTGGACACACAATTGATGGACGGAATGCAGAACAAATCAAACCATTCACCCCCAGTCACGAGAGCTAGGTGAAATCCATCATTCTTTTGCTCACCATGCCACCTCAGTTTAGACCTGGCCATATGCAAATAAGTCTTCACCCTGTGCCTCATGGGAATAGTCCAGCCTGAACTGCTAATCCAAGTCCTCCCTGGACTGGAAACAAGCATCCTAGGACCGGCTTGGGGCTTCACCCCTCTTCAGCCAGGATAGCTTGATTTCAGTGGCACAGTGAGCCTAGGACCTACGTCTGGGCATACCTGGCGCACTTAGGGCAAGAAAGCAAAAGATACAGAATAGATGGACGGAATGCAGAACAAATCAAACCATTCACCCCCAGTTAGATGCTTTGGACACTTTGCCACTGCTAAACAGTGTCAAAGTGCAAGTGGTCCCTGTATAAAGTGTAATGGTAATTGGTTGTCCATGATTAGTATGTTTGCCTTACTAGTAAAGTCCCTAGTAGTGCTAGGGCTAGGGCTCATAATGCAAATGCTACTAGTGGGACAGCGATTTAGAAAAGGGGGTGGTGATGAACAGAGTGTCTGAGTTAAACAGACCACTCTTACCCAGTCCAAAGATCAGGGCTTGATCCATCACCGTTATTTATCTCACTGCCCCATCCCAGCTCAGAACCTGGCTTTATGCAAATCAGTCTGTCCCTGGCCCAGTGCATCATGGGAACAGGGCAGACTAAACTACCAAGCCAATTCTTCACCAGAAAGGAGACAAGCTACCGGGGACCGGTTTCTGGCATTTCAGCCTTCTTCGGCCCGGCTTGCTTGAATCCTGATGGAGCAGTGAGAAAGGGACTCATGTCTGAGTATACCCTGCCACACCTATAGTGGCCAAAAACGATTTAGAAAAGGGGGTGGTGATGAACAGAGTGTCTGAGTTAAACAGACCACTCTTACCCAGTCCAAAGATCAGGGCTTGATCCATCACCGTTATTTATCTCACTGCCCCATCCCAGCTCAGAACCTGGCTATATGCAAATCAGTCTGTCCCTGGCCCAGTGCATCATGGGAACAGGGCAGACTAAACTACCAAGCCAATTCTTCACCAGAAAGGAGACAAGCTACCGGGGACCGGTTTCTGGCATTTCAGCCTTCTTCGGCCCGGCTTGCTTGAATCCTGATGGAGCAGTGAGAAAGGGACTCATGTCTGAGTATACCCTGCCACACCTATAGTGGCCAAAAACGATTTAGAAAAGGGGGTGGTGATGAACAGAGTGTCTGAGTTAAACAGACCACTCTTACCCAGTCCAAAGATCAGGGCTTGATCCATCACTAGTGGGACAGCAGCACTAATTGTGGCACCCACACAAGAAGCCTTAAAAAGGCAACTCAGACCTGCCATTGCAGTGCCTGCTCGTAGTTTGTTAAACTGCCATGTTGTTCTGACAAGTGCACCAACTTGTCAGACCTTACCCTTCCCTTTCTTTGCACAACAGACACCCCTATGGTAGGTCCAGGGTACCCCCTGGGCAGGGTGCAGTGCATGTGAACAGTAGGACATGTACCAAGCTGTGTAACATGTCCTGACAGTGACATAATCTCCATTTTGTTTTTCACTGTTGAAAGGCCATCTTGCCCATAGGATAGAATAGGAAAGCTGTGTAATATTCTTCTCAGTCCATCTTTCCAAAGGCTTAAGATGGAGAGGTGAAGTTTAGTATGCCTGAACTCACAATGCAATAATATAGCTTTTTATGAAGGTGGTTTTTGCATTGTGTGTTTAGAAGCTACTCTTTTAGAAGTGGCTGGGTTTTTGTGCTTTAACATTTCTGTGTGTCTCTGTCTGGATGTGGATTGACTGTCTGGATTTGAAAGCGATAGGATCTGGAGAATGTCTTGATCCAGAGGAGGATGTGAGATTGCAACAGGATGACCTGCATCTGGAGTGTAGGGGGAGGAGTAGTCCCTAGAGGTGAAGAGTCCTGGGTTGCTGCTAAAAAACAATTGTCCCATCTCCTTCTGAGTGATTGAGAATCCAGACCACCCTCTAATCAAAGCAAGAAGGTGTCATTGGCAGGGAGTCACCCAGACCTGGTTTGAACGGGGGTCAATGCCCGCCTGAGCACACAGACTTCAAAGCCATTGAGGGCTATACCTATGCGAGCTAAGTGAGTCTCATCGATGCTGTGTGCGTGTGCTTCGTGCAGCTGAAGACTTTCGTGAGGATTGCCTTCTTAATGTGCACCCAGAGTCCAAGTGAGTCTCAGCAACGCTGTGTGCGTGTGCTTTGTGCAGCCTGAGATCTTCGTGAGGATTGCCTTGTTAACATGCACCCAGAGTGTGTGTTCTTCATGCTGAGACTTGCCTGCCTGGCGGTTTTTAAAAATTGTATGTTTGCATTTCTTTCTTGTGAGTCTGAGCGGCTTACAAGTTTGCTGTTTTTTTTTACTTACTTCATTCAACCCAGAGCTTCTAGACTCCCCAGGTCCACCATGAGCAGAGCTCGATTGTTGTGGATGGAGCCTATTGGTTGAGCCAGTGCCACTAATTTTTTCTACTTCCGGTAGGAGGAGGTGAGCGTTCTAGCGCTCGAACCTTCCTCCCTCTAAATCCGAATGCTGGGGGCGATGCGCAGGAGACGCCTGCAGCGGGCGTGCCGGCGGCGTGCCAAAGTCAGGCCCGTCTGCGCCCGTCCGCGCTCATCCGTGTCAAAACAGGACCAGGGGCCATACATTCTGCCCATTTTTCCAAGACATATACAGCAAAGGAGCTTATATCCCTCCAAGGGAACTGGTCCATTTCCAAACACCTTCTCTGCACTCTTAAGAATAATCAATATGGCAACCGATACATTTTTCTTCCCCCTTCCCATGGGTCCCCCTCCCGTCACTCCCCTTACTAGCCCTCAGGTCATCCAGTCTGTTCCCCCTCCCCGTTGTCATAGTCACGATCATGACCATTTATCCATATGGTGCCTAAACACCCGCTCGTTGGTCAAACACCAGCTTGAGATTTTTTATCTTTTAGATTCCATTAAGCCTGATATCTTGTTGTTATCCGAAACTTGGCTTACATCCGAGTCTACCCCAGATATCTTGGCCGCTATTCCCGACAACTATTACATTCTCCAGGCAAACAGTCCACAGGGGAAAGTGGGGGGCGAGTTGCTTCCATTATTTCCAACACTTACAAAGTCACTTCCATCACTATGTTCATAATCCCCTCGGTTGACTTTCTGCTATTCAAACTTGATTCTAACAGTCTTCCCTTAACTTTTGCCCATTTTTATTGGCCTCCCGGCACTCTACCGAATTCTCTACACCTATTCGGTGGCATGGAGGCCGAGTTTGCGATAAACCATGCAAAAATTCTTATTATAGGGGACTTTAATTATTGGCCCCACGATCAGCATGAAAGTGCATACTCGATGGAGTTCATGGATCTGTTAAATTGTCTCAACTTCACCCAGCATATTAATGGAGCCACCCATATCAAGGGTCATATCCAAGACCAGGTTTGGTCTTTAAATCTGGATATGTCAAACCTTCAGATCTCCCCCTGTGCCAGGTCGGATCTCTTTTTCATTTCCTTTTCCCTGCTTAAAACTGCCACCACCAAACCCCGTACTTCTGATCCCCTTACGATCAGGAATTGTGGTCGAAAGATATCTCTTCTCTCTGTCTTTCTCTGGCCGCCTCTACACCAAGCTGTTTCGAGCCCTCCGGTTCACCACTCTCAGTCCATGCCCAGGCCGAAGATATCAATATTTGGCTGGCCGAGGCAAGGGATACTTTCGCCCCTCTGAAAACACTCAAAAACAAACGGCCTCATGATGCCCAGCTCTGGTTTACCAAGGACCTGAAAGATAGGAAATTTGCCCTACGACAAACCGAGCGTAAGTGGAGATCGGACTATTGTCCCCTAAAGAAATCAACTTTTCTTACTGCGTTAAAAGATTATAAATCCGCTATCCTTGTGGCCAAAACCGAATATTTCCCTGCAAAGATCCTGATTCCTCTAATAAATCCAAAGTCATCTTTTCTAAAGTCAACGAATTAGCGAAACCCGACCGTGTTACCATCAAACCTTTGTCATCGCAGTCCCTCTGCCACTCTCTTAACAGTTATTTCATTGACAAGATAATTCAAATCAAAACTAGCATTCCTAATACTGTCTTAAATTCCAATTTTAGTAGCATCCCTGGGAACCCCTTGTCCTTCCACAATGTCCCACTGATCACTCAAGAGATGTTCTGTCCCCTTCTTAGTAAAGTGCGTTACGGCTCCCCCCGGGACAGTTGTCCCCCCCACATCACTCGTGAGATCTTTCTTAACCTCCCGAGTCCACCAATTTCCTTACTTAACAACTCCCTTTCCACTGGGGTGGTCCCCATTTTCTTTAAATCAGCAGTTGTCTCTCCCATCCTCAAAATACCGGGAGCGGACCCCGAGGTACTGAGCAATTTTCGCCCAATTTCGCTGCTTCCTGTTTTGGGTAAAGTTTTTAGAGGCTTTTGTAGCAAACTGCCTCAGCACCTTCATGGAAAGTTCTCATTTCCTAGACCCCCACCAAGCCGGATTTAGGCCCTAACATTCCACTGAGTCCATTGCCCTGGCGGTTCATGACGTACTTAGAAAGGGGGCTGACCAAAACACCTCACAGGCTCTGGTGCTCCTGGATTTGTCGGCGGCGTTCGATACTGTTGACCATGTCATCCTCCTCAATCCGGTCGAGAACGCCGGCATCTGGGGCACTCTGTTGAGGTTGCTCACATAATTCCTTCAAGACCGAAATCAAGCGGTTCGCCTCTCCACTTTTATGTCAGAGGTAAAAAGCCCCACTTGTGGGGTCGCTCATGGCTCCTCCCTTTCCCCTTTATTATTTAATCTGTACAGTTTTCCTTTAATTTCAGAGCTTCAGAAAAGACCAGTAGTCATTTTTAATTCTGCGGATGACCTTCTGCTCATCTTCAACATTGATTCTTCCCTTTCCTCCATAGAGAATGTTCAATCTACTATGACTTTCAATAGCAGTTCGATGAATGTTAACCAGCTCAAGCTTAATCCTGATAAGAATGAGCTGGTCCTCACTGGGCCCCCAGGAAATCCTTGGCCACGCTCCCTGGGCTGTCCACCATCCCCTGTTAACTTGGTTAAGAGCCTAGGAGTTACCATCAGCAAGGACCTTTCTATGGGTCCTCAAATTAAATCAGTGGTTTCGGCTTGCTTTTTCCATCTACGTCGTATCAGGAAAATTAGCAGATTCCTCTCTCATGACGCCCTCATCCAAGTCACTCTGGGATTGGGTATATCCCGGATTGACTATGCAAACGCATTGTACGCCGGTATACCCGCTTACCAATCCCATCAACTTCAACTTATTCAGAATCGAGCTGCTAGACTCATTTTTGGACAGCCAAAGTCTAGTCATACTAAGCCCCTCCTTAAGAGCCTTCACTGGCTCCCTGTGGCTCAGCGCAGCCTTTTTAAATTGGGCTGCCTGACTCACAAGGCCCTTTCTCTTCAAAGCCCGGCCTTTATTGCTTCTCGTATCCACCGCTATATTCCTTCTCCGGTCCTCCAATCTTCATGCTCAAACCTTTTGTCCACATGCACCTTCAGACGTTAGAAGCATGGTGGTCTGAGATTTTCCTCGCAGGCCCCACTCCTCTTGAAATCTCTTCCCCCAGATCCCTGTCTCATCTCCTCCTACCCCCTATTCAGGAGGGCGCTTAAGACCTGGCTATTTTCCAAAGTATATAATTAATTTACTCCACCTCGCTGCTGTGTTCTCAGTCTGTCCTTGTTAGCGCCAAGAAACCGTTGGTGTACGTGCCCTGTATAAATAATTGTTATCATATCATATCATATCATATCATTCATGCAGCCTGAGACCTTCGTGTGGGGGGCCTGGTGATCGTGCACCTGAAGCTCAAGGGAGTCTCAGCGTTGCTGTGTCTGTGTGCCCTGTGGCAGCCTGAGATCTTTGTAGCAGTAGTGACCCGGACCGGCAGCCCTGGAGGAGCTGAGCAGTCGGCCTGAGCCCGCTGTTGCCAATTCCCAAAGTTTGCATCGGAGGCCCACTGGATGAGGAGAGGAGAGGAGAGTGAGTTTGTGCCCCCCAGGTAACGTGTGTCGACTCCTAGGGTGAGGTGTGGGCTCGGAGGGAGACGCTCTCTGCCTCTCTCATTCCGGCAATGCAAGCCTCTGCTTCGGCTCATATCGCGGCCTGTATGTGAGTAGCAGTACCAGGGCCAGAGTGCAGAGCTGTACTTTTTGTTATACCATACTCGTGTTGGGGCACCTGTTGACAGAGGCTGACTGCGGGTCAGAATGAGTGGGGGAGAGACCGCCGAAGTAACTGTAATCGGTGACAGAGTGTGTTATGCATTATCATATTTCTGCATAACAGAGTACCTGATTGTTGTATTAAACATTGCATCATTCCTGCATAACGGAGTACCTGATTAGTGTATTATGCATTGCATTATTCCTGCATAATGAACGGCCTGATTAGTGTATGACGCATGGCATTATCTATGCATAATGAACTACCTGATTGTCGTATGACGCATTGCATTGTTTCTGCATAACAAACTACCTGATTAGTGTATTTTGCATTTCATTATTCCTGCATAGCGAACTACCTGATTAGTGTATTATGCATTACCTTATTTCTGCATATGATGTACCTGGTGGTTGTATTACGCATTGGATTATTCTTAAATTGCAAAGTGCCTGATTGTTGCATTACGCATTGCATTATTCATAAATAACAAAGTACAGGATTGTTGCGTTACGCATAAGCGTGGGCGTAAAATCCATTTCGTCCGCAGAATTTTTTGATTTTTGGCAAATCCACGGTCCGCGAATCTCGCAAATTTGCCCAGAATTCAGCAAATTCGCAAGCTGCAAATTATTTTGCTTGGTCACGCTTGAAAAATACAATATCGCACGCGGCGTTGACTTACCGTGATTCTGAGTCCGCCGAGTTGTTTTTCTCCCGGTTTGTGTGTGCTGCGCCATTTTGGATCTTGCTGCGTGATCGCATGAGAGTTTTTCAAAAGCAATTACGTCATTGCGGCTCGCTATCTTGCACAGCGAGAGTTTGACAACGCGAGTACGTCATAAGGGTTCACGATCACGCATTGCGGGAGTAAACAATGCCGAACAGGTAGATGTGGCGCGCAGCTGACTTCTGGCGGGAGATTTGAACAGCTTGCTTTCCCGAAATTGCAAAAATTGCAATTTTGCACAAGAAATCCACTTCAGGAAGCATAAACCTTCTGAAAATGATGATTTTGATCAGAATAACTCCTCAGATTGACATTTGGCTGCACATTTTGGTGCAAGGAGTCAATTTTTGGGGGGGGGTGGGAGGAAGGAAGTGCCCCAGAGTCTCCAACTTCCTGTTCCTGTCCAGCAGGCTCCTCCCAGTGCTTTGTCCATGTCCTGGTCACTTTTGATTTGGATCTGGAGCTGGAAGGATTCCTTTTTGTTGCTGCTGCTGGATATTTGTATTTGAGAACTTTTTGGACTTTAGAGTTTGGATCACTTTTGGACTTGAGATTTTACAAGTAAGTTGGTGTTGTTTGTTTGGGGCATTGCAGTTTCTGCATCTACAGTTTTAAAACTTTTTTCACAAATTAAAAAAATATATATATTGTGGGTAGCCACAGTATCCTGTAGGCCCAGGGTTAGTCATGGGTGCATGATGCAACTGTTTCTCTGTTTTTTTTCACTTAATTCTCATTTATGACATGGAATTTTAGCTCACTGTTATATGTTCATTTTTTTGTTGTTTTGGGGTGCCTGTAAAGCCTCACTAGCCAATAGGCCCAGGGGTAGTGAGTGGTGCATGGACCAAGTCTTTCGGTGGGGTGTCTTTAATTTAGACATCATTGAGGGCATGGATGGCATTGGATTGTGGAGATTTTTGTGTTTTTCGACTTTTTGGAGTGCTGTTGGGGCCTGGGCATGTGGTTGGGGGTCAAGGGCCCATTTTGAAGCCAGGCAGTGTGCTCAGGCCTGCACCCAGTTTGCCTTGCTTTCTTCCATTAGGCCCAGGGGTACTCAGTGGTGCATGGACCAAGTCTTTCCGTGGGGTGTCTTGAATTTAAACATCATTGAGGGCATGGATGGCATTGGATTGTGGTGATTTTTGTGAGTTTTTCAACTTTTTGGGGTGTTGTTGGGGCCTGGCCATGTGGATGGGGGTCATTTTGAGGCCTGGTCCAGGCAGGGCCTTGCCATGTGGCTTGGGGTCAAGGGCCCATTTTGAAGCCAGGCAGTGTACTCAGGTCTGCACCCAGTTTGCCTTGCTTTCGTCCATTAGGCCCAAGGGTACTCAGTGGTGCATGTACCAAGTCTTTCCGTGGGGTGTCTTGAATTTAAACATCATTGAGGGCATGGATAGCATTGGATTGTGATGATTTTTGTGTGTTTTTCGACTTTTTGGGGTGTTGTTGGGGCCTGGCCATGTGGGTGGGGGGCATTTTGAGGCCTAGTCCAGGCAGGGCCTGGCCATTGTGGCTGGGGGTCAAGGGCCCATTTTGAAGACAGGAAGTGTGCTCAGGCCTGCAACCAGTTTGCCTTGCTTTCTTCCATTAGGCCCAGGGGTACTCAGTGGTGCATGGACCAAGTCTTTCTGTGGGGTGTCTTGAATTTAAACATCATTGAGGGCATGGATGGCATTGGATTGTGGTGATTTTTGTGAGTTTTTTGACTTTTTGGGGTGCAGTTGGGGCCTGGCCATGTGGGTGGGGGCCATTCTGAGGCCTGGTCCAGGCAGGCCCTGGCCATGTGGCTGGGGGTCAAGGGCTCATTTTGAAGACAGGAAGTGTGCTCAGGCCTGCAACCAGTTTGCCTTGCTTTCTTCCATTAGGCCCAGGGGTACTCAGTGGTGCATGGACCAAGTCTTTCTGTGGGGTGTCTTGAATTTAAACATCATTGAGGGCATGGATGGCATTGGATTGTGGTGATTTTTGTGGGCTTTTTGGGGTGCAGTTGGGGCCTGGCCATGTGGGTGGGGGCCGTTTTGAGGCCTAGTCCAGGCAGGGCCTGGCCATGTGGCTGGGGTTCAAGGACCCATTTTGAAGCCAGGCAATGTGCTCAGGCCTGCACCCAGTTTGCCTTGCTTTCTTACATTAGGCCAAGGGGTACTCATTGGTGCATGGACCAAGTCTTTCTGTGGGGTGTCTTGAATTTAAACATCATTGAGGGCATGGATGGGATTGGATTGTGGTGATTTTTGTGTGTTTTCCGACTTTTTGGGGTGTTGTTGGGGCCTGGCCATGTGGGTGGGGGCCATTTTGAGGTCTGGTCCAGGCAGGGCCTGGACATTTGGCTGGGGGTCAAGGGCCCATTTTGAAGCCAGGCAGTGCGCTCAGGCCTGCACCCAGTTTGCCTTGCTTTCTTCCATTAGGCCCAGGGGTACTCAGTGGTGCATGGACCAAGTCTTTCTGTGGGGTGTCTTGAATTTAAACATCATTGAGGGCATGGATGGCATTGGATTGTGGTGATTTTTGTGTGTTATTTGACTTTTTGGGGTGTTGTTGGGGCCTGGCCATGTGGGTGGGGGCCATTTAGAGGCCTGGTCCAGGCAGGGCCTGGCCATGTGGCTGGGGGTCAAGGGCTTATTTTGAAGGCAGTCAGTGTGCTCAGGCCTGCACCCAGTTTGCCTTGCTTTCTTCCATTAGGCCCAGGGGTACTCAGTGGTGCATGGACCAAGTCTTTCTGTGGGGTGTCTTGAATTTAAACATCATTGAGGGCATGGATGGCATTGGATTGTGGTGATTTTTGTGTGTTTTTATGACTTTTTGGGGTGTTTAACTGATGTTCCTCTGACTTCTATTGCTTTTAGGTGCACAAGAGAAGCACTAGTGTCTGGAATAAGTCCTGCAGCGGTGTGTGCAGCGCAACGTCACGTGACGTCACGTGTGGCCACAGACAAGACAACTCTGCAACTCGTGCAACTGCGGCCTGCTGTTCTAACATCTGAAGAAGATGGGCCCAAAGAAAGGTTGCCGTAGCGTCTCAGCGAAAAAAGTTGCCAGTGCCACTGCCAGTAAGAAGGAGCAGAAGAAGCAAGTGGCAGCACCTACCAAGGACACTGGTGTGCCCACCGACACCTTTTATGGAAAAAAAACTACGCCTGCAGAAGCAGCGGTGTCCGACGGAGACCAAGCTAGAAGCAGCACCTCCACTTCATTGGGCTTAGAGCCACCACGCCAAGTTAGGTCCAAGACCATGAGTGCTGCTGAGGCAGCCACTTTACTTTCTCAATCACCATCGACCAGTGATGTTGGCTCATCACAAGAAAGTACCATCCAATCAACGCCAGGTATAACTCAGCTGACGAGTGTTCAACAACCACAGCCACAACGACAACCACAGGTGCAACTAGTACAAGCGCAAGTACATGGGCAAGGAGAGGCGCAAGTAGAGGTGCAAGGAGAGGCGCAAGGAGAAGCGCAAGGAGAGGCGCATGGAGAGGTGCATGGAGAGATGCAACTAGAGGTTCATGGAGCGGCACAACTGCCTACAACGCTTGTTCCTCCAGAATTAGGGGCACATCAGGAAATTGATATTCAAGCGTTATCATCCGAGGAAGCCACTCCTCCTGATGATGATCCATTGTCTTCCAGATCCCCTGCAAGAAAAAGGTCAAGGAGGGCTCCTACTTCTACTACAAGTTCTTCTTCAAGACCCCTTCATTCTGATGATCTAGATCTTGATTGGAACCCAGCAATGCAGTTTGAGAGTGAGTCACGCCATGAGCCGACAAAGGTAGCTAAGCCTAAAAGGAAGGTTCCGGCAAGGCTTCGACTTATGGGTGATGGCGACGAACAAGAAGTGGTGTCTTCTGCTGCTGATGAACAGTCTGATGATGACCCAGTCATCACAGTCATCACTCCAGCCCCAGCAGGCATGCAGCAGACAGACATTTTCACCCTATCCCGAATGGCTGCTGAGCGGGATGTGGGCAGCGTGGCACTGGTACCAACACCAACGCAGTTAACTACAACACCAACCCGACCTACAGCTTCCATATTTTTCAGTCAGAAGGGCCGGCGGGGACCTCCATCCAGCTCGACCTCAAGTAGTGGTGCTGTAAGTGAAAAAACAGAAACAAATTCAGCCACGCCCATCCTCCACTTCATCTGGCATTGAAAGTCAAAGAAGCACCTCCCCCACCAGCAGACATCACCAGTCCCCAGTTTGGGACTTCTTTACTGTTAGCGAAAAGGCAGAAAACATGGTTGTTTGTTCAATTTGAAAAGTATCAGTTAGTCGGGGTAAGCTTGGTACCAACTATGGTATCGGAGCCAGAGAGGTCAACTCAAAAAACACCACATTATCCAGTCGGATGCGCACCTAAGGAACATCCGGGAAGCCCAAAGTAGAACTGATCCAAATGTATCCATTCACATTGCATCTGATGCTGACGAGGGGCTGATTGTGCAGGGGGGAAGTCAAGAACCGACCAACATTTTTCTGGTACACCCAGTACCCCTGGCAGCAGCACTGCAGTGGTGGCGCCCACACCCTCTACGCCTGCAACATGTATGAGGCACACTAAGAGTCTGGGACAGACACCAATGCGAAAAAGTACATCAATGAGCCTAACTGGTTTGAAGTCTGCATCATTATCAAGTAAAGCGGTCCAGCCCACCATTAGTAGCATGTTTTGTCGGAGGCGCCATTTGAACGCAACCACCCAACGGTACATCTGTATAACGCAAAGCTGGCTAAAATGCAAGTGCTGGACCTTCTCCCTTTTTCTTTCGTGGAAGGGGTGGGTTTTATAGAACTTGTGGCAACAGTCTGCCCTAAATGGAATGTTCCTGTTCACACTATCCACTTGACAACTGACATGTGGACCAGTTGCCAAGCTCTTGATTACATGTGCATCACTGCATACTGGGTCTCTTTTGCAGGGGTTAGAGACAAGACAAATGCAAATGGTGACCCGGATACAGTTTTTCAAGCTACTCGGAAACATGCAACATTAGCCGTGTTTGCCATGGAGAAAACTCATACTCCACCTAACCTTTTGGACGAGTTTGATAGGAAGGTCTCTGAATGGCTGCATCCAAGAAATCGCATTGTTGGTTATGTTTCCACGGATACTGGCAGTAATATAGTTAAGGCCATGCAGCAAGGTGGCTATTTCAGAGTGCCGTGTTTGGTGCACAGTATTAACATCTTGGTGCAAGATTTCTTGAAAAAAGAAAACACAGTCAGCAAGTTACTGACCACCTGCCAAAGAATCTGCACACATTTCAGCCATTCTTTTAAGGCCCGGAAAGAGCTGTGTAGCATTCAACATGAACGTAGACTGCCAGTCAAAGGACTCATCCAGGAGGTGGCAACACGTGGAAACGCAACCTTTTACATGCTTGAGCGTCTGTCTGAGCAGTGGGGGGTAATAAATGATTATGTCTATAAACTGGGTTCTACTATGAAAGACATGAGGCAAGAGTTGGAGGAATGGAAGCTAGTTGCAAGCCTGCAAGCCTGACAGACATGCTTCTTCCTTTTGAGGTCTCCACGCGTGAAGTCAACAGGGAGGTCTGTTCTTTGGGCAAAGTTATCCCATTGTTGGTCATGCTAGAGCACCAACTGAAGGCAGTGTCTTCAACGTTCTGAGACTGACTGAAATTTTTATAAAGCGCTCGAATGCCGCGGCGTCTTGTACGGAGAAAGCGATGAGGGCAAGTTTAATGCAGAGAGAAAAGCCAAGTTTTTAGTGCCTTTCTAAAGCAAATTTTGGATTTTTGTGAACGCAGTGCGGGGGGCAGAGAGTTCCATGATCTGGAGACTTGGTAGGAAAAGGATTTTCCACCCCATCGAGCTCTCCTTATTCTTGGTTGACATACTAAGTCTTGGTTGGCTGATCTCAAAGTGCGTGCTGGCAGGTACCGAGGAAGGAGTTTGGTAAGATCATCAGGTCCCTTGCCATACAAGGACTTGTGGACCAAGTAGAGGGCTTTGAACTGTATTCTGCGCCTAATTGGCAGCCAGTGAATTTCACAAATCGCTTTAGAGGTTGGATGACGGCATGGTAAGTTCAGCAGGACCCTAGCTGCGGCATTTTGGATTGCCTGTAGTTTGGACAGCTGTTTTTCTCCTGTGCCCAGGTAGAGTGAATTGCAATAGTCCACTCGGGACATTACCAGGGCACCCATCACCGTCTTTTTTTAATGTTGACGGGATGTATGGTAAGACTTTTCTGAGAACCTTGATGGTATAAAAACAGGTGGAAGTCACCTGATTGATTTGCGCCTTACAGGAGAGGTCTTTATCTAGCATGAAGCCAAGATTCCTAACCTTGTCTACAGGAACAGGGCATGAGCCTGCCTCAGGAGGCCACCAGAGGTCGCTCCAAATGGAAGGTTTTTGGCCGAACTTAATTATCTCGGTCTTATCCGTGTTTAATTAAAAAAAATTACCACTCATCCAATTTTGTACACAAATGAGGCTTGTCTTGAAACGCTCTGCTGTTGCTTCAATTGACTGGGATACTGACACTACAATTTGAGTGTCGTCCGTGTACGACACTAATTGTAGGCCATGAGATTGAATTAGGGCGGCCAAAGGAGTGACATACAAGTTAAACAATGTAGGTGATAATGCCGAGCCCTGGGGGACCCCAACTGGGAGGGAGAATTCATCAGATTGAAAGCCTTCCCAGTGCACCTGCTGAATTCGAGAGTCCAAAAAGGATGTTAAAAGGGTCAGAGCCGTGCCGGCAAAGCCTAAGGCTCTCAATCTGCTTAGTAGGGCCGGATGATTTACGGAGTCGAACGCCGCCGTAAGGTCCAATAAAATCAGGGCTGTTCTGCCACCCTCATCCATTGTCCTTCTTATGTTTTCCGTTGCCATGATCAAGTCGGACTCCGTTGACTGACAAGGTCGAAATCCATGCTGTGAAGGATCTAATAGTTTATTAGAGTCTACATATCTCATCATTTCTTTATTCATAGCTTTCTCCAGAATCTTGGCTGGTAGGGGCAGGCAGGATATGGGCCCATAATGCTTGAGTTCGGTAGGGTCCAACGTGTCCTTCTTAAGGATGGGGAGGATACAAGCTTTCTTCCAACTGGTGGGGAATTCCCCTGAGATGATAACCTTGTTTAACAGGGGAGTTAGGGTGGCTGATACAATCTCTGAAATCATGTGAGATGATGCTGAAAAACAAGACGCATATCAGTTGACGGAGAGGTTATTAAGCCGCCTAGTTGCCAATGAAAGGCTTAAAAACATACATACAGAACAACATTACATTTGTGCCACAGGATCCACGGTACAAAAAGGCAGTGGCCAGCAAAGCATTCATTCCTTTTGATGAAACAGCGGTTTCAAAGTACAAACATTGGCTAGCTGTGTCAGCCACTCGGTTCGAAAAAGAGCGGCAGAAAATTAAAGTAGAAAGGCAGAAGTATAGCTGAATCAACAGGCCATCCGGCGTCAAGTTCCACTTCTGAATCTGTGGCCGGAGGGAGTCACTTTCCCTCACAGCCGTTAACGACACCAGCAGCAACTGTATCATCATCCTCACCTGCACCAGGCCCAGCCATCATATTATCGGAAGCGGATTGGCTAACTCATCAAGGGTTTGCTCGTTCCAGTGCTGCAAAGGCCACAGATGGTACGCAAAGTGGAGCAACCATGGAGAACCTTAAGTTGATGGTGCAGGCCTATCTGGATGACCCAACAGAGGTCTTTGTTAATCAGAAACCATTGCTGTTTTGGTATAGGAAAAGGCCTCTATGGCCACTGATCACCAACCTGGCTCTAAATTATTGTTCTTGCCCACTCAAAAGGGTGTCTTCTGAACGTGTTTTCAGTGCTGCTGGTGCCATTGTAACTTCAAAAAGGACCCGCCTCTTGCCCAAAAATGTGGAGAGGTTAACACTGATCAAGATGAAACAGCACTTCATACCACCAGATTACAAAATATGTGAATGCATGCAGGAAGAACAGGACACAGACTTAAGTGACGGAAGTTCTTCTCTGTTAGCAGACCTACTGCCTTCTCTATTCATAGAGTTTAAGGACGAGCTCTACTTCCCTGACACCGAGGCCTGAAAATGACTTCATTTTTTTCGTCCTTATTCACTTTTATTCCTGTGTGTCTTTCTTTGTTTTGCAACTTTTACCACAACAAAACTCTCACAACAAGTCCATCAGCAGCACTGTCTTCATCTTATTTTCCTTATTGATTTGAAGGTGCCGCAGTCTGCATTCCTGAGGTTCACAAGTTCACAACTAAATCATGCTCCTCTATCCTCCTCCTCCAGACTCCACTCCCTTCAGACTCCACTCCATTTCCCTCAAGCCAGATGGATGAATTACAAAGAATAAAGAAACTTTGTTTTCATAGACGAGTCCCCTCAAGTGGGACTGAAATTACTGACTGACTACATGCTTGCTGATTGCTGACAGAGCTACTTCTGAAATTGACAGGAGAGGCTGCCCTGTGGGCCCTCACTTTCCGAAGAAGATGCGTACAAAAAGTAGAACAGGTAATGAATAATGGAGAAGATGGCATGCAGTGGACAGCAATGGCTGTCTGGCTCTGATGAAACCAATTGCTGTTTGTTTTTTGTCCATGAATTGAATCATATGTCTTGTCTTAGTTATTATTTAATCTTTTACACTGTAATTGTAACTCATGTCTACTTCTCTTTTTTTTTACCTTGTTTAATTCAAATTGTACTTCAAATTCAGGGGCCACTATGTTGCATTTTACAATATGCAAAATGTCCTTAGAGTGGACTCACTTGCCAATATACCATGATGATTGATTAAATAATATATCTTTTTTCTTTACAGTCACTCATTGGGATGGATGGATCATCAGCGTTGGTTTACGGAATAACTATGGCCAATTCGTGAGTGGCAAACAGGTAAACCAGTCTACAACAACGACTACAGCAGAGCTACATGTCTGTCTATTCGTGGTATGTAGTGGTCGAGGGCGAGGCAGTGTACTGTTGCTGTTATGCCAGGCAGAGTCCACTCCAGTCAGCAGTTCATGTAAAATTGGGGCTATGTGGCTTGCTGCATACAATTAGATATGCTTTGTCTGTCTGACAAAGAGCCTAGGTATGCTACATCAGGTTGCTTCACTCAGTGGTGCCTGCCTTGACCGTCTGAATGGTACTGCCTCAAGCTTGGGCCAAACATCCGTTATGTTTGTGAAATGTGCTGTTTTTCGGTTTTTCGCAAATCTCGCGAAATTAAAGAAAAATCACAAATTCTTGAGCGGAACGGATTTTTGGCCCATGCTTACGACAGGGCCATGCAGATGGTCAAGGCAGGCACCACTGAGTAAAGCATCCTGATGTAGCATACCTAGGCTCTTTGATACAGACAGAAAAAGCATATCTAGGGTTTAGGGTTCAGTGCGATTTACTAGGGATTATGGGTTTAAGTTGGTAGGGTTCCCGCTGAGTCTAGGGGTCAGGGGACAATGCAGGCTCGTTCATAATTATGTTGGCAAGGTTTTAGAGAGTTTGGCATTCTTTGGTCCAGATTTGGCAGAATTTTGGCCTTTTTTGGTGTTTTGCGGGCGTGTTTGTTTGGGTGAAAACTAAGTGAAAACTAGTCGTAGACCTTCTTCTTCTTCTTCTTCTTCTTCTTCAAAGAGTGCAGTGGTTCGATTTTGTTCTGCCTTGCTGAGATTCTTGGGAATCGCTGGAACAAGTGTACAGGTAAGTTTCAAGAGGATCGAAGTAGTAGAAGTGCTGAAAACAGCAATTTTTTGTGAACAGTGCAATTTGCCATGTTTTGAATACACCAGTATTGCATGTTTTTGGGGGGCTGTTTGAAGGTGTTCTAGATTTGTGGGGGTGGGTCGGGGTGTCTTGGAGCACTGCTGGGAAGGTCTAATTTTGATAGCAAGTGGTTTGAAGAAAAGCCATGGTGAAAAAGGGGGGTTTGGGCCTAGTTGCAGACAGCGTTTTGGCACAATTTAAACTTAGGCCTAGCCGTATTGCGTGTTTTTGGGGGGCTGTTTGGGGGGTTCTAGGTTTTTGGGGGTGGGTTTGGGGGTCTGGGAGCACTGCTGGGATAGTATCATTTTGATTGCAAGTGGTTTGAAGAAAATCCATGGTGGGAAAGGGGAGTTAGTTTGGAGTGCGTTTGGGGTGATTTTGACTGGTAGAACGCAAATTTTCTGTGTCACATTTTCCATTTTAGCTTTTGGCCTGTTTGGGGGTGTTCTGCTTTTTTGCGGGGTGTTCTGCTTTTTTGCAGGTGGGTTGTGGGGTCTAGGGCATTGCTGGGAAGCTCTAATATCGATGCAAGTGTTTTGGATTAAATCCATGGTGAAAAAGTTTTTCTGTTTTTGCTCACTTGCTTGTTTTTGGGGGGTTGTTTGGGGGGTTCTAGGTTTTTGGGGGTGGATTTGGGGGTCTGGGAGCACTGCTGGGATAGTATAATTTTGATTACAAGTGGTTTGAAGAAAATCCATGGTGGGAAAGGGGGGTTTGGGCATAGTTGCAGAGTGGGTTTTGGCTCAATTTGAAGTTGGGGTTCAACCTGGTAGCAGTATTGCATGTTTTTAGGGGGCTACTTGGGGGTGTTCTAGATTTATGCAAATGGGTTTCTGGGTCTGGGAGCACTACTGGTAATGTCTAATTTTGAATGCAAGTGTTTTGAAGAAAATCCATGGTGAAAAAGGGGGGTTTGGGCCTAGTTGCAGAGTGCGTTTTGGCACGATTTGGAGTTAGGGTTAGCACTTTCGCATTTTTCTGGGGGCTACTTGGGGGTGTTCTACAATTTTGCGACTGGGTTCAGTGGTCTGGGTGCATTCCTCGGAATGTATAATTGTAATTGCAAGTGGTTTGAAGAAAATCAGAGGTGAATTTTATTATTTTTTTTCCAAAATTGAATTTCTGCGGATGGCTACTTGGGGGGTTAGAGATTTTTGCGACTGGGTTTAGGGGTCTGGGAGCACTCCTGGGAATGTCTAATAATCAATGCAAGTGTTTTGAAGAAAATCCACAGTGGAAAGGGGGGGTTTGGGCCTACTTGCAGAGTGCGTTTTGGCACATTTTGAACTTAGGCCTCTAACACTATCGCATGATTTTAGGGGTCTAATTGGGGGATTCTACATGTTTGCAACTGGGTTCAGGGGTCTGAGAGCACTCCTGGAAATGTCTAATATTGAATGCAAATGTTTTGAAGAAAATCCATGGTGGAAAAGAAGGGTTTGGGCCTAGTTGCAGAGTGCTTTTTGGCACAATTTGAAGTTAGGGTTCAACCTGGTAGCAGTATTGCATATTTTTAGGGGGCTACTTGGGGGTGTTCTACATTTTGCTGACTGGGTTGAGGGGTTTGGGAACACTCCTGGTAATGTCTAATTTTGTTTGCAATTTTTTTTAAGAAAATCCATGGTGGATCCGCAGAATTCAACAATAGTTACTATTACTATCCTTGTAAAGGAGAACCAGGTTACGCACTTTTGAAGTGATGATTGTATATAATAATAAATTAATAATGTCAGCTCTGAAAACTGAAAGTGTTATTTCTGCACTACACAGCGTACCTTAGACTTTTTTAACTGGTTCACTTCCGCTTTTTTTAGATCAAAAATTACTGGACGGCGTTTACCATGTGCCATGGAACAAACAATGAACTCAGACGCAATCCGCAATTACTCATCAGGCAGCCAGTGGACAGTGTGTCTGGTCACCAATATTGATCGACTGAGCATAAGATGTATATCACAAATAAGAGGAATGGCTGGATGCATGCAACTTCACCAATTCAACAGGACAACTACAACATAAAGTTACAGTATTCTCTCCTAACTTCTCCTTATCTTTTAAATGTTATTGTTGTAAACTTGAACTTCTACGAATGTGACTAGGTGCGTTTCTTTGTTCTCTGCTCCAAAGTCATCTCTCCAGCTATATCATACGTTTCTTTTCTATTTTTATAACTAACTTAATGTACTAATAATAAGTGTTTTTGATCTCTATTAGGGCAGAAAGGCAAGTGAAATTGCGTAATTTATACAGCCCTGTACTAGTGTCAATGTCAAATTGTTTCCTCATACTTACTAATAAGATGTAGTAAGTACAACTTTTCAGTAACCTAACCATCCGTTTAGCAAACAACTTGCATGCACTAGTGCACTACCTTTATGTCCCTTAAAAGATTTATGGATATCTTTGAATCCAAACATTTGTTTATCTTCATTTGTTGTTTGTCCATGCAGTGTTGTTTTTTTTTCGTCTCTCCACAAAACTTTTCCCAAAAAACCCCATTCCCATCCAATCTTCAAAAACCCTAACCCTCTTCCCTCGGGCTGTGTGGTTTTTCATTGAGGTATGACTAATTAACAAGAAATTCCACACAGTTTCAGGGGAGGATAGGTCTAAGCAACAGAAAAATGTTGGAAAATGGAATTTCATGTGCGACATCGTGGATTGAGCATCAAACATCATGCTCGTACACATGACAAATCAAATGGTTAATTCTTATGTTTAAGTATCCTTTGCCTTCATAATATTTCTTATAGTAGTCATAGTCCACAAAACTAGTACTTATATTTAAAATACTTTAGCACTGCTTAGGCTACAATTTATGCCACTGTTCTGTAGCGTACTATCTATCATACTGTTTCTAAAGCTACGCTCAGGCCACTCAATGTTTCATTTCCTTTTTTTCATATGCTGCTACTGCTAGTGTGTACCACTACTACTACCAGCACAACAATGATATTTCATCCATCGAGGATTCAAGTCAACAACCAACCTTAATCACCATTTGCCATGCAGGCAACCCTGTGGCTACCCCTATTCTCAAACATGAATCACACGTAAGACAAGAATTTTGGAGAGGTAGAATATTGGGCTAGGACTGGGAGGAGAGCAGAGACTGCCAATACTGCTAGTAAAGTACTAGTAGGGCTACTGAATTCACTGACTCGGTTACTGGTACTTTGATACATTTCAGGAGTAGATGTTTCATTCATGCTAGTAAGTTGGAAAAAAACAAACGTCCAGTAACCACTGCCCACCCCCACACAAAATAATATGAAAGCGTATACTATGTTTTGGTATGAAAAATAATTATTAAGAAATATTTTGTTGTAGTCAAAAATAAAATAAATTAACCCAACTCACCCCCCTGCCTAAGCCCAACCAATGACCGAAAGTCCAAAAGTCCGCTTTCCCAAACACCCAATTCCCACCCCCCCAACAGTCTTTAAAAAAGGGGCAAGGGACAGTCACTTCCTCCGGTGGCGTAGTGTGGACTGCTGTTCCTGCACGTCCCGCAGCTCTTTGCGCAGGTCCTGGAGCTGGCGCTGATGTTTTTCAACCAACCACTCCAGGTAGTCCACTCTTTTACGGAGGCAGTGCTGACGTACCATCCAGGCTCTGGGGGGCAGCTGATTGTAATGCTGCTGTGCGACGGCGACGGGAGGCTGTCGGGCCACGGCTCTGTTTGGCTGGAGGCTTCTGGCTGGTGGATACGGGGGCACTGGAGGAGGGTGCTGTGGTTGCTGTCTCCTCCTCCTGCTCCCGAGTCCACAGCCACCGATACTCGGCCCAAAAAGCCTCCAGCTTACGGGCCCTGGCCCAGACAGCCACCTCCTTTCTGGTGAGCTTTTTCGGAGTAGCATCTATATGAAGAAATAAAGAAAAATACTGTAGCCAATAGTCTTTAACATAAAGTCAAAATAATTCAACGGAAAGTTGACTCTCAGTAACACCAGCAAGTAGCAAACACTTTATAACATTTTGGCATGTATCTTTCCGCCGTCTTTGTAGGCCTGTGACATTACTGGGAGTTTAGGAATTCCACTAGCAGGACTATGAATGGACTCACTACTACATACATAGTCAGAGAGTACTAAAAAAAGTCTTCAATTTTTTTCTCTTGAATTGCAAAAGAAATTACTGGTACGTGAACTTGTGGTAGCTGGCATGGCAGCTCACCCAGCTTGCACCCAATGAAAACAGACACATGCCATGATGACGCAGACTTGTAGTATTTTAAGCAGTACATGCAAGTGGGGATAGGAAGCTCTTACTTTTCTATAGGGGTGGCACTGCCACTGGCCATACTCGGTTACATCAAAGGCTACTGCTCAATGTCATGATATCTTTCGCACTGCCCCCGGGCCTTGATTACTACAAAAGAAGAATGAAGATTATTCAATTCTGATCATATATCATTATCCTGTCGATCTCATGATCTTTGGTTATATGATGGATGACTTTAGGTGCTTTGTTTTGATAGATTGAGTGAACTACAGTGATAGTCCACCCATGACACACCTGAAATATGATTATTACTATAGGGAGTGAGTGTGGTGCCCATAATTGCCGGAGGAAGGGACTTGACTTAATATAATGTTGTCAACTATACAATACATACACAATAGATGCTGTGCTTGCAAAGTAAATTACTGTACTGTTAGTCAAGGCAGGGAGTATTTGTGAACAATCACAAATTCTAGTATTTGGATTTCCTCAGCTTTGCTACTCTGACACGGACATGCTGTTCAAAGTAACAATCTTCATCCACTCAGCGTCTGCTCTACTACATCATACACCTCTTCTATCGAATGGGAAAAAG
Organism: Lissotriton vulgaris; assembly: GCF_964263255.1. Taxonomy (NCBI): domain Eukaryota; kingdom Metazoa; phylum Chordata; class Amphibia; order Caudata; family Salamandridae; genus Lissotriton; species Lissotriton vulgaris. The sequence goes on from NC_141693.1 coordinate 490,268,776, forward strand.
AAGATAACATCCAGGCTTCCAAAGTACGTCTATCATTCTTCTTAATGTCTCAAATGTACCAAGTTTTCTTTTTCTCAACAACCAACTAACACCCTTTTCATTATATTTTGGAAACCACCGACTTCTTCTCTTGACTTGCATTCAAAACACCATTCTTTACAGTTATACATGTTAAGACTCGCTCGTCCTTCGTTTCACCCTTCTTTCACTTTTCATTCTTCACACCCCCTAAGTACATCTGATATGACTTGGCTTCACGATAAAAGTTTGCAAGCTGAGTTGAAGTCAAATAGAGGGGGCCATTGCTTACCCGAGAAGTAACGCCGCTAATGCTATTACAAGTCAAGGTTGACTGTCTTGTCCGTGATAGCCAAAAAAGTTGTTCTAAATTAGTAACTGTTCTTAACAGTACAGTGTACTTGTACAAGTGTACTGTGTACTACAGTACATAATACACTCCTTTGCGAGCCTACTCAAAAAGTTCAATAAGTAAGGAGTATATTAACTTACCACTGTCCGCCGCCGCTGAGCCTTCCCCCCCAGCTCCTCCTGGTGGCGCCGCCGCATCTCAACACAACACGAGCACAACAATGTTGGATTAGTTACTCTGAAACTCCTTTGTATTACATCCAGCTTCACACAGCATAATCACAATGCCTTGAACATCATGTACTAGCCCTCTCTAAATACTAAGTACAAAAGCAGTCCTATTTTTATCCACGGGGTGGCAGCATCATCTACATATCCATAACATCACTAATCTAGGGGGTAGATTGCAAAGGCTGCTCTTTATTATAAATAATAGGCATCCTGATTGATTGGTAGAGGAGGCACTTCTGCTGATACCGAAGGTCCCAGCAGGTTGAGAAATCACCACGCATTCCGTGCAGGATGTCAATCCGAGACCAAGATGGGGTACTTCACTTTCTCCCATCAGGTATTGGGGGTTGATTGTCCCGAGGGGGGATTCTTGGCTCTACAGCTACACAAACTCTAGGTACTCTTAGAGTAGGGTTCGCATGATGGGAGTACGTTAGCTTACCATATTGGATACGTGGTAAAAATGTATCTTCTGTTTACTCTTTTGGTGCTTGTAATCTCCTTCATTTGCTTCTGTCTCCTAATCATTGAAGCACACATATTTTATGCAAGAATTACATTGGTTCAATAAATATATATAAAAAATGTCCCACTGTGTATTTTCTGTACATTTTGCTGAGAACTAGACCGAGCAAAAGATTCTGCATCGTTTCCACGATCCCTGACTGTTCAGGGTTGTCATGTTCAGTTCTTGACAGAAACTGTTTGATTCCTGGTAGGTTAGGAGGGCTTATAGTGGCACTGTGAGCCAGCTGGTCTAAAGGCCAACATAACCTGCAGGGGTGTCCGGAATCAGTCTTTACACCAAGCCCTTAGTTTATGGTGTCCAAACAATGTGCAGATCCTACAAATTGGTAGGAACTACACAACACCCCTTTTCAAACAATAGATCCTTCATGTCTGGCCAGACCTCAAGGAAGTAGCTGTATTTCTAGACCTTCACCTGAAATTTGGAGCAGAGGTATAGATGTATGCCTCAATATTCAAAGACTGGATCATTTACTGTCCTCAAATATTTTGAGAAAGTGTATTTTCAAAAGTCTTTACATGCTTTTGTCAAGTATAGAGAGTAAAAATATGTCCTGTCACTGCACGAGTGGCATGAACTCACCTGTGCGGCAGACATTGTAGGGCATATAGAGATGGATAATGTGAACTGACAAAACACTCATACTTTTGGCAAAATAAACTATCCAAAATAGACTTTTTTTAACCCACCTACATCATTTTCTGTGCTGATTTTCATTACATTTCAACTTGGGAGCTGCTCCATGGGTGGAGTATCGACATTGCCATGCACCTACCAATGGATTTTGGTGCATTCCCAGATTTACTAAAGCTAGTAAACCTCGGAATTCATCAAAATGCTATTCATTCCCAAGTGAGGCATAACAAGAAATGTCTTTATTTCTCCTCATTTTTTCTATTTTTAATGTGTGTTGCATTCTGCGGCATACATAAAAAGAGGAAAATGCCACTTAGGATTATGTTTGAGCAGGTAGGTGTCCCTTCATTCACAAAACAATCCTGCCTCTAACACAGGCACCCTTGTACTATTATTCAAGGGTGCTTGTTTTGGTACTGGGCATTACACAGTGCACCAGTGCAAGGAAAGATCAGAAAAGCTTCATATCTTTGCAAATATGCAGCATTTCTGCTCACTCCCTTTCACGCAATGCGGTGCAGCAACTTTGCTTGCTGCAGTGCGTTGCTTCAAAGATTGGAAAATATGCCCCCAGATTTCTATAGGTTTCTCCTAAGGCTCTGGACACAGTCACAGGCCCAGTCTATTCCTACTTCTCTTGGAGAAGGAATAACTTGACCAAGTCTGGTTGGCTCGATCTTTCAAGAGCCAAGCCAGTGTGCAAACCACGTTCTCCTCATAAGTATTGAGTGAGTGACACTGCTGAAGTATTGCATGACTATCCCGCTGCTGTAGCTTTGGTCATGCCCTTCAAGGTAGCTTCGTCATGCCCTTCAAGGTAGCTTCCAACTTCAATAAATAGTCCTGCATTACTGACAAAAAATTGAGCCAGCTTTAAGCTTCATGACAAAATGGAAGCAGATGTCAACTGTTTTGACTTCAATTATATCAGATGTTATGAACATTTGCCAGGCCATTCATACCCCACATCAGCGACAGAAATGGACTGCAAGAGGAATAGACTGCTGCAAGTGCAGGTGACATGAGACGACACAAGCACCGTAAACAGACTCCTCTCTGCGTCATGCTTTCTTATTTACATCAGTTTCTTTGTCACTGTCTTGAGCTTCCAAGTGTGGTAGTCAAACACCAGATTGGCTAGAAAGCTGGATTATCTAATGACCTTTCTGGTCAGCTGTAAGCACTACGTTATGCCAGGCTGTTTCCATTTGGGTCTTTGAGAGCCTAAAATCAGCATACACCTCTCTTCTCCACAGTCTACACAAACAAACCACAACCATAGGCCATCTGTTTGCAGTTAATATTGACACCATAGTTGCTTTTATGTTTTGATGTGTTTCTATATGTTAGTGAGCCTCTAGGTTCATAAACTTTGATAATAACTATTGAGACAAAGTCATCTGCATTTTTGGATACAATCCTGCATCTTATCTACAAAGTCTAATTAAGGGTGTGTGTACTGAAGTTTTTGGTGAGAATTGTTGGCCCAGATTCTCATGAAACACAGCGCAGCAACTAAAAATGCTGCTTTGTGTGACAGGGAGAGAGCAGGAGAGTTCCATATCTACAGATATATGGCTCTCTCCTCCTCTCTCCATAGCACCAGCGCTGATTTTAGCTGCCACAGGTCAGACACAAACCTTAGCACCATAGTGCAAGGGTTCACGTCTGAGTCTACCTTTGGTTCTGTCTTCGAAGAGTACCCTTCCTGTCCAAAATACTATGCTTAGAAACACTTTAAAGATTTTCCTACTTTGAATGTGTGCTGCACAGTGCAGCACACATGCAAAGTAGGAAAAACAAGGAGAACTGGAAACATTTCTCCTTTTAATGCCTACTTTCCAGCAGCCTTAATTGTTGGTGCTAAAATCTTTCTACTAGTTTTAGTAGATCAGGTTTTGCATTTGTTAGAACTGGCTATTTGTGATTGGCTAAGGCTTACGCCAAAGCTAGGCAGAAACCATCATTCTAGTCAGGGCAAGGGAGTCACACGCCAAGATAACCCCTGCTCACCCCATTGGTAGCTTGACACAAGCAGACAGGCTTATCCCAGAGGCAATGTGTAAAGCATTTGCGCACGAACACAACAGCAACATTATCCTAGGCACACCACAAAAGGAATATATAGATTCTGAAGGCTTTTGATCAGTATAGGCTCTGGGTGCACTGCCTGTTCATACGCACATGAGTTTTCAAACACAATTGTTCTAGGTGCAAAACGGCAAGTGGACAAACCTTAAACCACTCAATTGAGTAGAAACAACTACTGCTTATCTGGATGAATGGGTTGCCGACACGTGTTTCATCGCACTTGCGATTCCTCAGGGCTGAAACAAACAGATAAGTCACAATAGAGCATGTGCCTTAGTATGTATTTAGTTTACAGATAAGACCTTGGTGTCTGGTCTTTGAACACACTTTAATAGCTTCCTACTGCAGTGAACATACAGTGATTCGCCTCGCATCTAATATGTGCCACCACAACACGTTCGTGTCGACAGTGCGTCCAATACCGATCTTTCAAATAGATGTGCTTGTGACTGGTGAGTTTGTGATGACACAAGGTGAGGGAATCTGATTGTCGTTCCTGGGAAAACTGATGTACAGCGTAGGAAGAAGTGTACTATCCGTGTGCGACTCATTCATACTACATGCATGGTGAATAGTGCACAGTGATGGAAACTGTGACTGAATGCACAGATGAACGCATACCTAGATGGCTGTGTCAACGTCAGAAGGTCTGTATAGTCAATTAACCAATTCAAATCAAAACAAGGAGAAAAGGAAAAAGAACCTCATCACTAAATATCATGATTTCCATCATGGGACAAGAAGGCATAACAGTGGTAAGGCTGTAAATGAAGTAAAATGGAGGCTCACCACTTAGCTGGTGATAATTCCAACCCAGCCGGGCTCCTGACCGATGATGCTCGGGATGAGTATATGCGGTGAGAGCTAAAGTTCTTGCGTCTGTAACTGGACCAAACGGACGAGTTACTATTGAGTTGGATTCAGTTATCCCAACTTATTCAAATAAACATTTAACATATGGATCAAGTCTCCTCAAATTGTATACATGGTATGTTAATCAAGATATACAATGTAATTGGCCGTACACATTCATAATTCACTCATGGACACTTCTATGTCAGAAGTTATAGGCATGATTAGTGTAACAATGCCTCAATTCTCCCTCCCAAACAGCATTGAGTATTTAAAAGAAGGACTTACATGTCTGAACTGGTTCTGAAGAACAACTATTTTTTATTTGACAAAAACTGGTTTCGCCAGATACAGGGAGTGGCCATGGGCTCCAAGATATCACCCTCGTTTGCTAACCTTTTCATGGGAGCATTGGAAGCAGACTTAATTTGGGGTAAAAAGGGTGCTCAATATATCGACTCCATCATATTTTGGGGTCGGTATATTGATGACTGCATCCTAATTTGGTCAGGCTCAGAAGAGCTTTTAAATGATTTCTTCAGACATCTCAATGATAACAGTTGGGAGATCCGATTCACTATGAATTGGAGCAGGACAAAAATTGAATTTCTGGACATTGAGTTTTACATATCCTCTAACCGCTTACATAGTAGACTTTTCAGAAAGTCCACAGCATGCAATGCAATCTTGCATGCCTCGAGCTCACAACCCTCACATCAAATAAACGCCATACCCTATGGCGAATTTTTAAGGGCGAGAAGGAACTGTAGTGAGGACTGCGAGTTCGGGCGATGTTTGAGAAGCATGAAGGATAGATTTTACACAAGAGGCTACTCCACCAAGACAATTGAAAAGGCTGAAAAAAGAGTCAGAAAAGTTAAGAGATCACACACTCTTACTACCACTAATAATTCCACTACGACAAGTAAAGAACAAATCAGATTGGTGACTGACTTCAATTCACTCCATGAGGTATTACGAAGGAGTCTTACTAAACATTGGAGTTTATTGAAATCAGAGAAAGCTTTGACAGATCACATTACAGACAGACCTCAAATTTCCTTTAGAAGAGGTAACACACTTCGGAGTAAATTGAGCCCTACTGTACCTCGGGACACAACACGTACAAATTGGATGACACAACATAGTCTTGGTTTCTATAAATGCGGATTCTGCAGCATGTGCAAATGGGCCAAACATGGTACAACTAAATTTACTGGTCCTGATGGTGTTTCATACATAATCAAGAGCAACATCAATTGTACAACCAAGTTTGTGATCTACATTATAGAATGTGAATGTGGTAAATTTTACGTGGGGAGCACGATCAGGCAACTCAAGGATAGAATGATGGAACACATAAGGGCAATACTTAACTGTGATCCCAAGTATCCTGTGGCGTTACACGTAGCTTTATGCCAGAAAGACAAGACTAATAAAACTGTTAAATTCTTTGGGGTCGAAACAGTCCCTCAAGCCATCAGGGGTGGGAACCGGGAATTGAGACTTAGGCGCACTGAGGCAACTTGGATTATGCGCTTGAAATCTGTGGAACAAGGACTCAATTATGACCAGGAGATGCAGTATTTCCTGGGAGATTGAGGCATGCTACTTTGTATATTACCAATATTAATTTATAAAAGGTTGCACCATATGCACTAAATGCAGATCTATGATTGTTAGGAATTCGCTTCATCTATGGCAAAATTGAGTGCATTCCGCATGCTTTGAAAACTCGCCTGCACTCAACTTTACTGTTGTTTATGTTTTACAACCAATAACATTGTAGACATTAATTGTTGTGTTTAAAGAGACGTACAATTCTTATTGTAAACCTGTATTGATGAATGAATTATAACTTAGTTCCACGTATGAGTGGGATGCACACCGGGATTACGATTATGTCCACTCACGGGGCTCACAACCCGGTTATGGAGGTTCGCCGAGTTTGTCCGTCGTCTCCTGTATGCTAATATCGCCATTACGATCAACACTATCCGGATATGCATGTAATAGGATTCGTATCCATTCGTGTATACACACTGGCACAAATAGAATACCAATGATATTTTGATTAATCTGTACGTAATACACTCGGTACGATTATTCCTGGGCCCAACATGGAACCCACATTGGACGCGATTGTTTTCAACACATACAGTCTAGTTGTTCTAAGATGCACCGTCGAGACGCTTATTACGTTAGCAGTAACGCGGGTCACGTGTCCAAACAGGAACACCCGCTCGGAGGTCTGAATACGCTGCACGCCGCCTCTCTGCCTTACACGGGTAAGAAATAGACTGACACGGATATGACGATTGATATTTCGTAGCAAGAATTATTATTTTTAATAAGAGTATGCGCTTGACTCGTGTATTGCTGTTAATTCAGCTTGGGGTTTTTTTGTCTTCTTCGAGCCATAACCGACATTACAATGCGGATTGGCACCACCAAGTAGGTAAGCTCATGCTAACACTCACCGTATATGAAATACTGTGACAATTGGTACAGACAGAATGTGTTTTCATCGGAGCCCCTAATAATTTTTTCAGAACTACACACTGTTCGATGGTATCTACATAACTGGAACCTAATATAGATTATATTTGATGACCTCCGTTCAGGGGTGATACGGTTACACCACAGACATTTAAGTCCTTCTTTTAAATACTCAATGCTGTTTGGGAGGGAGAATTGAGGCATTGTTACACTAATCATGCCTAGAACTTCTGACATAGAAGTGTCCATGAGTGAATTATGAATGTGTACGGCCAATTACATTGTATATCTTGATTAACATACCATGTATACAATTTGAGGAGACTTGATCCATATGTTAAATGTTTATTTGAATAAGTTGGGATAACTGAATCCAACTCAATAGTAACTCGTCCGTTTGGTCCAGTTACAGACGCAAGAACTTTAGCTCTCACCGCATATACTCATCCCGAGCATCATCGGTCAGGAGCCCGGCTGGGTTGGAATTATCACCAGCTGAGCGGTGAGCCTCCATTTTACTTCATTTACAGCCTTACCACTGTTATGCCTTCTTGTCCCATGATGGAAATCATGATATTTAGTGATGAGGTTCTTTTTCCTTTTCTCCTTGTTTTGATTTGAATTGGTTAATTGACTATACAGACCTTCTGACGTTGACACAGCCATCTAGGTATGCGTTCATCTGTCCATTCAGTCACAGTTTCCATCACTGTGCACTATTCACCATGCATGTAGTATGAATGAGTCGCACACGGATAGTACACTTTTTCCGCTGCGACAGTCACCTACGCTGTACATCAGTTTTCCCAGGAACGACAATCAGATTCCCTCACCTTGTGTCATCACGAACTCACCAGTCACAAGCACATCCATTTGAAATATCGGTATTGGACACACTGTCGACACGAACGTGTTGTGGTGGCACATATTAGATGCGAGGCGAATCACTGTATGTTCACTGCAGTAGGAAGCTATTAAAGTGTGTTCAAAGACCAGACACCAAGGTCTTATCTGTGAACTAAATACTTACTAAGGCACATGCTCTATTGTGACTTATCTGTTTGTTTCAGCCCTGAGGAATCGCAAGTGCGATGAAACACGTGTCGGCTGGCTGTATACTTCATTAAAGACTCCTCGATTTACCCTTCATTGGAGCTTTGTCGCAATACTTCTGTCATTTTGTTGTGCTAAATTGTTGTTACTGTGTTACTTAACTGTCTAAATACTAATAATTGAGTGCATCGGCAACCCATTCACAACACAAAAGGAACTTCACACAAGGTTATATAAAAATAACTTTTGTATTGTCAAACCACATCAGATAGTAATCACACAATATACATTGTGCCACCTGGCACGGGCAATATTCACAAGGGATTATTTACACAGGACAGGGCCACGTGGGCCACTGTCAGAATCAGCAGTTAGTAGAAAATAGCACTTCTAGAACATAGAATATAGGATATAAAAACACTGTCGCACAAATTAGCAAATATAGCACACAACCAGTAATCACTGGTAACAGGTAAGTACCACCTATGCAACCCTAACCACCTTTGGAGAATGTTACGCAGGGAACCAGGACCTCACTAGGACCATCTGTGCTAGAAAGAACATCCACTTAAGTATCACAATACAATTAGGGGTATCAGCAAGAACACATTACACATGATGCATAAAAAATACATTCAGCGGTGTAAGAACAAGGCACATGATGCATCAAAAACACATTCAGAGGTGCAGGGAAGGAAGACACATGATGCATAAAAAACATTCAGAGGTGCCAGAACACAACTCAATAGCGCAAAAACACATGATGCATGAAAACACATTCAGAGGTGTAATAAAACCACACAATTGCGCAAAACTTAAGCCACCACATGTGGCAGTCCCTAGGCCAGCTGGTCTTGTTGGGGCTAGGACGCCCTGTGTCCCAATGTCAGGGGCCTAAACGTGGCAGCTGCCCACTAAGTGCTGGGCAGCTGGAGATACAATGATGGGGCCACGTGGGAGCCACGCAGGCTCTGAACAACTGGTTGCCCCTGAGCCTCTCTGGGCTCCAAGCAAAGAAATGCGGCCACGAGCCTCTCTGGGCTCCAAGTAAAGAAATGCGGCCACAAACCTCTCTGGGCTCCAAGCAAGGAAATGCGGCCACATCGTAGGAGTCCCTCATGGGGGACTCAGACTCACAATGGCCCCCGGAGCCCTTTCAGGGCTCTACACATTTATGGCCGGTCTGTGGAGTCCCCCCTCTGGGGGACTCAAGAACAGATATGCCCCTGAGCCTCCTGGCTCGAAACACCAAGGCCCTCACGCTGGAGGGGAGGGGCGGGCACCGGCAATGTGCCCCGATGCCCTCCTCCTTAGGAATGGACCCCCTGGCCCCACTCACCGGCTGCTCAGGGGCGCTCGCTGGGTCTGCCAGCGGCCAGGATGTCCTTTCAGCAGCGCGGGGTTCCTCTTCAGCACCAGAGCGTCTGCTCTTCCAGCCGCTTTCTTCTTTTCTCCGGCTGCGGGACCGGCCGCACTTCCTGGTTGGGGGCCCCGGGGCTCTCCACAGCTACGGGAGCCCCGGGCCGCTGAAGCATGCAACTTCCTCTCTTCCCGGGCTCAAAGAGGCGGGGTGGGCTCCCGACCTCCTCTCACATGGCACCACTTCTGCCTCATGGCAGGTCCCGCCCCTGTCACGGACGGGCCTGCCTGACTTCCGGTTTCGCCCCGGTGGCGGCACCAGCTTCTCTAGATCTCGGGGGCACCCTCGAAAATCAATAAACGTAGCAGCAAGGAGGGCACTCGCTGAGGGGGCAGATAAACTGGGTGGGCTCCCGTGAATTAAATAATAAAAGTGAATATGCGGCATGGGCAGCCACGAAAGGGGCATCAAAGCGCTACCAAGCGCTTAGGTGACAATTAAAGCTCACCCAGCGCTATAAGTAAAATCCGTGTTATAAGCAGGGGAAACCCAATCAACCCTTGTAGGCTTGGGCACTGTATGGTTGAGGTCAAAGTGTGCTACAAGGGACTTATTTAAAGAGATAGTCGATCTAATTTGTGAGTTGTACAAATGTAACACACTCAAATGTATCCACAGGATAACAATCCTAGTACACATTCAAAGTAAACTATTGGAAGGTAAGAAGAGAACACACAGAGAAATAAAATATATTCAGAAATTTTATATTTACTAACACAAAATTGGGGAGATAAATGCAAAAAAATTAATTCAAGCAAAAGTCATGAACAGAGATAAACAATATTTTTTCTACAGTTCACAACCAAAGACATCAACTCCAAATGGATACAGAAAACAACCAAAATTAATTAATAAAAAATGGTTGTAAGTTTGTGCCAATGCAACGTTTGCGGAGATGATGAAAGTGTCGACGTTTCGGTCTAAGGGGCAGTCGTCTTGTAGACCATCATCAGGACAAAATATTCAAATGCTGAAGAAACTCCCTACATTAAAATAATGAAATAATATTATAAACGACGTATGTTAAAAAATCTGAAAAAATCATATCTACATAAAAACCTCTATGTGTCAAATTATTACTTAGTGTCTACTCAATACCAAGCCATTACCCCTTCCTGGTAATGTCTGGATAACAATCATTAGACAAACAGTTTAAACTTCATCTATTTACATTAGGTATCATAGAAACCATCTGCAGATATTCATGTATTAAAAAAAGGGCACGAGGGAAATCATGTGTTTCTTATCATGAAAACATAGATGCCACATAGTAAAATATTTACATTCATGTATTATTCAGCAAAAACAATGAAATCGTATCATCATATAATCATATTGTTACATCAAAACATCAAGAAGAGCAGTTAATTTGTCACCTGGAATTTCTGAACAAAGCCGTATTGGTGTGGCAAAACACGGCAATGAATGTGGAGCAAAATGTCAGCCAAAAGGTGGAATCAAGGCGGGTAAAAGGCTCCAATTAATTTTAAATGAAAATTTGAGAATGAGAACCTAATTGGACTGATCAGTACCAAAAGCCTACCGTAAATGTAGATTAATGGGGCCACAGTGGTTGGCCAAGTCTCGGATCACAATCAATTTGATCAGCGTAATTTATTCTGCAATAGATAAACATATCGTTTTAAAAAAGCTATTCGCTTTAGGATCACATTATGTTGAGTAGTTTTACTTGGTTATCTGTTCTCCTGACAAAGGAGTAACGTAACGACCGTATAAAAACAGACAGTTAAGTATTACTGTACTACCGTTGATGTGTCATGAAACTACGCGGAAAGTAAACATATCTTCCCAAGATGGTATCAGTCCAATTAGGCTCTCATTCTCAAATTTTTATTTAAAACTAATTGGAGCCTTTTACCCGCCTAGATTCCACCTTTTGGCTGACATTTTGCTCCACATTCATTGCCGTGTTTTGCCACACCAATACGGCTTTGTTCAGAAATTCCAGGTGACAAATTAACTGCTCTTCTTGATGTTTTGATATGATTATATGATGATACGATTTCATTGTTTTTGCTGCATAATACATTAATGTTAAAATTTTACTATGTGGCATCTATGTTTTCATGATAAGAAACACATGATTTCCCTCGTGCCTTTTTTTAATACATGAATATCTGCAGATGGTTTCTATGATACCTAATGTAAATAGATGAAGTTTAAACCGTTTGTCTAATGATTGTTATCCAGACATTACCAGGAAGGGGTAATGGCTTGGTATTGATTAGACACTAAGTAATAATTTGACACATAGAGTTTTTTATGTATGAATGATTTTTTCAGATTTTTTAACATACGTCGTTTATAACATTAATTCATTATTTTAATGTAGGGAGTTTCTTCAGCATTTGAATATTTTGTCCTGATGATGGTCTACAAGACGACTGCCCCTTAGACCGAAACGTCGACACTTTCATCATCTCCAGAAACGTTGCATTGGCACAAACTTACAACCATTTTTTATTAATTAATTTTGGTTGTTTTCTGTATCCATTTGGAGTTGATGTCTTTGGTTGTGAACTGTAGGAAAATATTGTTTATCTCTGTACATGACTTTTGCTTGAATTAATTTTTTTGCATTTATCTCCCCAATTTTGTGTTAGTAAATATACATTTTCTGAATATATTTTCATTCTCTGTGTGCTCTCTTCTTATCTTCCAATAATTTACTTTGAATATGTACTAGGATTGTTATCCTGTGGATACATTTGAGTGTGTTACATTTGTACAACTCACAAATAAGTAAAATCCAGCGCTCCCAAGCGCAAGAAGGAAACACAAAGTCCAGCCAAAATAAAGCGCTCTCCCAGGCGCTAAGGGGGTGCAGAGTCCATTAAGCCCCCAAGGCAAAGACTCCCATAGCAAAGGGGTCCCAGCATCCAACAGGGGATCCCAGGAAAAGGTCTCCAGATTCCAGGCCATCAGCAGTACATCAGGTATTCAGGGGCTGGGCAGGGCCCAGGGAGGCAAGCCTTCCCCTGGGCCCAAGCAGCAGCACACCCCTGGCAGGATTCAAGTCAGAAACAAGAACATTTTGTAAGGGAACACAGCCCCTTTTTATACCATAAAATCCTTTGTCTAGCAGGGTGCAGGCAATGTGAGAACCAGCTACAACTGGTTATAGGGAACTCCTTTCACTGGCCAGGCTGGTGACATCAGACGCACCACAGGGGGTGGAGCCAGCTTTGTGTGGGGAAAGCCCAGCCCTATTCAGGCCCAGGTGCACCCCTTCCCTTACATCAGCATGCTAAACACTCCATTCACCACCGGGCAGACCCTCCCAGACTCTTGGAGCCAGGCTCACAGGCCAATCACACACCAGACACAAATTACACAAATATGACAACTTCTAAAAGAGGCACTTCTACACTAGACACAATCATGCTGCATATATCATTGCGCAGCATTCAATCTCACAAGTTCGCACATACCAAATTCGACCCTGCACTCCCCACACATCAAGAACTACCATGGTCATACATATTCCCCATGCATTCCTATGGGAGGGCAGGTCACTCACCACACATACACAGAGAGCTCACTCACTTTACACTGTACCACAGTGAAAAAGTGCGCAGAGGCCTAAAATCACCTACACCAGGTCACAGAAACAGGCTAGGAAAAAGCAAAAAGTTTCGGGGTGAACCTGCCAAAAGGGCCAGGTCCAACAGCATCAGAAAGCATGAGCGGTTGAATGGGAAAGCCCATGTACCACCCATGAAATGCCTTCTTGACTCAAAGTAATGCAAATCAGTGCTTTGCGATACTTTGCTTTACTTTCCATACAAACGAATGCAAATACCAATTTGCATTGTCTTGTTAATCTCCAAACAGATTTAGCATTGGGTGTGCAATAAATAAATAATGGTAACCCAAAGCAAAACCTTTGTGACTCTTAGCCAACGTTGTTTCTGTATTTGTGCCACTTTGTATTTGTGCTTTTTCATTCTAGCTGTGTTCTGGACTTTGCAATTGTTGGAGGTTCGTGAACATTTCCTGTTCGTGAACATTGTATGGTGGGTACACGTGGGCCCCCTAGTTCATTTACAGTATTGTGCTTAAACATCGGCCTATATGCCGTTTTTTACCCACACAAAATTACCATTCTCATTACTGGGTAATTATGTTTCTTCTGTGTTACATTGATGATATGTGCTTTAGGTTGTTTTGAACTGTTTATACTGTCACAATATATAATGTAAATGTATTTAAGATATATGCTATATAGCATTATACTTTTGTGAACATTTAACCTCAGTTGGACAGACATACGTTATTGTGATGAGATAACAGATCTCCAATACATTTTAGCTATGTTTGCACTATATGAACACCTCATATTTACATACTTGTACACTCAGACCTCATTAGGGACCACAAGGTAGGAAGGGGTTACTGGGCCGAAACAAAGGTTGATGTCACTACCCTCGATGTATTGGGGTACATTTTACTATGGATCTGGGCCAAATACACCATTTTTGCACTTGACGCTCACTGTAGCAAGGGTGAGAAGTCGATTGCTTCAGTGGTAGGTAATGTTGGGCCAACATTAAAGAACAGACAATAACAAACTGTCCAGTCAAACGCCTCTCTTATGGAAAAGGGAAGTTCTTTACTTGAACAGCGAGATCAATTGAATGAATAAATGAAAGTTTTTCTTGCAAAAATTGCTTAATATCTTTTGCAATATTTCTTACATTGATAAAAGCATAATTACAATTCTATACCGATCGCTCAATAAAATTATGTAGATTATTTGTTCATCTTATAAAAGTATCTTTTTAGCAGCATTGATTGAAAGTGAATGTCTACTGACTTTCTTGAGGCCCTCACATGGCAAGATGGGAAGAAGATGATGGCATCTATACAAACCTACGGGCTGTCAACCGCCCCAAATTTATAGGGCCCAGAAACCTTAAACTGCATAATAAAATTAATATTGGAACTACATGGCGTGTCTCTTCGCTGCATGCTTACGTATTGTTCATGCAAACCACACATGTGTCATCAGGACCTTCGTGCTCAGAGAGCCGAGCACACACATCGGACATGTGCTTCCCAAATTTGACCAATTCTGTAGGTGCAGTGCAAGAGAACAAGGTAGATACTGCTTCTTTGCATGGCGAATGGAGTTCTCTACACTTTTGCTTGGTGATTTGTGTGTCGGTTTTTAGGTGATTCCCTTTTGCCCGGTTAAAGTTCCGGGTTGATTCCCTTGGTTACTTATTATCCTGCCAGGTTTGCATAGTAGCTAAATTATTTACTGAGGAGCTGTTCCTTGCTCCTCCCAAAAAAGGCTGTTTTCAAGGCCAAAAACCATACTTCCCGAGTTTTGATGTTGTATTTGGGGCTAGAACAGTTATTTGTGCATTCCTGTGCTTGTTTACATGCTGTTAAACATCAATTACTGCACACAGAAAATGGGGTTCAACTACTTGGCTCTACAGCATACTACAGAGCTCTAAGTAATTCCTATATGTTTCAGACCAACTACAGTGTCCTAACAGAATAACTAACCTATTTACCCCTACTACAGTGTTCTAGCACAGTGGTTTGAAGCTCCCATGCTACTCCAATGACCTAGCAGTAAAGGCAAACTCATTGCTAAAAATCTGCTCAGATGCTAGCTAAACTCAGCCTATATGAGCAATCACTACATTCTGGAAAACCGTAAGTCAGTTCACATTGTCTCTTGCATAAGTGCTTATACTTGTATTTTTTCTCCTTTTCAAGATGCATCTCTCTCTCTAGCTCAAAACACAGCCTATCAACAACGCCTTCGATGTACCTCTCTGTGAGAACATGGCTGAGCCTTCAGTTGTTGCGGTGCATCCTTTGTGGTCACATGATGGCGTCTATGTAAGTAGCATGCAGGCATATTTTTTGCGGTCCCCCATCATGGCATTTGCTGGTTCCAGAGCATTGGATCTTCTGCCATTGCACTAATGTCTTTAATTAAAATATATCTGGGCTGCAGCAGAATAGGTTTGTCAGGTCACTGTAAGTATGCCAGATGGACAAGTCAGTTGTGGCTTCCAGCAGTTCACCCCATGATCAATGCAGGAAGGTCAAGTGACCCTTCACAGCCCATGTTGGCAAAGGTGACACCACGATTGCAAATAGGCTCTACACACCAAGAACTTAATTTGGCTTCTAATCCTAGACATTCTCTCCTCTTGGAGTGCCAGGCACTCTCCTTCCCTCGCTGAGCAGACAGTCTCCACATTAGGGGTGGAATCTCCACACGGCGCACTCTCTAAGTGTGCCATGTGGAGATTCCACTGAGTGCGGTTTCTCCAGACTCGTAACTTTACTACATGTAAGTCCCTTTGTGAATTGGGCCCACTGTGCACGGAAGTGTGTGCGTTCTAATAACTTGAAGGTGTTGCATACATTTTAAATTAAAAGTATAATTATAAGTTCACAATTTAAAAAATTGGAATTTGAAGCTTTGGGGAATGTCATTTTTATTGTCAATTGTATTTAACTATCAACGTTTTTTAATGATGATGAAATTATGTGGCTAAAATGTGCCATTTATTTATTTATTTTTCTTTTTTATCTGTGATTATAAATAAGGTTATGCATTAATTTAAATGCGGATTGCAAGTTATAAATGTAAATTATAACTATAACTTTAGAATTTGTAATGTCTATGCATTTTAAAGAATATAATTCATGCTACTGATAATCAAGCATCTTTAAAAAGATGAAAAGAACAGTAAATCAGATCTAGTATTGCAATTGTTCATTCTTAGGCCATGCGCCATTGCCCATGCCTCTAACAGTTCTGTCACTCTTGTAGTCTTCCTTTTGCCTCTCTGAGGCATTCGTAGGTTCTCTATAGATTCATGTTGGCTGTCTAGGCTGCCTAGCGCCTCCCATTTATCCTTCAGTTGGGTGTTATATTTGCCAAGAACTATTATAAGGACGTTCCGGTGGGGTCTGTCCATCATAAGTTGGAGCTGATCCACCATGAGAGACTCTACATTTATAGAAACATATCTAATGTAGATATTAACAATAGCTATAAATATAATCTCTGTTGGTATTTTAATTTACATTTTAAGTCCCATAAGGTCGCTACTATTTGATAGTATCAGTTTAGCTGACTGGAACAGATTCAGCCTCAGCCATATTAGCAGTCCACTCATGGCTCTTCTTCCTGTAGACGGCATGGCAGGCAGATGAGTTCTTAGGATTTAGTTGTTCCTTGGATGCACTGGAATTACTGAGCTTTAGATGAATCAGCAAGCTTACTGGGGGCCTAAACCTTAATTTTAAAGAAATGTGCCCCTCTACTAGACTATGATTCCTCCTCAGTTTCATACCTATTGTATCACTTGGTGGATCAGACGTGCCTACACAAGCAGCACACACCATATCATCTCCAATAATAGATCTGAAAACCCTAATAAGAAACAGCAAGTGAATTACTTTGTTGCTAAGTGAGTCATCCGGCTGCCTAGCTTCATAGGGAACATGTGGGAGATAAAGCATGTATATATCATGATGTTTAATATTGGGCTCATGTTGCTCTCTGCAAACTATCTTACTATCATTGCCTTGTACTGAAGATTCACTTTGCTTTTGATGTGTTTTAAAGTGAACCACTAGCCATGTATATAGGCTGGACTCAGTTTCAACCTGAGAGCTCTTTCCAGTCATACAGGTTTGTGTCTCTATGGTTCCTCTTTGGTTACAACTGCTTAGGTTGGTCATATAATCACCTGTTCTTCTACTGCTTACTTGTTTAGCATTCCAGGGGGAGTTCTTCTCTTTATTAGTTGTTTGGGAAATATTATATTTTCAAACAAGGCTATAAGATTATCCATTTTCTCATTCAGAGTTTTCTCTAACCTTCCCATGCACATCTGCAATGTCTGAATCTCTCCTCTAAGAGGATTCAGTTGCACAGTTGAGTCTCCTGTAAATGCTGTAAGCTCCTCTGCAGGCTTCTCAATGTCCATGGCATGCATCCGAAAACTGTAAACCGGTTAGTACATTCTATGTCAGGTGTTACCAAAATGGGGGATGACTTTCTAAGACATGCAAACAGCTCTGTTTTGAATGCGAAAGAATCTTCACTCATATAGCATCTCTGTTACTCTCAACCGTAATTACTGTTAGCGCGGAGGATCCAAAATACCAAGAAGCCATTCCTAGAAGCCCAGCCCGGCTCATCCTGTCACTGACAGGTGCGGACGGGTCTATCCTTGGCCCAGGCTGCTGTGCTCTGGCATGGCCTGCGCACGTTCCGTGCAGCAGGGCTGTGGGGCCGGTTAAGTAGGCTGAAATTGCTCGGAGCTGAAGGTACGGTAAGGGGTTCTGGGTGTTGGATTCTCCAGCAGCTGAACAATGCAGCGGCTCAACCACTGCAAGGTCGGCATGATCCTGGGCAGTAGCTGGAGGTAGTACCACAGGAGCAACAGGAAACTTATGTCAAAGCTCCTTTGTGCACTATATAGAGAAGATCAATAAGCTTGAGTGTCCCGCACAACGGGCTGTGGGGCCATTTAAGTAGGCTGAAATTGTTCACAGCTGAAGATGCGGTTAGGGGTTCTAGGCATTGGAGTCTCTTGTGGCTGAACAATGCAGAGGCCACCCCCGTTGGCAGTAGCTGTAGGTAGTCCCACTGGAGCTACAGGAAAATTATGTCTTAGACTCCCCAGTTCACTATGGCAGCAAGATCAATAAGCTCGAGCATATACGTCCCGGCCCGCAAGCTATAAATCCTACACAGAATTTCCATGATATAACAGGACTCATCTGAAGATTCCGCAGGAACGAGATGCAAGGAGCTGAAGAGTTGGTCCCCACTTCCACTCAACACCAGAATGCCCAACTCAGTCAAAGCAAAACCAGTGCACAAGGGGCAGAGGGTAAACAAGGGAAGGAGGAATGATGAAGGTCCCTCAAAGAAACCAGGATAGCAAGAAGCCGTCACTGGGAGTTATGAAATGGAGAACAAGAGTGAGACTGTGTAAGAGGAAAGGGGTAGTAGATTGTGTGCAATAACTAGGTACTTAATATCTGTACTACCTGAATTATTCCCCTCTTCCACTATAATCCAAAAGGATTCCCTTGGAGATTAAGAC
Organism: Lissotriton vulgaris; assembly: GCF_964263255.1. Classification (NCBI taxonomy): domain Eukaryota; kingdom Metazoa; phylum Chordata; class Amphibia; order Caudata; family Salamandridae; genus Lissotriton; species Lissotriton vulgaris. The sequence continues at coordinate 490,287,575 of NC_141693.1, forward strand.
AGATCTGTAGAAAAAAGGTGCAAATACAACGAGAGAGATAATGCAATTAAAGAGTACTTTGCAACTTGCTTACCCTTGAAAATAGAAATAGGAAAAGAAAACATATAGATCAAAATAATTGTCTTGAATACATATCGTCAAAGGATGCGGTTGGCACATGTATATATTCAGAATTAAAAAACTAAAGGTGCAAAAATGTGCAGGCTATAATGTTATCTTAATTGCAGGAATATTATTCACATTCTGCTTTCCTCAGACTCAGCCTCCAAAAAGCCACAAAAAGAATACAAGTGCCCTTGAGAAAGAGCCATGGGGACAATGATCAGATAAGCTATTTTTTTGCTTTAGCAAGTAGCTTTACGTGTTAAATGCAGTGCAAGCACTTTACCTCCATTAAAAGAGGCTTGGATTCTTTAATATCTCTCTTATTTCCTTGTGTCCACAAGTTTTAACGGAAGGAGTACGAGACAACATGGGGGATGGGACTGGAGGCATAGTGCGAATCCCAGAAATCTCACGAAGTGCAGGACTTCGAAACTGACGACTGCTGACAGAGAGGCCAACACGAAAGGAGCAAGGAGAATCTCCAGGACACCGCGATGACCTGGAAGAGGGTAAGTTCACCCAGATGTGAAGAAGGCGGTCGTGGATCTAGAATGTAAAGCGCTCCTACCGTGTTGTCGGCTGATTTTAAATCCCGGCGGTTCCGCCCCCACTGTAACATGCATCAGGCGTGGAGCAATTTCGACATATAGAAGTATACGCCACTCCGAGGCACATGAATGCAAGATGTGATTTATTACGGCTAACTATGTGTAAATATATATATATATATATATATATATATATATATATATATATATATATATATATATATATATATATTTGCAGAATCCTTACGTCTTACAACAAAAGGTAAAGTCGCACTCAGGATTATTTTTAGAGAATAAGGTTTATTGACTGACGTGTTTCAACCCCACTGTCTTTTTCAATATATATGAGTGTACCATGCCACACTCGATGGCGGCAAGAAATGAGCCATTACAACCAGAGTTTTGTTCCAAACTTTCTTTGGTAAGGAAAATAAGCATTTCGACCCCACTTGGGTCTTGATCACAGGACCTGTGATGTGTAAAAACAAATTTTTAAAGCACCATAATGAATCAAACATGAAAGACAGACTTCATTCACTGTTAGTATAAATGCCGAAAAATAAACTCAATTATGTGGATCTATCCACAATTTAACTTAACAGTGCTAGTTACATTATGTTACCTCTTTTATAACAATGTAGTGACTGTATTTAACATTTCATGTTGTGAAGGTTTTTAGTCCATATTTCTTTTTAAAAAATTAGGACAGTCAATGGTTATTCATACTTTGTCTTTTTGAATTTGAAGGGAAAACGGTTTCAAATCCTTGTATTTTTGATGCCCGACACAATTTTAAATTCTTGGGCTAAAGTAGTTATTATATGATATTGCAGTCGAGTTGCTTTTCTTTCTTCTCTATTTTTCTAGCTTGCAGTGACTACCAGAAAGAACATGTTTATTGTTTGCATTCCTTAGAAAATTATAGGAAAGTAAGATTTTTTCGGCATGTTTCTACACATCATGAGATCCTGTAGATTTTAGTTTTTTTAAATTGACTTATATTGAACCATTTCTAAATTCTTGTTGCAACAAATAGAAGACAGTATTTTTGCTAGAGGTTCTATTTGTATTCTTCGTGTTTGCAAATATGCTCTCTTTCATATTAAAGATCTATGCACCGAGATTTTAAGTGGTTTGTGGGAAAAGTGATTTGTGTGACCATGTATTATGTGGGATGAAGTACCTCCTGCCATACATACGTATATTGCAAGTCACCTCAGTGTTCCATAACCTTATAAAAGAACATGGCCATAGGACTCGTTCTTCACTAGCCACTGGCTACTATAGCTAAGAAATATATCGTGGAGAATGTCATTGAAGGGATTAGCTGAGTTCTGACGTTTGTTGTTAATGATTGGCACTGATTGCATTACAGGTCATTGATTATAAAGAAATCAGAGACCAGCATTTATACAGGGATTGCAGAGTCCCATGTATTATATGTAGAATTATAGATGGCCTAACAGTGAATTTCGGGGATGTTTTTCACCGAGGGGTTCTGAGAGATAAAAAAACAGACAATAAGCAGCAAAGCTTGAGTTATCTATAATGTCACCCAGAAGCCTGAGGTAAAAAAGATATCTGTAGTTCACTTTTTACCCATATATCAAATCATCTGCCCTTGTTTTTTACCACTACACAGTGGCAGAGGAGTAATTGAGGAGCCATTCATAACTTTCAGCCTGATTCATCAAGCTTTTTTGCGCTTGCAAAGGGCCAGATTCTGAGAATCCGGCCCTTTGCGAGAGCGATTTTTGCATTTGGGATTCAGCATCCCAAATGTAAAAATCGCTAATTGCGATCTCGCAATTTTGCGAGGAATGACATTTAAGGAATCTCTATTTGAGATTCCTTAAATGCAATTCAACATCCTATTTAAATTTGCGAATTCGCAATTTCTAGGCGCAATTTACCGCGAGGTCAGACCTCGCGGTAAATTGCGAAAACTCAGAAAAATGCATTTAAATGCATTTTTCTGAGTTGCATGTTACAGACACACAAGTCCTTTGGACATGTGTGTGTGCAACACCTGTGTCACAGATCATTTGAGGGGTGCTACAGGGTGTCCTTTGGACACCCCTGGCACCCTTCAAATCGCTATCTTATTTGTGATTAGCAAATTGCTAATCGCAAATAAGGAATACTTACCATTCATTCCTATGGGCCCATAAAGAATGTGTAGGAATCGCAAAAAATATTGTGATTCCTACATGAATCCCGTTTTGCGAGTCCTTAATAGCGATTCGCTATGAATCGCTATTAGGGCCTCGCAAAACGGGAGAATGATGAATTTGGCGGATAGTCTTTGTTATATGTCCCTATCTCAAAAGTTAAAAGAGAAAAAAACTTACCTGCCATCCTAGAGCGACTCCACCACCTTCCCTTTCTTCCTTCCCCGTCCTGCAGGTTTGTTTTCTACTTTATGTCAAAGCAGACACGCAGAGATGCGCTGACAGGCTGTCAGGGTGCCCTGTCAGCCTGGCCTGGAAGACCTTCCTAACATCACAACAGTGGGGAACCATTTTTTATATCAACTGGTGCTATGTCATAGAAGTGGGTTATAACATTCAGAATCTGAAACACGTGAGTGAGGATTTCTGTAAGAGCCATGCATAACAAATACATAAACACAGGGGCAGATTTATGTTAAGTGGCGCATCCCCAGGGATGCGCCAGTTAACGTGCGCCACAGTGCGCCACAGCTCCACCACCCATGGTGCGCCGCATTTATAATGCGGCGCACCATGGTGCAAAAATGACACAGATGCGTGACGCATCTGTGCCGGAAATGTGGCGCATTGCACAATGTTTGCGCCGCAGTTGCGTCAAATAAAGTGACGCAATTGCGGTGCAAAGAGGCGCAACGGCCTCATAAATCTGCCCCACACTATTTTAGTAATCCGTATTTTCGACATGATATTCATGTCAATCGATATTGCTGTTGTTGACATTCTGTCATATAACCAAAACAGCATCAGTCTAAAATGTGTTTTGATCCGGGTCCTAGTTTCTGATGGCATTATATGGGAGAAAGAGCGGCAGAAATCCGGGATGTTTGTCTCCAGATATGGAAACAATGCCTTCCTTCAGCAGCTGCGTATTTATGATCAGATCACGAAGATGACAATGCATAATTGGACAGACTGAGGGTTAGTCACGAATATTTCCTTCACCTGTTGTTTTGCTAATTGTCCTTCCTGACTCGGGACTATGCAGAGGAGGCTTGAAAGCGGTTTTTTCCCTACTTTGGTAATTGTCCACAAATAATAGCCAAGCAAGACAATAGCAACACATTTCTTTCAGACCTTTGCCTTGTTAGGCCGCGCTGAAAGCTGCTATTTTATTTCTGTTTAGTGTAATGTTTCAACGAGAAGTGCATCTCAACAGGTAATTGGGAATATGCCCATTCAAATGTGGCGCAGCCTACTTGTCCAACAGCTATAGCTATGCAGTAGCATGCCTGTGAATTCATAAGAGTAAAAATAGTCTGTTTTACATTTTATGTATTTCAACATTTGACACAACGATTTCACTTTGAATTCACTAAGCAATGTTCTCAGAAAAACGTTTTATTTGAGGCCTTGGAATGTGATTTAATTCGAGCTTGTATCTTAACATGCAAAACACTTTCACTTTGAAAAGCTTGAACCCAAATAATTGGATTCTCAGAATATATCAAAAAGCAGTTCTTGGAAAATAAAAAATGGAAGTATTCGTCGTTAATAGAGTCTCTGCAGTTGATAGTTTTAATATGTAAAAGCTTTTCTGTAAAACAGAGCTATATTGTCTGCTATACTAAAATCACTTCAGAATTACACCGAAGGCCATCCAAAGTAATCCTTCCTTCATACGATTATATATATTTCCATTGCATATGTGAAAAAAAAGCTGTTGGTAAGTCCACGTTGTTATGATGTGGGAGCCTGTAATCATCAACCCCCATACACATCATAGCTCTAACACCTCTTCCTGGAAATATTTTTAGAGCGCATGTTCATCATAAGGTTTTTCGGCACTACGGTAGCAGAAGACAACAGCTAGCATCTGGAATATACATAAGCTTGTCGAAACAACCAAGGGGCATATTATCAACAGCTAGCGATATTAATTGCTAAATGAGCTCAGTGATATATTTTTTTATCGCAGCGCCGGATTTTATCGCAGAGATAACGTGCTATTAGTAACGTTTATCTCAAATGCGATAAAATATCCGGCAATAGTGGCTCAATGCATGAATATCGCTGGAAATCCAGCGATATTTAGGCATTAATGCCAATAGGGTCTTAACTTGAATATCCAACTCCCATTGGATATACAGGTTAAGAAGTGGTCTAAGCAGGCGTTAGTTTTTGGCTATATTCGCGCTTAGCGCAATTTTTTTATCACTGTGCCTGCGTTGATAATAGGCAATAGCGATGTTAGCGACTGCTGTCAGTCGTTAACAGGTTGGGTACGCCCACTTTGCATGTCATTAGCGATAAATATCACTGACATGCAAAGTGGACCCCAAACCGCTCGCTATTGCCTACAAACTGTCGCTAACTGTTGTTAGCGACAGCTTGCTAATAGGGCGATGAAATTATCGCCGCTTTAGCAGGAAAAAGTCCCACTAAAGCGGTGAACAGGCCGATGATAATATGCCTCCATGTTGTAAATCAACAGCAGTTAGATTAAGCATTAGAAGAAGACATGCTTGGTTTTAACCATGATCGTGATAAATGTGCCGACTCCATCTTGTATGTGTAGCGGCCATTTTGTATGCCATACATTGCCATGTGCTCGCCATGTGCTTGGTCCTACTTTCTTGTTCATCGCGCCTGGAGTCTGCCCGGCAACAGGCTATTTTTAGTAGTCTCCGCTTTCAGCATGCCCAGACATGCGCAGTAGGATCAGTGACCGTTATTAACACCTTGGCTGCTAGGTGTTTTCCCCTCCTATGCTGACTCATCGTCAAGTCCATTGATCATGACGAGCTCAGCTCGTCATCCGCACAGCTCAACCGTGCATCATGACGAGCTGAGCTCGTCATGAGCATGGAAAGGGTTAATTGGTTCCAGATAGGAATGTGCCTACTAGTTATCGGAGACTGTTAACTCCACCCACTCATCGATTGTGCCTCCCAAAATGTCCTTGTATGGTGATAAATCTGCTCTTGTCTTTTGTACCTCCTTTTCTTGAGTCCCCTCATTGTGTATGAAAGGGGCCAGGTGCTTTAGTCCGGTGTGCTACTCGATACAATACCGAAGGGTGTTGTGTGGGCTGTAGTACCACCTTTAAAGGTTTAATAAACTTTGCATTTGTACTTTCCAGTTTCATTGCCATCTTCTTCCTAAGGTCTAAGGACTCTGTGCAGAGAAGGGCAAACCCTTGCACTAAGTAGGCCTAGCTGAGGTTTGCTTACAACAAATTGGCGCCCGACATGTGGGGCTCATCGGCGACTCGGATGCCAGAAGGAGCGGTCGTGACGAAGGATTGGAATCTCGCTGCGGACTTGTACGCATGCCATAGGAGACCCGAGTCTTGGCATCCAAGGCGTTTTTTCCTTTCTTTCAGATCTGACCATCCAGGTGGTGCCGGTCCTCGACTGAGATCTCTTCTCTTGGCTTGCTGTGCAGTGGCCGTTTGGTCAAATTTAGAACTTGGCAGTTGGAGACTGGACACCCTGTGAGTGGTAAGAACCTTTGTACGGTACTTGCTGTGGGTTTTGGAAGCCTGTTGGTGGCAAGGCAATTTTAGGATATGCTTGCTGTGGCAATTTTGAAAGGACTAGTCACTGATATGTATGTGTATGTGTATGTGAAATATATGTATTGCAATACATATAGGCAGGTAATGAGGAGACTTTTCTCCAATAATACGATTTTGATTTGAACGGCACAACGTATTACAGATACTTTAAGTGCAACTTTGATTATAATACTGCATATTCTGCACTATTTTTGGCATGCCTGTTTTTAGCCCACTTCGTAGGATGTGCTGCTTTTGTGAAAATTACCGGTTAAAACTTGAGGAATCGCAGCCAGCTCCCCCAGAGGGGACGCCTCATAGAGAGATTTACGTGAAATATGGTCTTTCTTCTATAATGTACAGCACGTTGTGGAGGAAATACATGCAAAAGGATCCTGAGTTATGTTGGCCGAAGTATGGGTCATTTGATATGCGAAAAATTGAGTATGTGGAACAGTGTATGTTTAAGCGAACATCTAGACAAGATATGTTTGAAAGTGTGCGAATGTGGGTGAAAGAAGTACGTGAGCGTGAGAAACGTGAACAAGCGCTGATTGAGAAAGAGCAACTGAAGAATGTGTATGAAAAAGGGCAAGAGTTGAGGAAGAAGGAGGCGAAAGAGTTGGATGAGAGACAGGAAAAGAAGCGCAGATTGCAGAAATCTGGCCAATATGCTGTTCGACAACCTCTTTATCCTGTCCTTAATAAACCGCAAGATGATTTTTCTTTGTTAGATCGTCCTCCACCTCCGTATATCATTCCGTCCACCCCATCCGGCGACGATGACGATTCCGGTACTGATCGAACGAAACTAGATACCCGCTCCATGATTCCGGTCGACCGTGCGGCTGAACTTAGGAACCTGGCTCGGAAGTCACTCAAGGATACTGTTACTTTTTCAGATATTTTAGAGACTCTTAAGGGATGGCAAGATAGAGAACAGATGTACTTTACTGAACATTTTGCAGATGAAGTTGTTGAGATGTTTCGAAAAGTATCTGATGTTCTCGAACCTGATGATGTGGCAATTGATTGTAAGCAATTACTTAAAGGTGCATTGCCTGACCCGCGTAAAAACCCTGCCGTCTTTTATGAGGAAGTCGAGGGAGCTTTAAATTCTTGTACCATGACATTAGCTGATATTGATTTGCTTTTCAGGCTCAAATTGCCGCCCGATATGTGGCGATCCGTGCATAAAGTCGATGATCGCACAGCGTACGGGGCATTATGGAAGCAGATAAAAGCTGTGAGCAACGTGTGCCGTTTCAAACAAACTATTGAATTGTGCACAGCTGGTGTGAGGAGGAGTCACGTTACGAGCAGAGCAGCAGAGGAGCAGCAGGAGTAATGGCTGCGGGTCGCGGGCGGCGTGGCATGTAAGAAGAAAGCCCGCAGCGAAAGCCTGTAAGCCCGTATCTGTACCCCAACCTGTACCAGCCTGTATCCCAGACATCGCCAAAGCCCAGAAAATAAAAAGAACAAAGAGCTGTGGCTGAGCTATCAGATAGCAGAGGCGGGTGAGGTCAAGGCGGGCGTCGCAGGCATTGCAAACCGAACGGAGGCAGTTGGACTAAGACTAGACTCAGTGAGAGTCGAAAGTCGGAGCCTGAGCCCGTGGATTCCGGTTCCTGTCAGGAGGAGGTGGTGGAGCTTGTGAGCTTGCGAGTGGCGGTAGCAACCTGTGATTCCCGCGACCCCCGCAATTTCGATAACCCCCCCCCTGCAGTAGCGGGAGCCTGGTCAGCGGACAGCGGACAGCGTCGGAGAGAAGTGAAACCCGAGGTGAAGCCCGCGGACTGCGGGTGGTAGCAGGTAGTCGGAAAGTTGTCGATAAAGCCTGCAGGTTGGCAAGGCAGGGGGGAGTGAAGCAGAGACAAGGTGGAAACAAGGAGGTGAGGAGGCAAAGAGCAGAGGAGCGGGTGGACCCTTTAATGACACTTGACATGATTTGGTTGGACCTTGTGAAACATACGCTATCTGAGATATCTGAGCACAGTAAAACTAGAGTAGGAAGTGGCGTGAAGGCGTGAAGGCATAGGAGATGAGAGACTGATAGTGTGAGAGAAATGTGTTGAACTGGGCGAGTGGGGAAGCTATGAGTTGTGTGTGCTTCCATCGCCCGTTGTTCTTTCCTTTTAGCCCTAGCTGTGAGCTGTGAGCTCATTCGTCGCCTGCCTTCTCTGTGCTATGCGTTCTGTGCTGCGCCGGGTGACATGCTTTGATTACCCCAGGTCTGCTGTGGTTCTGTAACAGTGGGTCTGCAGTGGTGGCTGTTTTATTGTTTTTTGTCAGCTCTATATCTACATTTGACCTACATTTGATCGTCGGACTGTGAATTGTGGATTGTGGATCGTGGACCCGTGGACCTTGGACCTTGGACTTTGGACCTTGGACTTAGACTTTGGTCACTCAGGCATCTTTTGCTTTACCTGTTTTGGACTCCGGAAGTAATTATTGATTAATCTCAGATACAATCCGGATATAAGTCCTGTGCAATATTTAGGGTGTTGTGTGCTGGTTCTATTCTTTCTCTCCAATTTCTTCCAGCGAGCCAAGAAGTCTACCACGGTCACCATAGTCACCATAGCCCCAGTTGCTAGACGGGGTCGGCGTGCGGCTCTGATTGGGCTACCGCTGAATCGCCCAGGCCTCGGGTTTGGTGTCACGTGAATAGCCGTGGGGGTCTGCGGAGGTAACTGTAGGCTATCAGATGATCTCTTTGCGGAGGATATAACGCCACGTAAAATCTGTCTAAGGCAGAGCTTCACATCATTCAGTTAACCTTTCTGTTGGAAAGAATTGCTCTGTCTTGCTAGCCTTGTCACATCTCTAGCTGGGGGAACTCTAAGTTTAGGTGGTGATAAGCTCTTTTGCCATGGTAATGTCTGTCAGGCGATTGCGTTCTCAGTCTAAAGTAAAATCTGTAAACTCTCTAAAAGCCATTAATCATAGTGTCAAGAGTGATAAGAGTGACAAGAATTCGTGGAGCCCCCCAAAACCTCAAAAATCAATCCATAGACGTAGAATTGGTGCTCACCTAACTCATTTAAAATCATACCCATCAATAACATCAATGTTTTCTAAAAAGGGAAGAAGGTTTAAGAGCGGAACAGGGCAAAACAACCTAGACCCAAAAATAATCTGCCTCCAAGAGAGGTGGGCAATTGAGGAATTCCAGTTAGATAACTACTACGTGTATTGTAGTGTAGCAAAAAAATCTATAAAGGGGCATGCAAGTTGAGGATTAGCCATTCTGCTAAGTTGCGAGTTAGTATAGGTCCCTGAGATATTTATTCATCCATCAAATTGCTGTATCTGTGCAAAGTTAAAATTAGAACAAGACAGCTTGGGATGCGCAAAATTTCTGTATGTGGTAAATGTATATATCCCTCCTGGGAAGGAGTCCACCCCACTGCTCGACTCCATCTGCACTTTTGTGCAAAATTTATGTAGCAATGAGGAAAGAGTGTGTATCCTGATGGTAGGAGATTTTAATGCCAAGAATAATAATAGCTCAATTGCAACCTTTTCCAATTTGGATCTGGAGGAGGTTTGGTTCATACCAGAGGCAGTATTCCCTTCTAATTTAAGATCTGATAAATGCGGCCTTTTACTGTTGCAAAATTTGGGAAACCTTGACCTTATAGTATTAAATGGTAGATTCCCAGAGGACTCACCTGCAGCTCTCACCTTTCACGGGTCACATGGTAATTCCCTTCTCAATTATATGGCAGTGTCATTTAAATTGTTCGGGGCATGCCCCCAGTTTATGGTTCTTTCTACCAATTTGAGTGACCACAACATATTGGATGTCAAGATAGCTTTATACTTCGAGAAACCTGAACTATGGAATCAAAGGAACGAGATAGTAACAAATTCTCGAAGTAATGGTCGCACTTGTTGGTCACATAAGAACCTTCCAAATCTTTATTGGGTATTTAAGAACATTGCGTTCAGTTTAACCCAGGAGAACCCGATCGTGAGATATAAAAGGGTCATGACTGCTGTCAGATAGTTGGGAAGAAACTCGAAAAGTGATAGCATCGCCCCCAAAGTAACACTTCCTAATGAAATTAAATCTCTTAATAATAAGATAAATGGGTTGATTGGATCCCAATTTATAGACCCACGGTCGTCAAGACAATAAGAGATATATAGAATAAAACAGGTCCGGAAAAGGAAAATAGCTGCAGATCTCAGGGCCTCTGAAGACGAAAAATGGGTTAATCTTCGGGAAGTGGCTCTCTCTGGGGATACTAGAAAGTACTGGGCATTGATTGCCAAATATTGTGACAGTAGAGTAAAATCTCAGCCCATGTTGATCTCTGAATCTGAATGGTCTACCTATATTTCCCGATTGTAAGCCCCTAATCCTATAGATGCTGGGGTTGAGGGGCTCATTAGGTCCACATTTTCGGTAGAAATGGTAAAAGCACCAATAATGAGCGATCTCGAGGGATACATTAAGGGGGCAAGATACTCTGGGGCAATGAGGCCGGATGATGTGCCTGTAGCCATTATAAAAAAAAAAACGTGGCGATTGGGCAAAGGTATTATATCCTCAGTTCATCCATTGTTATAAGTTTTGGGATATCCCTAATTCCTGGAAGGGCAGTATAATAGTACCTCTATATAAGAAAGGCCCAAAAAATACTCCCGCAAGCTATAGGCAAATCTTCCTTTTGGACGCAACGGGAAACTTTTTGCAAAAAGCATTCTTGTCCACTTGCAAGAGTGGGCATTCAGTAATAAATTAATTCCCCTTGAACAGTCTGGTTTTCGGAAGAATAGTGGCACCCTAGACAACATCTCTGTCTTGCAAACCCTAATTGATAAATATCCTGAGACTCGGAGGCTTCCGGTGTATACAGCTTTCACTGATTTCTCCACAGCGTTTGATAGGGTAGATTCAGGGACGCTGTGGAGGAAATTGATAAGGATGGGGATCCCAGGGAATTTGTTAAGAGTGATAATCGCTCTCTACTCTTCTACCTGGACTCAAGTTCTGTTAGGAGGGACCCAAGGCCTTTCTAAGAAAATCACCACCCACAACGGGTTGAAGCAGGGGTGCCTCTTGGCCCCTTTACTCTTCTCAATCTACATAAATGACCTCCCAAGCAGGGTAGGGGAGAGTAAAGGGGACCCGCCACAAGTGGGCGATCTAAAATTAACTTGTTTGCTGTATGCTGACGATGCAATCATCATGGACCTAACTCCAATCGGGCTGCAAAGACGCATGACGGAGCTGGTCAGGTACACTAATGAATATTTTTTTTAAATAAACACTTTTAAGAGTAAGGTGATGATTTTTAGTCAGAAAGGCTGTAATGTTAGATCAAATCTGAAATGGTTTTTGGGGGAAGATAACATGGAAATAGTGACAATTTATCCTTATTTAGGATTTTTTTTTACAAATAGGTACTCTGCTAACAGACATTTAGATCACTGCAAAGGCAAAGCAATCTCACAAGCATCGGCAATTAACCACTTGTATAAGCACTGCGGGAAAAAACATTTTTCACATACTATTGCAGCGTACAAAATAAAGATTCCGCCGACCTTGAATTACGCATGTGAAACAATTGACGAATGTGAGTGGGCTAAGTTCGAGAAAGTGGAAGGAAAAATTTGGCGTCAAATATGTAACTTGAGTCACTCTGCATTCATCGCGGCTCTTAGGCTCGAATTTGGCCTTCTCTCAACGTATATTTTGTCAGTGGCAGGGTCTCTAAGGTGGTGTAACACTTTGATAAATGGCCAAGAAAATATATTAAGGCTAGCATTGCACAAGGAAATTTTTGATAATTTATTGTGCAAAAGTGTAATTTTTAGACATTATTTAAAAGCTTTAAGCATTTTTGGTTTAGACTTAGTAGGGGCAGCAGTTTTAAATAAAATAGCATTAAAGCAACTTATTAAAAAAACCATATATGTGATCTCACGAGAAAGAGATCTGAAAATATGCAGAGGGAATGACAGACTGGACTGCATAGCAGAGAGCTCAATTATTAAAAATCCTCAGCTGTATGTTCTCTGGAACTTGAAACATGGTGTATGCAGAGTGATTCTTCTCCTTAGAATGAATTTGCTGCCGTTAAGGATAGTAACAGGACCTTGGGAGGGTATCCCCAAAAATGAAAAACTTTGTGATTTATGCAATGCTGGTATCCAAGATTTTAATCATGTTTTGATTGTGTACCCAGCACTAAGCTCAATACGACGCAAATGTTTAAGGCATTGTTTTTAACATTATAATATTTCAACAGCAGAACAGGCATGCAATTTTCTTCTGCACCCTCGTCTGAACAGATATGCTTTAAGATTTTCTGCTTTTTTAAAGTATTTTTAAATGTATATTAGAAGTCAATAAGTAGGGTGATTAGTGGAATATGTATTACCTTGTATAACTTCCCATGTCCTAGCACTTTTTGAGCACTTTAAATTTTAAGTAATAATCATTTATTAGTGTGTTTAACAATCCTGTCTGCTACTTAACTTTCTCGTGCATTTTTCGAGTTATTTTCGTTATATTGACGCTATATTCACTCTGTGCTCTGTCCAGGATTAAGGCCTCTATGCACTAGCACTTTATCTTAATATTTCTGCACTTTCAGTAGCACTTTACAAAATCATCTGTTGTTAACACTGTTCTCTGTCCTTGACATAAGAAATGTTTTAAGTGTAACCGTATATTGGATGAACTATGCATAATCTCTTAAGTAGGCGCTGCTCAAATGTAAGTGTAGATTAGATTTGATTGTTTTAATAAATTAGGGAGTCAGCCAATAATGTTCCTTACCAGGTAATGATTAGAGAATTCAGTCCCCCTGAGTGATGTATTTAATGATTAACAGAGATTATTCCTTTCAGCGAGGAGGTAGTTTTCGGATTTTTTTTTATAGCATAGTATTCGTAATTAAAGTTAGGGGTGTAATGAAAAATTGATTATGTACTATGTGTAATGTAGGATAATTTCACGGTGTTTCCTCTTGGGTATTTAATACTGTTTTTATGAAATAATGTTTTATTGTAATGTTATGTGGAATTCTTTGGAATTCCAAATCATAATAAAATAAATTGAATTGAATTGAATTGGAAGGAGATGGAGAGGGACGATACGGACAGGGAACCAGCGCAAAAGCCATGTCAATTGATTTTAGATCTCCCCGGTGCAATATTAGCTAAATTAAAAACGATTATTCCACCATAATAGAATGATTGAACTGTTTTAGCATCCTGTAAACAAAAGACAGATGAATCGGTTTCAGATTTCTTTACACGTTTTGAGGAAGCTTTTCATGATTTTAGTGGCCAGTCGCTAACGGACGATACGGGCCATCACTTATTTATAGACAAGTATGTTACAAATCTATTACCAGGAGTGGATAGCCGCTTGAAAGCCAGCGAAAGCTCTTGGACCACCTCTTCTCCTGCATCCACTCAATATTATGAGCATCAGGAACTTGAAGCGAAGGGCAATGAGGATAAGAAATCTAAAGAATTAAAAACAAAAGTTATGTTATCTCAGGTCTATGGTGCACCTCTTCGAGGTAACGATAGAGGCAGACAAGGATTTTCTACTTCCTCCTCTACTCGTTACTCTTTGGCTATTGATCAATGAGCGTATTGTAAGAAATGTGGTCACTGGGCAGATGAGTGTCCATTGTTGCGCTCACAGCGCTATGTCCGGTGCCGAGGATCCATGAGGAACCGCTCAGGGAACTCAGGACCCAGTGGTGCCATGAATGATCGTGCTAGGTTTGATTCTAATGTGCGGGTACAAAATGGGTTCAATACTTTTGATAGGGGCAACCAATACCAAATGTCTGATTATGCGCAGCCTAGGTCGCATGATTCTGCTTATGCATAGGATTGCGTAGGATGGGGTAAGGAATCAGTTGAAGTTCCAGTAGATCAGAGGGGTCCTTATGTTACAGCACATGTTCTGGGTTCTAGTGATCAGTTTCCGGTTGATACCGGAGCTACTCATAGCGCTTTGTCTAAACAATTGGTTCCGAGGGCTCCCCTGTCTGGCTTAATGATTACATTGATAGGGTTCGATGGAACACCTTCCCTTAGCCCATTGTCACAACCACTTGCATTTCATGTTGATAAGTTTCCTGCTCCATGCCCGTTTTTGCTTTCCCCGAACACACCAGATAATATTGTGGGTCTTGATATGCTCAAGTATTTCAGAGCCACAATACGATGTTCCCCTGAAGGAGTGCGTGTGATTTTGAATGACAATTACCCAGTAACAGATAGAGTTTGTATTGTTCAAGAAGATACTGCATTAGCTTCCCTACCTAACACTCTGTGGGCTACTTCAGATACAGATGTGGGTCAGATAGTTATTCCACCAGTGCATATTAGTGTCAAGGAGGGAGCTGTGTTGCCGCGCCTGATTCAATATCGAATATCACAGGAGGGTGAGGAAGCACTCACACGAATTGTACAAGATCTTATTGAAGTTGGAGTTGTTGAGGAAGTTCCATTTACCATTTGTAACAGTCCGATCCTCTCAATTTTGAAGAAAGATACTGATACTAGGATCTACAGATTCATTATTGATTTGCGGGAGGTCAACAAGATAGTGGTGCCACAATATCCAGTGGTTTCTGATATCACAACGCTTCTTACCCTAGTTCCACCTACTGCAACAACGTTCTCTGTTATAGACTTGAAGAACGCTTTCTTTTCGATCCCTATTCATCCTGATAGCCGATATTTGTTTGGTTTCACTTTGAATAATCAATGGTATAGATTTTGCAGAGTTCCTCAAGGCTATACTGAGAGTCCTAGTATTTACTGCCACGCATTGAAAAGACAACTTGATTCCTTTGTTCTACCCGAGGGTGTGGCGCTCATTCAGTATGTTGATGATATTCTGTTAGCATCTGATACCCCCGAACAATGCGAGAAATGCATGCTGTCTTTGCTTTCTTTCCTTGCTTCGCACCATCACAAAGTCTCAAGAAAGAAATTGCAGTATTGTAGACCAAAGGTAACCTACTTAGGTCACTTTTTATGTCTAAGGAGGGGCCTGCACTCACATCAGATCGCATTCAAGCAATTCTAGATACACCAGTACCTTCCACACAGAAGGAGGTTTGAGCATTTTTGGGTCTTACTTCTTTTTGTAGGCAATAGATATTAGGATTTTCACATATTGCTAAACCCTTGTTAGCACTTTTGACAAAAGATACTCCAGTACCCCTCCCCTGGACAGATGAATGTGGGAATGTGTTCCGACAGTTACGACAAGCCCTTTGTTCAGCGCCAGTGTTAGGTACTCCAGATTACACGAAGCTCTTTACATTGTATGTACATGAGAGGGATGGATGTGCATTGTCAGTTTTAGTACAGACACACAGCGATAAACACGCCCCTGTGCATATTTTTCAGCAGTACTTGATCCTGTTGCTCGAGCGTTGCCTGGATGTTTTTGCTTGGTTGCGGCAACAGCTGTGTAAATACGCCAGAGTGAAGGGATAGTCTTATCACATCAACTGATGGTGTTGGTACCTCATGCAGTTGATGCTCTTTTGAATTAAACAAAGACACTGCATGTAACTAGTGCTCGTCTAAGAGGATACAATCTGACACTGGTGGCTCCTCATATTACATTGAAGAGATGTGCAACGCTAAACCCAGCCACGTTGTTGCCATTTCCGGCGACTCACCCTGAGGCACAGGAAACAAACAATTGTATTTTTCTGACTGAGGAACAGACAAAGGGTCGTATTGATTTGCAAAATACGCCCCTTCCACATGTGAATGGAGAACTGTGGGTTGATGGATCTTGTCTGAAGTTACCGGATGGCCCAACTTCAGCCGCATATGCAATTACTATGCTTCACACGATAGTAGAGACAGCTCGTATACCACAGAAGTCAGCTCAAGCAGCATAACTGATAGCTTTGACACAAGCATGTGCGCTTAGTACAGGATTGTTTGTGAATATTCATACAGATAGCCGCTATGCTTTTGGAGTGGCCCATGATTTTCGCCTTCTCTGGAAGGAAAGAGGCTTTTTGACATCACACGGGATGCAGATAATGCACGGAGAACTGGTGCATAATCTTTTGACTGCATTAACATATCCAAAGAAAATAGCTATAGTAAAATGTAGTGCACACAAGAAAGTGACTGATAAGGTGGAACAAGGAAATGCCTTTGTAGACCGAGTGGCACGTGAGACTGCGATGCAGCCAAATACTACTTCTATGTATGTAGTGAAATTGCAAGCTGAGCGGTGGCACGATACCAGGAAAGAAGTATTAGAGATACAAAGGGCCGCTTTTAACAAAGAACGGGAGCAATGGTCCATAGATGGAGAGTTGGATGATGAAGGTTGTTGGCGAAACAAACAGATGGATAAATGAAAGTTGCCTATAGCTTTTGTACAACCTATGGTTCAGATGGCGCATGGGCTAGCACATGTTGGAGCTTCAGCAATAGTGAAATTGCTTACACAAGTTTGGGAGCATCCAAAAATTGGTAGCACAGCTAAGAGAGTAGTACAGTCCTGTATGATTTGCTTACGATTTAATCCTGGAAAAGGGACACAAACTCCAGCTGGAGGATTTGCTACACCAGCTGCACCTTTTGAGGTTTTACGGATGGATTATATCCAGCTTGAACGCTGTAATAATTTGAAGTACGTCTTGGTGGGGGTATGTGCCTTCAGTAAATGGATTGAGGCGTACCCCACCAAGGACAATACTGCAATTACTACCGCATAGGTGCTTTTGAAGGAATTCTTTCCTCGCTATGGTGTTTGCAGATTGTTGTGGAGCGACAACGGACCTCATTTTGTACGGGATGTTATAATGTACGTCCTGAAAGGATTAGGGATCAAACAGAAGTTTCATGCAGTATTCCACCCACAATCAGCAGGTTTGGTGGAGAGATACAAAGCAACTCTGAAACTGAAATTAGCTAAAATACAGGCTTCTACTTCTCTGACTTGGCCAGATGCGTTTCCACTGGCATTGTTGTCAAACAGATCAGTGCCTCATTCTCGAACAGGTCTCACACCTTATGAGATTCTTTTTGGCAGACCCATGAATATCTGGGGAATTCCTAAACCAAGTTCTGTGTATGATGTACCTTGTGTCTTAATGAATGACTATGTGGCACAATTAACTGATAACTTGGTTTCTATTCATCAACAGGTTCGAGAAGCACTTCCCGACAGATCCACAGGAGAGGGACGCAACCTCCGACCTTGCGACTTCGTCCTTCTGAATTCTTTCGAGAGGTCGAGCAGTTTGGAACCGAGGTGGGGTGGGCCTGAGCAGGTGCTACTTGCTACAAGAATAGCAGTTCGAGTCACCAATCGGAAGAACTGGGTACACAGAACCCATTGTCACCGAGTACTCCAGACTTTGGTGGAGCCAGCTGTAATGACCGACCACCGAGAGGTTCTGACTACAGAGAGAGGTCGTGCTGTGATGCCTGACGGATCTGAGGAGTTCTTTCCGGGCCAAACAGTCCCTGGAGCAACAAGATATATTTAGAGGCCGAGAGACAAATCTGCAGCATTATGAAAGTTGTCTGAGCATTCCCTGGGTCAGTGAAACGAAGAGCCGATGTGGCAAGGGGGGGGATCAGCCCTACATTAAAGTAGTGACACCTGTCTTGGCCCGTGGTGAAAAAATTAACGGCTACCCAGGGGTAAGAGCTCTGACAACTACTTTAGTTTCAGGATGATTTGTTTTGTGTTGTGACTGAGAATGGAGAAGAAGAAGAAGATTTTTTGTTTTATAGGGTTCGTTGCTGCCTTGATGATTGTGGCAACAATAACATGGTCTGTTGAGGAAACAACTCCTGCTCGTGAGTTGTTTATTGTTACTACGCCTGCACCAGAGGAGCATTATTTCTTTACGCTCCCATATCAAGAATTAAAACATCGACAAACTTATCTAAATAACATATTCATTCAAATGTTACATAATACCCACATCGCTACTAATGCGACAAACTGTTGGATTTGTGGGATGATGCCTGCACACCAAAAGAAAGGAGGTACACCATTTATACCTCTCCTTTTTTCTCAACAATCTGGGCTAGTCATCTATTGAGAAAAGTTTTTAACCTCAAGTGAATCAGAGTGTAGGAGACCTACGAATTAAAGGGACACAGAGTGGTCACGGGTACGTTGCCCCCCTCTTCATCCCCCCGACGCTCCCAGAAGGAACAACGCTACGCCGCAGGAAAGCAGCGGAAAATCGCAGCAGAAATAATGAGGACTAGAAACTCGACCCTAATGCAGGCCAGACACAGGCAAAGTCCCGCCCTCACAGATCTGCTAGAAGACAGAAGGCTAAACTCTTCTACCCCTCGGGCATGGGGGAGCTCTACCCTGGGCCTGCGTTCTTGGATTCATCTGGAGCCACAGAAACCACACCGACGCTCCCAGGCTCACTTTCTGTAGCTCCAGCATTGACAGTGTCATCAAACACCGTAGCGCCGCAAACAGGGGAAGAGGGGAAGTGTCATAACCGAGCCAATTTAATCCCCAATTTATCCACCCGCTCCGGTGCCACCTCTGGGCCCTTGGGTAATAGAGATATAAGATCTTTCATGCATCCCTTGGCAACAAGTCCCGCCGTGCTTTTCAGGCCACAGAGTTGCACATTGTCTAACATATCTCCAGAGGACGACCCGATTTCGAGCTCCATTGCGGCTCAGGCACCAGGGATTCCAGGTATTCCCCTATCACCAATAATAACCACGCTTCAGGGGGGTGATTTGCTCAAGTTAGAGTCATCTGACAGGGCTCCTTCGAGGTTTGATCACAACAGAACAAGATCCCCGCCCCCTCTAGCATCAAAAAATCTTCAAATAAACTTGCCCTCATTGGCCGATGTTCGCACCGGACAACGCCGTCGCGCATCAAGAAACGGAGAGCATTCGCATGATGTGCCCGGTAGCAGCAAATGTCCCGTTGAAGGAGGAGGAGACATTACAGAATCATCGGCCCGGCACATCCAGTCTCCGATCTTGTTGTGCTGGAGTCCTCTGGACCAAGACAAAATGTCTCCGCCATCTCGCACAACGAGCAGAAGGGGGGACGCCCCCCAGTACTAGTTGACCATCTAACTTTGATCAATGAGACCTTGATTTCCATGACTGGAGCCGCAATCATGCATGCCGACAAGCTCTACGCCCAGATAAATATTTTACAAACAGTGGCAAACTTAATATCTGGGGTTGATGCGAAATTGGATCATCTGAACTCTCTGATCCGTAGAGCACAAGACAGCACAAACTTTAAGCCCGAACCATGTAGTTGCGGCCCTATCCTGAAAAATCTAGAAAAGCCTCTGCACATTATGACTACACTTATTGAGGATCTTAAAATAGAAGCTGGCAAGAACAAGGTCTCAAACGCAAAGGCACCAGCGCCTGATCCATCTAAAAAAGAAGACTTGAAAATCCCTCTACTAGACAGCATAGAAATCGGCAAGGCAAACAAATTCGACAGGGTGGAACCCCCATTATTGATCAATGCAAACTTAGTAGAGGTCTCATCGACCACAACAAAAACCTACGACCGGCAGCAGATTCCCATACCGACCAGCCCAGAACTCCAAAAACACCTTTCGAGGAAAAATAAGAAAAAAATTAAAAAAACAGAACAAAGCGAACAAAAACAAATCTATAAGGGAATGGCTACGTCCCGGAATTCACACGCATGGACATAAAGAGACACCGGAAATGATAGAACTAGATGAAATCCCCAATACCAGAAAGCTCGGCACAAAAGCATGAAGTTCTCTTTTTCGCTGATGCAGCAACCATTCCAGGGCCGGATGTACCCTCCAGTAACGTCTCTGTCAGTTCCACCAGCACCAATCACAAGCCTAGTTAATGAATTACAAGGCCAAGACGCCGTTGAAGCGATTCAAATTTGCACCATTGAACATAATGCTGGCTCATACGATCCGATGGTCACCGTCTCAGCAATGTCGACAACGCATGGTGCGCCTCAAGTGCCATGGGTTGTCTCAGATACCAAAAACACCGTAAACTCCTTGTTTAACAATTGCCTTCCTAGAATTCCATTCATGGCGGCCCCTCAACGAGCCACGAGCGCAAAAGGTCAGGCAAGCGCCCTTTCACCTGGTTGTCCACAGTCAGCACAAACAGGCGGTCAGGCCGCGCTCCCTGCTGGTTATTTAAAGTATCACCAATCTCAGGACCGGGAAATTAGGCTGTACCAAGACTATGTCTTGCAGGGGAGGTGGAACATCCTCAATCGCAGTAACCTTCTGACCCTCTGTGCGAACATTCCAGGGCTGGAGGGAATAAAATCTACGGACATTGAAACTGTCTCTTTCCTACTGCCAGAAGCGGAAGAGAAAAATGAAACAACGGAGTTAACCTTCACGAACTCGGCCTTGGCAGAGGCCTTGAAAAGCCCGCATAAGCTCCTGGAAAGTTGGGGCATAAAGATAAAACCTAAGCGTCTACAAAAATATCCTCTTATACTAAAAACACAGTTGGTATACCCCTGATGGGAAATATGGCCCATCTAGCTGGAGAGCCTTCATGCCCACAGGCGCATTCCACCTACGCCCCAAAAACGGCGGCTACCCTTCAGGGGTCCAAAGGGGGCATTAACACTGGCCACTCCATCTGAATCCCAATAAAGATAACCATGAATCCAATCCAGGGTACTCGCATATGTGCTACACTGGGACCTGTGAATAAAGACTGGACCTGGTTGCCGCTTGCTCTAAACTCCAAGACCTAATGGTCATTGCCCTAATGCCTGGGGCCATTTCCACCGATGCACGGTACCTAAAGCCCTCAGAGAAGGAACGGCCTCCAGTGAGTCTGAAAATCATGTCTTGGAATGTTGCTGGGCTCAGGAGGCTGCTTCTTAAACAAACTGTGGTGTCATTTATGAAGGAAGCAGACATTATCTGTACACAAGAAACCTGGCAAATGCACCCCCTCTCCTTGAGGAGTATGGAAAACCTGCTAAAAAGCTCAAAATTTTTGGCAGACTGGCCGGTGG
Source organism: Lissotriton vulgaris (assembly GCF_964263255.1). Taxonomy (NCBI): domain Eukaryota; kingdom Metazoa; phylum Chordata; class Amphibia; order Caudata; family Salamandridae; genus Lissotriton; species Lissotriton vulgaris. The sequence goes on from NC_141693.1 coordinate 490,308,986, forward strand.
GATATGCACCTATATTAAACATTCACTTAACCTGGAATTTGCAGAAATATCTAACCTGCCAGATACTCTCCAGGCAGGCATCCTGAAAGGCTGTCGGACGGCAAACAGTATCTTTTCATTTCTATTAGTTAATCTTTATCATAACCCTCACAGGCTCAATTCTAATATGGCCACGCTGATTCACCATATCGAGCATCTAATGCTTCAATTCGCGGGCCTTGAATGCATCATTCTTGGTGATTTTGACTCTCATACCATAGGGGTCTCAACCACACGCAGGTGCCAGGCAGGGGCTACCAAGGCCCTGAACGACCTTTTAAAAACCTATAATCTGGTGACGGCGCACTCACTCCTTCTAAAGAATACTCCTGGGCTGATTGAGGCTCCCAAATTTAATAACCAAACTACGGTTGATTATGTAATCCTAAGTGGCAAACTCCAAATTTTAATGTCAAATTTCTCAGTCCAACCGCGTAGTGACAGCGATCACGCTGCCCTAACTGTCACTTTGAACCTCATAGCGGACCACAACCAGGAGCTTGAATTCATCGGGGAAGCCGATGGGGAAGAACTAATAAAGTTGCCCAGAAGGATCAAATGGGAACAGACTGCAATCAATAGATTCAACAGCTGGGCTAATCATTGGACAGGGTGGTCACCAGGCGATCAGAAAAAAGACGCCATAGAAACTTGGAGTGTCACAATAGAGACCCTTGCGGTGACTCTTCACGGGAATTTGAATATTATATCGCACAGGCGCGCCTCACCTAATTATGGGTATAACTCTGAAATTAAAATAAGCGCCAAAAATCTAAATAAAAAACGAAAACTTTTCCTCAAAATTGGGACAAGTTTAAACAATATCGAACTACAAGAAGCCAAAAAAATCCACGCAAAGAAGGTTTGGGCAGCAAAACATGCCCATTGTGAAGCACAATGGCTAATAATTTTTGACTTGTTGAGCCCGGGAAAATCACAGGAGTTTTGGTAGTACATATGCAACCTGGGCGGAGACACAAATCACAGAGAAAACTCCTTTGAAGCCTCTACTTGGGTTGCCCATGTAAAAACACTATATACTAATGATGGCGCTGCTAACATGCAAATTGACACACCCAAGGTTGGAGACAATCTAGGCACATACACCGAGCTGATTGCTCCACCAGGAAAAATTGCTTGTCTCTATAATCATTAAAAACATCGGACAAAACGCTGCTCCAGGTCCTAATGGTCTCCCTGGACATCTATTCAAGGCAAATATTGTGTTTTGGTCCACTAATCTGACCCACTTGTATTCTGAATGCTGGCTCCGGGGGGACGTAACAGACTCATGGAGAGGCTCGCTTTTACAGCCCATCCACAAAAAAGGCCCAAAAACTGAACCTACCAACTACTGCATGATCGCACTGCTTTATATTGAGGGAAAAGCTTATGCCAGCACCATCTTGAGGGCCCTCGTAGACTGGACGAGCGCAGAAGGCATCCTCCCATTTTGTCAAACCGGTTTCAGACCAGGGTCTGCCACAGTCGACAACATCATCGCTCTTTCTTTCCTGGCACATCGCGCTCGGAAAAGCAAAAGCCTTCCCCTCTTCGCATGCTTCATTGATTACTCAGCGGCTTTCGATGGGGTAGACCGTGCAATTCTGTGGAACAAGCTGGTCCAATGGAACATCAACCCGGTACTGCAAAGAGTGATACAGTCCCTTTATCAAAAAACATGGGTGCGAATTGAACTCTCGAGGGACCATGCATCAGCTCAGATCAACACAGACAGAGGCTTAAAACAAGGGTGTGTTAGCCCCACTATTGTTCAATTTATACACAGCGGACATGGAGAAGGCTCTGACTGGGGCTGCCCTGGCCACCCCAAAGATTGGTGGAAAAAAAATTATTTTGATGACTTGGTTCTTTTTGACTACACGAGAATGGGGCTACAGAAGGTGCTGACGGCTCTAGCCACGTACAACGACAAAAACAGGCTTGTAGCAAACCCAAGTAAGTCAAAAGTAATTATTTTTGTTCACTACCCTAGGAAGAAAGCTATAAAATGGAGACTAGGCAACCTTCTTCTGGACTCCACGCAGCGGTACACCTATTTGGGCATTTCCTTCCAGGAATCGGGGCTCGCAAGTGCCCACCTTACGACTATCCATGCCAAATGTAAATCCATCACCTATGCCATTTGCAAGCTGCAAGCATCCTTACATAGCCCCTCCACCACGGCCATTAATAGAGTTCTAAAAGCCAAACTTATGCCTGCACTCAACTATCATCTACAGGTATTCCCGGGCAAACTGAGTAACGTATTGGAAAAAATTCAGTGCAGAGCATACAAGAAAGTCTACCATCTTCCAAGGTGTACTAGAAACACCCTTGTTCGCCTGGAGTTCTCGCTCAACCAGCAAAACCTGGAAGAGTTGGCCGCCCTAAGTAAATATTACTTTTTAACAACGGCGGCACAGGAGAACACATTAAAGGCAGCCTTGAAATGTATTTTCACAGAGCCTGAGAACCCCTGGTCGGCCACCCTCCAAGTGGCTAAGACCCAGCTCAAACTTGCCACGGACTCATGGAACCCTGAATATGTCAAATATTTTGCCATCAAGAATGCGATAAAAAAACAAGTGCGTGCGCAGTCACAGGAACTGGATCTAGACTCCCTGAGTAGAAAAGACTTGCATAAGACCTTGTGTCTTCCGCACACCCAGCATACTCCCAAACATCATCTCACGCAGGCGGTGGGCCGTGCAGCCCTCCATAAGATTTTGGCTTATAGACTACACCCACTGCCCCTTAAAGAACTATATTCCTGCGGTCAGGCCAGCTTTGAAGTCCGGGAATGCAGGCTCTGCAAGTATAAACGTGAGTCCTTGGCCCACCTCCTGTTCTGCTGCTCGGCCCTACGCCTGGCCCGTAGTCTTTACCTCAGGCCAGTACTAAGACAATCGGGGTTACGCACAGCAGAGGAAGGGATTACTCATCTGTATACCCTTGCCACGGTAAAGCACATGGCGGCCTTCGGAAAGTTCATCTTTCAAGCTCGGGCTAGGTTGATGGCTTCCACAGGCCGTACTCCAGAGTCTCCTGTCGGCCTATGAATCTTTGCCCTGCACGCTCTGCACCTATTGACCTTTGCAACTTCCTTGATTTTAACTTTTGTAATGTTGTGACCTTTGTATTTTGGTTTTATGTAATGGTTTTTAGAAACCAAACAAATAAATTCATTATTTCATTCATTCATTCACCTCTCCAGACAAAAATGACATCCTCCTACTTTATCGGCACCACTTGTTCAAAGGCATCCTCTCCTCCAGAAACCTGTCCAACTCCTAAAAGAAAGGTGATATTCATACCAACCTGGACAAATCCCAAAACAGCATCAGGGATGATAAAAGAAAGACTTTCAAAAAAATATACATTCTAATTAACAACCTTCAACCCAGGAGCGAGCAGGGAGAAATGAAAGTTAGGCCTACCAAGTCTTCGGCTAAAATAAAAACATTACACACATTATAAATATGTGCATATATGAACTTTTAATATACACACATTAATAGAGCCATTATAAAAGACATGTTCATCAGTAATGAATATACGCCACACATAAGTATTTCAACTTAATTTGTACATTTACTATGTTAATTCTTTGTTTACATGAATAACACCGCTAACATTTCACTTACACGTTGAATTTGCGCTCTATCACTATTATCTCTATAATTAGTGTCCTCACCTAAACTGAAGTTAGACTGAGCTTGGTAAAGCAGATGACCACTCTCCAAATAAGTGCTCAGTTTTGTGTTCACAATTGTCTCTACGTGTTTTCCAATCATGGGGAGCAGAGTTATGGACAGTAGTTTGCCATGACTTGAGGATCTAATTAAGGATTCTTAACAATGGAGTAACAGGGTAACGGAGACAACCTTCTATTCATTGGGAACTATACCCGCCCATAATGAAGCATTACAGATCTCCCCAATAACTAGTAAAATAGTTTTTGAGGCTCTTTTTAAGATGGGTAATAGGAGAGGCATCAGTTGGGGATGAGCTTTGGAGCTCCATCAAAATATTATGAAAATCTGTTTTAGCTGCTGTTTGAAAAACGGATCAAAGTTATTCAGGCTGATCAGCCACTTTCATATTTTAGTTATCCTCTTCTTGGCCAAGCTTGTCTTGGAGTTTTTGCAATTATTTTTTTTAAAAAGTCTCCTAGATTATTAAACAATTCCTGAGAATGAGGTATCCTGCTAGCAGCCACTGCTGACTGAGCCATACTGTTAACCAGGTTTAAAAATGTCTTTGATTGCATTTTTAGCCGTTGCTATGTTTTCATGAAAATATTCTGCTTTACAAACTATTTTGCATCTCGTAAACTGCAGATCAAATTGGTCCTGTTGTGTGCCTGCATTATATTTCAGCCATCCCCTCTAGCCTTAACTCTAGTGTGGTGGGAATATTTCATGTTTCATGATCAACGGTAAGGTGTAGTACACTATAGAAGGAGCCACATACCTTAATGCCAGTATGTCACGTCTTCTCTGATCAAATGTGGACGGAGCAGGTGTTTTGGCCCTTGGCCCAGCCTAGGCCAGACAGGTGCAGATGTTCTAGCTTTTGGCATGCCTCCACAATTGAATGCCTCCGCTCAGTCAGAGAGCAGGACCGAAAACTCAATTCATGTGAGCCACTTCTACATTCAATATGTCGGCCCGGGAAAGACGACTCTCTACCAAATGGCAAGAAAAAGGGTTCGGGAACGCCACCCCGACCAGCCCAAGAGATCCGTTCAAAAAGTAAAGAAAAGTTCAGTGCATGGAATAACCATTGACTAAAAATACGGTAAGTAAAACTCAATTTCTAAAAATAAAAACTGGTTCACATCAACGACCTTTCGATCAGCTAAAAAAAGCAAACAGAAATGGAATTTCCCCCTTATGATATAAACAGGAAGATGCTCGTCAAGCAAGATCTCTTACCCAGTTTTACCAAGAGTCATCATGTTGACTCTTCATATAGACGTGTAGGCGGCTTTTTTGTTTTAAACTTGGTGATGGTAGAAACAAAGATGTTTTAGTATCCTACCACCACACACAGGTATCTTCCCCCCCATTCAGCCATGCCACAATGTGAAATAATCATACATTTGCAGACTTCTTCTGATCCTCAGGCAACACCTGCTGCAAATAAATCGTCAATAATGCGTAGGTGATCCACTGATGTTGCATGATGCCTAATGTAGGTGAGCGTGCAGCGTCTTTTTTTTAGAAAAGTATTTTCAAATAATATACTACGAAACAAGCAGTGTCTGGACCTGGGCATAATAATATTGCCTTTGACAGATCGTTTGTGCCAATAAAGAGTTACGGTATTGTTAAGTTTTAAGGCCATTATAGAATAAAATAGAAAAATCTAATGTGTTAAAGTGACATTTCCAGTCACAAATACCCTTAAAATTCACAAAGTCAACATTGCAGTTCCTTACGAATGGAAAAAAATAGCAAAACAAAAGGGCATTCCTTTTTTCCAGCATTTTGTAAGCAATTTTAACAATAGGCTGCAACTGCAAAGGCAGTTGCAAAACAAAAGCAGGCATTTCCAATGCAAACGGATTTGCGATGGTTTGAGCTATTGCATTGTAAATGAAAATGTCTTTTATTTATGTGTTGTTTTTAAAACAGATAAATAAATGGCACAGTCCATTACACTGCCAATAGTTTAAACTCTCGAAAATGTAGGACCAAATTGCACTGCAACTTCGTTTGTGCTATAATATTTTTTTTAATGCGTTAGGAGATAGTGTGTCCTGCCTGCTGTTGCAGACAGGACAAATCTATTTGAGAAACTAGTGCTTGTAGACTGCAAATAAAGCCTACCAGTAACAACACTTGTAACAAGAGGTGTCTCCATGGGAGGTTACAAAATGAGACAAGGAAGTGCTAAGGAGGGACTACTAAGCCTAGTGACCAATGAAAAGCCATAGTTTACATTGGACAATGACACAAGCCAATGACAAATATGGGCGGAGAGTAGTGGAAAGTGGGAGGAGCTTCAAGTCCCCACCTGAAAACAGCATGCCTTATAGAGCAGCGAATGCAGTGCCCAGGCTGGACCTAAAAAAATAACATCTGCTTGTGTAATTCAGAAAATACTTGCACAGTGGTCTCTATCCATGAGGTGTAGCTTTCATTTTGTGAATGGAATCTTTGGGCATTGTGGAGTAGACACTAGTCCCTTGAACTCCTGTGGACGTCCCCTGTTATACCTTTCATAACATGCCACTTTTTTAGGGTTTGTATATGCATCTCCTATACTAGTGAATTATGCCATGCTACAAGCTATGTGCACAGGATTCCGAGTCTACAGAGTGGGCCGATATGTATGCCAAACGCAGGCAAAACAAATCGCATACCCAAAACACAGACACATCTTCGTCTGACAGTGACACTTCAAGTCAACCAAGGAACACACAAAGTCCAACGACATTTACAACGTTATGTAACCTACCTACCACAACAATAGGAGTGTCTTTTTTAGAGGTAGGCCCATCAGATCAGGACAACCCAGGTGGAGCAAAAGAAAAAAGCAAAGACAAGGAGAAAGAGCAACCTCAAACAAGCAGGACCACGGAGAAAAAAGACAAGGGCAAGAAAGGGGGACATTAGATAATCTAGTCATAAACATTTAAGATAACCATTTTTCTGAATTGGAATTAAAAACACTACAAAAGGGGACATCATTTGTACCCACTACCCATACCAACAGTTTAGAATTAGACATCAGCTTCTTCAAACTCATGAGGAAACTAAGATTGCAACACTTTCTCGAAAATGTAGTCACTGACCGTTCGGCTTCCGAAGAGGATCCTCTGAAGGGATTGAAAGTGAAAAGCACCTACATGGCACACATAAGTCATAAAAGCCTGGACATGTTTGAATCACTCGTCAAACAAGAAATTTCGAGATTAAACTTCCATAGAAACCCCAAAAAAATAATATTACAGAGAAGGAATATGGGATTCTAAAATCCATAGCATAGAAATCAACCATCGCGTGTCAAAAATCTGATAAAGGGGGATCACTAGTAGTCGTAAACACTAGTCATTACAACACAGAGGTTAAAACCCATCTATTGGATCAAGACACATATATAAAGCTTGACACAAATCCCACACAACAGTACCTGGAGGTGCTAAAATCAATTGTTCTCAGAACCCATGACCAAGGAAGTATCAATAAAAAGACAAAACAATTCTTGATACAACCAAATCCAAAAAGTCCAATAGTATATATGGTACCAAAAATACACAAAGATCCTCTAAGACCTCCATTTCAACCAATAGTGTCTACACGAGGAAGCTTATATGAGCCAATAGGCTAGTTCTTAGATCGGTACCTGCAACCAAGCGTTGTAAAAATAGGCACATTTATAAAAGACACAACTGACTTTTTGAACAAACTCAATCAAGTCACCATTAATAAGGATGAATCAACACTACTGTGTACAATAGATGTAAAATTGTTGTACACTTCAATCCCACATCAGGTGTGAATGGAAGCTGTGGAATACACACTGCTACATACTGACTACAAAGAAGAATTAAAGGTATATTTGATGGAGCTCATACATTTAACTTTACTGCATAGCTATTTTAAGTCGGATAGACTGTAGCATTCAATTTACACATGAAATTCAAGATTAGACTATAACTTTTTTGGATGTCAAAATCACTAAAACTATCACAGGCCTGGAAACGGACTTGTACAGAAAAGCAACAGACAGAAACAACACCCTCTCGTATGAAAGTTTCCATCAGCAATCACTCAAACATCATTTGCCTTATACCCAGCTTCTGAGGGTAAAAAGAATAGTATCCAACATGGATCGCATAAACAACATGTTACACCGATTCAAAGAACAAGGATACCCGGAACAAGGGTTAACACAAGCTAAAGTACAATGCCAACTCAAATCATGAGAGGAACTATTAGTCGTCAAAGAAAAACCGACACAAGACCGAATGACAGTAGTATCCAAATATTCCACAATGAGTAGAGCATATAAAAGACTTATCAGAAAGCATTGGTCAGTACTCAAACTAGAACCAGACTTTAATCAAATTTTAAATCAGGAACCTATATTTGCTTACACTAGGGGAAAGAACCTGGGTGAAATCATCAAAAGTCCCACCAATCAATTCCCACAAACATCATACAAAGGAACCATCCCCTGTTGGAATTGTAATAACTGCCACAACATCATAACGGGTGCACACATCAGCCATCCCATGAAGGGATATAAAAACAAATTAAAGGTGAACGCTACCTGTGACACATCCAACTTGGTGTATATGTTCAAAAGACCTCGCGGAAAAATCTGTGTGGGACAAACGAAAAGAAAAATAAAAGCACAAATATAATGAGCACAAGAGCAACATAAGAGCAAAGCAAATAAAATCAACAGTGGCTGGTCCCTCTATAGAAGTGGGACACAACGTTTGCCAATTAAAATTTTGCATTCTGGAGACCATGGAAAGATGTGAAGGAAGAGACAATCACAATAAGTTACTACAACATGAGAACTATTTGATTTTGAACTTAAACTCGCTAAAAGCCCATGGGATGAACGAACGCATGGAGTTTCAATGCTATCTTTAAAAAACATGCCATGTTTTATGTAACCTTATTTTTCAATGATTTTAATTCTCATTCATTTTTTTTGAATTACCAAGCCTTGCTTAAAGTAACCTTTGTTGTATCATAAACTGTATCCTAATCTGTTCCTAATGCCATCGCGCTACACTTTAATTCACTCCTAGCACTGAACTTCACATCACACCGGTTCAACATGGCCGACAAACTCAGGTTCACGGCCAAGTCCTATCTTTACCTCTGCGATTTTACGCAGGTTTTTCACCTTCCAGTGTTAATGCCGGTTCACTTCCGCAATAAAACGTCACGGACACACGCGTCTAGAACTAACCATCAAGCCAACCTTCAAGGAGAAAACCGCTCATGTTCATTTACGAGTGAATTATCAGAAGTATTGGCTTAGAGCGCACAGTAACTTTTAACTAATGCAGACATATTAGAATAATTCGCACACATTCTGAGTGTATTGACATTAGCGAGCACTAGTAGAAGCATGTATCTCACAAACCCAGCAGCACGGTATCCATCCAGACTGGCAGCTTCCTGATTACTTTAGAAACGTTTGCACACTTTTTGAATGCATTGACATTAGTGAGCACAAGTAGAAGCATGTATTGTACAAACCCAGTAGTATGGTATCTATCCAGATTGACAGCCTATCGATCACTTTCTGTTTAAACACAGAAATAAAAGATTGTCACATTGTCGGTTCACACGCGGCGCCATTATTTTTTTTTAAGACCTTGGCCCCCCTACCTTTTGATATTTTTAATCACTATTCATGCAGGGGTCCTTCCTGTAAAGTGAAACATGTCAATTCAATTTAATCCATAGATTGTCCCCGGATGAAGGCCATCACGGATGAAATGCATTGGGACAAACAAATGTAAATCGATAACAAGGCATTTTCGGAAATGCAGTTCAAATGTTTGACAAAGAAGATACTGTGTTGTGACATAACAATACAATGAACTTCTGACAAAAACAGAGTACTTTGATTTATTTAAAAATTCTTTGAGAAAATTCTAATAACTGTTGAGACCCATTGGCAACTTACAAGCCAGTGCCCGGGGGACATGCCCCACGTAATGGGGATGCAGCCAGGTTGGCATTGTAGAGTAGACACTAGTCCCTTGAACTGATGTAGACGTCCCCCTTTATACCATTCATAACATGCCACTTTTTTCGGGTTTGCATTTGCATCTTGTATGCTGGTGAATTCTGGCATGCGACAAGCTATGTGCACAGGATTCCGAGTCTACAGAGTCACAAGACTAGACCTTGTGACTGGGCACAATTACAAGCCATACACAGTAAACTCTGAGTCTTTGGAATTGGGTGCAGCATTTTGATGTGCTGGGGTGAATTTATCTTTTTTAATGAAAAACACTTAACTGAGAAAGTGCAAGAATTTTATGAAAATTAATGTATATTTGGAAGCAAATTTTGTAGTTGCAGTCATATTTAGACCTAATAAGCATATTAGAGAAATAATAACGTGCTGACTTAAGTTCGCTTAACAGTCGATGCCATGCTAACTGAAAAATAGTACATTCACTTTTAAAGACCTGTTTTCTATGTTGAAGTCATGTTTTTCACAATATGTTTTCTCTTTTGCTGCAGATGTTAGTATTTTACATAAGCCTCCTGTTAGCTAGTGAATAGGCCCTTATTTTGAATTAGACAACAGTTAGTGAGGTTCTCTTTGGGAGGAGAGGAGGCAACAGGAATAATGACTCATGGAAAGAACAGTCGACCACAGCATGTGGACCATGTATCTTTTCCAGAACTACTGTCTGTACAATATTGTGCTGATGGGGGATTCACCTACTCCCAGGGGCTTACAGAATCCTATTAGTTGTTGTGGAAGATGAAAAGAAACATGTTACCAATAAGAATATTGAGTGTTTATATTAGTGTGCATTCCTTGAGCAAGGTAGGACTTCTTGTTTGGGCTTTTCCCTTTGAGCTTATCTCTTAGAGAGGGGATCAGTCACTTGCACTTGCTAGAGACTCATCTTTGAGTTTCTTTATACCTCTCTACATGGAAGGTTGTTTGGCCAATTTATGTGATGTCTGCTAATTTATAGCAGAAAATACTTTCCACCTTAATGTGTAAAGGCATTATGCTTATGCATCGATTCTCTCATCTGTACTGTTTATTAGGTATCTGAACTGCAACTTTCTTTTATTTTATTCTAAATTAATTTACATTAGGGAACTTCCTTTATGGAACACACGTGCTGTAATATTGCAATATTGTAAGAAACCATGCCTCTTTGGAGAAGCCCCCCTCTTTTTGCACCCATATGGACCACTAGATGTTGGTTTTTGTCTCTAACAGTACACTCAAGCCTGCGAACCAGGACCCAGTACCAGAGCTCTCTGCCTAAAACTGATACGTGTGAGTTTGCCCCTGGACATCCGCCAAATACCGCAACTCCTTCCCTTCAGAAAACGCATCAAGACCTGGCTCTTCCCCTAACCTTTGTGTACTTCAACCTCCTCCCCTTAACCTTGTTCAATACCTTCTATTTTAGTTCACTCCTTCTTAGCCTCCTTAGCTTTTCCCCTCTGTGGAGCTACTCTCTGTTTAGCGCCAGGATGCCTGCAAGGCGACAGCTGCGCTCTACAAATATTTTAAATAAATAAATAAATAAATAAACAATTGTAACACCAATTGGCCAAGGCCTTTAACCCCCGTAAAAGTCTCCAGTATTTGGCACAAGTGGTACCCATGGCATTGGTATTAAAGGGATCACCAGGGCCTGAAGCACTATTTGTGCAACTCTGAGTGACCAAGTAAAATGCTTACAGGCAGCGGGACTGGCATTACAGACTGCAGGAGCAGTGTAAACTGCTCAAACTCAACGTTGCCCTCTCCATGTGTGGCAAAGTCAATACACCATTTTTAATACGTGCTAGTCATCCTGAAGAAAATTCTCCTGGACCATAATAGGGATATTGTGAGAGTATTGCACTGGGAAGCCTAACCTGCATCACCATTATAATACTGTGCCTTCCTACAATAATTAACTGTAATTGTAACCAATATTGTGTTCTTCCATATATTGAAATATCGATTATTAAATTATATTAACATTTCATGCTGATACTTAAAAGATTAATCCTCATGGAATAAATAATGAAAAGTACTGAAAATGAAACTCTTCAACTCACTCAATTATCTTTTTAATGACTGTACTAATTGTTGTGTGTTTAATGTAGATGATTGCTGCTTTTTAGATTGAGCATCATCAGTGGCTTTGTTGTTGACTTTTTGCACCCTGTTCCTCGCCGGCAGTAAAAACAGCTCTCCTGTGGCTCCCGCTTCAGCACCACGGACAGTCAGAACAACTCTGCACCCAGGCTTCTCAAGCCAGGTTAAATTTAACTGACTGTCATGGCTTGATCCTGTGACCCATATCACCTTAACCCTCCTTAGGTTCTACGCAACTGGACCTGCTAGTGTCCAATTGACACTACTACCTTTTCCATTTAACCGCAACCCACAGGTTCTGCAGTAGTGAATTGCAGTGATTTATGGTTTCTTGAAAAATCCATAACTCCAGTTATTTGTATCTGATCTTGTTTATTTTGGTTTCTACAGTAAGATCAAAATCTGCTTTAGATTTATAAATTGGTGTTGGAATTATTTTGAGTCATCTCAATTTCTTATTATCTGTGTTGGAACTCTAAAATGCTTTAGAATTGTTCCTGTAGTAAAGCTTTACTGCACTTTGGCACTCTACCAGGACTGAGCTCAGAATTTATTATTGTGAATTACAGGACCATAATAGGGATATTGTGAGAGTATTGCACTGTGAAGCCTAACCCGCATCACCATTATAATACTCTGTCTTCCTACTTAACTGAAATTTTAACCACTATTGTGTTCTTACATATATTATCATATTGATTATTAAATTATATTAACATTTCATGCTGATACTTAAAAGATTATTCCTCATTGAATAAATAATGAAAAGCTAAAGAACTGAAAATAAAACTCTTCAACTCACACAATTATCTTTTTCATGACTGCACTAGTTGCTTTTTGTTTAATGTAGATGATTGCTCCTTTTTAGGTTGAGCATTAGAGACCTTTTGTATATACTTTAGTATATACTTATATTAGTATCCACTTGTATGTGTATGTACTTTGTTGGCTCTGGAGATCAGCCCTACGTCTTGTCTGCTTCCACTTATGGACTTTATTTCTGTTCAACTGCCTCTATTTAACTGATGTGATAGAAAACGACCAGTATAGGTCAGTAAAATACCATATTTGCTTTCTGCTGAGGGACTTTTATTTTAAATTTTTCTGGCAACTGCCTCTATTTAACTTTCTTGATAGAAAACGATCAGCAGAGGTCAGTAAAATACCAGAATCACTTTAGCATTCTCTAGGTTCCAGTCCATAGAAATTGTCTTCCACAATCATCCGTCGACAGTTATATGTTTTTCAAATCTTGTATTTTCACTGATATGACCACCGAATGCCCTGGTTTTATATTAAAAACAGAGCTTTGGAATATACCATTTCCGGCTGAAAGGCAATATTTTTCTCCATGTGTTCCCATATCTGGTGTGTCACACAGTTTGGTGCTTACTCTTCCTCCATGTTAAAGAACAGTAATGTTTCAGCACCCAGGGTAATGTGCTGCTTAGTTAAATACATATAAGGTCACAAAGGGGAGACTGATTGCATTGCAAATGCTTGTTACTTCTCCTTGTCGACAAACAAAGGTCCATGCGACCAGTGGTGGGGGGTATTTAATGACTACACCCAAAGACTGAGAAAAAGAAAACCCCAATCTGTCAAGTGGTTTCAGAGGAGGGTTTATGTCACAGGAGAACAGGAGCTTAAATAATTTGCCCAAGTTGAGAATGACCCGAGCTTGAAGACTGAAGCAGTCCAGAGTTTTGAAGGTGGTAATAGTTGTGTGGGTGTAAGTATCAATAGTGTCCTGTGTTGCAATCATTTTACGTGAGAGTTTGTCATTGTGTTGAAGTTATGTGTTTGGTATTTGGTTGAGGCTGATAGAATAGCCATGTCTAAGCCCTTGATGTTGAGCAGTTAAAATTGTTATTTAGAGTAGTCCAAGATCCTGGAATATTTAAGAAATTATAAACTGTGGACATATTTGTCTGCTAATGTTTTGTGGTGCAGATTTATGTGGTACCATTGACTGGACAATTAAGATAGGGGCTATACAAATTTCTTGTGATTGTCCTAATAATGATTAAAGCTAGCAAAACCTATTGTTTATTTTATTTTATTAAAGTTGTGGAATTTTGTGTACGAGACAATTGTAAAGGAGGATGAAATGCGTCATGGAGTGAAGAGCTACATAAGTATGTACGTATGTATGTATAACACACTTGTAAAGCGCGTTCTGTCACCCAACGGGCATCCTGGCACTGAGATCAAGCAGATCCTAAAGCACGGTCAAAGAGGGATCAGACAGAAATTACCCTGACCTAGGAAACAGATGTGTTTTTAATACTTTTTTAAAAGAAAGAAGGTCTCCTAAACATCTGAGCAACAGTGGCAGATCATTCCACAACTTAGATGCCGTGAAGCCAAAGGATAGGCCACCCATTCGCTTTCTCCGAATCTTAGGGACAGCAGCCAAATAGGCAGAGGCAGATCGGAGAGATCTGGTGGGGGTGTACCAAGTGAACATCTCCTGTAAGGGCAGCGGTCCCGAACCATGCAAACCCCGGAAAACCAGGCATAACGCCTTGAATTCGATCCGCTGAGGGATGGGGAGCCAATGCAAGTCTCTAAGAGCTGCGGAAGATGAGTCAAGACTACGACGGGAGAGTGCTAGCTTAGCCGCGAAATTCTGCACTCGTTGTAGCTTACCTATCGCCGTAACAGGTGCCCCCAGAAGCAGTGCATTGCAGTAATCTAGTCTCCTTAAAATGATACTGCGCACTACTTCTGGTCTAGCATGGGCAGGGAGCAGAGGGAGAATCTTCCTAAGGGAACGCAACAAACCCATACAGGTAGACACTGTTTTGTCAATGAAGCCCTCCAGTTGGAGATTAGGTTCCATTGTCACTCCCAGATTCTGAACCGAGGTAGCTGCTGCTGCCGTGCCCTGAAAGGAGGGGGGCTAGAAGTACTGTGGTAGAGGTCGAGGGACCCGGTCCAATGAGCAGTGCAACACCTCTGTCTTTGAGCTGTTAAATTGCAGCGAGTTGTTACTCAGCCATGTTGCCATGGTGACCATACAGTGGTGAAAGGTCTCCTGAGACACCGCGTTCTCCCCTTCAAAGGAGAAAATAAGCTGGGTGTCGTCAGCGTAATTGGTGACTGAAATGCCGAACGATTTAATTAGCTTGACCAGGGAGTGGAGGTAAAGATTAAAAAGAATAGGGCTGATTGCCGAGCCCTGGGGTACTCCCTGACCGACCCTTTTGATGGTGGACTTAAAGTGGGGCAGGGCAACCACCTGATGTCTATTGGCCAAGTATGAAACAAGCCAATCCCGGGCCAAGTCCATCACTCCAACCTCCTCCAGTCTCCTGGTCAGGATGGCATGACTGACCGTATCGAACGCTGCCGACATGTCGAGCAGCACTAGAAAGGCTGCTCGTCCATAGTCGGCACGTGAACGAAGGTCACTCAAGACAGTCACCAAAGCTGATTCGGTTCCATGCGCTGGTCTGAAACCAAACTGCGCCGCATCCAGACAGTCATTAACTTCCAAGAAACTGGACAGATGTTTCATGACCAGTTTTTCCAGAATCTTAATCGGAAATGGAAGTAATGAAATGGGTCTGTAATTAGCGGGGCATAAGGGGTCCAATGATTCTTTCTTCAGCAATGGAGAAACAACCGCTAATTTCCAACTGTCCGGGACCTGGGCAGAGCCCAGAGAATGGCAGCAAATTGCGTGGAGAGGAGGGAACAGCTCTTCCCTAAAGACTTTCCAGAGTACATCAAGGGGAGACCCAGAGGATACACTCTCCGCTAGAGCACCAAACTCTGCGAAAGACGGGAGAGGGAAACTTTCCAGTCTGGCTTTCCCAGCCTCCATCTCCGATATAGGAGAGTGAGCAGCTCCAGATGTCGTGGGACTCAAGTTACTTAGGATGGTCGCGATCTTGTCTTTGCAGGCCTTGGCCAACGAATCGCATAGTAACTGAGAGGCTGGGATAGCAGTGGCAGCACAGGCTGGTTCTGACAGCTCGTTGACAATTTTAAACAAAGCCTGTGCTTTGTTTGAGGCTGACAGTAAAGTCTCCTCCAAAAACCTCGCTTTTGCACACTTAATCTTTGTCTTATAGGCTGCCAACTCCTGTTTGAAGAGAACATTATCCTATACCAGATAATGTCTCCTCCATCTCCGCTCTGCTTGTTGCACTGCTGTTTAAGTTGAAGAAGTTCCCTTGAGAACCATGGCATAGCAGTTTGTGTTCTGTCTCGCGTTTTTCTTAGCGGAACCAGCCTATCCAAGGAGGTCGTAATTTGCTGGGTAAGAGCGTTGTAGCTTTCCTCCGTATTGTCTACCAGCTGAAAGGCTTCAGAGAGCAGATTTGGAAGAGTTGCGCCTCTCAAAAGCCTGGACCATTGTCTCCCCGTCCTAGCCATTCCTGTGCTACTGGTTTTAGAGCAGCCCGTCGGAGGAGCTACGGAAAAGAGGACTAGGGCGTGGTCCGTCCAGCATTGCGGAAGGATATTTCTAACCCTTACCTGACCAGAGTCAGCAAAAACCAAATCCAAAACATGTCCCCTCTGATGAGTCTTGGAGAGAACACCAACTGCTCTAGATTGATATTGTGGCAAGCCTGAGTGAGGTATGAGAAGGCTGAATCCGTTGGCCCATCTGGCCTCAGATTAAAATCCCCCAATACCATCAATCTGGCATGGGAGTTGGAAAGGTCGTAAATCAGGTCGGTAAGGTCGGACACAGCAGATGTACCGCCAGCCGGGGGTCTATAACACACAAGAATAGTGAATAGTACCCCCCCCTGTCCCTTCAAAGAGAAACCCATCAGTTCGTATTCCTTGATTTGCTTGATTTCTAACTGGGAAAAGTCCAGTGAGTCCCTGTAAATCAGTCCTACGCCTCCTCCTCTAGCCCCAACACGAGGGATGTGTCTAATCCTGTATCCTGGGGGGCAGGCTTGTCCCAGTTCTATACCGCTATCTGTCCTCGTCCATGTTTCAGTCATGAATAAGGCATCTAACTCATGCTGTTCTATGAGTAGCACTATCTCTGTGTGATGCCTGCACAAGGATCGCACGTTTAGCAGGCCACAAACCAGAGAATTGTCGTTTTCAGCAGTAATAGAGGGCAGATTTTCTCCCGTGACAACAGGGTTCAGGACTAGGAGATCTTCTTTCGTATGAGTTAAGGGCGTGAGGGGGACAGAGGCAGCATTTCCAGCTGCCAGCGCGTCCTGTGCGCGAACGGGCGCAAACGGGCTTACCTCTGGCGCACCTCCGGCGCGCCTACGACGCGCCCGCTGCGCGCCAACGCTGCGGGCTGGGTCCTCCATAGCTATTTATCACCGTAAAGCGCGGGAGACCGCCTATGCGATCGTCTAGCCCGCAAACCAAGATGGCGCCTAGTCACCGGCCCACTTTCCCAACCACTCACCCAAGATGGCGGCTAGCGCCGCGATGTAAGCCTCCCAAGTAGCCCCATTCACTAAATCCCACAAATGCGGGTGGGTTTTCCAAAAATTAACGTGCAGGTAAGCCTCTCTAATTCACCCCTCCAAGTACAGGCACGTCTGCGCAAATTACAGCACTAGCTCAAAGCAAGAGCAAAATCCAAGCTATGGCGATTTAAAATTGGAATTAGGATTAAAAAAGCTGGCAGAAGCAGTAGCGTGCGTGCAGGTTCTAAGAAATCTACCTGCTGATGTAAGGGATCACCTAAAGTACAAGATGCGAAGCAGAGCGCGGGAGACCGCCTATGCGATCGTCTAGCCCGCCAACCAAGATGGCGCCTAGTCACCGGCCCACTTTCCCAACCACTCACCCAAGATGGCAGCTAGCGCCGCGATGTAAACCTCCCAAGTAGCTCCACTCACTAAATCCCACAAATGCGGGTGGGTTTTCCAAAAATTAACGTGCAGGTAAGCCTCTCTAATTCACCCCTCCAAGTACAGGCGCGTCTGCGCAAATTACAGCACTAGCGCGAAGCAAGAGCAAAAGCCAAGCTATGGTGATTTAAAATCGGAATTAGGATTAAAAAAGCTGGCAGAAGCAGTAGCGCGCGTGCAGGTTCTAAGAGATCATGCTGCATTAGGATTGGTCAGTTACTGTGAGGAAAATATTGATGTATATGGAATTAGATATTGAACAAAAACATTGTCAATTTATTACATTGATATTTGCTCATTTATTGTTGAATTTTTGCAATCATGACATCTTTTAAAACTCTTAGAGATTTGATGAGGGGGGATGTGCGGGTCCCTATTTGGGATGGTGAAGGGCTCCGCTAGAAATTACACCAGGTCATTAGATGATGACAAACGACGGGCTTCATACATGTTTGTGACATTGTCAATAGCATATGTCCACTGAAAGTGTAGGACCATTCAGATTTCCACAATGTGGTTTGTGATTTAAAGACTATTGAACATTTAAGGGAAAAATTAAATGAGGCCACCTCCTAGACCTACACAGTACGAAGCAATTAAATTAAAGCAATTAAATGCTTGGGAGCAAGTAGCACATGCCAAAGAGAAATACAAGTATTAGAATAGAGCAAAGAGATCAATACAAAATTATGTGGGTGCTCAATGGGAAGAAGGGCTGCAGAGGTGGAGAACATGCACAGTCACAGTCAAGGAAACAAGTGGTCTCTCAGATTGAGAGACCACTTCCAGTATTCCCAATTGCAACTGCACCTGTAGAAGCAGCCGTACAGTGATTACTCCAGGAGTGACTGCCTCCATTGTGACTGTTTGTACACCAGTGTCACAAGTTACATCAGCGCAGACGTTAGCAGTTCCCATTGCAATTGAACCAACAAATATTGTACTGAATCTAACTGTTCCAGATGCTGTAAGAGTAGTTGTGACAGGTCTTGAACCAACTTTGCAAAACTCACAGTTTATTGCATGGACTCCACCTCAAAATGTTCGATCATTAGGAGAAGGGAGAAGGTTTGTCTTTATGACACCTATTGCAGGGGAAGACACAGGACCATGGGACGATAGAGAAGAAACTCCAGGAAACAACAGAATAGGAAAAAACAGAGAGATTACCTACTATTCAGGAAAAAGCGAGACCTCTAGATGTACCACAATCGAAGTTGGAAATTGAAGAAAATACTAGATATATAGATATTTTACATTTGAATCAATACCATGAAAATGTAATAATACATCTCAGTAAAGAAATCACAAGACGAACAGCTGCCTCTCACACAAAATTGGCAGCTTGAGATGGATTACTCTTCCTTACTCTTCCTTTTCAGAAAAGTAGAGGGCACAGTTAGATGATGAAGGTTTGGTGATAATGTAGTCCTCAGGAATGAGGTTAAACATTTCAAAGTTGATAAAGTGCTTTCACAAATGGAGCAATTCTGACAGGTTAGAAAGCAAGTGGGCAAGGAAACAGGGAAAGAAAAAGAAAAATAACAATCACAAGCAAATGGCATGCCACCACCAGCACCCCCCAGATGAAGATGAGTTTTTAACTTTCCATATGGATGGTGGAGGGTATGTTCATATACCTTAGAGCAGAGGTGATCTTGCAACATTCATGAACAACTTTCCAAAAGAGAGAATCCTGACCAGTGGTATACACAAGTTGATGTTGTGGTACTGAGTGATCTATGGTTTGAATATAGGAAAGCTGCACAATGGCCACATACTGATCCTCCAAAGGATTCGCTGACTCAAACACCTTCACCTGTGGTAATGGACAAAGTATGATGAGGTGATTACCTTTGGAAAGGAAACATTCTATTGAGGTGTATTGATAAGTTAGTGATCAATAGAGCTACTCAGGAAACTAAAGAAGTGGTGCATGCGTATTATGAGCCATTATTGCAAGTGTTTAAACAGCACAGCAAACAAGAAAATTAGGAAAAGGGATATATGGTGAGTTTTGTGTCACAGTTTGTTCTTGGGTTGTGACCAGAAATCAGCATGCTTATACATAATAGCAGTGATGAGCAAGAGATGAAGCAGAAAAGACTTAAGGAGAAATGTATGGTGGCTCAGACTAAGCTGGCTCAAAGGGCGTTTCATAATTAGTCATATGCAAGAAATGCTAGTAGAATGCAGAGCGTTCACTTCCAGAATGGAGGGCAGATGGTTCAAGGTTGAGTGAATGTTTCAAAAAGTAAAGGTTGAGGTGTTGCGGTTGATTCAAATTCAAGAGTTGACATTTCAACTCTGATGAAATCGACTTTTGTCACTCTTGCCACAGGCTGGGGCACTGGAAGAGAGAGTTTAGACAGAATGCAATTTGGATGAGTGGTGATGGGCAAATGCAAGGTATAAATCAAGTGCAAAGGCAAAATGTTCCAGTTCGGGGTCCAGTCTAATGACTGCAGGAGTTAACGCAGTCATAAGTTCCTATGATGCCGGCCCCTCAAGCTCTAATGGCCCCACAATTACTGTTAGTCCCAGATTCAATATGAATCAAGTAACAAGAGAAAAATCAAATCCTCTTCAATATCAGAACCCATTTCAACAGTTTCTCATGTTGGAGAACGAGAAGTTTGATTCTAACAATTCCAAATGATGGTGCCTGAGGGGGAGGGAAGATTGTGGATTGGAGGTAGACCATATTGGACCATTTGTAGAAGGAGACATAAATGGACACTAAGGGACATATTCTCAAGGACATTTCACCGAGTTAGTAGCACTTTATCTGAGCCAAAGTGGCAATAGATTTATAAGCCTCTTCACAATCTGATGCTAACAGCCAATATCGCTAGTCTTCCCGCGATAGCAGGCACAAACAACATCGCCACGGATGGCACCGCCAACTGAAGCTAATGAGATGCAGAGAAGGCATTCCTGTGCAAAAAGCCACAATAACACCACTTCGCTATATTCTCAATGACCAGCCAGCTCGGCGATAAGATCACAAAACAGACGATAAGGAACTTTAGCAGCATAGATTTTACACCTGCTCATACCTGGTGTTTAGTCGGATGACAACCTGCAGCACAGAAGGGAACACAGCCCAGAGCCACACTGAAGAGCAATAGACGCCATGGAGCGACTGATCATGCAGTTCAGAGTCCCAAGAGGGCCACAACACCTACCTCCACCACACCCAGGCCGGCCACTCCCCGGATCCCCCCGCTCCCCCCGGACTACCACAGAGGCAGCGAAGATAAAGACAGAAGACCTTCAGAAAATGCACCAGCCACACAAACTTAACACCAGAGGATGCCATTGCCCACTACATGCTCAAAGGGAAACCATCCTCCATATCCTGACCATCATTGCCCAGAGGCTGATGGTACCAGCACAGCGGACATCCAACATGCCTCCGCAGACAACGCTGCTGGCTGTGCTGAACCTGTTGGCCTCTGGGACCTTCCAATCAACAACTGCCAGAGTCGGGGGAGTCTCACAGCCAGTCTTATCCAAGTTCCACACACCTGTTTTGATGCCATCATCAGCTTGATGCCCCAGCACCTTTACTTCCCACACACAGTGCAGGAACAGCTGGTGACCAAGCACACTTCTACACCATAGCCAGGGCCGGACTGGCTATCAGGCAGTGTGGAATGCTCCCCGTACACGTTGGGGTTAATCAACTGCACACATGTACTCCTTGCACCAGGAAGCACACACATTCCATCAATGTCAAGGCATTAGTGGACCACCTGGATCAATTCACTAATGTCTTTGCCAACTACCCAGGCAATGTGCATGATTCCTTCATCTTCCGATAGTTCATCGTCAACCAGAGCTTTGAGGCTGGCACCTATGGGAATGCATTGCTCGTTAGTAAGTACCAAATGAAAACACCTCAACTTCACAATCATGCAACTCACAACTCTGGAAATGCACATGTTAGAAACTCACATAGAACATGCCAAACACCATGCCCACCTACCAGACATGACAAGCCATCGATGGCATGGCGCCTCTGCCACACAATAGCAGAATGTGGGGAGAGGTGGTAACCAGGCATGTGCGATGGAGGCCAGTGACACCTGAATGAAAATGGACACATTGCCAAGTGTGGAGTGGATGTGCTGGTCAGACTGCAAAAGCAGACCACAGACATGTCCCTGTCAACATACACTGCTGGTGTTTGAAGTGTAGTGGACAGTGGACGCAATCATGTAACATCAGCCAGTGGGGATGATCGCAGAAATGTAGCTTGTTACATCCCCCCCCTGTAAGCATGAGCAGAGTGGGCTGGCCTGGCGTACGCCAGGCTAGTGTAGGGGTGTGAATGGAAAGCACATTGCTCTTGGTGTGGTTCTTTTCTGGAATGGCCAACGTGTCTGCCAGGGTGGCGCCTCTCACTCCGCCACAAGGCAGACGCTGTGAGTGTTGGTGCCTGCGTTCCTGGGAGCCTGCTGCACCCCAGGCCGCTGGTCCCCAGACCCATCTTGGCTGCCCCTGCGCACCTAGGCCTAATTGCTTACCTGCTGACACCAGCGTGTGTCAAAGAGGGCACACCACGAGCTTGTGCAAACTCCAAGCCCATGGTCCCCATCCTTGGCAGCTTCCTCAGACCATCGCTGGCCTCCGCGACACAGGCCCCCAGCACTCCTTTCTCGTTGGCGTACTCCACCACTGCCTCTGTTCTACACTGTAGTGTAGTTCCTATATTCCCAATCGGCTCTGCGCATTGGAATAATATATTCAGCAGTGTAGACGTAGGACTGAGGTCGACTAGGTCTCTACTGACTATATTAGACTTAAGGTTTGCCAGCTAGCTCAGAGGTCACTAGAAACTTTCTCGGATAAACGAGGAGGAGTTTAACCTCCCTGGATAGACAAGAAGGGATAAGCTTCCGACAACCATATAACAAAACCTCACCATTCCATACTTCCAGTCTCCCATCCACAGCCTCACAGCGGATTTCAGCGCTGCCGAGGACCCTCAGTAGAAACAAACATTGCCGCCATTTCCCGCCGCACTCGAAGGCCACGCCCCTTTTACGAGGCCACGCACCTCCCCCCTGACTCCTTTTTTTATTTATTTTTTCTATAAATTATGTGTATATTTCGGTTGCGCAGCGGGCGAGCGCAGCGGGCGCGACGTTTGCGCGCCGAAGGCGCGCCTAAGGCAAGCCCGTCTGCACCCATCCGCGCCAGCTCTGTGCCTAGGGCCAGCCATGCTGTCAGCCCACCATCTACTCAAAGACTAACGTGGACCAGAACACAGCTACTAGACCTAGGTAAGACTTCCTGCTCGTCTCCCACCTCCTGCAACTTCCCTCTACCCAGCCCTTTCTTGCACAAATGTCTAAACTGTCCTTTTTCCCTATGCCCCGAATGGACTCGTACCAGTAACAGTAAACACGCACCATATCAGCCCCCCCCACCATAACCTATTCCATGGGTTTGGTGAATTGCCGCTCTCTACCCAGCCCTGCCAATGACATCTGGCTATTACTATCTGCCACATCCTGGGACGCACTATTTCTAACCGAGACCTGGATTAAAGACTCCTCCAACCCAGACATTGCCCTTGCTATACCCACTATTTACAGCTTCACGGGATTAAGCCGTGAAGGCTCCAAAACAGGTGGAGGAATCGCGGTGATCCTAAAGAATCACCTGAAAATCACCTCAAGGAAAATTCTAATCATTAACCCTATTGAAGCCCTATACTTTTCAATCACAGACTCCGCAACAGCCATTTCCTCAGGGATCTTGGTCTATAACCCACCCCACACCCCCCAAGCCGCCGTCCTAGAGCTATTGGCAGTTGCGGCAGATCTCTCCCTTAAACACCCCCACTTCCTGGTACTGGGAGATTTCAACCACCACGTCGATGTAAGTAGCTGTAACCGCACATCCCAACTCCTTGAATCTATGCAAAATATAAATTTGATGCAAAAAGTAAAAGGCCCCACTCATACTGCAGGTCACACTCTCGACCTTATTTTTTCGAACTGCGAGAAACTTAAGATCCTTCCCCCCCTACCTCTGTCATGGTCTGACCATTTCTTAATACCTTTCAAGCTACCTTTGACTCAAATTGTCAAACAGGATTCTGCCATCAGAACTCAAGGCAGAAAATGGCACAAACTCTCACTTACTGCCCTAGAGCAAAACTACCATAACAGTTTGACCCTTCTTCCGGACGATCTCAACGAAGCGGTGTGTATTCTAAATAGTGACCTAACGATACAGCTATTGAGAAAGTTGCCCCTTTACAAATCCTTACCTCCCGCAGACAAAAACTTCGGCCCCATAGTTCACCCAAGAACTACGGGCACACAGAAGCATGTGCAAAAAGTTGGAACGACATTGGAGACAGAACTACGATCCAGGAGCCAAGGCCCTTTACCGACAAGGCCTTGAAGAGTTTCGCAAACTCAAACGCTACTCCATGAGCACCTATTTCTCAGATACTATTGCCAAAGCAAAAAACTCGACCATGGCCCTATTTAATATAGTGAAAGATTTCACTCATCCCAGTGCACTGTCCACACCAGTACCTATGTCCCAAGCACTGAGTAAAAACCTATCAAACTTCTTCGAAGAAAAAATTGCCAACATTGCGGCAACTATTCTTCAGAACAGCACCAACATCACCAAAGACCTAGCTTCCAATTGCAAGCATGCATTCGCTGCATTCCAACCACTTACCCAGGAACTTGCTCTGAATTTATTTTTGGAATGTAAATCTGGCTTCCCTTTGGACCCAGCCCCAGCCCTTATCATGAACAAAGTTGCCCCCCTAATCATTGACCCTCTACTTGACATCTGGAATTCCTCTTTACTTACTGGAGTTGTGATCTCCGCCTGGAAACACGCAATGCTAATCCCAATCCCAAAAAAAACTGGCATTGATCCTACCTGTTTAAACAACTACCGACCGATCTCACTTTTACCCAAGCCAGCAAAAGTTCTTGAAAAAGCTGTTAAAAAACAACTGTCTCACTACCTGGAATCTAGCTCCTTATTCCACGATACCCAATCAGGTTTCAGACCAGACTATAGTACTGAGTCGGCGCTACTCGAGGTATACGAGTCGATCCGAGAATGCACGGACAGGGGAGAGGAGGCCATGTTGGTCCTCCTCGACCTATCCGCGGCATTTGACACCATCTCTCATGACAAACTTCTAGCGCGCCTGCAAGAAGTAGGTGTCTGCGGGTCCCCCCTCTCATGGGTAAAATCTTTTCTTACTACCAGAGTACAACAAGTGATGCTGGGATCCTTTCTCTCCTCACAAAAAACCACTGATCTGGGGCGTTCCGCAAAGTTCTGCGCTTAGCCCGCTCCTTTCAATGTATACCTCAAACCACTGGCAAAGGTAATTGAATCCTGTGGCGTCAAAGTAACCTTCTACGCAGACGACACCCAACTGGTGTTCTCCTTCAAGACCACACCGAAAAATCATTTAACAACTTTCGCCTTTGTATGCTTAATATCGCCTCCTGGATGTCTGCCAACAACCTAAAGCTAAATACAGATAAGACTGAAGTCTTATTCTTTAATCAAAAATCACCTTTACCTTCCAATATCTGGTTGCCGACTGAACTCAACCCCCCCCCCCGGAACCTGTTCAAGCCGCCCGTAACCTAGGCTTCCAATTTGACACCACACTCTCCTGTAAGACCCAAATCAACAAAGTCACCTCAGCCTGTTTCGGGAAGCTACGAATGAGTAAAAAAATCATCCCCTACCTACCGCTGGACTCTCGAAAAACAGTAGTCCATGCCCTCATCACCGCTCATCTAGACTATGCCAACAGCTTGTACGTAGGTGCCCCTACTTACCTCATTAACCAACTACAAAAAGTTCAGAATGCTGCGGCAAGGCTAATTTGCAATATTCTTTACGGTCATTCCATTTCACCCCACCTGATCAAACTTCACTGGCTCCCAATAAAACTGCGCATTCAATTCAAAGCCTTAACCTTGGCCTTTAGAGCTCTCAATGACCGAGGCCCCACCTACCTACGTCGCAGAATGAGGTTTTCACAAGCACCACGAAACCTGAGATCCAACCATCTCCGCCTCAACATCTGCCCCCGGTTTTGCCTTGCACACACGAGAGGAAGGGCCCTTGCAGTAGCCACCTCCAAACTATGGAATCAGCTGCCCACAGAATTAAGATTTCTTACGTCAGAACCCCTATTTCGGAAAAAACTAAAGACCTAGTTATTCTCCCAGATCTAATTCTATTCCTTCCTTCAAATCTCCCCTGACCCTTTTGAGATAATGTTTTCAGAGCCGGGACACCTCCGTCGGAGGTAGCTGTTGCGCTCTACAAAATACTAAATAAATAAATAAATAAACATGACAACTTTGCTCCCTAAGAATAAGAGTGTATCTCTAGAGTCGTGTGAAAACAATAGACAGCTATTTCACTCAGTCAAAAGTGCATACTTAGTTTCACCAGAGTGCAGAGAAAAGAGAGACAGGCGTTTTCAATAAAAGGTGTAATTTATTGAGCAGTCTTCTTTCTCATGCAAGCGAAATGAATTGCCATAATTGCAATACTTAATGTAAAATAAAGTGCGTACAGTAAAAAGAGTGTTATGAAATAATACTGTAAAAGCATTGATATGGTTTCTTAGCCATAAGATACTATAAAATGGATAAAATATTTACATACATATTTACATTGACTAATCGTACTCAACTGGTGCTTCTAAATACGCCTACCCCGGTGTACCTGACCTAAGCCTAATACGTGGGAAGGAGTAAGTAAGTAGCAGTTTAAGTTAAGTTGGTTTTGCCAAGAATCTGACTCAAGAATTCTCTTTAAGGATTTAGTCAGCTCCGTACCTGGGTAATAGAATGCAGGCGGTCTGGTATCTCTCTTTCAGGACTCGATATCCCAGCAGCCCGCGAAGGCAGCTGAGAACACCGGAGCTGGATTTCTCGTCAGGAGAAAAGACAGCGTCTCTCTCAGTGCTTCAAAGAGGAGGGGCAGCGTCCGTGGGCTCTCGCATCAGCTGGGCTCTCTGGCAAGTAGATAGCTGCTCTGCTCCAAAACCACCACCGTGTGTTTGCTTAAGGCAACGTTGGTATATTCATACCTGAAAGGTGCTGAGTTTGACGTAAGGTTTGGACATAAGACGTCAATAAAGATGTCACTAAGAACTGACTGTTCCTTTAGTGTTCGCAGGAGTTTAATGACAAATCAAAACAAAAGCAAGTGGGGATTTCCCAGGTTGCTGGAGGTTTGGTGTGTCAAAAGAACTCGTTGTGCTTTCTAGGAATCCAAGGAAGTAGCTTCTGCTGTGCTTTGGACTGCAAGGGCTATTTACTTAAATATGGATCTGATTCTTATGCCATTATAGGGATGTTATTGATTATAGCCGTACAAGGGCATAAAATAGCAATATTAATTTGAGATCCTAGATAAAACACAGTAGTAGGTATAACATTTGGAACTGATTCTTGATATCATGATGGCTGAGTTCATATGATAATGGGATGTTCAATATCACTGTTCTCCCTCGATGTGGTGCCACCATCTCTGTACATAGCATTCCAACGACACATGTCTGTGGTCCCTTGCTGACTACTGCCTTCGGCCTATACTGCGGTCAAGTAGGTCACACATTTGGAACTGAGTCTTGATTTTTGAATGGTCGAGTTCCTATCATCGTACGCAAGGAGAGGAGTAAGAGGAAGACATGGTTCAGTCCTCACCAAAAAAGGATCATCGTTATGTAGGTGATCGAACACCACCAACAGCTGCTCTGCTGCCACTAACTCTGCGCATTTCAAGCCAATAACACATGACTTTGGCCCCCTGCTGTCCGCTGCCTACGGCCTACACTGCGGTTAAGTAAGTCACACATTTGGAAATTAGTCTTGATTTCTTTATGGCAGAGTTTATACTATTGTACAGGCCTCATCGCAGACTGCATCCCCTCAGCTCTGGTGTCACTAACTCTCTGACCCGAAATTCATGGACCCTCTCTGGTTGAACTCTGGTGGGGTCTGAGTATATGGCCTGGGGATTGTCTTCATCATCATGTGGCTGATACTGACTTGGTGTTAAAAATGAGTCTGCAGCATTCATCTCCTCCATATTTCCTGTTTCTTGTTGTTTCTGCCCTCTGCATCATGCCCTGGAAGAACACCTTCCACTGTCCCCGAAACACACTGCAACGTTCACCTCTGACATCGACCCACTTAGCTCTCATGGCCCTACATCAGTGCAATGTAAGTCACCGTCCCATGGCGGTGTGCCTGTGCCGGCCTCGGTGCATCCAGGGCCACTAACTCTGTGCAGCTCAAGTCATGGACCCTTGCTGTTTGAACCTTGAACTTCTGATTGTCTATACACTGTTGTAGTTGTTGCCAGCACCAACCACTTCCTGAGGGCTGACTTACAATCATCCCACACCAATCCAGCACATGGATCACTGGACATGTGACCCTGGCAATAAAAGGGGCCGGGCGCATGTGCCCGTAGCCAGTTCCACAAACTATCTAAGTATGTCCATGAGGTCATTTTGAATACATGTGGGCCCCGGCCCTCCCACATTACATTGTGCTGTGTACAGCGAACGCAACCATGTCACCTCAGGCATTGGGGAAGAACTGGGACATGTATCTGTTACGTAACCCCCTGTAAGCGTAAGCAGAGTGGACTGGCGTACGACAGCGTAGGGGTGTGGTTAATCACCCCGGGGCTCTGGGCGAGGTTAACTCTTGCCTTGCCAAAGTAGTAACTAATGTGTGTTTCTCTTTTATTGTTCTGCTTTTATAGTGCATTTTCACACATGGCGCATGGGAATTGCCGGCCTGTCGCTGGTCATCGCTGATTTTTGTATTGCTACTTTTTTCGTGTTCGTGTTTCACATTTTTTCAGCTTGGCATTCATTTTAATGCACCTATTTGACATGTTATCGTGAGACTATCGCATGGTTCTGCTGGCTCAAGAATATACCGTTAACATGGTGTTATTTTGTCGCAATAGACTGCGATATGCAAAGTTGTGTTAAACTAATTTTGCAATAATTATCACACGTTCTTGAAAATATCCCCATAAGTTTCATTCCTTCTTGACACAGGTGCTACCTGTCGCACTGCGGTAGTCCTAGACCTGCCCCTCTGTCGAAAGAAGATCCAAGTTGTAGGTGTCACGAATAAACAAATAGCAAATCCTGTTCCTAAAAAAGTGCTTGGAAAAATAGCCTCATTTGAGG
Organism: Lissotriton vulgaris; assembly: GCF_964263255.1. Taxonomy (NCBI): domain Eukaryota; kingdom Metazoa; phylum Chordata; class Amphibia; order Caudata; family Salamandridae; genus Lissotriton; species Lissotriton vulgaris. The sequence goes on from NC_141693.1 coordinate 490,337,948, forward strand.
AAAATCTAAAATTTGTGGTGTATGATTCTAGTACAGTAAATCGGTTAGGAAGGGATATTTTGTGAAAGTTACAATGTATTATTTACTGCACATTGGATAGTGTTGAATTTCAAACATAGGGTGAAGATGTTGAATTTAGAATGTCCCGACAAGAAACAGCTGTAGGATTGCATCCTGTAAGAATGGTAGAGGAATTAACTCTTGATTTACGAGATACTCAAAAGTGTGGGATTTTACTGGGAAATAAATCGGATTAATCAAAGGTATAGAACCAGTTTGAATCACTACAAAGTCACATACAGTTTTTTTGAGAATGCCACCATATAACCTAACTCCTGAAACAGTGACTAGAATTACTCCGGTGATTGAAAACATGGTAAAACAAGGGATTTTAAAAGAAATTTCTGTAGGTTCTCACAATTTGCCAATCATGGGTTTACAGAAGCCCAATGGTAAGTATTGAATAGCAGAAAAATTAATAACATTGTGATTTCATGTTGTCCTCAAGTACCGAATCCAGCAACAATAACATTTCAGATTCCTAATAGTGCAGAGTGCTTTACCATTGTGGATCTCTGTCAGGTCTTTTTCTCTAGCCTATTGCATGAGCTCAGTAATTCTTAATCTCATTTAGAGATGGAGTTTTAGCATGGTGCCTGGTTCCAGAAAGGTATATAGAGAGCACTTCAATCTTTAGACAGATCTTGAAAAATAATCTTGAAACTCCACATAAACCTTGCAAAACAGTTCTTGTGCAATATATTGATGATCTACTTGTGGCATCAAGTACACATTTTTTTTTATAGTAATTTTTATTGTAGGCATACAGCGCACAGACCAGGATACATACAGTTATGTTGTTGCTTTGACTTATTACCAACAATCATTGTTGTGTCTTGGTATACACAGCCTGCAGGCCCACAACCCGGCGGTCGGGCAGCAACAAATGGTCGATCTTAGTTTTGTCTAGTTGCGACGTGTAGGATCATTTGTTTTCGCATTAAAGTGTGCATGTCTACATTTCTTTCCTAACTTAACTAAACTCTGTAACCCCCCCCTTTACCCCATCCCTAAATAACGCCATGCTCCCACCCTCCCCTCCCCCCTCCACCATCCGCTCAGAGGGTCTTGTGTTAGAACATCCCAGGGTGTGTTTTTACATCTGTCAATGTCTAATTGTGTACTACTCTCTGTAACTCTTGGGTGCTATTCTTGTCTGCGCTGAGGGTCTCCTCTTCTTTCGTTAGTATGCTGTCCCTAAGGGCCTGTACCAACACCTCCCAGGCTGTCGCCATCTCCAACGCTCTAGGGTCAGGGTCTCTACGCGCTAGCTGATATCTGTGCATGCTGTCGCAAGCTGCCCATTTGAGGAATTCGTTGTACCATCTCATGTGTGTTGGGCCTGTTCTCGCCTTCCACTGTCTTGTTATTTCCCTTTTGGCTATCATCAGTCCCATGTCCACAAACTTACTGGAGGTTTTATTTTTGGGCGTGTGAGGGAACCAATGCAGTAGGCATACCGCAGAGTCGAAGTCAATGGCTCTTTCCGTTACTTCATTCAGAGTCTCTCCTATGGCCTGCCAGTACTCCCGGAGGGCCGGACAAGACCATAGCATATGTTCCAGCTCCGCCCCATCCGTTGTACAGCGAGGGCACGCCGACTCAGCCACCCCAAAATATTTCTTCATTCTGCCCGGGGTCATGTAGGCCCTGTGTAGCATGTAGCAATGGATAAGCTGAAACCTCGCGTTTCTCGTACTATTACGGGCTCGGCGCATAAGCCGGGCCCAAGTCGTGGCATAAGTACACATAATGCTTGTAAATAGGACACTGTTGCTGTTTTAAATCATTTGACTGAGAATGGACACAATGTGTCACTGAGCAAATTACAATACTGTCGAAAAGAAGTTCTACATTCATTGCGACTTCTCAGTGGAGATGCACTGCTTGAAGGAATAACTGATGTGCTGTGTTGTTGATGATATCAATGGAATGGGCAAGTTAATAATGGTCTAGGAAGTTTTGTTGTACATACATTATACTGGTATCTGTACATGTCATGGTGAATAAATAAGACAAAGAAGAAACAAAATTGTAGACATATTTACTTCAGATTTTGGTGACGAGTAACGGCACACGGGGCAGAGACTATGAGGTAACCTCCACTCCTGGAAAAGCGCTGTTACAGGGAGATGAACAGTGCTACAGAAAGTGAGTTACGTATCATACATGAAGCATATGTATGATAAGAGATCCAGATAGCCTTGAATATTTTGAATATAGCTAGCATTCTGCTTTTATTTGACATCTATATGCACAGGGGAAATGCGGTGAAGATTTGGTGCTAACAATTCATTGAAGCACAATTAGGAGTGCATCACATAGTTTGGAGTGCATTGTACAGTGCATCAGCATTTTGCAGTGTGTCTGCAGTATTCAGTGTTTCAATCATAGTGTGGAGGATTTTATTAAGATGCTCTGCCACTTCAAAGCACATCAGCAGTTTACAGTGTCTTTTGATATTTAAGACTGAGGAAGTTTGACTCGTGAGTCTTCAGCATGAGCCTTACTTCCTCAAGGCTACCTGAAGTATTCTCAAGCTCAAGGGCACAGAGCTTGCTCGAGGCTTCTGCTTGTTGCATTCACGCTGTGTCTACTCGAGGCTGATGCTTGCGGTATTCCTTATTATTACTCTGAGCTTAATTAAGAGCTCTTTTTTTGTACTCACTCTTCCATAAGGCTGAATTTCCACGATTCATAGTAGTTTGCATTTCTTGAAGAGGATAAGGAAATATTTGATAAATCCCACTGTGTCAGCTATTGTCCACTGTGATGACGTATCCTGTAGCCTTTATTGAATGTTACACTGAAGAAGGACTTCTTTCAACACACCTAGAAGAAAGACTACAACGACAATCACCTATGTATTGTTATTTAAATAGTCATTTTAGATAAATTCATTAATTTATTGTTTCAGCTAGTTATCATAATTTATTATTTTAGTATATTGTGGTGGTTTGTTATTTTTTCTTTTGCAGGTATGGTAGAACAGAGTATTGCTGCTCCATCTAGTTTTCTAGTTCTTCCTAGGGGAACCTGGTATTCCTTGGAAAAGGTGGACAAATATGTACTTTACTTATTTGTTATCCATAGGTGGGAAAAATGTGGTCCACTAAGGAAATAAGCAATTTTGTTACATCATCATGGAGAGAAGGGTAGAAGAATGTATGGCATTCTTCATAAAGTCTCATTGGGTGTGGGGAATGGTCAACCCATGAATGTATATGATATGTCACTGCATATGTTGGAAAAACTCTTTATGCCAAAAGTATGTGTGGTTTGTGAGAGACACACATTTTTCTATCATTGACAGAGCCATGATGAGGATATAATGAGTTATGATGCTACATTATGAGGCCTGGCAGTAACTTGTGAGTTCCAGATTGTTAGGTGTACAAATAACAAGAAGTGTAGGAAAGACTCTTATCGATAGATTCTATTTTAGAAAAATCTATTCAAAGTATTAGAAGTATGGAAAATACAGCTATGTGGATGAAAGAGATTGGTATGAGCAAACTGCATGTAAAAATAACAGAGAAGGAAACTTCTATGGCTGAAATAAAAGAGGTAAAATTGGAAAAAACCCTTTAAAGCTGTGGAGTCCAGTAGTGTCAATTTCGAGGAAAAAAAGAAGATTACATGTTACAGGTGTGGTGCTCCGGGGCATATTGCCTCAAGTTGTGAATTTGGGGCAAGGAGTGTCAGGTGTAAATCCTGTGGGAGGAAAGGACATTAATCAAAGGTTTGTAGGTCAAAGGGGAGAGTGCAATACACTAGAGTAAAATTGACTGTACCCAAAATATGGGTGTGAATCAAGAAAGTTCAGTAATGTTGAGGAAGCCTTTTTGCAATAACACTTTGGGAAATGTTCAAGTTAAAGTGTAGGTGGATACGGGGAGTCTCTTCAATTTGATATCCAAGGTAACCTATGAAAGTGATTTCAAGCAGCAGGTTAGCAATTTACTGCAAACGGATGTTAAAGCAGAAGGATATAGTCCAAAGAAGATTGACATTGTAGGAATGAAAGGCATGATATTTTATTTTTCTTAAGCTTATTATTTTACATGGAAGAGTGTAGAGAACAGAAGGGCCACATTTTTTAGTCATAGTCAAAAAGCTTTATTTCGATAAAAGTCATTATCATAAAAGCAGATCAGTGTACGTAAAAATTTTACAGTTTAAGTACAATTTTAAAAAGATTCTAAAAGGATTCTATATCTCTGATCCAAGCAATAGATTCAGAAAATATTTGCTCAGTTATACGTAGCCAGCTAGTTTGTTAAATAAAAAGATAAACAATTAAAACAGCATTTCCAGTTACCAGAGATTTTTCTAGGAAAGAATTAAACAGATTGTTTTAGCTTTTTGGCTCGAATAGCCCAGGCCCAGGATAGAAATTTGGCTAGGGCACAAGCATAGGGTACGTGACTGTCCGAAATTAGTATCCTAATTGCCACATCATGACTCCTAGTCCCCAACTGCCGGCATAGGTTTTTCAGCCACACCCTCCTTGGATTAGCATACTCGTCACAAACAAACAAAAAATGCGCTAGTGTCTCCGGTTTAGCAAGGCACGATGGACATAGATCAGATTTGTCTATACAAGATTTCCAACTTTTGGTGAAGGTCTTCAGTGGTAAAGTTCCCGTTCTGAATCTGAAATACAAGGCCCTATCAAAGGGTTTTCCAATTATATCCAGATAAAGTTCCCGCCTGGGACAGTCTTTGAACATCAGGAAGTCCTCTGTTAGCCTGCCTAGAGATGTGCTAGAATGTCTTTGAGAGCAAATCCAGTCCCGATAGAGCTTTTTAAGTGTTTGCTTTGGGGGTGAAGTTCTACTTAGCCATGATTCAAGTTGGCCTAACTTGATCAGTAAGGTTTTCCTGTCTTTTAACCATTTGATTTTATACCAGCTTGGTGATGACATAATTTCTTTGAGGCCTCTGGCATATCCACTTAGTTCTTCTACCCGCCAAATACGGGCCCATAATAATAACGGGCAAAATCTCGTAATTTCGCTAATCTGGGTACAGCCAAGGTCCATAAATAGAGGAAGTGTCGGGGTGCCTTGTGGAAGGGACATTATATCTCTGCAAAATTTGTTCTCAGATCTTTGCAGAGCGTCAGTGGACGAGCAGCAGGTTAGCAATTTACTGCAAACGGATGTTAAAGCAGAAGGATATAGTCCAAAGAAGATTGACATTGTAGGAATGAAATGCATGGATATTTTATTTTTCTTAAGCAGATTATTTTACATGGAAGAGTGTAGAGAACAGAAGGGCCAAATTTTTTAAGATGGCACCACCAAAAAGATTTGACTATTATTCTATGTCCAAATGCTGAGGAACCAGTCATGACCATTGAACCTGTAAATGAAAAGGATATATTAAAACATGATGTTGGCATGGAATGGGATATGAAGTCAGCACAGACATTTCCACATGCTAGGCATGGTAAAGGAATGTATCCATTGTATAATCTTTAAAAACAAAAAGGTTATTCTACAGTACACAAAGTAATATCCATACCATTTTTGATGCGGAAGCAACTTCAGCAGAATTTGGATACGTTTTTGGAGCAAAAGATTATTGAACCCATAGAATTTTTTGAATGGCTTGCCCCCATTGTTGTTACTCCCAAAGAAGGCAATGATATTGCCTTTGTATTGACTTAAAAAACTTGTCTAAAAGTCTATGGGAGGATAGACAACCATTGCCCAATATTACCGAAATTATGAGTGTAATGGGGTTGGGGGGAGTAATTAGTGTTTTAGACATGTTGGCGGAATACCACTGGAAAAATCTACGACAAGATTCTAGACCATTGACATAATTTGTTATGCCCCTGGGTACCTATCGGTACTGTCAAAAGCCATTCGGGTTGGCAGCAGCCCCAGCATTTTTTCAGAGGATTATGCAAAGCATTTCGCAAGCAATTCAGAAAGTCTTATGTTTTCAGGATGATATTATGGTGGTGTGAAAGTCAACAAGATGAGTTATTTCATGAAGTACTGCGAAGGATTGGGGATCATGGTCGCTCTATAAAAAAGAAAAATGTCAGTTAAGACGGGAATAGGTGAACTATTTAGTGCATGAGATATCTGTGAGAGGCATAACACCGAAGAAGAGTATTGTAAAGGCATTTGAGGATGCTCCAAAACATGGTGACAAGGAACAGTTGAAGTCTTTTCTGAGACTCTCGGAATACTGTTCCAAATTTGTCTCTAATTTTCTGATTTTAGTATAAAGCATGAGAGCATAATTGAAAAAAGAAGTGGTGTTTGAGTGGAGAGAGGAGTCCAAGGTTGCTTTCATCAACATCAAGTACTCACTTGCAAATGCTCTGACGTTGGCTCATTTTTATGTCAAGGGAAAAACCATTATGACGTTTGATGCTAGTAATGTGAGACTTGGTGCTGTATTGACTCAAAGGGTGGATGATGAGGAAATGATAATTGGATTTGGGTCACAACATTTGCAGGAAGTGGAACAGTTGTATTCTGCTATTGAAAAACAGGTGTTGGCTTGCTGTTGGGGGATAAATCATTTGAGATATTACGTGTGGGGATTGCCTTTTGTGCTCAAAACAGATCATAAGCCTTTGTTGCATGTATTCAAATATGGCCGGAATCTAGAAGGTAGGGTGACACCTCTAATATTCAGGTGGTTTTTGTTAGTTTTTGATTTCAATTTTGTGATAGGATTTGCCAGAGGATGGAAAAACACAATAGGCAATTTTTTGTCAGATAAGCCTGTGAGGGAAGAAGAGGGGGATGTGTATTTCTCTAATGAAGTTGAATTGGTCACAGTCTCCATTGATGGAGAATTTGCTTTGGGAAAGGGAAAATGCTCATTTATTTCTTTTATATACTGATTATATTAGAATGGTACGATTTCCTATGTCTCATTTCAAGTTCTTTTAATATGTATGTTTGTGCATCTTATTGTTATGATGTACCCTTATGATGTCTTCTTATGTTGCTGTTTTATAAGGAAGAAGATGTGTGGAGATAGATTCACTGCTTAAAGGAATGAAGGAATGTGCTGTGTTGTTGATGATGTGAATGGAATGTGGGAGGTAATAATGTTCTAGGTAAACATGGGCGGAAAATCCGTTCCGCTCGCGGTTTTTGCGGATTTTCAGTAAATTCGCAATACGCGAGATTTGCGAACTTCCCGCAAAATCCGCGAGCGGAACGGATTGGGTCAAAAGTTCAAGCTGACTTTTGTAAATCTTTTAGAATGGCGCCGGCAAGCTGCCAGAGCCATTCTAAAATAGTTACAAAAGTCAGCTTCAACAGGAAGCTCTAATGGATAAAGTAAGGCAGGTGCTGCTCAAATTCAGTTACACAATCATTAATCACCCCAAACTTGGGGTGATTAATGATTGGCACATTGACATCACCTGGAAGCCCTCCTACTAGAGTCCTACAGAGGGCTCACAGGCCAACAAGATCGTCCTGCAGGTATTTGATGCCCAAGCCCAACCTCAGCATTCTCTAACAAGGATAACACAGACTTTTGCATTTTATTACCAAAACCTGTACACCAGACCAGGGCTAGAGATGAGATGGCAAACCAGAACTTTCTCGACTCGCTCCAACTCCCCAAACTGTCCCCCCTTGACAGCTGTATCCTTGACAAACCCGTCACGGCAGGCAAGATTGGTGGGGCACTGTCTGGGCACTGTCTGGTGTGGCACCCAGGAAAACACTGAGCCCGACAGGTTCCCAATAGAATATTACATCACATTCTGGGAGATTCTTGTCCCTCACCTCTTGCTGTTCTACCAGGAGGTAATGCAAGAGGGGATATTTCTGGTGGAGGTCGACTCCGTGACCATAGTGGTGATACCAAAGGCACAGCCCCCTTCCACTTCTTGTGCGATTACCACACGATTTCGCTCCTTAGTGGAGATGTTAAATCTTTGCCACAATTCTGGCAAATTTACTTCTGCATATCATTAAGGCCTTGGTGCATCCGGACTAGTGTGGATTTATGCCTCTCCTGAGCATTAGACACTGCATCAGGTGACTGCATGTGGCCCTGGAACACTTGTACCGCCTGCCTCCCGATCTCCCCTTGCTCTTCTTTGACTTTGAAAAGACCTTCGACTCAGTGGACTGTGGCTACCTGTGGTTGGTACTCACCGAGCCTGTATCGAGCCTAGATTTTAGGGCATGGTAAAGGCACTGTATGCCAACACAACAAACACAAGGAGATGATGGACGGAGGGCTGAAACTTATCAGACACTCATCCCAAGTCACCGATCGGGGTTGAATCCATCATCATTCTTTTGCTCACTTCACCACCTCAGTTTAGACCCAGCTATATGCAAATCAGTCTTGACCCTGTGCCTCCTGGGAACAGTCCAGCCCGAACTGCCAAGCCAGGTCGTCCCTGAACTGGAAACAAGCATCCTGTGACTGGTTTCTGGGTAACACCCTTCATCAGCCAGGCTAGGTTGAATCCAGTGGCAAAGTGAGTCCCACATCTGGGCATACCCTGCCAACTTATGGTGAACAAAGCAAACACAAGGAGATGCACAATTCAAGAAGTGGTAGATGTGAGACGTCTGCACAAGTGATGAAATTGATTGCCCTTACAAGAGCATGCAATCTTTCAGCTCGATTGAGAGTGAGTATATTTATGAATAGTCACTATGGCTTTGGTTCGGTTCATGACTTTGGCCAGCGTGGTCATTATTGGGATTCATGACAGCATCTGGTTCCCCCATAAGAAATGTTAAATATGTTATGAAACTGTTTGAAGCTTTACAATTGCCATAATTAATTACCACAGTAAAATGTGCAGCCCACAGAAGCGGCAATTCGTATGTCACAGTTGGAACAAGATATGCAATGAAGTTGCACAGTATTTTACATTTGTGGCATGCACAAATAATGAAGATTATAAAAGTGAATCTGATGAGCACACTACTTTTTTTTAACTTCTTTATTTGATTTTACACCATAATATACTTAGTGACCCCCCTACCCAACAAACAGGCACTTTCCCTTAAGATAGCAAATTCATACAAAATTTCGATATATAAAAAAAGAAAAAGACAAGAAAAAAGAACAGATAAACTTCAGAAAAAACAATTCCTCATACTTCATCACATCTAAGTATGCTCGCCATGCCTAATAATATTTTGTGATTCCGAATTACTGAAGGGAAGCCAGGCTCTAGACATTTTTTCCCAATACCTTCTTACTCTTTTGGGAATAAATAGCCCTTATAAGAAAATAAATTGAAACTAGGCGTGCAAACCATTTATGAGAAACTGTGGGGGATGGGTCAAGCCAGGCAGTTGCCAAACATCCGATAAACAGCCATGACTATAAACATGAAAGGTTTGACATTGTATAGGGCTAATCATCATGGACCCCTCTTAGGTGCCACCAAGGAGACAGAGTACTATTTATCCCCAGGTTGTTAGCAAAAAAAAATCATTAATCCCTGATTTGAGACCATCTAGCACCGGACAGGTTGTCAACAGATGCACAAGATCCACACCATACTCCCTACATCTGGGACACCCTCTCCCAAAGGTTCGCCCCATCTGGCTATCATCCCAGGTGTAATGTGAAGATTAAAACAGATCTTAAAATGTTGGGCCTGTAGATTATCAGAGATTAAAAACATCTGAGCACCCGCCATTGGCCTCGCCAGATCACTTGCTAGAGCATTAATCTTATCCATGTCATCTTGCATTGTGTTGTTTAGAAAACTATAGTGGATCCCATCCGGATTTCATCAGTCTCTGCCTTGTTAAAACACATAATCCCACCACTTTTCTTCCTTTAAAAAATCTCTTACTTGTAAATAATTGAAACTATCCCTATGGTGAAGCTTAAAATCTTTTCATAACATTTCAAAATTTGTAAAAGAATTAAATAAAAAAAATCTCCAAGTATGCAAAGTCCATGTGACAGCCATTTACCCATATAAACATCACAAAAAAATTCTGGCGACAGCGGGCTGTCCTGTATTAGGGTGTAATAGTTAAATCTCCCTAGATCGATTTTTTTTTACCAATTTTACCCCAGATTCAAAAAGCTGCGGTTAAAACTTTAAAGCGGACTTTCATATACTAGCCAAATTCAGTTTGCCAGAATAGGTAGTCCCTACTTTTGTGCCCTATTAGGAGCTCATATATATCATCCTGTCCGAGGGGAGCTCCCACCTTACCTAGAAGGGCTGCCAGTTGCTGCAGTCCGACATCTCAATAGTACAATTTAAGGTTGGGGACTGCTAATCCTCTGTGATCCTTTGGCAACGTCATAAATCTGAGCGCAAGCCTTTGACTCACTTATGCCCAGAAGAATCTGGTCAGCATACAGTTAAGTAGTTGAAACCAGTTTTTACCAATCTCCGGAGGGATAGCCCGAAAGAGGAAGAGGGTCTTAGAAAGGAAAATTATTTTGATCAGTTTACTCCTTCCAATTAGAGACAGCCTCAGATTGTACCATCTTCCGAAATCCTATTTGGCCTTTTCGATTAAAGGGGTAAGATTAGCCTTCACAATCTTTCCAAAATCCAAACTAAAAATTATACCAAGGTATGTTGCCTCCTTAGATACCCTCTCATCCAATAGGAGTGCCTCTATATTGATGATAACTGAGGTGTTCTCCCTGTTCAACAGATACCCAACAATTGACCAAATCTCTTAGCCTCCTTCTTGATCTCTAGAATAGCCCCACAGGGTGCAGATGAAGCAATATCCATTGGCTTACACAAAATCCTCGTCTCCGCTCCTGGTAGCTTAATCGACTGGATTGCATGGTTACAATGGATTTGCCTGATCAAGGGGTCAATATAGAGCGCAACCAAAAGGGGGAGCAGAGACAGCCTTGCATGGTACCCAGTTCGATAACCACCTCTTCGGAGTTGCCCCCCATAAGAGCACTCCTAGCTCTAGGCTGATGATAAAAGGCTTTCATCGAGCTAATAAATCCCCGGCCGATTCTTTTGTAGGACATTAGTGTCCAAAGAAACAACCAGAAGAGCCTATAGAATGCCTTTTCGGTGTCCAAGAGAATTAGGGCTGTAGGATCTTGAGTAACACCTGCCGTATCGAAAAGGGTAATCACCTGCCGGATGTGGTTGGTGGTGCCCCTGCCAGTGATACAACCATGCTCCACAGGGGATGTGAGCCAGTTAATAACTGTCAATAGATGGGTTGCCAAGATTTTAGCATAGATCTTCGAATCACCATTGATAAGTGTGATGGGTCGATACAAACCCAGTTCCATAGGAGGTTTTTTTTTAAACACCACTATCTTGGCCGTAGACCAACTATCAGGTGGGGGCAACCCTTCATGGACCTCCTAGAATACCTTGGTTATAAACCCTTTCAATGCCCCTGCAAATAACTTATAAAATTCTCCAGGCATAACATCCGTGCCCATAGCTTTTCCCGATTTTAAACTATTAATGGCAGCACCTATCTCTTCTATAGAATAGGGCAATTCTAACACCTCCCTGTCTTCTACCGTGAGAGTCTTTCACCAAGTTCAGAAAGATATTCCCCCATTATTAAAGTATCATCATTAATCTCCTTAAAGTATAGGGGCTGATAGAATTGTTGAAAGGCTGCTTTGATTCCAGCCTGATCAGATTTAATACCAAACAAAGGATCCCAAATTTCCGTTATATTGCCCTTAACAAGAGACTGTCTGGTCCAAAGGCTAGATGTTGCCTGATCTTTTCATTAAATTCATAAACCTTCTCGTGCCATACCAGATACTTATCCTTCGCCTTCTTTAAGGATAACTCACCGATCCTTGACTTGGCAGTTGCTACTTCCAGAAGAGCAATATCGGAACCATTCCCTGAAAAGATCGACTTAACTAATTTTAATTCCGCCTTGATTGAGCCTGCATATAGTTCTTTGGTTAGTACTTTATACATTTTCTGACATTCTAAGCTATATCTAATTGTTTCCCCCACAGATAAGCCTTAAAAGTATCCCAAACTATTCTAATTGGGGCGCTGCCATAGTTATCAAGCATAATCCATGCCTAAATCTGGCTCGCATATTGTGGATATATAAGGAGAGCCCTTTCAAATGACTAAGAACGGTCAATGTTCGGGATATGGGCATTTTGATTGCCAAAACAATAGGATTTTGGTCTGACATAACCCTTGGATATCTTGAAATGCTAGAATGTGTGACCAGACCTTTGGATACAAGAAAAACAATCTAGGCTCACATAGACCTTATTGGAGGTGGAGAAGAATATAAAACCAGGATCTGCCTTCATGGTTTCTCTCCATAAGTCAACCAGTCCATGAGTGTACTGTAGATCACTGAGAGCCCATAACACTTTTGGTTTCCTGCCACAATACTTCCTACACCCTTGTGTGGAAGCAGTGCAGGGCATATTGATATTAAGATCATCACATATTATCAGGGGTAGGGGACAGGAGACCAATTTACTATTTAACCAATGAAACAGGCCGGGGACATCCAGTACCGGGCCATATACAGAGCAGATCGTAATACAGCTAGAACAAACACTATACCTGGTAATAACCCAACAATCCAAACTATCTGAGCGAGGCCAAGGAAAATGGCGGACCCCATTTCTCGACCAAATAGCCAACTCCTTGGTACGAGTTCCCTGTTTGGTAGAACAAACCAACTGATGCCCTAGGTCATCAAGTACATGCCTGCGGGAATACTCTATGTGTGTCTCTTTTATGCATAAAATATCATATTTCAAAACCTTGAAATCAAAAGCAATCCTTTTCTGCTTCTGGCTATCATTGAGCCCACAAATGTTTATCGAGGCAATACGGATTTTACTAATTTAAGGAAGAAAAAAAAAGCAACAAAACAGCAAACTCGAGTAGTAAACCTGATCAGGAGATATTGCTTGAACAGGAAATCTAATTACTAAGCTAAACTTGAACATTTTGCTAAGCTTATGATTACAACATGGTCTGTTTGGATTCCCACCCACCCCCTATACTCCCTCCTTCCCACCCAACCATCCCACACTACCTCTGTTTCAGACCCACACCTCCTCCCTGGCCCCAAAGTCCCGTTTAGAGCGGCGGGTCACCTGGGACTCTGATGATGGCTCCTGCAGGAAAAACCCTGATTCACCTTGTCAAGCTCTGATGAAGAAAAAAATAGAGAAAAGGGAGAAGAGAAAAAAAATTCAAGACAAAAAATCACCCTGAACTGTCCTACAAGAAAACAAAAAAAGCATTTCTCTGGTGTATCCTTTATACAAAATACAAAAAGGGCAGTCTTGAGAAGAAAAAAGAATGCTGTAGTAGAACTGGTGCTCCATCTTCGGCCAGATTTTAACCAATGTGTCCCCCCTTAGAGTCCCTTTTGGGAGCTTCAAGTCTATCGCGCTCAGCACAGATTTCATTCAAGAATTCTTGAGCCTTTATTTTGGAGGTGAAGGAGCCAGTCTACCATTAAAGACAACCTTCAGTGTGGTAAGGTTGAGGAGAAACACCACACCTGGCAATCAAAACTCTGCAATGGTGAAAACATCTGTTGCAGATGTCACTGTTGCATGGCGGAAGTCAGGCTTTACGAAAAAGGAATGGCCGTCAAATGAGCGCCTCAAATCAGGACGCGCTTTTTCAAAAATAACCTGTTGCAACAAAAAAAATCCCCAAAAACCCAAAATTGCTCTAGGCTTTTCCAACTGGCCCCTCTGCCCATTATTCCATAAAGTAAGTGGGATTCTATGGGCCCATTGTATCTCAGTCTCCTAGTTCCAGTTAACCATTTTGGGGTAAGGCACCTCTAAGCAGATTAGTATAAAGGCCCTGGCATCGTGGCCTTCAACATTCTCTGCTTTGCCCAAAAAACGTAAATTATTCTGACATTGGCGATACTCAAAGTCCTCCAATTTCCAGAGAACATTGACCAACTACAAATCCTGGCTCTCTACTTGAGCTTGAAGTGTCCATGTAGTCTCCTCCATGGCTACTGTCTGGGTTTCCAAGGTCGCCAGCCTCTCGGCCATGTCCGAGCAGCATTTGTTTACTTTACGAATGGATACCTGAATTTCTTTTTGCAGCCAGGTGGGCCTTGTGAGTCTCTGCCATAGCTTCACCTTGCAGCTGTTTTAATGAAGAGTATATTAAACCCATAGTGGGAGCTTTTGGGGAGTCTTGCGCAGCAACAGCTTGGGACCCTGTATCTTCATAGACTTGTTGGGTCACGGAATAATCCCTGTAACAGCTGTGGCTATATGGTTAGTGTCAGTGGGGACTTTTCGGGGAAAGTTATTCCTCGTCTTCCTCCTTCTTAATAAGCTGCTTTAGGGTGCTTGGGGGGAGGCCATCGGGTGTACTACTGTCAGAGCCTCCAGAGTCAACACCGTTTTCGGAGAGATCCTCTGTGACGGCTGAGACGTTGGTCTCATCATTAAGTGAAAAAAACGTATCCCCTGATCAGGGGAGCCTAAATTCCTCAAATCCAAAATGTCTTGTTGCAAATGCAGTACAGGGAAAGGTATTTTTAACAGGAGTACTGTATCACCGGGCTCCTCTTTGGGGATTGGGGTGGTGGTATTGTCTGTTATTAGATGAACCTTAGCAATCACTCAACCACTACCTTCTGATCCTAAATCCACTTCTGTCATTTGCCACCCCATCTGTTTACAAGTCCTTTCCCCTGTGATAGAATTGGGAATTGATCCCTCCTCAAGCCCAATATCAGCAGTATGATCAATAGCCTTGGTACTCACAGACAGGAAGACAGCCATATGCAGGTTCTGAAGTCCTTCTCCTTCTGCTCCTGCCCCTTATTCGGCATAGCCAGTACGCCGGGTAGAGGAACGGAAGATAGCAGGAATGATAGGCTTTTTTGGATCAGCCAGTGTAAGTCTGCCATCGGTGATCTGGATGTCTTTTGCAGCCCTAGAGGTCTCAACCGGGTTAACAGAGGAGGTGATAGCTTTCACCTTCCCTCTGCTGTCCACCTCGTTCTTGACTCATTTTTTCCTGCCTTCTCCATGGCAGACTTAGTGTGTGGTGGCATCGTAGGATCAAGGGTTAAAACACTGCTCCGTAGTGGGAGTCCAACCAGCCGTGCTAGTAGAAATGCGATCACTCTTCGCGCTCTCCTTGAATGCGCAAAGAGCCCCACCAGCATGCACAATCTGCTACAGGGAGTTCGTAGCATATCCGGAGCAAAACACAGGAGGTGAGTACAGAGGCATTCTACGCAGCCACCAACTTGTTTCCCGATCAGCACACTACGTTTTCAATGCTGTTGTTAGTAGCTAATAGGTGGGAAGAAATGAAAAGATTGCATGAAGATGAGGTTTCAAAGGCAGAACAGCAAGAGTGGCTCAGAGCAGGATGTGTTAAAAATGCAAAAGACATTTGGGTTTCAGCTGGTTTGAAGACCAGTGTAGCCAGATAGAATGTTGTTTCACATGGCACAACATTTCTATTGTCCTGCACACATTGGGAGGTATGCAATGGTTAGATTGTTTAGGCAGAACTTATTTATTCCCCAAATCAGAGATCTACCTGAAAAACTATGCCATAGGTGTGTGACATGTCAGCAGATGAATATATGAAGGAAAAACTCTGTAACACTAAGTCACAAAGGAAGATTAGGAGGACACTTTGACAGGCCGCAGCTAAACTTTATTGAAATGCCTGTTAGAAACCGGATGAGATTCTAGCTATAGTGTGCATTTTCTCTCAATGGTTGGAAGCCTACCCAACACAGATAAATCACAGTCTGACTGTAGTCAAACTGCTGTTACACAAACTCATTCTATAGTTCAGATTCCTGGTTTCTCTGGAGTCAGACCGAGGGACCCAATTTAACATTGAGGTCCTTGGAATTCTCTGTGTGATGCTTCAAGTGGAACAAAAATTGCATTGCAGCTATCATCCCAAGGCTTCTGGGATCGTTGAACAGTTAAATGGGATGCGGAAAATCTCACTGGTCAAAGTCTGTACATCTATCTCACTGAAATTGCCAGATGCTTTACCATTGGTGTTAATGAGTAAAGTGGAAAAGCTTTTATTGTTCGATTAATTAAAATCATTACAATATACTAACATTCTAAAATAAATATCTAAAAAACAAAATAGGTTAAAACCCCTGATTATTGCCACAGTCTAATTTGACCTAAAACATTCGTTACAGTTTTGTGATCTAGTAATACTGTTTTAGAACAAAGAGCGTTCATTTTTAAGACAGAGGTTTGTCCACCTCTCCCCTGCTTCCAGTCCTACAGATTTATTTCTGCGGCTCAGCATTTGCGGTCAGTCCTGCACGGATTAGGTCTGTAAATTTCCCCAGCCGTGCTGCTGTTTGACTTTCTGTGGACGAAAATCACAAGTCCGAGATTTCGCTGCATCGAGTGAGGCCCTGAGCTCTGCAGATTGGGATTACCAAGCGAGGCCTCTCACTGGCTAGCTTTGGGCAGCAACACAGCAAATGATACCAAGATTCCTGATGGTAGTCACAAAGTTTGCATGCTGCTAAATTGTCCGCACGGGCCCAACCTTGATTGAACTCCACAATGGGTAGGGCCAAGAGCCTCATATAAGTGATCTTTTTTCGAACTTGAACTGATAGTGCTTGTTCAAAATAAGACTGTGCTTTTCCCACTTTGTAAGAGGCATCCAGTGTGGAAAGATTTGGATGGTTATGGAGACTTTCCAGATCTCTCGCAAATGAGATGTGCTTCACCTGTCTGTTCACTGCTTTCTTCCATGCGGCAATTGAAATATTAATATTGACCAGGTTTTGCTCCTATATTTCTAGCGATTGAATAGCTCCTGTCAATTGTGCTTGCCATGGTGAACCATTTTCTTCAAAGATTGATTTAAATTTGAGCTTTCAAGGCTGTTGCTGGAGCTCTCAAAGTGCTGATATAGTATTTTATTGTATCCCCAGGCAAGAGATGTCTGGGCGAGAAAGCCCCAGCTCCAGCCTTACTCTGGCTCTCCTGGCCTGTCGTGGGATTGCCAGCACTTTCTTGTATATGGAAGATTGAAAGCTCATGTAGAAATTGTCAAAGGCGCCGGGAAAGGTTAGGTGGCCGTAATTAATTGAGGGCACTGTTTTTGCTTTTAGAACTTTCAGAATGGGTTCCGTGAATGGGCTGTGTAATTTTTGATTGAGATTTCTCAAGCTGCAAATGATCCCGGCACCTTTATTTCTTAGATATTTCAAATGAGCAGTTGATTTTGCCCCTTCCGTGAGCCTGAGACCCAAGTAGTTGTAATTTTTGCAAGATCTAATTTGCTGATCCCCTAGGCGCCATTGAGCTGTCCGTTTTCGATGGTACTTTCCAAAGATGAGGATTTTGGTCTTGTACTGGTTTACCAGTAGGTTGTTCTTTTGATTGAAGCTGTATAGCGCATTTAAGGCTTTTTGCAAGCCAATCCTGGTATGATCCAAAATTACAAGATCGTCGGCATATTGAAGAATTTGCAGCCTCACGTTCCCCATCTTCGGGATAATTACGTTTGCCCACTCCAGTGCTTGACCCAGGTCGGACGTATAGATGTTGAAAAGCAGAGGTGCAAGAACACATCCTTGTTTAAGGCCACTGTTGGTGTGGACCTTGTTGGTCAGTGACGTTTGACTGGTCTTGATCCTTACCCAGGTCCCTTCATATAGAGATCTTATTGCCTTTAGCAGCTTTTGGGGTATACCCCAGTTAGTAAGTTTTCTCCATAGTGTGCCACCATCTACCCGGTCGAATGCTGCACTATAGTCTACAAAACAGCAAAACAAAGGAGGCTGAGCAGGCTGGATCGCCCGTCTGGACAGGTATCCCAGTGCTATGATGTTGTCTACTGTGGAACATTGTGCTCTGAATCCTGTTTGGAAAAAAGGAAGGATGTTGTTCTCTTCTGCCCAGCTTTCCAGTTCCTTCAGCAACACTCTAGCGTATGCCTTTGCCTCGATATCTAACAGGGCCACTAGCCGATAATTTTCATGTTTTGTGCGGTCTCCTTTTTTGTATATAGGAATTAGAATTGAACCTTTCCAAAATGATGGAATGAAGGCCGTTTCAAAGGCATGCTTGAAGAGAGGGGTTAGCTGATCTGCCCAGAATCTGTATGCCACTTTGAATACTGCCGCTGGCACTCCATTGGGGCCCGGTGCATCATCTGACCTCATTTTCTTGATCAGGCTGATTATCTCTTTTGTGTTAATAATCAAGCATGTGTCTTCTTCTTCTTTGTCTAGTACATTTTGTTGTTCTTGCATAACCTTCCTTTCCAGATCTGTTGTATACAATTGTAGTGCATACTTGACCCACTCCACTGCTGCCACCCCATTTTCTTTACTTTGGCCATTATGGCTTAGTTTACTGATGTAACACCAAAGTCGAGACTGGCCTTTTTCTTTGAGCATGTTAAATATTTTCAACCATTCCACCTCAATTTTCTTTCTCCGAAGTTCCCATATTTTTTTCCTATGTTCGCTTCGTAGTACTTTTATTTCCACACTGAGGTGATTTGTCTCTCCTTTTCTTCTCGCCTTCAATGCCTTTGTAAGTCTTCGTTTTGTTTGATCTAAGTCCCTGGGGTTTAATTGTAGTGGGTGGTTTTGCGGGTGTAGGCCTTGAGCTTTCCGGTTGCCCCTGTCCTGTCCTAGAACCAATTTTAGTTCCTCCAGTAGATCCCTACAGTGCTCCAGGGGGGGAGCCAAAGATTGGCACTGCTCTTTATGGGTGACCCATTCCGTAAGAACTGGACTTAGTTTTGTGGTCCATTTTATTCTGTTCAATAATGTATGATGCTCTTCCTCGGTTGATGTTCCCAAAGTTCCGGGGTGTTTTGCAATTTTCCTATTTATGTTGAATGTGACCCTCAGTGGCTTGTGATCACTTTCCTCTCTATCTCCCACCTCAAAGTCTTTAAAGAAAGTCACCAGTTTCTCAACGATAAAGATGTAGTCAATTGTTGATTTGTTCTTGAATGTGGGCAAGGGCAGCCATTGAGAGTCCACTGCCTTCTTGGGAACCTGAGTGGAGACCATGTTATGCTCATTCAGCAGCCGATGTAGGGGCACCACTTCTGTTGCACTAGGTCTGTACCTTATATCATCTCCTAGACCCCTGATGTTCATGTCCCCTGCGATGATTGGGAGATGGGAAGCATGTTTGTTTATCAAACTGTCCATTTTTTCAGATAATAGTTTTATAACTTATTTTTTTTGCTTTGTGGCGGGGTTTATGTAACAGTTGATTATCAACAGACGTATTGCGCTGTTATTACTTTTAAGACCGGAAATCAAAACTGCTTGGAGATTAGCAGAGTTAGTTTCTATTGAGTTTACCTCTAATTTGCAGTTGTGATTGATGTAAATTGAGAGCCCACCTGCTGCTCTCCCGAATATATTACTTTTTATTGCAGCAGTGTGAACTTCATAGAAACCTAGGAGAATTAGAGGTTCAGTGACCCAAGTCTGTTGTAGACAAAGTATGTTGTTTTCTCGTAGATATGAGCATGCTGCTTTGCAATTGAGCATTCATTTTAGCTCTGCGACGTTCCATAATACAATTGACAGGCGCGTGTTATTCCCCCCTTTTCGGTTCTTATTCAAAATGCCCTTTAATACTGTTGGGTATGCCGTCGGGGGCTCACGTCTTCCGGACCCCTCAGCTTATTTTGACTTGCAGAGTGATTTGGAACAATGTGGAACACAGCCCTTTGCTCTGCTGAGCTTATTATCTTATAGGCATTGAGGAGACTCTGTTCCCTTGCAGCGCTTATCCCTGTTTGTTTGACTGCCGTCCCCTTTAATACCGAAAAAATCTCCTTTGTTGGCGAATTTACTGCTAATACATGTGGGTATTTCTCTGGTATAGGGAATGCTATATCAATCCCCCAGTCAGCCATTTTTGCTGTTTCCTCAGTTGTGAGCCCCACTTGGTCGTGTCGGCTTAGTCCGATCGAGGATGATTCTCCATGGGAATCGCTGGTTAAACTTATGAATTTAACCCAAACTATGTCTTTTGATTGTATTTCCATGAGAGACGGAATATGCTTGAAGAGTCTGAGTATGTTGCCCCTGTTTAGAATATCATGCTTGCCTTTGAATTGGTATCTAGGGGTTAGGATCACCTCATGCGTTAGTTTACTACTTTGATTTGTATAGCCCTGGGCATTAGGTTCTCCGTCACTGTTGCTTGCATTGTGTCTAGTGCCTAGGGACCATTGGCCTAAGGCCTGCTGCTGTACCAAACTTTGAGTCGGCTGTTCCGATTGTTCGCTCTTTTTCTGCCCACTTGGGTCAAGGTATCCCTTATTGATACAAACCTCAGGCCCGGAAGCTAGGTCCTTTCGTGCATCCTCAGAACTTCTTTGCTCTCTCTTTTTTTTGTTCATGTCTGGGGGTGATAGGGCTCTAATTACGGTGCTTGTTGGGCTTTGGGTGTCCTTTGTGTCAGGGTTTGACTGTTCAGATCTATCCCTCTCTTCTGCCTTCCCCGGGGAGGGTGGAACTGTGCCTGTTGAATTCTTTGAGGATTGATTTTTTATTAAGATTGGGAAGAGACGTCTTGTCTCTGTGGTACTCTGTGATGTTTGAAAGTGAGTTGGTAAAAAAATGGCGCGTTTTTTTGCTGTCTTAGCTTTTTTTGCCTGTTTCCTTAGCTTTTTCTTAGCCCTCCTTGACAACTGGTTCTCCATCCTTGTCTGGTTGACGTTATTGTCTTCTGGAAGCTTTCCCGGGGACAGATTGCTGCTGTTGGAGTTGCAGCTGGAAGGTCTACTAAAGGAATTGTTTAGTGTCGGAACGTCTTGTGCCTCGGAGATTGTTGTTGAGTCCACAGGGTTGCCTCTGCCTGCTATACCTGACTGGTTTTCTGAAATTAAAGCAGGACTGGAGCTGTACTTGTTGCTTGGAGTTCCTGATTGCGTTTTTAGTGCTTCTACCATGCCTTTAAGAATTTCTGGCAGTGTTGCCCATGTGTCCATGAGGGCTGCACACGTGCAAGTGCCTCTACAATTGATCTGGATGTCGCTAAGCTTTTGCTCCAGAGAGTCCGCCTTGTTGTACAGCTCCACTAGGCGTTGCGCAATGGTTGCTAAGAGATCAATTTGTAGCTCCATTTTCTTTGATTGCCAGAGCAGAGATCTGGCCATATTTTGCACTGTTTCAACGGAAGGGGATCTACCTTGTTCAAGAGTGATGCTACTCTCCTGTAGCTTTTGACTTTGGGAACATGGTGAAGAAGAAGGTGTGCATCGGTTCTCATGGCAGCTTCTATAGCAGGTTGGAATCAGCGCTAATGTTCTTTGTATCTTAGATTCCAAGTTTTGGAGGAATATTGGGGATAGATATCCCGCATTTTGGAACTGCTCTGACACTTCTATGTTTGTTAAACCAGAGTCTATGATTCTTGGTGATTCCCTCAACACCGGAGTATACGCCGTTGATTGATCCTGACAGTGTATTTGGGCTGTTGTAACTTGATCTATCTTTCTACTGTCTTGTGCGATGCAGACGCTAACTGAGTCACTTATGTGTCTGATTTTTGTTCCAGATGGATGTCCCAGCCCAGAACAGGAATGGGAGCGTCTTCTTTCTGGGCTTGAGCTCCCTGTAATTGCGCTTTGTATTTGAGTGTTTGGCAGCGTTAAAAGAAGCTGGCTCCCTAGACTGTTGTCCAACTCCTCCCTGCTCTTAAGTCGTTGTTGCGCTGCCCTCTCTAGTGTACTCTCTGGGTTGGGCGTAGGTTTTACCAAGAATTGTGTGATGAGTCCTCCTGTTGGCGATTTCAAAATGGGCTTCTTGTCTTGAGCTGCGGACTTTGTGCTCCTCAAGTTTCTCGGTGCAGCCTCACACAGGTCTGGTGACTTTGTATGGCCGTTTTCAGATTGCTGGCTGCTTTTTTCTTCTCTTTTTTTTGTCATCCTTTTATATTGCTGATCTTCCATGGGAGCTGTGTGTCCCTTGTTAATCCCTCTTCGTACGCTCTTTGTGCACTCTTAACACTCTCTTTTGTGGATATTGAACAGGACTCTGTAGACACTGTGATCTCACTTGGCCCCTCGCAGCTCCTAGCTCCCGCTGCCGCTCGTGCCGGGCAGTTTCCCCTGCGCTCCGACTCTCAGTCTGCCTGCCACGCCTTCCCCTGGTTCTCCGTGCTCTCCCCACTAGTCGTGGCCTGAGGTGACGGGGGCCAAGGCAGGGCGGTATGCCAAGCCCTGCGAGCTGCTACTGCTAATGCTGCTTGGGCACCTAGCTGACACTGTGCCTCTATGCTAGTGTGTGGGAAACCACAGATTCCACTGCCTGGGTCTGCTGGGACACGACTCGTTAGGAGCCTATCTGATGGTTTTCCCCGCAGTGTTCAGAAGGAAGCTTGGGCGCTAAAACCGGGCCTCCACTCTTCTGGTGAGCAGGGGCCAGGTGGGGGACTCTGCTATGCTGTGGTTCCTCACGAGTCCCAACTACCCCCCCTCAACACCAAAGTCCAGTCGCTCACCTCCAATGCCGCTTCGGCTACTTCCACTGCTGCTGGTTAAGCGGTCCGACTGGTGTACTTGTTTCGCCTCTGCCGTGGGTTGGCTCCGGCAGCGAGCCGGCACTTGCACCAGTTTGTCGCACTCATACGCTTCTCCTCGGGGGTGCCTGCCGATCCTGGACTAGAGTCCGTGTGCAAGCAGGGAATTCTCAGCTGTGACACACCGCCTCACCTCCTCACGCTAGGCTGCAGCGGGGGCATGAGCTATGGGCTGGGACAGCACTCCCTCCTCCTTGTCCTCGGTCCTCGGTCGGACAGGCGCAGGGCAATTCCGGGCAATTCTAGGCACTTCCAGGGCAGCTCCGAGATGTTACTATCAGCCGCAAGCAGCGACTGTGGCTCGGAAGAGCGAGGCTACCACGCTTGCTGCCCTGCTGCACCTGCTGCTCCTGCTAGCTGCTTGCACCTGAGCGAGAGCACGAAAACACGGACTGGAACCTGTGAAGCATCACAGAGAAAATGAGTATTTGAAGCACTCCTGACAGGAGGACTGCATCATCTCTACATGAGATCCTCATACGATGTGCTATGTGACTACCTGCTGTACCTGCGAAACACAGATAAAATGATACTCGATCACTGCAAAGCATTAGCTGATGTGGTGCATTCTGTTTTTCACCAGGTTGGAACTGCTATTGCCAGTCCAATTCAGGAGTAGTGCGACATACTTCACCCGGGTGACTAGGTTTTGATCAAGATGCACGTGTTAAATTCTACCTGGAGTTGAGGTAGAAAAGCACGTACCAGGTATTCTGGATTACCAACACTGCTGTGAAGTGTGCTAGGATTCCTAATTGTGTGCATGCTTTGCACAACCAGAGAGTGAGTTTGTCCATATGAAGAAGAAATGTTATTTAAGCCAAGTCTGACACTTCCTGTGTCCTGAAGGAACAGAGGAGGATGAAGTACAGCAAAATCCCTCACCTGTTCAAATTCCTGAAATTACGCAAAGTGTTGTGGAAATACCCACTGAAAATGGATTGAGGGTTGAAAATAATAGAACAGTTGAAGCATCACAAAAGCAACCAAATGATCCAGGTAAAGGGACAAGTGTAAGAAGAGAAAGACCCCTATAGAGATCAAAATTGCCAAATGGTAGGAGGTGATTGAGATCTGGTGTGCCAGTTGAACAGATAGCATGAACCATCATCGAGGAAACAGAAAATATAGTGGTAAACGTGCCATGGAAGAAGATCAACAGACACCAAAAAGATCCAAGGGAACAAGAGTACCTTTTTGCAGCAATTCTACACCTAAATAGACTCATTACTCAGAGAATGGGTGTTGGAATGTGTTTTATTAGTAGGTGTAGATAGGCACCTTCCTCTAGTAATGGTGCCACAATCACAATATAAGATCCAGTCAAGGCCTCAATAAATTATTCCCTTGCTCAACCCTTGGTAGCTGACTGTGAGTTCGGCAGGCATAACTTTGGAGACAGGTGTTTAAAGCATTCACAAACATCAACACATTAAATAAGTAAGACACAACATACAATAAAACTCCAAAACCAAAATATAAAAATAGGAAATACCTTTATGATTACAATGAAACCAAAATGAAAAAAGAATTAGTTGAAAGCTAAAATAGCCACTTTGGGAGTATTGGTCGCACTTAGCCGGGACAAACTCAAATTATGGGGCTGACTGCATTGGAGCATGGATTGGAAATACGTAGCTATAGGGCCCAGTCAAATTTTTCCCGTCTGACTTAGTGACATTTTTGGAGTTTATTCTCTTGAGGTCCAGTGACGCTCATTGTAAGGCTAGCTTTGGGTTTGACAATGGTGACTTGCCTCAGCACGATGCATCAGTCAACTCCTGGAAGTCTCATTAATGAAAAAAATGCTCCATAGCTTCAGTGGGGCAAACCTGAATTTCAGGGCGGGTCGCAGTTTGACGTCGTCAGCTTGACTCTTGTCAACGGGTCGGTAACCTTATGGAGCTTTTTACCAAAAATTGTCCAATCTTCTCCATACTTCTGGATCTTTTTCCATAAGATCCTTTTGGGATTCCAAAGTGTCCATAACACCAATACAAGGATTCAGAAGCTCTGAGTTGGTCCTTGGGATGTTGGGACTAAGTCTCCCACAATGCACCTGGCCAAATCCAAGAAAGACCAGCTAAAGGTGCTCAGCTTGATTCTTCTTGCTGGAGATGATGCAGGTTGAGCTCTTTTAACCGGTCACTTTCAGGGAGTCTACTCCTTCACTTTGCAAAGCAAGCCAAAGTCCTTAGGGCTGTAGTTCCCAAAGTATGCAGCAGGTACAATCAGAGTACAATCTTCTTGGTGAAGCCCAGGGTTCCAGCAGAGCAGTCCTTCTTCTTCTTGTATCATGCAGGGATCTGAGTTGCAAAGCAGCTCTCCCAAATGTATCCGTGCTTCTGGGTAACAAGCAGGGGGTACCCCTGACCAACAGGATGCAGGGTGTCATCCTCAGGTATAACAACTGCCCCCTGTGGCATATTCTTGACCCGGAAAACATAATTCTTTAAAATCCAAAATAGAGAAACTCTTTCTTGGAGGTTAAGATCTGTCTAAGCCAATCCACTGTTGTGGCTACATTTTCCTAGCACTCTCCTTTCAAACCGATCCCCTTCCAGACCTTCTGCCTTTTCAATTATTGGGGCTCCTGCCTGACTAGTGGTACAGGATATGGGGGTGAGCCTGTGTCCAGTCCTAACTGTCATACCCTCTTTGAAGAATACTTTGGCTACCCACCCCCATCCTGCCTTTTGCTCTCCAGTGACAGATCCCCTCCCACCAGATGTCCTTTGTCTCTATGCAGGCCACTTCCCACCTCACCAGAGCAGTTTGGCTCAGCCTGGCAAAGGCTGGTCACTCAGGAGAGGCTGCTGCAAGGTTGGATTTTAGCACATCAGAAAAGCGAGATCTATAACTTCCTTCTGTGTTTGTTATAATAAGCCTACATTTGACAAGCTGTTATTCTATCATGTTAATACTTTGAAGTATATTTGTATCTGGCTCCTATCAATTGTTACACTTTATTAAAGTATTCCTATGTCAGCCTATGGAGCCATTGTACTACATGGCGGAAAAATTAAATTGGCATTTTTTTCCTGCACCAGGGAATATAAAACCTCTTATATAATATTCCTGCTTATTGTTACAAGGTACCCTACTGCTGTGGCACCATGAGGAGACCTTAGGGTGACATATGTAAAAATAAGATAGTTTAAAACTTTGGAAATACCTTTAATTCCAAAATTGAATTTGCATATAAATTACTTTTGAAATCAACCTGCATAGTAGGGCTGCCTTTAAAATGACAGCAAGAAACACTTAAGTGCATTAAATGTAGTGGGCCTCTAACCAAATGTGCCCTACCATGTACTAGGGACTTACAGGTAGGTTGGCAGTACCAATTGTAATTATACCTAATTTCCATATATTTTTCATTAGAACACCTCCTCTATTCCGAACTTAGCTAGGGCTACACCTAGCTTACCCACAGAGGTTACCCAACACATGAGCAGCTGCACCATGACCAACAGGGTTGGGGGGAGCTAACTTACTTTTGACCATGGGGTCTGCCTCCGAAGCCAAGTACAGTGTTGCCATGAAGGCCAGCACCCAGCAGAAGCTACTAACAGCTGTTCTAAATTCTCCACTAACAGGTGGTTAAGCTAGTTAAGGGAAAAACGAGGGTTCCAGGAACCTCTCTTGAGGTGGGGGCAGCCACCTCAAGAAGATGCCTTCTTCCACTCACCCTTCTGCCAGGGCAGGGCTGGCACCCTGCTATTCACAACTGCCTAACTGCTCAGGACATCCTTGTGGTGATGTGAAGCCTCACCATTGCCAACTTGGGTTTCTCCCTTACTGGGACAGAAGACCCTTGGCTCCGTGAAACTCTCTTTAGGAGTGGCTCACCTTTCCTCTTCTTTTTCCCTGTCTTTTAGGATTTCAGCCTCCTTCTGTTCGGACTGGCTCCCCAGGAACTTTGGGTTGGGGGCACCCTGGGTGACCGCCCACTTCAGACCAAACCTTGGGAGATCATTACCAAGGATACAATCTAGGGGAAGGTCAGGACAGACTACCACATTATACTAGTCAAAGGTATCCTCCCTCTCTATGGGAATCAAGGCTACAAGTATGGTGGTGACCTCACCTGTGGCTACCCTGACTCCTTGTGTCTCTCCTGGCACAGGTAGGTCTGAGAACACCAACCTGTCACTCACTAGGGTGTGACTGGTAAATGTGTCTCTCAGGTCAATGGAAGGGATCCCATTCACCCAAATGGAGTGGGAGTGCCTACTCCCACCCTCATAGATCACCAGCTTACTATCCGAACCTGTCTCCAAGCACAAAGCTTTGAGGGCCTTCTCATAAGCGGTGTCCTCTTCTATGGCGACACTGAGTAGCCCAGTGCTAACTACCTTTTGGGAACAGGCAGGGTCACCCCTGAAGTGACCTGACTCCTGACAGTCAAACAGATACTGTTATCCAAGTATCTTTTCAGCCCTGAGTCCCCCTGCCTCTGCTTATCAGTTGTGGTGGTATCTACTCTACTCCATTTTGGAGTTCTGAGATACTGAGTGCAGAAGTGACAAGATCAAATTTGCTGAAAATGGAAGCCATCAAGCTAAAAAATACTTAATCAACTCCCCTCATACTGTAACATCTACAATTAATATTTTATGTGACAATAACCTGGCTGGATATTTAGATATGTAGTGCTAATGGGATAATGGAAGGTGTGCTAAAAGTGCAAGGTAGGCATACAAAGAGAAATAGGGAAATGGTAAACTCATTCTTGACAGCAGTATTTCCCCATATTTTCTTGTTCCATGTTGTTTTCTATTACCTTACGTGCTGACAAGTTACTCCTGGGCATTTCCTCACCTACCAGCTTCCCGCTGTTTACCCTGCCTTCATCACTGGTTCCTGCAGTCTCCCTCCCGCCGCCGCAGCGCTTTAACATCGCGGCTGCCGAGAGGAGGTGAGACTACACTCCCCAGTCTCCCTTGCACTACTGCTGGTTTCGCGGCCGGAGGCGCTTGAATAGAGAGGTCAGCCCCGGTGGAGCGGGCGCTGCCAAGTTGCTCCTGGGCATTTCCTCACCTACCAGCTTCCCGCTGTTTACCCTGCCTTCATCGCTGGTTCTTGCAGTCTCCCTCCCGCCGCCGCAGCACTTCAACATCGCGGCTGCCGAGAGGAGGTGAGACTACACTCCCCAGGCTCCCTTGCACTACTGCCGGTTTTGCGCCCGGAAGCGCTTGAAAAGAGAGGTCAGCCCCGGTGGAGCGGGCGCTGACAAGTTGCTCCTGGGCATTTCCTCACCTACTAGCTTCCCGCTGTTTACCCTGCCTTCATCGCTGGTTCCTGCAGTCTCCCTCCCGCCGCCGCAGCACTTCAACATCGCGGCTGCTGAGAGGAGGTGAGACTACAATCCCCAGGCTCCCTTGCACTACTGCCGGTTTTGCGCCCGGAGGTTGAAAAGAGAGGTCATCCCCCGCGTCGCGGGGTAGCACGCGGGGTGCGCCGGGCTAAGCCCAGGCAAAGGGCGGGCCGCCTACAGCCGTCCGAGGCCAGTAGAGGCCGGGCAGGGCCACCCCTCTGACTGCCTGCTACCGAACTGAACTGATCTTATGAGTTACTTTATAAGGTATTTGACTATTTTTCCTATTGACTAATATAGTGTTTTGTATCAGCAACGCTGTTTAAACTGACCACAAATGTCAAGGTCGACACATTCAGGAAAGCTCAGGAGGGGGGAGGGGGCTGCGTGAGTGGCACGCTAGAGCAGTTTATCAACCGCGCATACTCAGATTTGGAAAAAGAAATTGCAATTACTGAGCGGCGGCTTTCTATCGAACCACTAAATCCAAAAGTTCCTCGCTGGGGCCACTAGCACGGGCTCTTTCTCCTGCAAATATCCAGGTGCACGCTAAGGGCCTGCAGTCCGGTAATACATCACCCAGTTTGGGGGGTACAGGGGCAAACTCGGATGGGCTCACCTTACAAGGCCATACAACACGGATGGACTCCCAGAATCCATCACAGAGGGCTCCCATACATACGGAGTGTATACTTGCTCTAGACACTCCCACATCCTCGGCCACACCAGGTGCACGCTTAGGGGCCTGCAGTTGGGTAATACATCACCCAGTTTGAGGGGTACAGGGGCGAACTTGGATGGGCTCACCTTACAAGGCCATACAACACGGATGGACTCCCGGACTCCATCACAGAGGGCTCCCATACATACGAAGCGTATACTTGCTCTAGACACTCCCACATCCTCGACCACACCAGGTGCACGCTTAGGGGCCTGCAGTTGGGTAATACATTACCCAGTTTGGGGGGTACAGGGGCGAACTTGGATGGGCTCACCTTACAAGGCCATACAACACGGATGGACTCCCGGACTCCATCACAGAGAGCTCCCATACATACAGAGCGTATACTTGCTGTAGACACTCCAACATCCTCGGCCACACCAGCGCACCCATGGTCTCTATATAGCGCAGGGCCAAGACTAGTCACTTATAAAAGAAAAAGAGTTGCTAGCGGCCGAAGGGGGGGCGCCCACTAACTTCTAAAAAATTCAAAACCAAAAAATACAACACAGTAGTAAATAAAACTAGACAGGGGGGTAGTAGAATCTATATCTGTCCCATCAGTTGTCAGAACTTTTGCTGATAGCTCTGCCTCAGGCAGCACTCTTGAGCCGGCAACCACTTTCCCTAAATCATCTTCTGCTCAGGTGCTATACCTCAGACCCCTCTTATTGCCCACATAGAACAGATTGCAAAATCACTCATACTGCCAATCCTGGAGAGGGTAAAAGTGTTGGCGGAGAGATGGATTGTTTTGAGCAGGCCACTCTTGACAACTTTTTCTTCCTCAAAACATTAATTAAATTGCAGTCGAGAAACAAGCAGGACGACTGTGTTTCCACTCAAAAACCCCTGGTAGACCTTACATGTATCCCTGAGGCGGCCTCACCTAAAGCTGCTCCAGTTTCTGGGTCTATACCCGAAGCGGGTTGTATAGTATTAGACACCACAAACCATAGTTCCAATCCTAATAAAAAAACGTTGTCCTCATATTACCCCAAAGGGGCAAAAGAACCGACAGGCGGTTCTTTCACACATGTCCAGGGCAAACAGAGCAGCCCAAGCAAAACAATTGGGCATAGTAGTGATTACCCTACACCTAATCAAAAGTCCGAGTTGTTATCCCTAGATAGTCAGAAACTGGTCTGCATTAGTCTACCGCCCGAATGTCAGCCATATGTAGTGGTGCTAACTGGGGTATCACACCAAAATCCTGGAAAAACTGAACCTTACCATTAATTAAAAAACAAGACTACGCACTGGTTGAATAGGAATAGACCACTCCCAACCCAGCTAGATGGTCAGGTTCTTTGTCAGAAGGGTAAAGTGGGTTGGTAGCATGATTAAGGATATTCCCGGGGATTGTATCATTGTAAACTTTAGGGGCCCTCATATCTCTAGGTTTAATTGTAACCAACAGGTCGACTTCAATTATAGTGGGATTGGCACTTATGATCTGGGCCACTTCCACTTACAATTTGCCAAACCCCAGCCCACTGAGTATCCCTGTTATCCATCTGGGGGGAGGGCCCACGGAGGGTACACTCCCACCTCTACTTTCATCACTCCCTTTAGTTATTCTGCGTATTTAGCATCCGCCTCAAATAGAAGTTTTTGGCCCTATGGGCTGGATTGTAGATACTGACAAGTAGATAACTGCCCACTTCTTTTCCCAACATATGCTGGTGCTGGGACTTTGCCAAAGGGCAGCAGGGTGCCCATGGGAAAAGAATGGATTCTTGGAGCCGCTGATAGTGCTTTAAGTAGGAATATTGACCCCTGTAATCTCAGACTGGCTCCAGAACCCCAAATTCCATACAGCAGTAGTGGGAGTATTAGTAGAGGGAGAAACCAGAGGGGGACTGTTATTAGAACCAAATTAAAAGGTACTCAGAGTCCTGGTGCAGGAGTTCATGAAAAGAACCATACCTTATTGGAATAGAACATCGGGGTGGGGCATGTTCCCAGCACACGGGCTATTATCCCACAGCACCAGGCAGCTGACTCTAGTATGACAGGAGATAGTTCTTTCCCAGTGC
Organism: Lissotriton vulgaris; assembly: GCF_964263255.1. NCBI lineage: Eukaryota > Metazoa > Chordata > Amphibia > Caudata > Salamandridae > Lissotriton > Lissotriton vulgaris. Next base: position 490,368,627 of record NC_141693.1, read on the forward strand.
CATCTTATACACCCGGGAATCCAGTTGTGGTCGATCCTCCTATAAAGATAATGTCCTGGAACATAGCAGGCATTTCAAGGAAATTAGACCTGCCTGATTGGAATGCCCTGGTTGAGTCCCATTCAATCTGTATTTTCCAGGAGACTTGGAGTCTGGTGCCCCATCACAAAGTAGGTTATACCACCTTCTTCCTACCAGCAAAATCCCCCCGGGCAGGGAGAGGATGCCCGTCAGGCGGACTCCTAGTTTAAGTAAGCATTTTACTGGGATGTAGTTGCAAACAAATCCAATGTAACTCAGCAGACATCCTAAGAATCACAGCAAGTAGTGGACGGAGAGGGAGAGTTATGGAGATATTCAATGTATATGCTCGTGGCACACAAGGTGGCTCCCCATCTCCCATTGTTGCACTTCTGGAAGACGAACTTAGGCGATGCAACCAGAATGCCTATGTCCTTGTTGCAGGGGATTTCAATTGTACTATTGAGCCCCTGGCAGAGGAAGATATCTTTGAGACTGCTAAGGACGATATTAGGAGGGGCATACCCATACTCTCAATTCAACCGATACAGAGATGGACCCAACGGGCCATACAGCTGAATATGCTTGCAATGGAAAGGACCTCTTCAGACCCACCCGGGGCTCAAACCTATAATAGGGTAAACCACTCTACAAGGATCGATTACATTCTCCTTGATTTTAAGCTTTGGCGCTTCGTAGAGGATATGGAAGTTCGTCCAACAACCAATAGCGATCATAATCCCCTCTCCCTGAGCCTTCATGCTTTGTGGCCGCAAGTATATGGATCTGTAATATCATCTCCGCTAATGTTGACTAAAGAAGTGTGCCCATCTAACTGTGGCAGGCGTTTGAAATGGTGCAAAGTTGCTCTGGATGAGGGGAAAATTCTGAATTTTTGGATCATTCTCCTTACAGCACAGACTAAGCTGCATACAACTCCCTCAGATCAATGTGGCCTATTTAGGGCCTTAGATATCTTCCAGGAAACCATTGAAGCATTGGGCAACTTATTTTTTGTCCCAAACAGAGGCCAAATGCAGAGAGAGCCCCGCAGGCCTAGCGGTAAAGAAGGGTGGTATACAACCAAATGTCGCCATATGAAATCAGTGCTAATAAAAGCAGTTAAGAGTAAGTCGCAAGGGTGTAACCAGTTGGCTAGGAAAGCTTATAAGCGGGCTGTTGTAGAGGCAAAAAAAGAATGGGAAGATCAGTACTGGCAATCACTTAAAGAGGCTAGCCATGGGAGAGATGCTGGCAGTTTCTGGAGTATTATACGCACTAAGAACAAACCCATTAACAACCTGATAACCTGTAATATAGCAGGCCAAGCATGGTTTCTATCACTTCCATAAACTGTATTCCTCCCACAGGGTGGTCAAAATGAGCCTACCTCCTACAGCCTCTTGCCATCCCCGGGAGACACTCATAGTTTCCCATTTTTAGACAAAGAAGTTGAAAATGCGATCAAGTGTATCGTGCCACACAAAGCACCAGGGCCTGACGGCATTCCCGGCGACCTTCTCTGCTTTGGTCCTCTCAAATGGGCAAAGATTATTTCTAATGTATTAAATGCCATCGTTAATGGGGCTCCTATTACTGAGTCGTGGAAGGGGGCAGAGGTCGTCCCGATCTTCAAAAAGGGAGACCGGGGTGACCCTGCCAATTACCGCCCAATAAGCCTCATCGACTCCACTCAGAAGGTCGTTGGGAAGGTGATACTTGGGAGAATCCTACAATGGGCTGAGGATAACAAAATTCTCTCTGATTACCAAGCAGGTTTCAGATCCGGAACAGGGACAATAGAGCAGGCCTTTAGGTTGCTACTTATTTATTGGAAAACGGAATACATAGGAAAAGGCAGTCTTTATTTGGCATTTATCAATCTAAAGACTGCCTTTGATCTGGTGCCTCGTGAACGCCTATGGGGAGTATTGGCCAAAATGGGGATTCCATCAAACATCCTGTTGTTACTAGTGAGGCTCCACGACGGTAATTTTGCTCAAGTGAGGTGGGGTACCCAGGGGCAGAAGACTAATAGAATTCCGGTGAACAGGGGTGTCCGCCAGCAATGTGTCCTTGCTCCCACTTTGTTCTCACTTTATGTGAACGGAGTGGTGGAGCACTTGCTGAAAAGTCCATCTGATGGGTATTAAGATAGAATATCGACGGGAAAATATCGACTAGCATTAATATCGTGGTAAGAATATCGAAAGAAAAAAATATCGTCTTAGTAAATATCGTTGTGAAAAATATCGTATTGTTAGAATGACATAAATATCGTCAAACAAAAATATCGATGAATAGAATATCGTTGACTAAAAAATCGTTGTATATAATATCGACAAAAAAATATAATGTGTTTAAAAAAAAAAAAAAAATAAGTATTATGTTTTTAAAAAACTTAGAAAAATACTTTTAGTAATAATAATTAAAAAAAAAATTTTTTTACAAAAGATTTGTTAAAATTTTAGTAGCGGGTTATTGGTATTATAGGGGATAAGGGTGGGTAGTAATTTAAAATTTAATATAAAAAATGTATAAAAAAAGAACAAATTAGGAATTTTATCAGAATTCGAAATTTAAAATTTCAAAATAAAATTTTGCACGAAATTTTATTTGTAATCATTAATTAATAAGTCATATTAAAATTTTAGTAGTGGGTAATTGGTATTTTAGGGGCTAAGGGTGGGTAGTAATTAGAAAGTTATTAAAAAAAAATTTTTAAATAATAAAAAAATCTAAAATTTAGAAATTTAAACGAAATTATTTTTGTAATGATAGTGTAAAATTTCATATTAATATTTTAGTAGCGGGTTATTGGTATAATAGGGGATAAGGGTGGGTAGTAAATTAAACATTATGTATTAAAAAAATTGAAAATTAAGAACAAATTAGAAATTTAATCAGAATTCGAAATTTACAAATCAAATTTAGAAATTGTCACGAAATTTTTATGGTAATATGTATATTGTTTACTATCCTGCACATTCCCTGATATAAGTTTGATTGGAGTTAGAATAGTAATTTTTTTAATTTTACTGTCCAGCACATTCCCTGAGTTAAGTTATGTTTGGAGTTAGAATAGTAATTTATTATTGTTTACTATCCAGCACTTTCCCTGACCTATGTTGGATTGGAGTTAGAATAGTAAATTATTATGGTTTATTATCCAGCAATTTCTCTGACTTATGTTGGATTGGAGTTAGAATAGTAATTTATTATGGTTTATTATCCAGCACTTTCCCTGAATTATGTTGGATTGGAGTTAGAATAGTAAATTATTATGGTTTATTATCCAGCACTTTCCCTGACTTATGTTGGATTGGAGTTAGAATAGTAATTTATTATGGTTTACTATCCAGCACTTTCCCTGACTTATGTTGGATTGGAGTTAGAATAGTAAATTATTATGGTTTATTATCCGGCACTTTCCCTGACTTATGTTGGATTGGAGTTAGAATAGTAAATTATTATGGTTTATTATCCAGCACTTTCCCTGACTTATGTTGGATTGGAGTTAGAATAGTAATTTATTATGGTTTACTATCCAGCATTTTCCCTGACTTATGTTGGATTGGAGTTAGAATAGTAAATTATTATGGTTTATTATCCAGCACTTTCCCTGACTTATGTTGGATTGGAGTTAGAATAGTAAATTATTATGGTTTATTATCCAGCACTTTCTCTGACTTATGTTGGATTGGAGTTAGAATAGTAATTTATTATGGTTTACTATCCAGCACTTTCCCTGACTTATGTTGGATTGGAGTTAGAATAGTAAATTATTATGGTTTATTATCCGGCACTTTCCCTGACTTATGTTGGATTGGAGTTAGAATAGTAAATTATTATGGTTTATTATCCAGCACTTTCCCTGACTTATGTTGTATTGGAGTTAGAATAGTAATTTATTATGGTTTACTATCCAGCACATTCCCTGAGTTAAGTTATGTTTGGAGTTAGAATAGTAATTTATTATGGTTTACTATCTGGCACATTCCCTGAGTTAAGTTATATTTGGAGTTAGAATAGTAATTTAATATGGTTTACTTTCCAGCACTTTCCCTCACTTATGTTGGATTGGAGTTAGAATAGTAAATTATTATGGTTTATTATCCAGCACTTTCCCTGATTTATGTTGGATTGGAGTTAGAATAGTAATTTATTATGGTTTACTATCCAGCACTTTCCCTGACTTATGTTGACTTGGAGTTAGAATAGTAATTTATTATGGTTTATTATCCAGGACTTTCCCTGAGTTATGTTGAATTGGAGTTAGAATAGTAATTTATTATGGTTTACTATCCAGCACAATTATTATTATTTTTTATTCAGCAGTATCTATTTATTATTTTTAATAAGAATCATATATGTTATGTAGTAATATTCATTTCATAAATATACATTAAAAACATTTTTATCACATTTTTACATTAATATGACAAGTCTAAATTAAGAAACAAATTTTTATAAAAAAATTTTTATTGAGAGTTTAATTTGGTATTGCAAAGATATTACAATTTTTCATAAAACATTTTACATAATTTTTGGTCACAAATTATATAGCATTTTTTTACATAAATACAGTTTGTATTATACATAAATTATTATATTAAATTTTAATAATTATTATTAAAATTTAATATATTACATATTTATTATGGCATTGTTTTTATCAAGATATGTACATAACATAAATTTACATTTTGTAACATCTGAGAAAAATATTTAACAATGAAATACATTTTTTTAATAAAAAACAATTAATACATAACTCTTTTAAACATATTAATGTATCTTTTACAATATTCATATGTTTTTTAACAAGAAAAAAAAATGTATTAATACATATTGCATATATTATGCTATTTAATACAATTTATTTTTTATTTAAAGGCTATTTTGTCCTATTTTAGTTTTTATTATGCAGCCATTTTATTTTTGGAACTTCACTTTTTATTCTATCAACATCGTTGTTTGGGTCATTTTAGAAAACGGAAGCTCGCGGTTGGGAGCTGTTTCTTGTTGGTGAAGGTAAGTTTGTTTCACATTACTTTTAAAGATATTTTACTTAAGTTTAGTGATAGTTGTAGTGTGTACGTGTCGATATGTGTAGTACTTTACATATTATGTGCGAATTACGTGTTATTTACCGTCGTTATGGAGAACGTAGTTTGTGAGGTACTTCGAACAAAAGTAACGTTTACTGTTGTATTAATGGATGAATTCAGATTGTTTTTATGTCTTATATGCTATGTGTAGGCTATGCGTATTTTCTATGTTTTGAGGTTGTATTTTTTTTCGGTAATTTACAGGTCTTCGTTTTGGTGAGCAGATGGACTGTGACGTTTTTTTTTAAGCAGGTACATATTTTTAAAAATGTCCTGCATTTTCGGGGTCTCTACTTTTTTTACTCGTGAAGATTTATCACCTTTTTTATGGTTTCAAATTCGAGAGGATTGCAACGGGAGTATTATCAAACAGTTGTATTTTTTGCATTTTGTTGGAATTTTTCGATATTGGATATGGATAGCTTTTGGTATTATTCCTGTGGAAATCATCACCATGGAACATATTCTACAGCAGCAGAACCGTAAGTAAAAGTGATATTTACTTTTGGGTTGCATTGTGGTATAGTGTACTGTTTAGTTAAATGTTATATTATTATGTCTTGTAAAAATATATTATTGATCATTTTACATGACATAATATTACGACATTTAACTACATATTATCTTTAATTATCCTTTGCTCACTTTTTGGGAATTTATATTTAAAGGATTGATTTAGCTATTAGATCTAAGTATGCTAGACCTTCTATACTTGGGTACATTCTAGTTTTTTGTTGGAGATATTCGTACATGTTTAATGTTTGTTTACTTAGTTTAGGGCCAATTTTAGAAAGTGATTGCTCTATTCTGAGTTCTTGGTAGCTTTGCTCTTTTTTAATGCTTTGGATCAGTTTGTGAAGTGTTGGTTGACTTCTTCCTAAAGTGGCTTGGAAGGCATTATGCCATCCTTCAACTGCGTTATTAGTTTTAGCTTTCTGGGCTATTGTACTAGCATAGACATTCCACCATGGAATTTGAAATTTAGGTTGTCTACGGTGGCCTGAACGATGTAATCTTCCAACCCAGGTATCTTCAAAGTAGTCTAAGAAGGGAGTTAGCTTTTTTTCATTGGTGCGGTAGAAAGGGCTGTCAATTAATAAATTGTAGTAGTTAGCTACTTCTGTTGTTGGTACATATGCTAATGCAATCAACTTCTTTATTTGATAAGCAAAGTTACTGTTTGTACAATATTCAATGCTTAAAGTTGATTTTTGTAAGTGCCTCCATATGCTTTGGTTGTAGTGATAATAACAACCTTGTATGGAGGTATGGGGATATATTTTAAGGATAGCTTGAATCATGGCCATTTCAAAGTCAATTACAATTCTTTGAGGATAGTAATTATCAGTTAATTCTTTGATCGTTGTTAAAATTTCAACGTAGGTAGTATTTGTTTTGTTTGGCAGCAGAGTATAAATTAGAGGGATATTTGTATCTTGGTATTCCCCATGAATGGTGTAAAGTTGATAGAAAGGTTTGGGACAAACTTTAAAAGTCCCGTCCATCATCCATGTTTCACATGATTTAAGCTTTTGCAAATTACTATTAGTAGCAAAAAGTAAAATTCTTTTGTCATGACTGTTGTTGTCATACATTAAGAATTTATCCTCATTATGTGTAATGGTATATTCTGGATATATTTTTATATCCTGAAAACTTTCTGGTGTTGGTGGAGTTGGATCAGAAGCACGTTTAGTTTTTGCAATTAATCTCTTTAAGTTGGGAATAGAAGGTAGCTGTCCTGTCACATGTTCAGGCACTTTGCTTAAACATTTTTCAAAATGCTAGTGCTTGTTTCTTGTGATCCTGTACTAGCATCTTTCAATGTTTCTAGTGCTTCTCTCACTTCCACTTCAGTTACATTTGGTGGGTGGTTATGCTCACGTACATTTACCACATTGTTATCAACAGTTGTTGCTCTACCATAGCATGCATTTGAGTAATATTTACTAGATTTCCAATGGGTCTTATTAGCTTTCACTCTTTCTTGGGTGTAGGTGTAACCCATGTAGCTCAGCATTAGTTTTCCTTTTTGCGAAGTAATGAAAGTAGCTCCAGTTGCCATGTCTAAGGTAGATCTGTGGAAATATATATATGTCTTTTTTAGAACATTGAACACCATTTTAGAGGTGTGTATAAGACTAGGCAAAAGTGTGAACATATACTTACTATGTGGCTTCACTGGTAAACCTTTTATTCTTATTTCTTTTTCAGAATTGTCTCCCTTTTAAGTTCTGTAGTAGTGTTAAAGAATAATAGAAAGAAATACTTTAGTGTAATAGGTGTATCATTTTACTTTCTGAATTGTTATACATATAGTGTCTATACTTACTTGATGTAGTAGAGGATGTTGGTAGTGTAGTTGTAGATAGGCAAATAATTTTGTAGAGTCTGTGGAAAAAATTATCATTGTGTTACTTGTAGTATTTGGATGATAGTAGTTGGATACATATTATTTACATTGTACATTTACTTAGCAAGTTTAAATAATTTTTATCAGCTATCTAAATAGACATGGATAAGGTAGTTTATAAATGTTTTTACATCTAACTGTATTGTCGTTGTTGATAAGTTCAACATGTTTAGTTTTCACTCTAAAGATCAACAGTTTTAAAAATAGGGACTGTATCTACTTATAGTAACTAGGAAGGAAAAATGGTATTTAACTTACTTGAAGTGTAGTGTGATGTATTGTAGTTGTAGTCGTTGGTTTGTATTCTCTTCTCTCAGCAAGGTAACCGTTTTTCTCCAAGGTTGGGCCAAAAATGGTAAATTACGTTAAGTGTGTCATTGTATTTATATTAGTGAGTTAATTAATGGTACTTTTTGATTGGTTCAATTAGTGAAAATTCAAATTCATTGGTTGAGAACGTTATTTGGCATGGGAAAACCGTTATTTTCGTAAGACTATGTTGTTTCACTGTTTGTTTGTAAAAGAATATATTAAAATGTGTTATAAGTTACATTTTTGTGTAATATTTAAATCGTTTATATTTTGAAAATAAAGAAATGTTTTTCATATTTAGGCCATCGGAGTGTAATATAGTATCAGTAAAAGTAAAAAAAGTTTCCCTATATAAATATTTTATGTTACAAATAAGTAATAGGAAAAAAACAAAATAATATGTGTTAATAGTTTTGTAAATAAAATAGCAAAAAAAAGTGAGTACATTCAAGAATAGTGCATTTCGAGTGATAAAAAAAAGACGATATTTTTTGTATTTTTTTAGAGCACATAGGTCGTCGATGTTAGTGTAGTCGATATATATGTCAAAGGTAATGTTATTTAAAATATAGTCGATAATGTAGTAGTCGATATTTAAGTAGTCGATATTAGTGTGAACGATATTAGGGTTGTCGATAAAAAAAAATCGATATTTGTGTGAATTCTAGTTTAAGTATAGGATGACGATATTTATGTAAGTGATGTTTTAGTGACGATATTTTTATCAGACGATATTTATGTTAACGATATTTGAACATGGAACCCATCTGATGCACCATCCCTGGCGGGCGAGCGAATTCCAACTCTCCTGTTTGCCGACGGCACCCTCCTCATTTCCAAATCCCTGGTTGGCCTTCAGAACCTTTTGGATAGTTTCCAGTCTTTTTGTACCCTGAGGGGGCTTGTGATAAATACAGATAAAACCAAGTATCTGGTCATGAATCCTCAAAAAAAACTCGGCAGGCCCCCAGTTTTGAATTCTGTATCCCTAGAAAGGGTCAAGGTATTCGCTTATCTCGGGATACGTATTTCGGATTCCATGAACTGGAACCCTCATATGCAGAAAATGTTGTTAGGACATAAAAGGGTAGTGGCGGCCACGCTCAAGGAACAGCGCTCTTCATCGACCAGACCAATCGGATCAGCAATCGAAATATACAAGGCCAGAGGAGTAAATTTGGCCCTATATGGAGCCAAACTCTGGGGCTCAAGTAATATGGAGCAACTGTCTAAATCCGAAAATAGTTTTTTAAAGATCTAATGGCACTTCCCCAGAGTACTCCCACTGTCCCTTTGCTACTGGACCTGGGCTGCCATTCAATAAATGACCTGGCAAAGCTTCGTCCACTTTTATTGTGGGCCCATTTATGCAGAGCCCCGGAGTTAATAAAGTATGCCGAAGGCCTGTCGGAAGTGATGTCCTTACTGGGTTGCCATAAAATCAAGTGGCTCAAAGAGGTTAAATCCCTTTTATGTGATTTGAGTCTTCGTGAGGCATGGGAGAGTAAATCCACTCCAGTGAAAGCGGTATTAAAGAAACTTTACTTTAGGAAAAATAACTAATGACTTTTTGAGGATCGAGGACATAACACTTTTTGAGCCCTATTTTGATATTATCCACAAGTCCACTGATAGGGCGTTGTATTTTAAATTCAGGATTGGTAGTCTCCCAATACGTGAATTTACCGCCCACTGGAAAGTCCCCTCCCAGACATGTCTTTCTTGTCCCAATTGCGATTCAAGAGTAGAGTCAACGGCACATATTCTGTTTGCTTGTCCGGCATACAAAGCACCCAGGAGCTATTGGCTCAAGCCATTGTGCACTAGAGATCACTCTGTAGCGCTGCACGTTCTTAAATCTAACACTAGTTTGTTATATGTATGTGGACTGGCAACATTTTTTAGATGGGCTTGGTCATCAGGTCTAAAAGGCTGAGAGAAAATGTTTATTCTAAAATGTTACTTGAAGATGTAAAAAGCTTTTTATCTCTTTGCTATGTGTTAAAATTTGGTGTGTAAATGTGTATTTCTTAAAGAAAAATTGTAATAAGTTGTCACTCGGCGCAAATCTGGATGGGAGCATGACTTGTTAGCCAAAAGTGCTCTTTTTATGATTATGCTTTTAAGATATGTTTTTATCGAAATAAAGCCTTTTTCATACTCATACTCATATTACCTTACGTTACCTCTTCCAGAATACCAAATATAAAGTGCAAGTGTGACAAAAATATATATAGTTAAAACTGGAAGAAAGAAAAAGACACCAAGCTAAAGAAAATGTTACTCAAAAACGCTCACGCTGCAGCATCTGCAATTAACATTTTATCTGACAGTGACCTGTCCACTTTTTTACAGTTAGTGGAAAGTTCACAATAAAGTGCCAAAGATAATAATAAGAAGCCAGTCAGTCAGTCAAAACTCTTTATTTCGATTATTTAAAATCATAAAAGAAGCAGCGATACATACACTCATTTGTGTATAAAATCAGTAAAATTGATGCAGATAAATAAATATATATACAATTGCGGACAGTCATATATGTACACAATTTACAATTCATGATTTATGCAAAACAATACATGACCTATTGGACCACAACGTGCACTATAATAAAAAAGAGTAAAAAAACATCATTTCACTTTACAGAATAAAAAGGACAGAGGTGCCCCCCCTCCTCTCAGACTGCTATACTTAATGCATATCAATACCTTTTTTATTATTTACTCTAGCTGCGGCCACTAAAAAATTGGCTACGCTAAAAATGACACGCACGCTACTCAGCAGTTGCAGATGTAGAAGTGTGGGTCTGACCTACAGAAACCCCGCTGCACGTAGTATTGGGCATAAAAATCTTTTACGTGCTGTAGAAAAATTTTCACAGAACATGATCAGATGGAGGGTGTCCTGTCCATAATAAGAAGCATCAGATCAGGATATTTCCTTAAGAGCGTCCCCTCATAATCCCGTAGACATTGTTGTTCCACATTATGTCTTGTAATGCTGCTTCCATTAGAATAGAACAAAGTGCTAAACTAACGGTGCAAAGCCGCTAAAAAAATGCTAGGTTGAACATTGTGAACATTGAGTGGAATCAGTATGGAACTAGTATTGTTTCTTACTTCACACTGTGGTGTCTAAACATTTATCTGACAGCAGCCTAGCAGTTTTTGTGATACATTTTCAAAAGCTGCAAACGTCCTGGGACATTTACCTTTTCACCCAAAGAGTAAGTTGTGATGGCATGCTGATGTTGTTCTAATTAAAAAGGGTGCGCAACAAAGTCTTATATTCAGTCAATACCTTGAGGCAAGTTGATACAATGTGAGTCAGAGTTTCCTTGTGTAGATGAAAAAGGCTTCATTTAGAACACAAAGGTTTCCTTGACCATTTTGGCAAGCAGTCTGTAGTTTGGCACAGGCCGAAACGTACATGAAGCAACTTGCTTTTAAAAAGAATCTCATTGGGAGACGCGTGAGCGTGTAATCCAGCGTGGCCGCCGCAGATTGAGCTACCTTGTTCGACAGCCCGTTTTTACAAAAAACAACAATTTTTCTGTCACAAACACGGCGCAAATAAGGTCGCTTTGGCAGTAAGGAGTATTCCTACCTTTTTCTGGCTTTTTGAGGCGTTTGTGTTCACTGGAACTGCCTTTTCATGCCCCCTGGTTCCTGCTCCAAGCCTCGCAGTTAGGTGCTGCCTGTTTTTGTGTGTTCAGGGGGAGAAGTGTTCACCAGGAAAGGGCCTGGCTTGGGCCTAGCCACATCCATAGTCCTGTATAGCTGCTGCACCAGTGCTTTTGAACAGTTTTTCATTGCTGTTGTCTCCTCATTGCATTTATCTTACATATTTGACTTTTAATTCAGTATAATTGTGGGTTTTACCTCCTCAAAATGGAAAATAAGAATCCAGTTAACAATAAAAGGAGACAGCAAGTGTCACCTCCCCCAGTTAAGTCAAAGGTAGTGGAGTCCTCTGAACCTTCTCTTTCATAAATTCTGGAAGAAATCCAAGCAATTTACGTTAATGCTGAAAATATTGCGTCAGAAGTGTGCATAAAGACATGGCTTGTTTGTCTATGAAAATTTCTGATAATTAATAATTACGTCAAAATTCAAGATAATAAAACTAAACTGGATGCTTTTACACCATTGGTGGAGAATATACTCCCTATGCATTCTCAGCTTTTGGATATGAAAAATCGTAATAGACAGTATAACCTTCGCATTTCTAATTTGCCTGAAAAACTTGAGGGTTCTAATTGTGGTTTGTATTTGGAAAGTTTGATTCCTGGTCTTTTAAATATCAAGTTTCCAGAAAAATTTGAAGTGGATAAAGCCCATAGAATCACTTCTCATCGCAACCTTCGCAATACTAAACCTAGGCAAATGATATTTAAAGTCCTGCGTCATCATCACATAGTGTTGATAAGAAAAGCTGCAAGAGAAATTCCGTCACTGATGGTAAATGGCAATGACATTTTTATTCATCAAGACTTTGCGAAAGAAACTGTTGCAATACGTAAGGTATTTGCTGCCCTTAATCCACAGTTAAGAAGCCTTGGATTCAAATATGGACTTTTTGACCCATCTACAATGCGCATATGGAAAGATAACTTCTCCAAATCCGTTCATCGAACCGGAAGAATTGCAACACTGTCTTGATCAACAAGTTCAATACTAAATGGATACTCACGACCCTACTACTTGACTCAAGTTTTCAAGTTTCAATACCACTTTATTTGAATAATTAAAATCATAAAAGTACACATATAAATCACATTCAGTAAATACAATTTTAAAAACAATGGAAGAATCATGGGAAAATCCTTATAGCGATTATTTACAAATCTCATATATATACAAGTACAAAGAACTACAGTAAAATTCATAGTTCAATTACACTCATGCCTCTTAATTTCTTTGATCTTACGGCTGCTACAAGATAACTAGCAATATTAAAAATATTCTATATGTTATCCAACAGTTGCAAATACATTAAAGCAGGTTTAACCTGTAGGAACCCCAAGCCTCTTAGGAGTGGGATAATAAACTTTTTCCTAATATCAGAATAGTGTTTGCAAAAGAACATAAAGTGCGTAGTATCTTGGGTTGAGCAGTTATCACACTCTTTAATAATTCCTCAGCCTCTCGTTCCTGAGACCTTAGAAACAGAAAATGCTTTTTAACCCACAATATATCTCCTTTAACAATGGCTTCAGGGGTTTCATAGATTTCTGGTCTCCCCAGCTTCAAAAATGTCACCTTTACATAAGAAAGCCACTGTATTTCATCTGCACTGTCTAGATTAATACAGTCTTTTAAAATACGACGATTTAACGTTAACTCAGGATTAAGCCATGTTTTTAACCAGCAAGTAAGGGGAGCCATGCTAATCAAATCACCGACAAACCCCATTCCTAACTCCTGGTGGACAGCGAATGTTGGGGTGGATTGAGGGATAGATAAAAGATAACAAAACTATTTATTTTCGTCCCTTTGCACATCTTCCATAGGTTTATATCCCCAGATTGCAGCACCGTATACTGTTAATGCAAGACATTTTGCTTTATAAATTGAAAGTGTTGCCTCCAAAGTCCTTCCCCCTAAATGCTGAGTGAAATTTAGCAGGGCTGATCCCACCCGCACTAGGGCATTCTTTTTTGCTAACCTCTGGGGCGTCCAAGTACAGCTGTCATCAAACAGGACCCCTAAGAAAGTAAACGCCCTCACTCTTTGGATCTCAACCCTTTTGCAATAAAATGTTTTCACTTTGTTCTTACGGGGGCCCATAGTAATGACATGGGACTTGGTAGTATTAACCACCAAATCCAATGATATCATGAATTCACCAAAAGAGTGCAGTAGCCTCTGTTAACCTATTGGGGTACGCGCCAATAGGACGGCATCGTCCGCTTATAGGAGAACTGGGATGGTACTGCTTCCTATACGTGGAACGTCCAAAGTGGCAGTTTCCAGGGATTTCTCCAAAGCATTAATGTATAATGTAAAGAGCAGAGGGGCAAGGATATACCCTTGCCTTACCCCTTTCCCTGATTTAAAGTGCCTCATGCAAGTGTTTTCCTGTGTCCTCCTGACTGTCGCAAATAGATCCCGGTGGAGATCTGCCATAAAAAATATCAAGCTGTGGTCAATCCCCATATCCAATAAAATGGTCCACAACTTCGATTTGTTAACCAGATCGAAAGCTGTGGACAGATCCATGAAACCCAGATAAATAGATCCTTAGTGGCTAACATATATTTATTAATTAGTAGGTACAGGTTAAGACACTGATCCACAGTGCTTCTGCCCAGACTAAATCCATATTGAGTTTCTGCTAGGATCCTTTTTTCTGTGACTCACTCAGACACCTTATTTAAAATAACTTTTCCTAGGATTTTGACAGAGGAATCTATAGGGGAAATAGGTCTGTAGCATTTCGGGTCCCCTCGCTGACCTTTTTTAAAAACTGGGATAATGATGGAGTGGGCCCATGATGCAGGGAAACCATGAAAAATAGTTGAATTAAAAATATTCGTTAATATTGTAGCCCAAAGTTTGACATTTCCCTTGTATAGGTCGGCAGGGACGCCATCCGGACCTGGCACCTAATTAGTAGCGGTGTCCTTTATTGCTGTCTCCACCTCTGCCTCTATGTAGCCCGATGTGGTTTGTTTACATATAGCTATTGATTGCAATAACATTAAGAAACAACGCTTGCCTCGCAGCGACACCTAATACAGAGGTGTTGCGTACCATCAAAGAAAATTAAGAACATAGAGATTAAATTACGATACATCTTTAAGCCTTGAGCTGTTCATTTTGAACACGCATTTGCGAATCATGAGGTCCTTCCTTTGATACTTTCTTCTTTTTTCCCCCCATCAGAGCGGTGCTCCGTTTTACCTGCGCTGTGGCCAGGTGAGATGGGGTTACATTCTCCTGCCACATAGGTGAGTGACAATGTAATCAAGTTGATACATTATCACTGTATGTCACTCCAGATAATTATGACATACAGGCACTTCTGTCCTATATAGGATTAATGAATCTTGATAGTACAATGTGACATGGATACACTACTAATTATGATGTGTATGTCTTTCTTTCTATGTATCTGTTTGTTTGTTCCTTTTTACATATTGGTGCACATTGGACCACGAAGTCAGGAGAACTTCAGGTGATATAAATCCTTTTTTTCACTTATATCTAGCAGTAGCAATCATGGTCCTGAAGAAGCAGTAGGAGACCGCTTGGCCCCGTCTAACTGCAGAAACATGTCGACCCAACATTCATTTTAGTAGTTGTTTGTTTATACTACTACCTGCGCTGTTTTTATAACTTGGGAGTGAAGAGGTGCTCATTAAAACATTTTTGTACCCCTTCACTACCTAATTTGATGTGGTTTCACATTTGTCACTTATCATTTTCACTATTTCAGCACTGCTAGTCAGTTGCCACTTGACACCTAGATTCACTATACTAGCAGTGGGACATATAGGTGAGATTAGGCTTAGCTTTGCCAAATCTACCGAGGGTACAACATTCTACCTTCATGGTGAAGGATCCCAGATGATGTAGGGTGGTACAGGTCATATGTAGATTATTTTAAAATCATAAAAGTATGCTATACCTATACATGATACCTATACATGATGACTTTCAGAATTATATAATATATGAAAATAATTTGATAAAAACAATACAGTACATGGATATAAAATCAGCGGCCTATATACATGGTTCTAGGATTTTTTTTTACAAAAGTATTCATTATCTGATAACAAATATTTTCCGAAGTTGTAGCGTTATTAATTCATTATATACATGGGAGTTCATTTATAATAGCTGTGGCAGTTAAACATTTTTCAGTTCCAATGATGTAATATCCCTTAGTCTGTTCCGTCTAGCACGGATAGATGCTATCAAAAAGTTCACAAACCCAAACATCACTACTGGGGACTCCATAAGTTGTAAATATAGCAGTGCAGGTTTTAACTTTATAAACCCCTTATCCCTTAGCAATGGTACAATATACTTTTTCCGTCCTTCCACAAAAAAAGGGCAAAAAAAACATAAAATGTATTAGATCTTGATCAGAGAAACTATAGCATTTACATGGTTCATTCTCCATTGGTCTACACCACTTCACATAATAGCCCAGCAAAAAATGTGCCTGATTAAAACGAAAGTTTGTTAAAAGCCACCTATGGTAGGGTCTAGTGACAATGGTCAAGTAAGGTTGTATGGACATTGTAGTAATCAGTGAATAATGTACCCTTACTGTTGGCTTAACAATTTCTCGGGCTTCACGATCTAATTCTCTGTTACCAACAAAATGTTTCTTTACCCAAGGAATATCATCCTTGCTTAGGTTTTCAGGGTTAAGGTATAATTCAGGCTGACCCAGTTGCATTGCTGTGACTTTGATAAATGACAACCACTGGATATCCTTTGCTCTATCCTGTCCCATACAGTCCTTAATGATCTTGTGGTTTAGTGTAAGGTTTGGGTTCAACCATGTTTTGATCCAAAACAAGAGTGGTGCCATGTTAAGGGTATCCTCAATGTAACCCAGCCCCAGTTCCATATGTATTGCAAAAGATGATGTGGAGTGGGGCAGCCCTAAGAGCGAACGCAGGAATTTATTTTCCTCTCTCTGTATTTGGGCAGAGTCTTTTTGCGAAGCGTAATATAGCAGCCGACGATCTTCTGACGGCAGCTACTTTATTAGAGACTTGGGGTGCCCAGGAGCCCATGTCATCAAACACCACTCCAAGGCAGGTGAAGACTTTACCTCTTGATAATACTATGCCATTACAGGAGAGTGTTTAGTAGTATTCTTCCCTTTCCCCAGGGACATAACATGGGATTTCTCCATATTTACCACAAGGTCTATATTGTGCATAAAAGCCCCAAAGGAGTTAAGAAGATGTTGTAAGCCGATGGAGGTCCTTGATATCAGGACCGTATCATCAGCATACAATAAAACAGGCAATGGGCCCCACCCCCATGTGTGGGACATCAACGGTAGCTGTAGCCAAGGTATTTCCTAGTGAGTTGATATAAATAGAAAATAGCATTGGAGCCAAAATGCACCCCTGGCGCACACCTCTAACCGACTTAAAGCCAGCAGTGCACTTCCCCTCTTGTGTCATGCGTATTGACGCTTTCAGGTCTCTATGGAGTTCTGCCAGGAAGTTCACAAGGGCCCGATCCAAACCCAGATCCAAGAGCATTGTCCACAGCTTTGACCTATTAACTAGGTCAAAAGCTGTGGACAAGTCCATGAAGGCCAGGTGAACTGACCCCTTGGACGCAACAGTATATTTATTGATTATAAGATGCAAGTTTAGACACTGATCTTCTGTGCCTCTCCCAGTTCTGAACCCATACTGCGCATTACACAAGATATCGTTGTTATTAGCCCATGTGGAAATTTTTGCCAGAATAACTTTCCCTAATATTTTAAATGATGAATCAATTAAGGATATCGGCCTATAACACCTTGGATGCCCCCTTTGGCCCTTCTTAAAGACAGGGATTATAATGGACCGGGACCAAGATGTAGGCAATCTAGTGTTATCTGTGCAGGCTACATTAAAGACATTTGTGAGGACGAGGGACCAAATATAGGGATTGGCTTTATACATATCTGCAGGCACCCCATCTGGGCCCAGCGCCTTATGTCCCGCCGTGTCCTCTATAGCCTTCTGCACTTCCTTAACTGAAAAACTCAGAGGGGGCTCTGAGCTCTCAGGTATTTTGGGGGAATAAGGGTCTACAGCGATATTACTACCATAGATTTTCTCGAAGTGGTCCAGCCATTGCCGTTCTGTGATATTAAGCTCTAAAATATCATTTTCTTTACCATTAAAAAGAGGCGTATTAACAATCGACCAGAACCTAGCACTATCCCTCAAGGTTGATCTTTCAAAAAGGGACTCCCATGCATTAGTCTTTATTTCATTCTTACGGGTTTCCACCGTAGTTTTATATTTTTTCCTTAACCTAACCACTTCCTGAGTATCTCAAGGTACCCTTTTTAGTGCCTCCATTAAGTCTTTATGGGTTTTGGAACACTCCGTGTTAAACCACCCATACGCTTTTTGTGCCTTATGGTTCAGCTTACACAATAGATCCAGAGCCACTTGTTGGCAAATTATTTCAAAGGCAGTAGTGACATTCCCCTCATACTTTAACGGGTCTCAACAGGTATTTAATCCTTTACCCACTTTTTCAGAAAGTTCATTAAAAAAGTCATCTGGGATAATTTTGCTCCACTTTACCCGTCCTCCCTGGTCCTGTGCCCCTACCTTTAAGGGATAATCTCTATTAACTTCTTCATTTAATAGGATTGGGTTAATGGTTCATATGTACGTTTAGGGGCAGTAGCAATGCTCGGTCGGTAAACATCCCCTAGGACCCCCATTTCCACTTTTTTGTATTTATCTAATAAACTTTAGCCAATTTTGGTCCTCCCTTTTTGACCTTAGCCCTGCAATATTCCAACTCAGTAACCTAAAGTTGGAGTCCGCCTTTGTGATGGTATCTGGCTCATAGGGGTGTTGTCATGGGGTCGTATAAGAATTCCCTAGTCAATCATTCTCGTTAAGACGGGATAATGGGGAGAACCTGTTTGACATGACAAGAGTGTCCTCCATTATGGTAGTCTGGTTGTTGTGTGGTTTAATTGAAGGGGTTACTCCTAAACTGCCCCCCGTCGCTAGGGGAACACTTTTGAGGGTGCTGGATGGTTGCTATCCTTGTCCTCCCTTGGAGTTCTGCAAATAGGTTTTTATTTCTGTTAATTGCCAACCAGGGCAAGGATAGAAAAATCCCAAAGGGACTGCCCTAATATTGCCTTCCTCTTTCTTCATGTCTGACCCATCCCATAAAATTCGGGGGACAACACTAAATGGATACTCACGACCCTACTACTTGACTCTTTCGAGTGTGATTTTTGCTGACATATTTATGAGAAATTTGTACATATTTGGGCTCCAGTGGTTCTGGCCATGCTTGTAGAAAGTGTGTGCATTTCACTGTACCTATTTATGTATTTTGTCCGTCTTCCTTCTATGTTTTTCTTTCTCCTTCTCTCTTCTGTAGTTTTTAGAGCTACTTATTTCTTATTATCTTTGCTGTTTCTTCCTATCCTCTTCTTCTTTTTCTTTTTCTTCTTTTTCTTTAATGGCTGACATTAAGGTCATTTCATTAAATGTAAGAGGTTTACGTCATCCAGTTAAACGTACAAAAATTGTAGATTATTTGGGTAGTTCTAAAGCCAATGTTTGCTTTATTCAAGAAACTCATGTTGATGATAACATTTTAGAATATATGAAAAGAAAATGGGTAGACAATATTGTTTCTTCTCATGCTAATGGCAAGAAAAATGGTGTAGCTTTTCTATTTGTGAAGAAATCTCATTGCCAGATCCTGAGTAAGTTTACTGACACAGGTGGAAGATATCTGTTATATTCCATGCCATGTTTAGTTGTACACTGTAGCTTTAAGTGAAATGTCATGTTCAGCTGTCATTTACTTTATGATGTCATTCGCATCTTGTACATGGTGGAATGTTATGTTTCAACACTTGAGAAACTAATGAAGCTCAGATGACACTGGGAGATGAAGAGCTGTGTAGGTTTTAACTGAATAAATCTTTTTCTACTCATTCATCTGAGTCATGGATTTACTACATATTTTTGGCGACGCGGGCCTACACAGCTGAACCCACGCATCTATCTTCAACTTTTCAAAAGGATTTTTCTTCTTAATCCACATCAAGCCATCTGCCTCAACTGTCATTCTCCTCAAAGAAATCTTCAACTCTTTTCAACCTCCAACAATTTTTGAAGATCATTTCTACATCAAAGCCTTTAAAAAAAAAAAAAAATTTCATCAAAGCCCTGTTACATCTTCGAAAACGAACTTTAAATACTACTACTACTTCGACACTTTCAGATAAGTGACTCTTATTTTATTTCAATATCTCCCAGTTACTTTATTGCAGCGTGTCATTTTTACTGCTGTGTGTGTGTTGGACTGTGACTTCTAAAAACGGAGCGAAATTCCCTTTGTATAACTCACACTCATGTGTATTGGATTGTGGCATTACGACTTTTAAAAAACGGAATATTATCCCTTGTGCTTCTGCCCATCGTTCATTCATTTGTTTCAATTCAAACTGAGCGAAAGAGTGAGACGCTTACTTAGTGTATTTCTTTTTTTAAATATACACTTTAGCCTTACCGGTAATGTCTCAGGGCAAGCTAAGGAGCGAGACTTCTGCGCGAGTGTCTGGAGCGCGAAGGAGCGAGTGTCTGGAGCGCGAAGGAACAAGTCTTCTACACAAGACATTCTCGTCTAATCACGTCATTACGCACACAGCCGTACTACGTCCGCCATCTTCCTGTTCCTTGCGCATGCTCTGTTGTTTTGCCAATCATTTATTTGCCAACCACGCAGCAGTACGAGGAAACGTTCTTTTTGCCAACCACGCTGATTCGATTTTTCTCACGCTCTTCATTTTTTTATCAAAGGAGGATATTGTGACATCATTATCTTTGTTTTACTAATTCTATTCCTGGATGGTCGTGTTCTACCTTCATACTCCTATTTTATTCAAGATTCCATCAACAATACCTAACATTCTGTTTTCAAATGGTGCATTGTTTCCTTAGTCTTTAAAAGTCATTTTGTTAAAGAAAGCCTTTGTTTCCATAGACTTTAGAAGGATTCCTCCATTTACAACACAGAGAAGTATGAAAGGATAATTCTATCTAGTACAAAGGAGAAGATTTTGTTTCCTTTATAACTAGGAACTGCGAATATTCATTCTATCTACTACAGAGGAAAATTCTACTTACAACACATTTGAAACTTGAACTTATCTTTAAGATATTGTATATTATTATACAGTTTTTCTTTTGTTGTGTTTTTTTATATAATGTCTTCTTTACAATCTATCAATGCTACTCCTTCTTTCCTTGACACTCCAGGAGATCCTCCAGTGAAGTGGGATATTTGGTTTGACGCCTTTGAAACATATTTAGGTGCCATTGGAGCTTCAAGGTATCGTCCTGAAAGAAAGAAATGTCTATTATTGCATTCTCTTGGTTTTGAAGGTAGATCCATTTTAAACACTTACCTGATCCTCCTGCAGATAATGAAGTCATTGATGAGTATCAAACTACTATTACAAAACTAAAGCTTAGGTTTGATAAGAAACCCAATTTGATTGTCCTTAGGCATACATTTTTTATGAGGAAACAATCTGAAAGTGAGGATGTTGATTCTTACTTTTCTACTCTCAGGAAGCTAGCTTCTGTCTGTCTTTTTGAGAACTTTACCGAACAATTAATTTGTGACCAATTTGTTGGTCATTGTAAAGATAAACAGACTAGACAGAAGTTACTCGCCATGGACAATCCCACTCTTGATGAAACCATTAAAGTTGCAAAAAGTATAGAAACTTCTCATTTTTCTCTTAAAGAATTAGAAGACAAACCAGTAGATAGTATCAATTTTGTTGGTAGTTCCAGGAAAGTTAAGAATAAATCCACTAAAACTGTGAACAATTTTTCTCCAAGATTCAAAGATGGAGTTTCTGTACCTAACAATATTTGTTTACGATGTGGAAGTTCAATTCATAGTAAAGGTGCAAAATGCCCAGCGTTAAATTCTACGTGTAACTACTGTAAAAAAATAGGACATTTTGCAACTGTTTGTTAAAAGAAAAAATTTCAAAACAAAACCATAGCTTGTGTTATAGAATCAGATAATGACTCAGACACTGAAACCATCTCTATTGTCACTGACCATATGGAGACTGATGACACATCAATACCTCTCACAGGTGATCCCTCGACCTGTGTAGATCCTATAGTTGAAATACTTGTTGGTGATAAGAAACTTGATATTTTAGCAGATTCAGGTGCAAGGATCACCATGATTACTGAGGAACTGTTTCATGAAACATGGGGTGAGAGGGTATTGTTTCCTCCTGACAGAAAACCTATTTCCTATGAGAAACGTAGAATTGCTTTGCTAGGATTTTTTGAGGATTATTTAGAGTTTAAAGGTAGGAGAATTAGGGGGAAAGTTTATGTAGCTGTCAAAGGACTTAACA
Organism: Lissotriton vulgaris; assembly: GCF_964263255.1. Classification (NCBI taxonomy): domain Eukaryota; kingdom Metazoa; phylum Chordata; class Amphibia; order Caudata; family Salamandridae; genus Lissotriton; species Lissotriton vulgaris. Next base: position 490,390,617 of record NC_141693.1, read on the forward strand.
TTTTAGGATGGTTTCATCAGGGTCTTTTTGGCATGCAGCTTAGACCAGGCATGAAGGAACAGGTTTTACTTGTTTCTTGTGAGGAAGAAAGCACAAGGTGGGTCAATGAATTTCCTTCTGTATTTAGTGATCAAATTGGTAAGATCACTGGTTTCAAACATAAAATTATTGTTAAGGATGGTGCAACTCCCATTAAATACAAACTCAGGAGTGTTCCTTTTAGCATTAAGGAAGATCTTAATAAAGAAATAACGATGTTATGTGAGAAAGGAATTATAGAACCTACTGATTCTTCATTGTGGTTATCTCCTCTTGTGGTCGCACGAAAGAGAGATGGGAAACTCAGGGTTTGTGTGGATCTCAGATCCTTAAACAAGGAGATCTGGGTTGACTCCCATCTTTTACCCAAAATTACAGACCTGTTTACTAGCATCAAAGGTGCGAACATCTTTTCGAAATTAGACCTGGCTAGTGCCTATCATCAAATAGAACTTCGCCCTGAATCACAATCATTAACAGCTTTTGTGTCCCCACTTGGTACTTTCCGCTACAAAAGGATGCCTTTTGGGCTTGCTTCAGCGGCCTCTGTCTTTCAGAGGGTGATGCAAAATTTATTGAGAGATGTTGAGGGTGTTCTTGTTTTTCAAGATGATGTTTTGATTTATGCCAAGGTTGATGAAACTCATGATAATATTGTTAGGAAAGTCTTGGAAATTTTCAAGAAAAATTGAGTTGTACTGAAAACAGAGAAGTGCAAGTTTAGTTGCAGTGAGATAGAATATCTAGGTCACTTACTCTCTTTTGAAGGAATCAAGCAAAGGCAAGGATTAATTGATGCTATCATGAAGGCACCTGTACCTAAAGACAGGTCTGGAGTTAAGTCTTTGCTTGGGTTGTTGGAATACTATTCAAGATTTGTCCCTTGCTATGCGTCAATAGTTAGACCCATTAGTAATCTGCTCAAATTTTCTACAAGATTTTCATGGACAGGTGACTGTGATGGTGCTTTCATGGAAGTGAAAGATATTTTGAAGAAAAGTGATGCTCTTACTCCATTTGACCCGGATTTGCCTTGTTTTATAACTGTAGATGCGAGCAAGGTGGGTTTAGGAGCTATTCTTACTCAACGTTCTGGTGGAAAAGAATATACAGTTGCTTTTGCCTCCAGGGTTCTTAGGAGTGCTGAAATTCAGTACTCTGTCATAGAGAAAGAACTGTTAGTCTGTGTATGGGCTATTGATAAGTATTGACCTTATGTTTGGGGTTGGCATTTCAGTTTGATCACTGATCACAAGCCATTGGTGTCTATTTTGTCTGCTGGTCCTAGCAAATGTTGTACACCTAGGATCACTAGGATGGTGACTAAATTACTTCAATATCAATTCGATGTCACGCATATTTCTGGTGGTAAAAACAAACATGCAGACTTTTTGTCACGATATCCTCAGAATAATGATGTGAGTGAAGGTACAAGTTTCCAGGATTTAAATGATGAAGATGAGGAGGATTGTTTTGTGGCATCAATAGATGTGCCTGTTTTAGCTGTTGGGTCTGAGGAAGATTGGAGAGAATTTTTATTAAAGGACAAGGTGTTGCAAGAAGTGTTCAATTTTGTCAAGAATGGGTGGCCCAAGGAGAAGTCTTTATCTTCTGAGTTACAACATTATTGGATGGTGGAGTCTGAAATTTCAATTGAAGATGGTCTAATACTGAGATGTGAGAAACGCATTCCACCTTATTGTCTCAGACCTACTATCATGAAAGAAGCTCATGAGGGGCATTTAGGGATTTCTCTTACAATTCGTCGAGTGCGATAGGATTTTTGGTGGCCAAGCATGGACAATGAGATCCGAATGTTTGTTGAGAATTGTCCAGTGTGCTCATCATCTGAAAAATCAGTCAAGGTTGTTGTTCCGCCTTTGTCTCCTATTGAATGTCCTACCAGCCCATGGGTTAAAGTGGGAATTGACATTATGGGTCCTTATAAAGTTTTACCTTTGGGGATGAGGTTCATTATTGTCTTGATGGATTATACATCCAAATGGCCTGAGGTAAAGGTGGTAAAGGAGGCAAATTCTTCTAGTGGGACTCAATTTGTTAGTGTAGAATTCCAATCTTTTCTTAAATCTTGTGGAGTCAAACACCTTAGAAGCTCACTTTATTATCCGCAAACAAACGGTCTTGTGGAAAGAATGAACCGTGTTGTGGGTGATTGTGTTAAGTGGGCAGTTGAGGGGAGACATGATGTTTTTGCATCCATTGAAAGTATGCTTTGGTTTTATAGGACGACACCGCACTCCTCCACAAAGGTTTCACCTTTTGAAGTATTAAGGGGGAGGAAAGCTAATACCAGTTTTCGACCAGGATGGATGTCTAAATGGTCTCATCCTTTAGTTGATGTTGACTCCATTTTAGAAACAGTTAAGACTAATGCTTCTTTAACACAGAATAAGGAGAAAATTTGGTTTGACCAAAAGAAAAATGCCAAGATGGTCACGTTGAGTGTGGGGGATTTTGTTAGAATTAAGAATTCCACTCACACAAAGAAAGGGAGGAGTAAATATAGTGAACCTATCAAGATTGTGAGAATTGGTGAGAATGCTGTTCAAGTAGAAGGAGGGTGTTGGTGGAATATTTCGAAAGTTGTAAAAGTGAAAGCAAGTGTTGCTTCTGGAAATTGCGATTCTCCTATTAACATGACCGGAGAATCTGGATTTCATTAAAGACACAGAGGCTAACATTATGCATAATTCCTTTAATGCAGCTCACAAACAGCCGCCTACATCACAAAGACTAGAATAAGAATAAAGTGACATCATAGTATCCATAAAAGGCTTGTGCCAGGGAAGATCAGCCTCTTTTAAATGCATTGAAAGACAGGAAGAGCTTCAAACGAAGAATACATCTTAGAACTTGAAGGTAATGATGAAACTTTGAAATAATCCTTGGAGATTCATCAATTCGAATTATCTGGAAGAAAATAAAGCAAATCAAGAAAGGTACAAAGTATCCTTCAAAAAAGGCAAGCATAACATAAAGTTAAAAAGGGGCATGAAACATTGTAAACATTGTAAACATTGTAAATATTGTAAACCAAATCAATCCAAATTTCCCTCCAGGGAGGGACGGGAGGGATAATGTTAGCCTCCGTGTCTTTAATGAAATCCAGATTCTCTGGTCATGTTAATAGGAGAATCGCAATTTCATTACAAGACAGGAGGCTACATTATGCATGTTGGTAGCCTTGAATCACAGCGTCAGAAACATGTTCAATTGGTTTACAATAATGATGGGCAAAAGTAGAGGCATTAGACCAATCAGCAGCCTTGAGAATAGCATCCAATTTACAACCCGACCAGTATGACTTGCTGGCCATTGCGCTTCTTAGTGAATGAGCTTGAAATTTTGAAAGATCAATACTAGCGAAGTTCATAGCCAATTTAACCCATCTTGCGATAGAGAAGGATGAGATGGGTTTAAAGGGTTTGACATAGGAAACAAGAAGTTGATTTGCATCAGTGGGGCGAAGATTAGACATCCTAGAATCACACTCCTTCATACAATCAACCACACAGAGTTTTTTGCAAAAATCAAAACGTGGATAGAAGATAAAGTCAGACATGATTTTAGTTCTTCTAAAAATTTCAAATTTAACACCAAACATGTCATAACATCTATTAGAGATGTCCAGAGTTTTAACATCTGAAACTCTGCGACAAGAAATTAAACAAAGAAGAGAGGCAAGTTTAATAGAAAGACATTTCCTGTTAAGGAGAGAATTGTCAGGCCATGAACAAAAAAGGTCAAGCAGAAGTTTAACATCCCAAACAGACTGATATTTAGGGCGAGGAGGCCTTTTAAGTCTAATACTTTTGAGTACTCTACAAATGATAACATTCTTACCTACCGTCTTACCGTTGACGAGAGAATGTCCAGCTGAAATTGCAGATCTAAAGCAATTTATTGATCTATAGAAGAGACTATTGTCGAAGAGTTCTACCAAAAAGTTAACTATGTCAACAATAGGAGCCTCCTTGGGATCCAAGTTCCTCTCCATGCACCAACGAGACCATTTCTTCCAGATGTTAATATATCTGTAGTGGGTTCCTGGTGCCCATGATTCACCAAGGAGAGTGAGAGCAGATGACAAAAGTCCAGACAATTGGTTAGATTGCCTGACACTTTCCAAGCAAGAAGGTTCAAACTACCTGAAAGGACCAGGTGATGATCTTCTCCGTTTGCGTTTAAGAGGAGGCCTGAGTTCCGGGAATCAGGAAGGGAACGTCGTAAGAAAGTTCCAGAGCTGTGGGGAACCAAGCTTAAGACCGCCAGAAAGGGGTTATCAGGACAAGAGAGCACTGTTCTTGTCTCACTTTCTGTAGAACCCTTTCAATCATTGCGAACGGGGGAAAAGCGTAAGGGTGAAGGGGAGCCCAAGGCTGGAGAAAAGCGTTCACAGCCAGAGCACCCGGGTCTGGCATCCAGCTGAAATACTGAGGGAGTTGGAAGGTCAACCTGCTGGCGAAAAGGTCCACGTCGAAAGGACCCCAGAAGTGATTCAGGGAATTGAAAATTGTCACATCGAGTTTCCAATCGCTGAAATCTTGAAGGAATCTCGAGTTCCAATCTGCTGAGATATTGGATTTTCCTGGGAGATATTCCGCTTTCAAAGCAATCTTGTGCCCCAGACAGAACATCCAGAGTTTTTTGGCCAGATCTGACAAGTCGGCAGATCTCGTACCACCGAGACGGTTGATATAAGAGACTGCGGAAACGTTGTCCATCTTCAGAAGGACAGATCTGCCCTGAAGGGAGTGTCTAAAACTCATAAGAGCATAGAGACCAGCAGTCGTTTCTAAAAAATTTATATGGTGAGTAGACTCTGAATGGGTCCATACTCCACCGGTGTCTTGGTCGAGGAGACGTGCTCCCCAACCATGAAGGCTGGCGTCTGACTCCAAAACAAAGTCTGGGGTCGAGCCAAAGATGCCCTCCCATTCCAGGTGTCCAAATTGTCCAGCCACCAAGAGAGTTCCAGTTTCGCTTGTTGATCTAGGGAAACATGGTCCTCGTACCAAAGACCGGACCGAAGTGCATTGGCTTTCACCCTCTGGAGAGCGCGGTAATTCAGAGGACCTGGAAAGATAGCTTGGATCGAAGAAGAAAGTAGACCCAGGAGTCTGGCCAATTCCCGGAGAGAGAGAGATTGTTGTCTCAGAACAAACCTGATCTCTTTCTGAATTTTGGCAATCTTCTTTTTGGGAAGTAAGAGAAGACAACTGGAGGTGTCCACAGTGAAACCTAGGAACTCTAGGGATTTTGAGGGCGTCAGAATGGATTTTTCCCTATTTATAATGAAGCCAAGGTCCTCTATAAGGTCCATGGAGATCTTGAGATCCTCTAAGACTTGAGCATGAGTTTGAGACATGATAAGGATGTCGTCTAGGTAGATAATTAGTCGAATACCTCTTGCTCTCAGAATGGAAACAATCGTTCTCATGACCTTGGTGAAACACCAAGGGGCGGACGAGAGACCGAAAGGGAGAGCTTGAAATTGATAGAGATGACCGTCCCAAATAAATTGGAGAAAGGGTTGATGTTCCTCGGCCATAGGGATGGTAAAATAGGCGTCTTTTAGGTCCAATTTGACCAGCCAACCTCCGTGAAGGAGAAGGTCCCTGAGAAGACGGATTCCTTCCATCTTGAAGTGTCGATAAACAAGATATTTGTTTACTTCCCGTAGGTTTATCACCGGTCTCTAACCTTTGTCCTTCTTCTCGACTAAGAAGAGGGTACTTACAAATTTCTTGTGGGACCAAGGCACCTCGATAATGGCACCCTTCTTGAGCATAGAGGAAACCTCCTCTTTGACGATTGCTAGATGTTCCAAAGGCAGGTCCAGAGGTCTGGGAGTAGTGGTCTGGTAAGGAGTGTCTACAAAGTCTATTCTGAATCCCGGAACAGTCACTAGGACCCACGGGTCTTGTGTAAATCTTTTCCAAACGTGAAAAAAGTGTTTGAGTCTTCCCCCGACCCTGGGAGGTGAGAGAGAAGAAGGGGCACTTACTTTGGGAATTGTTGTTTGATGCTCCACGGGAGGAGAAGCCTCTGCCACGGGAACAGTGGCATGTAACCAATATGAATTCCTCTCGTAGGAAGAGTACTAGAACTATTAAGTTGCCTTGTAGATTTCGTGATTAGGCACTGTTTTATACTTCTCATTATTGTACACTTATTTTGTTTTCTTTTCCTCCATGTAATGTTTAGATTTTTATTGTTTTTTGTTGTTCATTCTTATTTTTGTTTTTCCTTCAGGAAGAAAAGGAGGTATGTTATATTCCATGCCATGTTTAGTTGTACACTGTAGCTTTAAGTGAAATGTCATGTTCACCTGTCATTTACTTTATGATGTCATTCGCATCTTGTACATGGTGGAATGTTATGTTTCAACACTTGAGAAACTAATGAAGCTCAGATGACACTGGGAGATGAAGAGCTGTGTAGGTTTTAACTGAATAAATCTTATTCTACTCATTCATCTGAGTCATGAATTTACAACAATATCTAATTGTTAAAGTTAAAGTTTATGACTCTATTTTATTTTTATTAAATGTTTATGGCCCGACTACGGATGATCCTATGTTTTGGAATACTCTCGCTACGGAAGTGTTAAAAATTGGGAATGCCCCTTTAATTGTTGCAGGGGATTTTAATGTTATTTCTGATCCCCTATTAGATAGAATGTCTAGCGCAAATTTTCATCCCCCCAAGGTTTTTTCAGCTTTTAAATCATTTCTTCAAACTACTAAATTAGTTGATATTTGGCGTCTCCATTTTCCAATGGAAAAACATTTTACTTTCTTTTCAAACCTTCATAATACCCACTCTAGAATTGATTATATATTGGTGACACGACAGCTTATTAATTCTATAAAAACACCTATCATTGGAAATATTGATGTCTCTGATCATGCTATGATTTCCTGTATTTTAAATGTAAATTCATCATTTATTAAACAATCTAGATGGAGAATGAATACTGGAATAGCTCTAAACGATCATAATAAACCAAAACTTTTATCTGCCATTCATGATTAGTTTCAACTGAATCCTGAAGGTTCTACCTCTATGGTTAACAGATGGGATGCTTTTAATGCGTTTATTAGAGAACTATAATTTCTATCATGGCCCATGAAAATAAGACTTTTAATGCTAATATCTAATGTTTAGAGAAACAAATAGCGAAATACGAAAGAATCTTTATTTCATCTAGTGATCCACAATACAGAGTTAAGTTACAAAAAGCTCTGTTATGAATTTAACACCATTCTTAGTAAGAGGGCTGGCATTCAACTCTCTAAAGCAAAAGCTAAATTTAGTTTTAATGCAAACAAATCTGGGAGACTTGTGGCAGATTATCTCCGTATTAAGAAAGATAAAACTCAAATCACTTCTATTCGTAACCCCAATGGTAAAATTTCTTTGTCTCATAAAGATATTGTTAAAGAATGTTTAAATTTCTACTCTAAATTGTATAATAAACCTAATTTTAATGATGATTCTTTGGAAGATTCCTTCCTATCTTCCTGTAATCTGCCTAAGATTTCTCATTCAGACAAACTTGATTTGGAGTTACCTATTACTCAGAATGAAATTTTGTCTGCTATAAAATCTCTTAAACTAAATAAGTCCCCGGATCCTGATAGTCTGCCTGCAGAGTTTTATAAAGAATTTCAGTTTCAACTCTCTCCTTTTTTGCTTCAACTTTTTACATCGTTTGGATCCTCAGGTTTACATCTGGTTCTTTTCCTGAGGCTTTAATTATTGTTCTTCCTAAACCAGACAAAGACCCTACTCTTGTTTCTAATTATCGGCCTATTTCTTTAATAAATCAGGATTGTAAATGATATGCTAAAATATTGGCCACACGATTATCCCCTGTATTAGATTCTATCATACATCCAGATCAATCTGGATTTATGAAAAATAGATATTCAACTAATAACACCAGAACATTGTTACATGTCATTGAACAAAGACATACGTTGATGTGCACTTCAGGAGCCATGGCTTTGGATGCAGAATTTTTTTTTGAAAGAACAATGGTTCAAGGGTGGCCTAATAAGGTCCTGAGCGAAAGTGTAAGGTAGGAATAATTCACGCTAGGGACCTAAAGATGTAGGTACATATAGAATTATTTATTTTCTCTTACAGCATTTATCAAAAAAGCTATCAAAAAAGTTTCAGGTGCTCATATGAGTGACAAGGTGCATAACGTGACACAAGTGAACATAGTGAAAACGGAATGTCACACAACAACAAGGTAAAAGACCACATACATATATACAATGGGGGGATAAATTTCCTTGAGTAGGTCGACGACGTTTCGATCTGTATTATTTTAGATCATCATCAGGACTGGGGAGCTTCCTGAAATCTGTAGTTAGTAAAGTCCTACAGGACCAAAAACTCAATTCAGATTAGGTAAGACATCAGCTGGTTGGCAGGCGTAATTTTATTTTCAAAGGTGTGTCAGTAAACAAAGTCTGGACAGTTCGGCAGAATAGTTTAAGGAGGGATCCTTCTTGCACTACGTGATTTTTGCCTCCATTTTGTGATTTGGGAAATGTAACATCATAAATCGGCCAACTGCTTGCCAGGAGTTAATCAGGGCATGTAGGCCGCTGTGAAGGGGGTCCGAGTGCCTCGCTTCTAGGATTACTCTCCTAAGTCCATCACCACCCCCTGTTGTTTAATTATTTTGTCCACCATAAGCGTGGAAGGGTATACTCAGATGTGAGTCCCTTGCTCATTGCACCATCAGGATTCAAGCAAGCCGGGCCGAAGACGGCTGAAATGCCAGAAACCGGTCCCCGGAGGCTTGTTTCCTTCCCAGTGAAAGAATTGGCTTGGTAGTTTGGTTTGCCCTGTTCCCATGATGCACTGGGCCAGGGACAGACTAATTTGCATATAGCCAGGTTCTGAGCTGGGATGGTGCAGTGAGCTAAAAAACGGTGTTGGATTAAGCCCTGATCTCTTGACTGGGTGAGAGTATTCTGCTTAATTCAGAAACTCTGTCCATCACCACCCCCTGTTGTTTAATTATTTTGTCCACCATAAGCGTGGAAGGGTATACTCAGACGTGAGTCCCTTGCTCTGCACCATCAGGATTCAAGCAAGCCGGGCCGAAGACGGCTGAAATGCCAGAAACAGGTCCCCGGAAGCTTGTTTCCTTCCCAGTGAAATAATTGGCTTGGTAGTTTGGTTTGCCCTGTTCCCATGATGCACTGGGCCAGGGACAGACTAATTTGCATATAGCCAGGTTCTGAGCTGGGATGGTGTAGTGAGCTAAAAAACGGTGTTGGATTAAGCCCTGATCTCTTGACTGGGTGAGAGTATTCTGCTTAATTCAGAAACTCTGTCCCTCACCACCCCCTGTTGTTTAATTATTTTGTCCACCATAAGCGTGGAAGGGTATACTCAGACGTGAGTCCCTTGCTCATTGCACCATCAGGATTCAAGCAAGCCGGGCCGAAGATGGCTGAAATGCCAGAAACCGGTCCCCGGAAGCTTGTTTCCCTCCCAGTGAAAGAATTGGCTTGGTAGTTTAGTTTGCCCTGTTCCCATGATGCACTGGGCCAGGGACAAACTAATTTGCATATAGCCAGGTTCTGAGCTGGGATGGTGCAGAGCTAAAAAATGGTGTTGGATTAAGCCCTGATCTCTTGACTGGGTGAGAGTATTCTTCTTAATTCAGAAACTCTGTCCATCACCACCCCCTGTTGTTTAATTATTTTGTCCACCATAAGCGTGGAAGGGTATACTCAGATGTGAGTCCCTTGCTCATTGCACCATCAGGATTCAAGCAAGCCGGGCCGAAGACGGCTGAAATGCCAGAAACCGCTCCCCGGAAGCTTGTTTCCTTCCAAGTGAAAGAATTGGCTTGGTAGTTTGGTTTGCCCTGTTCCCATGATGCACTGGGCCAGGGACAGACTAATTTGCATATAGCCAGGTTCTGAGCTGGGATCGTGCAGTGAGCTAAAAAACGGTGTTGGATTAAGCCCTGATCTCTTGACTGGGTGAGAGTATTCTGCTTAATTCAGAAACTGTGTCCATCACCACCCCCTGTTGTTTAATTCTTTTACTAAAGTCTCTCTTGTCACTATTCCATGAGATCTTACTTATTTGCTTATTTAGAGATGTTCTAAACAGAGCATGGGGTAGTGTTGATTCCCGTAGTTCATTTGACTCCAGGACATTCAAGATGAGATCAAACGCTTGTGTCCAGCTGTTTGTTTTTGTTAGTTCAATTTGATATTTCTTTTCATATGTCTACAGGCAGTGTTGACTAATCTAACCACCTAAGTAGTACTATGTACTTAAGTAAAGAGCCATGTTGTACTAACACTTCGTTTAGCAGAACAAATTCTGGAAGCAACTGAGCAGAGGTGGGGCTTTGTGGTAAGCGAAAAAGAATCTGAAAGGCCTTACTTTGTGCAGGGTTGAAAAAGGTCCTAAACGTCACCGGGAAAGCCATTGTGCCAATAATGATTGTTGGAATAAGTTTGCCTTTTATTACTGCAAGAAGAGGTGCCAAGGATGGGCTTTGCAATTTTCATTGTAAGGATTAAAAAGCTGCAATTAAAGAGGTAGTCTTTAGCTTTAATGAGTTTAGATGCAAACAAAAAGAAAGGTGTTCATGCCGCCAGACACGGAGGTATTTATAACAGGTGCCTCATGAGACTGGCAGTCCACCCAAAAAACAACTTTTCGTTTTTGGCACAGTAAAAGTGGGGATTGTTTAAGAGCCTCCGAAGCCCAATGCCTGAACAGACCATCAGAACTATATCATCAGCATACACCTGATGATATCCCAACCTTGATGGATGTGAATTAGCTGCATCAAGGTATATACTTCAGTCTGATATAAACAGATTGAAAAGCACTGGGGCCGGAACCCAAACTTGTTTAAGGACCCTTTTGACTTTTATTTTGGATGCCAAGCCATTGTTAGACCGAGTTTGACCATATTCCAATTATTTGAGTATAAAATTGGATGGCGCATAATAGATTTGCAGGGATGTTCCAGCCAGTCCAATTTCTCCATAAGAGGTTACAGATGACATGATCAAACGCTTTGGAGAAATCCACAAAGCAAGAATATAAAAGCTATTTTCTATTCATGATATAATTCTCAGCGATCATTGAGAACAAGACTAAGTTATCTGTAGTTATAGATTTAACTCTCAAACTAGTTTGATTGAAAGCAATTATTATTTTTCTTTCCGCCCAGGCTTCCTGCTCTGCCAGTAGTTGGCTAGCAAAGATTTTTGAGGACAAGTCCAGTTCTATATTCAAAATAGCGATCATGCAAAAGCTGCTTTGAAAGTCATACTGGCCTTTCTTGTATATAGGTTGTAAAATAGAGCCATGCCATGATTTTAGAACTACCTTCTCCATTAGACAGAATTGAATAAGGAATGAAAACTTACCGAACAAAAATCACAGTTTGTATATAGATAGCTGCAGGAAGCCAGTTTGGGCCAGGTGCGCCATTCCTCTACATTTCTCAACTTTTTCCTTGATTTTACTCAGAGAGAAGAATAAGGAAATTGTACGGTAGTCCTTGTGTAAGGAAGAGGACTTAGGTCCTTGCCTTTGTACAAAGATTCAATATGCCTCACCCATGTTTCTTCAGTGACATTGTTGCTTGTAGTGGCAAGTGGATATCTGTTCAGTTGGTTGGTTGATTTGTGATCAAAGAGATTTACCATTATTGCTTTAGCAAGCTTGCAATATGTCAATCCACTCCTGTTTGATTTGGGATATTTTGGCTGACCAGACTGCTTTTTTGTATGCTTTATGTAGCTCTCAGAATTTTTCACGCTGAATTGCAGGATCAGGATGAGAATTGACAGCCTTCATTTCAGTTGCTATAGCTTGACGATGAAGCATTAATGCTTTCGACTGCCATTTTCAATTTTTCCCTAGTTGACACCTCTGCAGGGGCTGTTTAATACATTTTGAGAGTTGGGTTTTAAGTTCCTCTTGAGTCATTTGCCATGCACAAATTGGATCTGCATGGTCCAGTTTAATGTTGTGATAGTCTACTTCCACTCTTAATACCAGACTGATCAAGGGGTGTTCCATCTGACCCTTTGCCAAAGGCAGCTTGCATCCTGAGTGCCAAAGACATCATATGCATTTACTGTCTCATTGGAGTTCATGATCCTGATACTCTGGGGTGACTAGTTGCAGTCACATCTTGCATTTATGTTGAAACTCACAATTTCATTGAAGAGGGAAAGCAAAACAAAAGTACAGTCCAAGACAGACTCAGTCTTGTGAGATTTTGTTGTTGCAGTCATTGGGATGTCACCTTGGCAGCGCCTGTTGAGTTACCGGTATCCGAGTGTCTCTAAAGTTTGGAGGAGGGCATGGTCTATTTTATTGATGCCAATTTATTTGGAGGTTTATATCGGATTGCGCCAGCACATTTCTGTTCTTCTTAAGTTACCACTTCTTCTAAGGAGATTTACCAAATTGAGATTAAAATCACCTGTGAGTATTTGTGGGTTACCCCAATACACTCTTTTGCTGCTTTTGCCTGGAGCCTGGATTGATATAGACATCTAAGATAATGATTATATCAGTTATATTTCCAAAGTCCCAATTGGATATTATTAAGCCGAGTATGTGCGGTGAATTAGACTCCAAGCAACGCAAGCTAAAAGACTTGCCCAGCATCATGTAGATTGTGGACCACCCTCAGGGTGCCCATTTTTCCTGGCTTTTTCTGCTGGGACAAAAGCTTCCACATACCCTTCCAGTTGCTGTTCCTCCATTTTCCATGTCTCTTAGAAATGGGTCACATCCAAAGTCTTCAAATACTACTAATTTTCTGGGTCTAAATAGAGTTTATTGATTCCTACAATGTTTCATGAAGTAATGGACATGGATTGTGGTGTCCTTTGGAGGGGCTTATTATCACACAGACTATGCTGTGCATGGCCTGTTCAGTAGAACATTTCTGGGTTGAATGGTTAATCCTATCATGTTTATCCCGATATTTCTCAAAATGACATCAGTCAATTTTATTGTGATTAAGGTTAGATGATAACCAGTTCCAATTAGCTGTTTGAGAAATAGAGAGTTGGCAAACCAACAGAGGCAGCCATATGATCTATTTAGTGAGACTGTCACAGATTCTGTAGGGGAGGTCTGGTTTGTGCTACAAACACCTAATGCACTTTTCAGCAAAGTGATGGTTTTACACAAGTTCTGCTTGGCCGGATGATCATCCTTCTCCATTGCTTTTTGTTCATGATTCCCAGCTAATAGCCCGACTGGGCACTTCTCCTTGTGCAAGTATGACACGGTTATTCCCCATTAAGAAAAAGCTCTATTTTTTTAGGGAACCATTTCTGAAGTTACAGCTGAAGACCAGGTTGCCAATGTGACCTTGTGGGGGTCCTCTGGTTTAGGTTTGATTGCCTCAATCCTTGTGGAGAAGACATGACTCAGATATTCCTGTCTGGCTAAAGGTCTCAATATCTTGCCTCTGCTTAGGATCTCACTACCTCCCCGGGCTTTGTAACAAGGTTGAAATAAAGTCTTGGTGTTTCCCTTTATGTTTTTTACCTCCTTGGTAAGAAATCTGGAGAGGTCTATGTGGAACGAAAGCATGACTTCCAGCTTCAACGATGTTTGGGCACCAAGTTCAGGGGTCCGAGGCGAACCATTAAGTAAGCATAATTGTGGTATACAGATGAGAAATGGAGTCTCATTGCTAACAGATGCTCTCGGGACCTCATGATTCTTATCATTGCGACCGCCAGAAGAAATCGATGATTTGGAGACCAAACTTAAAGCCTCTGGTAGCATAGATGATGCTATGAAGAAAGTAGAAGAGGCGAATAAAGAATTGGAATCATTTAGCGCATATCTAAATAAACGCAAAAATGACAAATTAACAAAAGATAAACGTTTCTATACTTTGGAAGGGACTTACCCATATCTTAGGCAAGACTTCTATAAACAGAATCACTATGTTGATATTAGAACAACACCTCAAAGAGTCAATAACTTTACAGACTCTTCTGACTCTGAGAATGAAGGCCCAAATAATTACTATGAAGCAGAAAGCAATTTTAACCAATATAATGGACCTCGTCCCATACAGCCTTTTTTGTCCAACAGGGGCCCACGACGGGGCAGACCCAGAGTCCATTTTCAGAATCAAACCAGAGGCAACTTTCAACAAGCCCACCATCAACATCAACACCAACATCAACATCAGCAACATCAACCACAGGAACCCCAATTCATTCGAGAGACACGCAATCGCCAGTACTGGGGACAGGGGATGTAATCCCCATTTTTAATCTTTCCTCTAAAGATATAGACCCCAATACTGAGTCATTATTATCCAAAGGCCTATCATATATTCCACACTCTCAGGTGAATGTTTTCGAACTACAGAAAGACATTATCTAATTTTTTCGCAAAATTAGATAAAAAAAGTTCTTCTATTTACACATAGATACAAATGAGATAGTTCAGGAAACAAGACAGCTATCCTTGCCATCTACTTTTAATCCTTCTCTGGACCAACTAGGACCGGAGGTTGCTACTTTTGAGTTGGTTGTACTCCAACAACTCGAAAGAGCCCTTCGATACATACCTAAACCCATCTACAATCTTAGCAGAGAAGAATCAAACTCTCTCAAGAGTCTGAGGAATAATAACAAGTTGGTAATTAAGAGCTGCGATAAGGGTGGTGGTATTGTACTGATAGATTCTGACAAATATGAACAAAAGATGAAAACTATGCTCTCTGATACTGCCACCTACTCTCTGATTAGAACCAACCCTTTGGCTTTGGTATCCAAAAAAATTTGATACCTCACCAATATAGCCCTCTCAGTGGGAGATATTAACCAAAAGGAATTTGATTATCTCAACTATCACCAACATAAAACAGCATGCATTTACGGCATGCCAAAAATTCATAAGAGCTTAATAGACCCCCCTTATAGACCCATTGTATCAACGGTAGGCACAAATACAGAACCTCTCTCTAAATTCATTGACTGCTTCCTACGCCCACATGTACCCAAAATTATTTCGTACATCAAAGATACGGGCGCCATGATAACTAAAATAGAAAATTTACCTTTTGAACCTAGAAAAGACCTACTAGTTACCATGGACATCGAAGCGCTGTATAGCAATATCCCCCAGCAGGAAGCAATGTCAGCTACGAGTTGGTTCATTGACACCTTTGATGTTACATGTCCCAAAGACTTCTTACTGGACCTTTTGCATATTGTTCTCACAGAAAATACTGTGGAATTTGGAAGCACTCTCTACCGTCAGACAAAGGGTGTCAGTATGGGGGCATCAGTTGCACCATCTATTGCCAATATTTACATGGCAGCCTTCGAAACTAGGTTTATCCATAATGAAATAGCACCCTTCTACGACCAATGGGAAAGACTCATTATGTGAATTCCTGGAATGGATCAACCTAGTGGATGCTAACCTTAAGTTCACTGCTTAATACAATGACAATCAGATGGAGTTTTTGGATATAATCATTAAGCATCAAAACAACAAACTCATAGTTGACTTTTTTGTTAAACCCACTGCGAGGAACACCCTCCTTCATTTTAAAAGTTTTCATCCACGGTGCCAACGAGAAAGCATACCCTTTTCGCAGTTTCTTCGAGTTAGAAGGAATTTCTCGAACTTAGTTGATTATGATATACAAGCAAAGATCATGTGACAAAAATTTCTTAACAGAGGCTATCCACATAGGTTAGTTAGAGACTCGTACAAACGAGCTAGGTTCTATGATCGTGACTCCTTGCTCAGAACTAAACCCCCCCAAAGAAAACAACCAACTCGTATGTATCACGAAACACTCCACTCTTGATAATACAGTTAAACACATTGTGAATACCAATTGGCATATTTTGAATTCGAATCCTACCATCTCTAAGCTAGATAAACCTATGTTTGCACATAGAAGAAATAAAAATCTAAAAGATCTTATTGTGCATTCACGTTTCACTGTAAATAATGTTCATTCTGAATTTGTTCAAAGGTCAATCAGCGACAATTTTCCAGTTAGAGGCACTGTCAGATGTTCGACCTGTAAATCCTGCAGTAACATCATAGGAGGTGAGTCCTTTGAACACAATGGTTGTCACACGAATGCCAATGACATGTGGAATTGCAAAACCGCCAACTGCATCTACTTCATCTTATGTCCTTGCCAACTTGGATATGTCGGCGAAACATCCAGGCCCATTCAGGTTAGGTTAACGGAACATCGCTCAGCCATCCGAACCAACAAAAGTATGGCACCTTTAGTTAAACATTTTCAGGAAAATCACCACCCTCCGGATGATTTCAAATGGCGCATTTTAGAAAAAATAAGACTTCCAGACAGGAAAGGTGGTGACAAGGTTAGGAAGAAAAGGGAAGTCTTTTGGATCTTTTCTTTGGGAACCTTCAGGAAAGTGCTGAATGCCGAAATTCCCTGGGAAAATGCCATAATTTAGATTTGACCATGTCGCCAGTTATAATTTATTTTCAATTATAAGTTTATTTTGTCTCTATTAGCTACTATCATCTGGGCTGCGCCCCCCCTCCCCTCCCCCCCCACAGATACAAACCCTCCTTCCCCCCCTTGTCTTCCCCCCTCCTGTTTTTGCCCTTCTTTAAGATATAACACTACCAGTGCACCTAATATAGCATTCCAAGATAGACGATACATTGACTTAATTTTGGAGACCAAATTTCTATGGATCTCTTTAAAACCAGCAACTGTTCTACTGCGTAAAATATATATATATCCCTGATCTACCCTGGTAGATATGGCAAATACGGACAGTCTATGGATCATATCCCTGGTTGACTATTTGACCAAGATATTTTTTATCTGATTTAAATGATCATTTATACTATTATGTGTATATTTATAACATTATATCTTTTTCGCATAATTTCCCTTCTGGACCTATATATTTCCACATAAATCTTTTCAGAGTGAATTGCAGCCCTCAATGTGGTATTCAATGGATTTTTCTGATTTAAATTATATGCGAGCATTTATCTTTTCCTCGACCCACGTTATCTAGGTACGGGGCATTCTTTCCCCTCGTGTACTCCGCTAATTACGTTCTGACTCAATACATACGAGCCATCTTGGAATGGTCTACGATAATTAGGTGACGGCCGACTAGTCCTTTGCCGCTGTTTATTATTTGGCCGCATTAGCCTCGGACTTCCCGCGCTCCTCCGGGGATTTAAAAAGGGCGTTTTAATTTTGGCTGCCATCCTTTTCGCTGTGGAGGATGGGACGCCACGCAACTATTGGAAAGGGGCGACCACTCGGTCCCCCCGAACGTATGGTGGAGTACCCCGATCCCCCCGGGAAGCCATCTTGGGCGGGAGGCGAGTCTCGGCTGGTATGCCCAAAGCGGCGTAGCCGGGGCGCGCTTTTTCCCGCCCAAGAGTTGGTAGTCCTAGACACTGAAGCCGCCAGCCACGCCCCCGGAGGCGGGTGGAGGCGGGTTTACGCCCGCCCGAAGAAGGATAAGAGGAGCGACAAGCCAAGGAAGCATCCTCTTGTTCCTGTGCTCTGAAGATGCACCTCCCCGCTGCACGTGAGCTCGAGACGGAACGAAGAGCCATTTTTGAGCGTGTTAATTTTGTCTTTGTTCTTTCACAGAATCAGCGTTGGACAATGCCGGGCAAGAAGGTCGGAAAGCGGGTCGGTACCGATCAGATGCTCCGCATGCTCGTAAAAGACATGGCCGAGATGAAGAAACAGATGGCGGCAATGAACGGTGTAGGGGGTCCTAAGCGAGTCGTCGGACCAGCATTGCCGGGTGTAGTCCCTAACGGGAGAGGTAGAAGGGCCAAGAAGGGAGCAACTGGGGAAGAGGCCCCGGTTCCCGAGGCGCCGCCGGCGCACCCTGATACACCGACTGAGGCGCCGATCCCGGTCCCGAAGGAGGGGCAACCAATTCCCGTTGTAGTCACCCCTGTGAATGGGGAGGATATGCCTCCCGAGTTGGCTGCACAGCTGGCAGCATGGTTGGGAAAAGAGAGTGAGGGGGCTACGGCAGATGACGCCAGAGCAGTAATGAGGCAGTTGCGGCAATCAAGAGAGGCTGCAAAGGCTCCATGTCCTTTTGTTCCCCCGCAGGCTCCAGTGGGACAACCCGCAGCGGGCATGAGTTCGGCAGCGACTACGGTTACAGCTTCCGGTTCAGGTAAGCAGCTACTGCCGATTGCGGGGGAGGGGTCAGTACCCTCGAGAAGGGAAAAAGTGGCTTAGCATATTCCGATAGAAATCAAGGAGAGGATATGGGCTGAGAAATATATAAACATGTTTTCTTTATTAACTGATCATTATGAGATTGAGCACGTGAAAGTTCAAAAAGAGTTTATGCACCCGAGTGTTTGGCGCGCCAAGATGGCCGCTTTCAGAGTCGATGAGACGATAGGTAATTGGGGCAGAGCATTTGGCATATTCACTGCAATTATGGGGGAACGAAGGCCTGAACTGTTGGCCGAGTTACCCGTGTACCAGACACGTATTATGGAGTATTCTCAGACATATGAGGGCAATCAGTGATTTTGTTACGATAATATTTTTTGTAAGGCCAAGGAGTTCGACACATCTCTGACGTGGGATTGTTACGACTCCATTTCCTGGCAAAAAATGGAGAAATCAGGCATGACAAAGGCGCCATTGTTGGGGGGAAACGGGGGCGAGTTTTCCCGCCATTCATCTGGGGCGCCCTTTCGGGCGGGTTCAAGTAACGAGCATCATTCAAGGTCGAATGGCAATACAGGTAAAAAAGGGGTCTGCTGGAATTTTAACAGGGGAAAGTGTACAAGGCCCCAGGGGTCATGCAAGTTTAGGCACGACTGTGGGGGGTGTGGACAGTCCTCGCATCCCGAGACCATGTGCAGAGCCAAAACGGGTGATAACGGAAGTAGGGGAAGCGCCAAACAGGTCTGAAATAGTCCGAGGGGCGCCTTTACCTACCCCGGTTGATACCATGGCAATGATTCCTTGGCTCAATGAATACCCGGATCATGTCTCCGCTGGGGTGTTGCGAGACGGTTTTTTGTATGGTTTCCGCATCCCAGTGGGGAATTTTCAGGGTAAAGCACATTGTAGGAACCAACTGTCGGTCCTGCAGAATACGGCGGTGGTACAAGCGAAGATTGGGAAGGAGGTGACCCGGGGTCGGGTTGCTGGACCATTCGACATGCCACCAGTTGCTAATTTCGTTTGTTCACCCTTGGGAGTGGTCCCCAAGAAGGACCCGGGTGAGTTTAGATTGATACATAACTTGTCAGCCCGAGAGGTCTTTCGGTGAACGATGCGATAGACCCGGAGGTTTGTTCGGTGCGGTACGCATCTTTCGGTGATGCCGTCGCCATGTTGAATCGCCTGGGGCCCGGAGCGCTGATGGCCAAATCAGACATCGAGTCAGCGTTCCGGTTGCTCCCGGTACACTCGGACGATCAGCGTCTCCTTGGTTTCATGTTTCAGGGGCGCTACTACATGGATAAATGTATGCCAATGGGATGCTCCATATCTTGTGCTTATTTTGAGAAATTCAGTTGTTTTCTGCAATGGGCATTCACAAGAATGACGGGGTTTCAGCATGTTATGCATTATCTTGACGATTTTCTGTTCCTGGGGGCAGCCGGGGACCCAGAATGTGCACAGGCTTTAAAAGAATTTTGTGGTCTGATGAGTCAGTTTGGTGTGCCATTGGCACCAGGTAAGACTGTGGGGCCATCTACTTCGCTCGAGTTTCTTGGAATAGAGCTCGATTCCGAAGAGGGTTGCTTCCGGTTGCCCAAAGAAAAGGTGAGGAAATTCAGGGCCTCGCTTGAAACATGTATTAGGGAGACTAAGGTGAATTTACATCACTTGCAGCAGACTGTGGGTCAGTTGAATTTTGCCCTTAGAGTAATGCCAATGGCCCGCCCCTTTTCCCGCTCGATTGCACAAGCCATGGTCGGTCTTAAAGAGGGGCACCACCGCACGAGGCTCTCGGCAGAGATTCGCCAGGACATGCGCATTTGGTTGGCATTCCTGGCGGATTTCAATGGTCGGGTTGTCTGGAACAAGCCGGCGGTGTCCTCCGAGGAGTTGGGGCTGTGGACAGATTCGGCGGGGAGTATAGGCTTTGGCGCCATATTTGGTAATCACTGGTCGGCTCAAACGTGGCCGTCATGGTGGCACGAGTGTGGGCTTACAAGTAACATTGCTTTTCTCGAACTGTTCCCTATTCTGGTGGCCTTGAAAACATGGCCTGAGGGGTTTCGGGATCACTCTGTGGTGTTCTGGTCTGATAACATGACCGTGGTTGAGTGTATCAATAGTCAGGCTGCACGATGCAAATGGATTCTGAGATTGCTCAAGGAAATTGTCTTACTATGTATGCAATTGAACGTGCTCTTTAGGGCGAGACATGTGCCAGGGGTGCTGAATCAGGCTGCTGATGCGCTTTCTCGTTTCCGTATGCAGGCCTTCTGGGGTTTTCTGCCGACAGCGGACCCGGTGGCGGCACCATTTCCCGAAGCTCTCTAGTCTCTCGGTGCCCCGAACTACAAAACCTCGTGGGAGAGAGTTTAGCACCCAGGACAAGGAAGGCATATGAAGGGGCGTTCCGTTCCTATTGGTCCTTTTTGGGTTCTGCTAGGAGGGAGCTTTGGGGCCAGGAAGAGTTTGTCGTAAAGTTTTTGCTGTCATTACATCAGGCAGGCAAATCGGTAGCTACGGCCCAGAGGAATCGGGCCGCCATTTCCTTCATGGAACGGGCTCATGGTATCCAGGACCCTACAGCGTCTTTTGTAGTACAGAAAGCGCTGCGTGGGTGGCAACGCCTTGAGGGTCGCAGAGTAGATGAAAGGCACCCGATAGGTCTGGAAAGGTTGGCCCTGTTACTGTCCGTACTCCCTGCGACATGTTCATCCCAGTCAGAAACAGTGTTATTCCGGGCCGCTTTTGCATTAGCATTCCATGGGGCTATGCGGGTAAGCGAACTGGTGGCAAAGAACAAGCAGGATATGGGGGGGACTGTGCCGAGAGCACATTCAAGTTAAGGGGGAGACGATGATTGTCTCGTTTGCCAAGTCCAAGACCGATCAGGGTGCGATCGGGGACAGTGTAGTAGTCCATCGGATTCCCGGATCGCCCATGTGCCCTGTCGTATGCGTTGAGGAATATTTAGCGCAGAGGGCGGCATCATGGGGGGGGACCTTGCTGAGACACGCTGATGCCACCCCACTGACGAGGTTTCAGTTCCAGCGGGTGCTTGCAATGGCAATTTTGGCCGCGGGCTTGAACCCGGGCGAGTTTGGGACCCATTCCTTCCGGATAGGGGCTGCTACAGAGGCTACAGCCAGGGGTCTGAGTGTGGAAAAGGTGAAACAGTTGGGGCGTTGGTCCTCGAATTGTTACAAAAGGTATGTGCGGTTGCACATGTTGTGAAGCTGATAACATGTACTCACGCTTCTTGTTTTTGTTTGGTTTACAGTTTCGCAAGCTTACGAGGCGGGGCGGACTGTGCAGTCGACCCGACACCTGGGAACCAGCGGTCAAAGATCACCGGCTGAGGAAAAAGTGGTGTGGGTCGTGGGTCACTCATACGTGAGGCGTGCCGCGGACGTATTCAAAGCAGGTGGCATGATTCACATGGCTGGGGAATGCGGGTTCAGGGTGACCTTCTACGGAAGGGGCGGGCTCTGTATTGACCAGTTTCAAACTTTTTTCGAGGGTTTGTTAGGGCGGACAAGGTCACCGCCATCTATAATCATAGTGCATCTTGGGGGCAATGATTTGGTGACCACTGGTAGACGACTACTTCTCGAGGCGATACTATCCACAGTAAGTTGGTTGGCGAGAAGGGTTCCAGGGTGCACGATTGCATGGTCCCATATGATTCCACGAAAGGTGTGGCGGGGGGCTAATTCAGTGTCTGCTATAAATCATTCTGTGAAGAAGGTAAATAACCAATTGGGTAGACTGTTCCGTACAAGTACATTGCATTCGATTCCTCATGGGTGTATCAGGGGGGACCATATGTATCTGGAAGATGGGGTCCATTTGTCCCGGGTGGGGAATTCTTTACTCATAGGAGACCTCGTAGCTTGGTTAAAGAGTTTACAGCATGACCTTTAGGTAGGAGTTTTGTGGGGGGTCCGGATAGCCGGTCAACTATCCGGCCTGTGGCGGTAAGGTCATGATCGGTGAGCAGTAATTGGAAGATCCCTAGGGGGGGGCGTCACCCATTACGGATGGGAGCGCCCGGGGGGAGGTGGCCATTGGCCCCTCAACGGGGAGGCGGTCCCTTCTAAGGATGGGACGCCGAAAGGAATGGGAAGGCGGTCAAGGCCCCTCCCTGGATAGGAGGGGCTACGGGCCCCTCCTGGGAATTTCCCGGGGCCAGGACATCTGCGACGGCAGATGTGGTAAGTTGTGTGGGGTGGGGAGGGGGGTCTACGCTACCTTCTAGACACCTCACACGAGTCCTCGGACGACCAGTAAGATGGCGTCGAGTTAATTGGGGCCCCCGTCAAGACAAGGGAAATTGGTATGTGCACATGAGGTGCAGTCCTCTGTGCGGCCGCCCCTCACAAGTGAGGGGGGAGTTTTGGTTTAGGGATCTGACACCGGTTACGACCTTGCCGTTGGCCCTTAACATTAGGATGTACAATTTCAATTTGAAAATGCATTTGTAGGATGTTAGTATCGGCTAGGAGAACCTTTGTATTAGAAATGTGTTAAGGTCAGCCAAAACATCGTAATGTGGAAATGAAATTGTACATGATATGAAACTGTTATTTTAATGTTTTAATTTTGTTTCATATTTTAATAAATACGGCCGGGAGGGTAACTCCCTCCCGCCTTCCAAAAAACTCAGAACTGTTTCCGTATTCCCATTCTTGGGGATTGTGTTGAGAGGGGGTGGCGAGTATCTCAGCCATATGGAAAGGGGCGACCACTCGGTCCCCCCGCACGTATGGTGGAGTACCCCGATCCCCCCGGGAAGCCATCTTGGGCGGGAGGCGAGTCTCGGCTGGTATGCCCAAAGCGGCGTAGCCGGGGCGCGCTTTTTCCCGCCCAAGAGTGGGTTGTCCTAGACACTGAAGCCGCCAGCCACGCCCCCGGAGGCGGGTGGAGGCGGGTTTACGCCCGCCCGAAGAAGGATAAGAGGAGCGACAAGCCAAGGAAGCATCCTCTTGTTCCTGTGCTCTGAAGCTGCACCTCCCCGCTGCACGTGAGCTCGAGACGGAACGAAGAGCCATTATTGACCCACCCACCAGCCCCTGAGGACAGCAAGTTGTTTTGAAATAAAGTCATTTGACGTGGTAATTAATTTTCTTACAGGTTGTTCTGAATAAAGTTGTGATTCAGTATGCAATAAAATGGATAATTCTTTACGGTATGCTTTATTGAATAAAAGTATTCGCACCAGAGTTGATCAATGATGTTTTAGACAGTTCATACTTTGAATATCTTTTGTCTTTCTCCTCGTTAGTAATTAGCATCTTTTTTAGTTTGTCGTATTTATTATTTGGTCGGGCGGTAAGGTCATGATCGGTGAGCAGTAATTGGAAGATCCCTAGGGGGGGGCGTCACCCATTACGGATGGGAGCGCCCGGGGGGAGGTGGCCATTGGCCCCTCAACGGGGAGGCGGTCCCTTCTAAGGATGGGACGCCGAAAGGAAAGGGAAGGCGGTCAAGGCCCCTCCCTGGATAGGAGGGGCTACGGGCCCCTCCTGGGAATTTCCCGGGGCCAGGACATCTGCGACGGCAGATGTGGTAAGTTGTGTGGGTTGGGGAGGGTGGTCTACGCTACCTTCTAGACACCTCACACGAGTCCTCGGACGACCAGTAAGATGGCGTCGAGTTAATTGGGGCCCCCGTCAAGACAAGGGAAATTGGTATGTGCACATGAGGTGCAGTCCTCTGTGCGGCCGCCCCTCACAAGTGAGGGGGGAGTTTTGGTTTAGGGATCTGACACCGGTTACGACCTTGCCGTTGGCCCTTAACGTTAGGATGTACAATTTCAATTTGAAAATGCATTTTTAGGATGTTAGTATCGGCTAGGAGAACCTTTGTATTAGAAATGTGTTAAGGTCAGCCAAAACATCGTAATGTGGAAATGAAATTGTACATGATATGAAACTGGTATTTTAATGTTTTAATTTTGTTTCATATTTTAATAAATATGGCCGGGAGGGTAACTCCCTCCCGCCTTCCAAAAAACTCAGAACTGTTTCCGTATTCCCATTCTTGGGGATTGTGTTGAGAGGGGGTGGCGGGTATCTCAGCCATACGTTGAGGTAGCACCATCCTGCTGCCCATCATTTATTTCTCGAAGGTAAGAATCACCGAGCAAATATAGATCTAGCTACAAGTGCTAGTTTATGTAATTGCTGCCCTCTAGAATTAGTTACGTTGCATCAATTTCTGATGCATGTTTCTTGACTAACCTAGAGTATACTATATATTTATCTTTGCTGCAACGAGATTACCGTTGGAATAAGCCGCTTTCGCACACTGATGTGCATCGTATATCACGTATCTTGGGTCACCCAAACTTAATCAAACAAGGTATTGGGATTTTCGGAGTACCGTTTTCTCTCTAAACTGTCTTATTAGTGTAATATAATTTAATTTATTGATATGTCATCTTTTTTGTAGCTACATTTGCAACCGCTGATACTTGTGGCGACGTCTTAAAAATAAATATTTCGCTGCTGCACATATATGCTGTACTTGTTACACACGTCATCCTTTAAAATAACACAGCAAGAAAGTTTTATATTTTTTCAGGTAAATATACAAATACATGTATATACGTAGTTTAGCAGGACAGCACTTTATTTGGGAGATTATATTACGACCTCTATAGATTTCCAACTGCCGAATTTCTCTCCTCCATTTCAATTATGTATTTCAGTAACCCTATAGTATGGGCTTTGCGCATACATTCGACTTAGAGTCATGCCGCCAGGCTACTCTTTAACATGACATATGATATGCCTAGAGCCCCTACAGTGACCATTTATACATATACCCCCACATGCATCAAGCATTTTTGGAGTCGCAAACGGTGCGATTCCTTAAAATCGGCCGTTTGCGATTCCAAAAATGCTTTTTGGAATGCATCAAGCATTTTTAGAAATCGCAACATTTTTGAGATTTCTAAAAATGCGATTGCTTTTAAGAAATCGCAAATTTGCGATTTCTTAAAAGCAATGCATGATTACTTTTATAATTGCGAATTCGCAATTAGGGTGTCAAATTTACCGAGTGGTTGAACCACTCGGTAAATTTGCAAAAAGTGTTAAAAACGCTGCAAAAGCATTTTTTACACATTCATGTTACGGACACACATGTCCTTAGGACATGTGTGTGTGCAACATGATGCGAAAACAACATTTCATGGGTGCAGGGGGGGTCATTTGAACCCCCCTCTCCACCCTTGAAATGCAATCAGGATTTGCGAATTTCTAAGTGCGAATTCGCAATTCCCATTCATTCCTATGGGCATTTTAGCCCATAGGAATAAATGGGAATTGCGAATTCGCGCTTTGCTAATCGCATAATATTTGAGAATCGGTAAAAATTGCGATTTTTACCGATTCTCAAATATTTTGCGAAAATGTACATGCATCCCATTTTGCATTTCCTAATTTGCGATTCCCTAAAAATCGCAAATTAGGAAGTGCAAAATGAAACAATGATGCATGTGGGGGTTAGATTTTGTTGTATTGTCTGTCTTGGGAAAAGACAAGATCCGATTTGTGATGCCAGAAATATTCCTATACCAATGCCCCAATTAGGAGTTTGTATGCATAAATTCTCAACCCCATCGCTCTTTGATTAGGTTTACGCAGCTCCTAAACCCTCGACTATGATTTGTGAGGCGAAATATGTATTATAGACATCTGTAGATATACTCTTCACCATATACTAGGCTAGTCTTTATGTGCCTTTTATATTATTAATACGAATCCATCTAACCTCTATTTCCTGTATGGATTACTTAGACCATTTTGTACCTTTGTTTAGTCCCATATATCTTTGCTTTTAAAGACACCAACAATTATTGGGTCTCACCTATCATCTTTCTCGTGAAGCCCTACCATTATGTCATGTATTCGTGTGGCCCACTGTGTTCTAAGAGAAAATAGTATGTAAAAAACATTATAACACGTAATTGTGTTTCTTTATTGACCAGGAAAAAAACTCTATCAAGTGATATTTTGCTTATACATATACGAAGATATCAGCTACCTTGATATACTGCCTTGAAATACAACTTTGAATGTAAGTCTAAATCTATGTATCGATACATGCCTTATCCGGATGTACCACTCAGTGTTTTGTTTTAATTTAGTGCTGTGCATTAATTAACCTTTACCAATGCAGTCAATATTTCGCATTGAATAGTCATAGGACATACTGTATACTATTATTCTAGTACTGCACAATTGTTTGAAAAGACTTGTCCACCATATGACATCTAGTGAACAGATTAGTAGACCAGACCAGTTGAGTGTTGAGGACTTTCATGTTTGAATTATACAATGCTAATCTTCTTTTTACCATCTGTATTTTGGGAGAACACTGAAATAAATCACTCTGTATACATGTTTGTTCTTAATGTATAAATTTTGATGTCTGATACCTGTCTTTTTCTTGAAAATTTATTTCCAGAGTATCGTCTGTGACTCCTGAGGAAGGCGTTTTCTGCCGAAACGCGCGTCGAGTTTTTATGTTTTCCAGCACTTTAGGCACTAATTACAACTCAGAATGTATTTTTAACTGTACTTTGTATAATTTATATGTAATGTATTTATTTTAATAACATTTGTAGATGTTTATGTATGCTTTATGATATTTGCCCATCTTTATCATATAGTCTGAACTCTGTTCAGTTTCTATGGGCCATATGTAGGTAAATTGCAAATACCAACTCCTTAATACCGAATCATACCGAATCGGTATTAAGAATGAGGTAAACGTGATGTAGGTAAAAATTCGTTAAACATTACCGATTCGTTGCAAATTGGTATTAAATACCGATTGTGAACAGATCGGTAGTAAAAATACATACCGAAAGGCTATTACCGATTCGGTGTTACCGAATCCACACCCAAAATCGGAAATACCGAATCGGTAATTTAAAAAACAGCGTTTTGGTGAATCAGCCATCCTGATACACCCATTTACTTCCCAACCAGGAAGTTGCCACACCCAGCCAGGTGCACAGGGCCTGGAGCTCACTGTGAGGCAGGCAGGCAGGCAGGCAGGAGAGCTGAGTAGCCAGCAGCAACACAGCCAAGAAAAAAAATAGATAAACCACTGAACAAGCATTGAAATGGCAAGCCAGGACAAGGAGAAGGAGGGAGGTGAAAGAAAAAGAAAACTCAAGTTCAGCGACAAGGAGCTTGAGATCCTGATCGGGGATGTCAACCAAGAGTACCACAAGCTGTTTGGAGCCCAGTCCCACCAAGTGCCAGACGCACAGAAGAGGCAAATATGGAGTGGCATTCGGGACAAGATCAATGCCATAGGTGTGACCCTGCGCACCATAGAGGACATCAGAAAGAGGTGGTACAACCTCAGAAAAACAGCAAAACAGAGGATGGCAGAGAGACATAGGCTGGCAGGGAAAACTGGAGGAGGAAAAAATCGAGCCCCAGTACCAACACCACTGGAACAGATGGTGGAGTCCACCATCCAGCGGGAGAGTGTGAGTGGCATAGGAGACGCAGACAGCTCCGCCAGAGCAGCTAGAAAACAAGGTAAGAAGCATGCCCAGCATGCTGCCCTACCCCCTCCCCAACCCCAACCCCCATAGTGGTAAAAGTGCTCCCACTCCACGCCATGTCTTACTGCTTACCTGCAATGCATTCTGGGTGATGTAGTCAGTGTGAAATCATGATCAGGACTGTCAGGGCAGCTAACACAATAGCATGGTAATAGAAATGGATAGGTCAGGATAACCACTGTGCACTGTTGGCATGTACTTTAATGCAATGGCATTGCAGACAGAGCATTGAGTATATTTACATTTGTGTCATTTCAGGCGAGTCATCTCGCAGTGCAGCTGCGGGCAGAAGAGGCAGGTCAGCCAGGCCAGAGGGGAGTGAACAGGATGAAGACAGCATGCCTGCAGGGAACATCAGCTCTGCGCCATCGCAGCCAGCCAATCCTCCACCACAGACATCACCACAGCGCCAGGGAGGGCCGCAATCCCCTCTCACTCAGTCACCACTGCGACGTTCACCAACACCACCACCACCACCACCACCACTACCACAGTCAGGCAGGAGGCATGCCAGGATCACCCTCCAGCAGATGGAGGCGTCGGAGGAGGAGGGCAGCCAGCGTGAACAAAGTCCTATCGTAGAGAGATCCAACAGGGAGCGGGCTGGTTCAGCATCCGAGGGTGCGAACATCTCATCACGACGCCGCTGGGCAAGGCCGGACAGTCCAGTGGCATTTGAGCAGGGTGACAGTGTGTTTGCTGGACTGGAAGGCAACATGCTGAAGGTCCAGCGCCTGCAATGGAGGGAGATGAAGTCGTTACACAGGGAGGTGGCAAACATTAACAGACATATGCACAAGATGGAGAAGGGTATCAGTGTCATGGGGGAGAATATGTCTGCAGGGATGGAGAGGGTAGCAAAGTATTTGCATATAGCCGGGTTCTGAAGCTGGGATGGTGCAGTGAGCTAAAAAACGGTGATGGATCAAGCCCTGATCTCTTGACTGGGTAGGAGTATTCTGCATCATTCAGAAACTCTGTCCATCACCTTTTCCAAAATTGAGGGTAGCAACCTCGGCAGCCAGCTGGAGCAGGACCGTGTTGGCATGCGCCGACAGAGACTGAGACTCCAGGACTATACCAAGTCGGTGAACCGGCTGGCCACTACGACTTCACTGATGTGTCGCCGGTCCATCGCCATGCAGGAGGAGATGGCGCATTGCAGCAGGGATGTGGCCATGGGGATGGTGTCCATGACCTCAGTGCTAGAGCTCATGCAGAATGCTAAGGCCTCAAATATGGAAGGGGGGGACAGTGAGGAGGCTACCAGCCGTGGTAGCATTACACCCTCACCCACCGAGTGCAGGAGGCATAGTGGACGTACTGTCCCGGCACAGGAACGGTCCAACTCACAAGTCTGTGTCGATGGGGAACATGCACGTGCAGCACGGGGACGCAATAAGTGAAGGACACTGGCTGACCACATGCATGTGATGGGTGATGTAACCCATGTCCAATTAGACAATGCTCACAATGCTGGAGGTGTGCCAAATAAACACCTGTACATGTAATTTGAAATGCCTCAGTGTCGTTACTCACTCAGAAATAGTGTGATGTTATCTCTGCCCGTCTATGTCTCCCATCATGTTCAATAGCAGCACCAGCCGCACTGGGCTTTGGCTGAGGGTTGTCCTCATCCTCGTCCTCTGACTCAGTTAGTTCCACTGCAGTTCCTTTTTTAGTGGCCAGATTGTGTAGCATTGCACACGTAGCAATAAATCTGCAACATTTGATGGGGCTGTACAGACGCGCACCTCCTGTTTTGTGGAGGCAACGGATTCTGCTTTTGAGCAAACCAAAAGTGCGCTCCACCACGTTGCGTGTGCTCCTATGTGCCACATTGTATCTCCTCTCCCTTCAGGTGGTTGGGTTCAGATATGGTGTGAGGAGATACGGCCGGAGGGCATATGCGCTGTCACCTATGAAGAGAAGTAAGTGGCATTGATTGGTGTGACCAACAGCTTGTGGCAGGGTGTACATCAGGGTGTGTGACATTTACTTACCTAGTATGTATCCGTCGGCAAATTCACCAGCAAGCAGACATGTATGTATGCCACTGTTCCTGAAGATGTAAGCATCGTGGGAACTCCCGGGGTATTTTGCCACGATGTCTGTGATAATGTGTTTGGCATTGCAGATCACCTGCACATTGATTGAGTGGGTGGATTTGCGGTTCCTGTAAATGTATTCACTTGCTGCAGGTGGGCAGATGGGAATGTGGGTCCCATCGATGCAGCCGATCACGTGGGGGAAGTGGGCAAGTTGATAGAACTCCAGCTTGGTTCTCTGCAGCTCCGCCTGCGTACTGGGGAAGGATATGTAATGTTCCATTCTGTCCATCATGGCGTCTAGGAAGGTGTTGAAGAACCGGGATAGGCAGCTCTGTGATACTCCACCCACTGCTGCTATCACACCCTGGAAACTTCCTGATGCAAGGAGGTGCAGGCAGCAGAGTACCTGGACATGGGTGGGGATTGCGTGGGCCCTTGGCGTCTGATGCTCCAGATAGGGTGTTAGGTCCCGTATTAGCTCCAGGATGGTGTCTGGGTGCAATCTGTATCTCTCGTGTATTTCTGCATCTGTCAACTGGAACAGAGTGATGCGTACTCTGTACACCTGCTCCCCACGTCTCCAGATCCTCATTCCTGCTGCTCTCAGGCGTAGCCGCCTTGCTATGAGATAGAGGCCTGCCATTGTGTTCATACTGATGCATTTTGGGTCTGTTTATATAGACTCCTCCTGATTACCACATGCTCCTGAAATGTGGTAATTACCGATTCGTTATTACCGATTTTGGCCAAAATCGGTATTACCGGGGTTTGCTACATAGCATATTTGGGGGTTTTACCGAATCGTTTCTACCGATTCGGTATTCATTGTTTCAGTAATTCCAAGTCGGTAACTTAGGGTTTTTACCGATTCGTTATTATCGATCCTATTCAGTATTACCTACATCTCACATGGCTACATATTTGTCGGTAACACCGAAAATGACCCTTTTTCGGTGTTACCGATCGGTATTTGGCCACCTACATATGGCCCTATATGATTTTTACTATGCTAATTAAAAACATGTTTTTTATATAATTTTATTTCGATCGTTCTTTTCACCACTGGGTCTGGTTAATTGTTCACTTATTTAGTAAATGGCCTAGGATACTTTACTCACATACATAATTGTGGTATATTCATGCTATGATAGAAGTCAGACCATTTCTCAGTTGGCATGTGTCTGTTTAACAGTGACTTCTGATGGTTCCCAACAGTTAGTTCTTTGCTGTCTTCTCTCACCTTCTGGTGACTCCCAAAGCTGGAACACTACTTTAGCTTGATTTGCAAAGGTGGTTTTAAGTTTGTACATGTGGGTACAGAGAGATTCAAACTTTCAGGCGGGTGGGAATTTACCTGAATAGTTATTCGAAGGACCAAATGAAGTGGGGTTCAAGGACGGCGGGCTCAAGCGGCGTTTGGTCGATGAGTCCAAAGTTTTGGGGGGTGTCCGAAGGTACACGCTTCGTTGGTCATGTGTGCAGGAGCACTTCCCCCAGCTATTCGAACAGAGAACTTCCCGGTAGAGACAAACAAAGGACCAATCCTCTAAAAGTCCCCAGAGGCTAATGATCATTCAAGATCGATTCCGATAGTCCCTTCCCCCTTTTTGTATGATCAAATTGTAGAGATAATAATGTATGGGTAGGCCCGCTTTTTGGTTGTCCAACTGAATTTTTTTATTTTTAGTTGTACATAAGTATCTTAACTTTGCTCTTTAATCTACTTTACATTTCAATTCACTTGTGCACCTCCTTTTTCTTACTGCAGGTTGCAGTTCTTCCTTTTTCTCTATTTTATCAACATGTAAATACATTTGTTATTGTTCTAAGAAGAGACTGAGTATTAAGTGGCCTTTTGTATTGTTTGTGTTGGGTTTGCTGTATTAACATTGTTTTTTGCAAATAATACATCTCCTTTTTCAGATTCATAATCTGTTTACTTTAAATAACGAGATTTACATTAAATGAGAGATTAAAGTTCATCAGGGACCACCTTGTTTCTATATACAATATAATACAAAGTAGCTCATTTGTACACATTTATTTTACTTAGATATGTCTTGATTCCCCTTCCTCCCTCTCCCCCTATTTATACATATGACTTAGATTCATTATTTCAATCCCCTATGTGTAGTACTGTTGAATCTGTTGAATTATCTCTTTGGCATAGCACTGTCATTAAACTGAATAGAAATGTTAGCTTTTGGCTCTCATGGATAAATGCTGGTATTTGTTATCTTAAAGATGTTTATTCTAATAATACCTTTGTGCTGTTTGAAAATTTGCAGGCAAGGTTTGGACTAGCTAATTCTGAACTTATTAAATATGAATTTTTATGTAATTCAATTTTAAACTCTTTTTCAGTAGCTCTCCCCACTAATATTCCAGCTCATTTGTCTATTTATATTCAAACTGTATCAATGAATGCACATGGCGTCTCTTTTTTATACAAAAAGTTGTCCAATAATTTAGGAAGTACTATACCTATGATTTAAGCGTTTTGGAATAATTAACTGTTGCTTTCCTTGTCTTTTGATATTTTTGTTCAGGATTCCCAGCTAATAGCCCGACTGGGCACTTCTCCTTGGGCAAGTATGACAGGGTTATTCCCCATTCGGAAAAAAATCATTTCTGAAGTTACAGCTGAAGACCACGTTGCCAATGTGACCTTGTGGGGGTCCTCTGGTTTAGGTTTGACTGCCTCAATCCTTGTGGAGAAGACATGACTCAGATATTCCTGTGTGGCTAAAGGTCTCAAGATGTTGCCTCTGCTTAGGATGTCACTACCTCCCCGGGCTTTGTAACAAGGTTGAAATAAAGTCTTGGTGTTTCCCTTTATGTTTTTTACCTCTGTGGTAAGAAATCTGGGGAAGTCTATGTGGAAAAAAAGCATGACTTCCAGCTTCAACGATGTTTAGGCACCAATTTCAGGGGTCTGAGGCGAACCACTAAGTGAGCATAATTGTGGTATATTCATGCTATGATAAGAATCAGACCATTTCTCAGTTGGCATGTGTCTGTTTAACGGTGACTTCTGATTGTTCCCAACAGTTAGTTCTTTGCTATCTTCTCTCAACATCTGGTGACTCCCAAAGCTGGAACACTACTTTAACTTGATTTGCAAAGGTGGTTTTAAGTTTGTACATGTTGGTACAGAGAGATTTAAACTTTAAGGCGGGTGGGAATTTGCCCACTTGTGATCTGGAGAGGCCGTCATGGACCGGTAGAGTTCTGCACTTCTTGTGATTGTCCAAGCCTTCAATGAGTGAGTGCCTTCTTTCAGGCCCTTGTGGTGAGTGTGCTTTCATCTGCTGCATTATCAGTGGGAGATTCTTTCATTTGTGTAAACATTTGAAAACATTTGGCTTTAGGTTTTCTAAGTTTCAGAGCTTTTGCATTTTTTTCCTTTCTTTTCTTTTCTTTTCTTTCCTTTTGTTTTGTTTTCTTAATTTTTTCTATTTACTCATCAAGAAAGTGGATACTTTCACGGGAGAATTTGATAAAAGACTTTTTGTACTGTAAGTTTCAATAAACTATGAGGTTCTTATATCAGTTGCAGGCTCGTTAGTGTTTGGAAAATTGCACCCATTATTTTCCTCATGGTCCTGCCTTCTGTGTACTTCTGCTGTCACATACAGTATAATTGGAGCCTGGGGGTCAATAGGGGGTAGTTAATGAGCTTTTTTTTATCCTGATCCTGAAGATTCTGAAAGATGAGGCTCCCCAGCATGGGTGACCTTTGTAGAGGGGAGAAAAAAACACCTCAAAAGATTTACCTTCTTTGACCAGAGAAGACACAATAGCAGGAAATTCTTGAAGTTTTTCCACAATAAGACTACATGGGCAATTTGGATATGGTCCCAGATTAGCCATAGAGAAAGGTTTGTTAGCATCACAGTTGCAGGGATTCTGCACATACACAGAACTATGTGCAGGAAAACAGGACCTTGTGTATAGGGCTTGTACCTTCCTACCACCTTAGTACACAAAATCCCCAAACCAACTGACTATAGAGTCTCATTCGTTTTACTACATAATCATGAAGCTACAAAGGATTAGACAACCCAGAACACTACACTCCCGACTCTTTCAGGAATCGCGGCAGCAAGACATACCCTTTCGCTCACTAATACTTGTCCACAATAAGGATTGTCAGAGTCACTGTATAGTTCAAAATCTTTATTTTAACTATTGTGCTCTATTATGCAGTGTATGAGCCACTACCAGCAGCAAAATGCATAAACCTAAAACAGTTAGCATGTTGCAACACCATAAAATATGAAGGGGATGTCATCATAACAGACAGTGGAAAAAAGACTCTAAGGCCTAACCACCCTCACCTTGGTAAGTTAAGATTCATTATATAAAGGAAGATCTCTGGGCTTTGTCAGCAGACCCCATACCTTAGAGCCTAGATGGTAGGTTTACATCAAAGGAACAGTATAGCTCTTCTCCAAGGAAAGTTCTCTTTCCAAATGTTCGTGAACAACAGGTGACCCCGTAATATCAAAGCACAGGTTTTCCAGCAGTGCAGCTGTGTTTAGCATGTTTTGTGTAGGTACTAGGGACTGACCAGAACAGAATAACAAGTGCATGTTTATCAACCTTGCACATCGTGTTCAGACTTAACTCCAGGAACAGCAGAGAAAGAAGAAAGCAGACAGTTCTCATGTGAAAGGCACAAAAAGTCTTGCAAAATAAAGTCATGTAGTAATGTGTGCAAAAGCAGCATCATGGCAGCAGAGCTCATGCTAACTTAGCAATGTCAAGAATGACGCTAGCGGCCATTTAACACCCTCCCCTTGGTAAGGTCGTAGTATATAGACATAAGACGAAAACTGAGTTCAAAGTTAAGCAGAGTGCAGAAGCGCTTGGAAAAAAAAACGAATTGTGGGGAAAACATTTCTTTTAAGTTTTTATTTTTATGGTGATTTAAAAAAAATGGTTTAATTAGAAACTGGATTAAGAAGGAGGTGAAAAATCCATAAAAGTATGTGAACTTATGAACGCAATTAGTTCCAAAAGGCCATCCCTATCGTTAGTAGAAAAAGAGATGCCATCCCGTTAAGTACGTCGAAGGAACTGACATGCTCTTCGTGTGCTGATGCTTCCAAGAGCATATCTGGACAACTTACATGATATTCAAAGAAACTTTGTTATAGGAGGCTCTGCGCAGCTGCACAGATATCTCATTCAGCCAAGATCCCAAGTGCAGCAGCACGCACCATGTAGTCATCCCCAGGAGAAGCCCACTCATGATTCTCTAAGGGACCCATTAACTAGTGAAAATCCAGGACTGTACATGATGTATTGGAGAGGCATAATTTCAAAGCCCAATAGGAAGGGCAAAGCTGACAGTAGAACACAGGTTGCACGCAAGTGAAGTAGGAAAAGCGAAAAGTGAATCCATAACTCACCATAAGCGTCACTAATGGCAAGCATCTAAAAAGTTGATGCATTTGGTCACAGTAGAGGTGCAATTGGCCTGGTCTGTGCATTGCAATAAGAGGAGCAGACATTGCGTCATGGGCGAAATTTGTGAATTCGCGATCTTTGAATTGGTGCAAAAGCAAACTCGCAATTTGCAAAATTCGCAAATTTGTGCGAATTTGAGAATTTGCTGTTTTTGCCAGTTCGCTAGGGTTTTGTACAAGTTCGGGAATGTGAACTTACTTGTGTGGTCGCAACGGTTGCGACCATGTTGTTTCTACGTGTCCAGCCTGTTTGCGACACTGTGGTTCATCGCGGCCACCCTCCGGTTCATCACTGCCACCCTCTGGTTCACCAATGCCACCCTCTGGATCATCACTGTCCCCCTATGGTTTATCACAGCACCCTCTGGTTCATCACTGTCCCCCTCTGGTTTATCACAGCACCCTCTGGTTCATCACTGCCACCCTCTGGTTGATCACTGCCATCCTCTGGTTCATCCCTGCCACCCTCTGGTTCATCACTGCCACCCTCCGGTTTGCCACTGCCACCCTCTGGATCATCACTGTCCCCCTCTGGTTTATCACAGCACCCTCTGGTTCATCACTGCCATCCTCTGGTTCATCCCTGCCACTCTCTGGTTCATCACTGCCACCCTCTGGTTGATCACTGCCACAATCTCTGTATCCTCACTGTCCCCCTCTGGTTTATCAAAGCACCCTCTGGTTCACCACTCCCACCCTCTTGTTCACCACAGTAGATTATGGGGGGAAAGCAAAGCACACCTTCTCAGCCTCAACTGAGATTAATTAATTTGGGGCTGGTTAATGTGTCACTGAATTTGTGCTTCAAGTCTGGCACCTGCTTCCTTAGCTGTAAGCCCTTCCTGTTGCAGTTATTTGCCATACTTGTAACTATTCTCTGACCCTGCTTTAAGGGTCAGAGCAGGGTCAGAGAATAGTTGAAAGTAGGCAACTGAACTCTGGAGGGGCCCCTCAGGAATCACTACAGGCAATGGTTACAAATTAGCTTTAACTTTTGCACCTGCTAAGTGCTTTCAGTTTTCCAAAATGTGTTTTTCTGCCATTTCGCGAGATTCGCGGGATGCGAAATCGAACTTGCAATCCGCAAATTCGTGCCGGCGCATATGTAAGGAGTCTGGGGTCCGGCGCACCTCCACAGTACCCGGTAGCCGGGTCAGAATTGGAAGCGGCTGGGAGCACCTAGCCATTGTGGCAATAGCTTTGGAACCGCTGCCCGCGGGAGCCCTGATGAAGTCGTGGGCTACTAGCCCTGACGAAACACGTGTTGGCTGGGCTTGTTGGATAAAAATAAAATCTGAATTGAAGAAAAACTTTTATCAAGACTACTTCCACGTTGTTTGTCTATTGGTTGTGTTGTTTGATTACCTACAGCATTTACTCTGAAAAAGGTGACGTGTGCACAGATACCTGTTGTATCAATTATGTTTGGATCTTGGTCCTAATTGGAGGTTTAGGCTCTTCCTCCTATCTGGTGCACCCTCAAAATAGTGGTTAGAAATTATAAATAACGTCACATACGGGAGGCGCCAGTTGTGGATCGACAATCAAAAAAAACCTGGTCCGTTATCTTCAAAATGTTATACTGTGTTTGCTACTTGCTAGTGTTACTGATGCTGGTGTTACTGAGTGTCAACTTTCTGTTGACATTTTTTGACTTTATGTTAAAGACTATTGGCTACAGTATTTTTCTTTCTTTTTTCATAGATGCTACTCCAAGAAAGCTCACCCGTAAGGAGATGGCTGTCCGGGCCAGGGCCGGTAAGCTGGAGGCTATTTGTGTCGAGTATCGACGGTTGTGGGCACGGGAGCATGAGGAGGACACTACAACAGCCACCAGTACATCCTCCTCCACTGCCCCCGGGTCCACCAGCCACAAGCCTCCAGTCAAATGGAGCCGTGGCCCGACAGCCTCCCGCCGCCGCCGCACAGCAGCAAAAACAACAGCTGCCCCCCCCCAGAGCCTGGATGGAACATCAGCGCCGCCTCCAAAAGCGAGTTGACTACCTGGAGCGGTTGGCCAAAAAACATCAGCGCTAGTTCCGGGACCTCCGCAAAGAGCTGCGGGACGTGCAGCACCAGCTGTCCACACTACGCCACCGGAGGAAGTGACTGTCCCTTGCCCCTTTTTTTAGAGACTGTTGGGGGTGGGAATTGGGTTTATGGGAAAGGGTCCTTTTTGATTTTTGGACATTGCTTTAGTTAGGGAGGTGGGTGAGTTGGGGTAATTTATTTTATTTTTGTGACAACAACATCCATAATTTATATTTCTTGATAATTATATTTTTCATTCCAAAACACAGTATACGCGCTCATATTATTTTGTGTGGGGGTTCGCGGTGGTTACTGGACATTTGGTTTTTCAAACTTACCAGCATGAATGATACATCTTGTCCTGAAATGTACCAAAATGCAAGTAATCGAGTTAGTCAATTCAGTAGCCCTACTACTGTACTTTACTAGTAGTACTGTCAGTCTCTGCTCTCCTCCCAACTTAGTCCTAGACCATTATTCTACTACCTCTCCAATATGCTTATCTTACCTGTGATTTGTGAATCACGGTTGGTGAATAAGGTTGGTTGTTGACTTGAATTCTCGACGGATGCAATATCATTGTTGTGCTGGTAGCAGTGGTGGTACACACTGGCAGTATCACCATATGAAAAAAAGAGGAAATTAAACATTGAGTGGCCGGAGCGTAGCATTAGAAACAGTACAATAGATAGTAAGGTAAAGAACAGTGCCCTAAATTGTAGCCTAAGCAGTGCCAACGTAAGGTAAGCATTAATCATTTCATTGTTCACGTCGTGTAGGAGGAGGATGTTCTTATCAATCCACGATGGCGCACATGAACTTCTGGTTGCTTTGACCTTATCTTCCCCAGCAAGTGTGTGGAATTTATTGTTGTTTTCGGTCACACCTCAATGAAATACCACACAGCCCGGGGGAAGAGGGTTAGGGTTTGAAAATTGGATGGGAATGGGGTTTTTTGGGAACGTTTGGTAGAGAGGAAAAAAAACACAGCATGGACAGTCAAACAACAAATGAAGAGAAACAAATCTTTGGATTAGAAGATATTGATAAATCTTGAAAGGGACATAAAGGAAGTGCACTACTGCATGCCAGAAGTACTAAATGGATGGTTAGGTTACTGAAAAGTAGTACTACTACTTACTGCAACTTACTAGTAACTACGAAGAAACAAGTTGACAGTACAGGGCTGCAGTCATTACGCAATTTCACTTGCCTCTTTGCCCTCAGAGAGAATAAACACTTAGAACATTAAATTAGTGTTAAACATAGCAAAGATGTATCAAATTGCTGGAGGGAGGGATGAATTTGAAGCAGAGATCAAACAAACGCACAGAGTCACACTCGTAGAAGTAAGTTCAAGTTCACAACAATATCATTTAAAAGATAAGGAGAATTTTGGAAACTGTTACTGTTTTTTGTAGTTGTCCCTTTGAATTTTTGAAGTCGAAGCATCCAGCCATTCCTCTTATTCGCGGTACTCCTTCATTCCATCGGATGCTCCGTCGATCAATCTTGGTGACCAGACACACTGTCCACTGCCTGCCTGATGCAGACTTGCGGATCGCTAATTGTAAGCCTGAGTAGTACATCGATGGCACAGTGTAAAAGCCTGCCTGTAATTGATGATGGAAAAACACAACAGTAAGTGTTAAAGACACCTCGGAGAAAAAAATATGTAAGGCACGCTGTGTAGTGCAAAAATTATACTATCACTTTCAGAGATTACAATACCCAAAATCTAGAACACCCCACACTACCCTCCCAAAAACGTGCAGAATACTGCTGCTACCTCACAGAGGCCTAATTTCAAATTGTGTCAAAACGCACTCAGAAAGTATGCCCAAAACCCCCTTTCCCACCATGGATTATCTTCAAACGACTTGCAATCAAAATTAGACATTACAACAAGTTTTCCAAGTCCCCGCCCAGTCGTAAAAATCTATAACCCCTGCTTTCTTTAACTAGGCCAAATCCCCCCTTTCCCACCATGGATTTTCTTCAAACCACTTGCAACCAAGATTACACATTCCTACGAGTGCTCTAAGATCCCAGAACCTAGTTGCAAAAATCTAGAACACCCCCAAACACATGGAATACTGCTGCTAGTGCTAACCCTAACAAAC
Source organism: Lissotriton vulgaris (assembly GCF_964263255.1). NCBI lineage: Eukaryota > Metazoa > Chordata > Amphibia > Caudata > Salamandridae > Lissotriton > Lissotriton vulgaris. The sequence goes on from NC_141693.1 coordinate 490,430,189, forward strand.
CCTAAGTTACAAAAAGTGCCAAAAGGCTATTCAGCATGGATTTTCTACAAACCACTTTTATCCGGTATTAGACCTTCCCAGCAATGCCCCAAGACCCGCCAACCCACCAGCTAAAAAGCACAACACCCCCAAACAGGCAAAAAGCAAAAATGGAAAATCGTATACTTAAAATATTTTTCGACCTTCTTTCAATTCTGTCCAAATGCGCTGTGCAGCTAGGTCATAACTCCACTTTTCCACCATGGATGTCCTGAAAAATAAATGCAATCAACATTAGACTGTGCCAACAGTGCTCCCAGACCCCCAAACCCACCCCCAAACACAAGGAACCCACCCAAAGAACACCCCAAAGACAAGCAAGTGAGCAAACACGCAAAAACATTTTTACCTCCGATTTTTTCCGAACCACTTTTATCCGGTATTAGACCTTCCCAGCAATGCCCCCAGAGTCGTCAACCCAGGCGAAAACAAGTAGAATACCCCCAAACAGCCAAAAAGCAAAACTACAAAAATGGGGACTTTGAAATTTTCAGGCAAATTTCCAAAATTACTCCACATGCGCTCTGCAGCTACGCCCTAACTCCCCTTTGCCACCATGGATTTGCTTCAAACCTCTTGCAATAAAAAGTATCCATACCCAGAGTTGCTCCAAGACCCCAAAACCCACCCACAAACACCAGGAAGCCCCCCAAACAGGCCCCCAAAAACGCTAAATTGAGCGAAATGTCAGAAAATGCAAAAACTTTTTCCTCATGGATTTTCTCCAAACCACTTTTATCCGGTATTAGACCTTCCCAGCAAAGGCCCCAGAGCCGTCAACCCAGGCGAAAACAAGTAGAAAACCCCCAAACAGCCAAAAAGCAAAACTACAAAAATGGGGTCTTTGAAATTTTCAGGCAAATTTCCAAAATCACTCCACGCGCACTCTTCAGCTAGGCCCTAACTCCCCTTTGCCACCATGGATTTGCTTCAAACCTCTTGCAATCAAAAGTATCCATACACAGCAGTGCTCACAGACCCCAAAAAACATCCACAAAAACCAGGAAGCCCCCCGAACAGCACCCCAAACACAGGCAAGTGAGCAAAAACGCCAAAAACATTTCACCATGGATTTGGTCCAAAACACTTGATTCCAATATTAGACCTTCTGAGCTATGGCCCCAGACCCCTGTAGCCACCCGCAAAAAAGCCGAACACCCCCAAACAGGCAAAAAGCAAAAATGGGCCTACTACCTTCAATTCAGTCCAAATACGCTGTGCACCTAACTCCCCTTTCCCACCATGGATTTCCTGAATAACAAATGCAATCAACATTAGACTGTGCCAGCAGTGATCCCAGACCCCCTGACTCAGCACCGCAAATCTAGAACACCCCCAAAGAAACGCCCAAAAACCTGCAATACTGGTATATTCAAAACATTGCAAATTGCGCTGTTCACAAAAAACAAACAGCAATTGGTTTCAACAGAGATAGACAGCCATTGCTGTCCACTGCAACATGCCATCTTCTCATTATTCATTACCTGTTCTACTTTTTGTCCGCATCTTCTTCGGAAAGTGAGGGCCCACAGGGCAGCCTCTCCTTTAAATTTCAGAAGTAGGTCCGTCAACGATCAGCATGCATGTAGTCAGTCAGTTATTTTAGTCCCACTTGAGGGGACTCGTCTACGAAGACAAAGTTTGTTTTTTCACCATAATCTTTCCATCTGCCTTGAGGGAAATGGATAGGGGGAGTCTGGAGGAGGAGGATAGAGGAGCATGATTGAGTTGTGAACTTGTGAACATCTGAATGCAGACTGCGGCACCTTCAAATCAATAAGGAAAATAGGATGAAGACAGTGCTAATGATGGACTTATTGTGATTAGATGATTAGAGTTTTGTTGTGGTAAAAGTAGCAAAATAAAGAAAGACACACAGGAATAAAAGTGAATAAGTACGGAAAAAAAGGAAGTAATTTTCAGGCCTCGGTGTCAGGGAAGCAGAGCTCGTCTTCCAAGTCTATGAATTGAGACGGGTGTAGGTCTGGTGACCGAGAAGAACTTCCGTCGGCGTCACCAAAGTTGGTGTCCTCTTCTTCCTGCGTGCATTCATGTATTTTGTAATCGGGTGGTATGAAGTGCCTGTTCATCTTGATTATTGTTAACCTCTCCACATTTTTGGGCAAAAGACGGGTCCTTTTTGAAGTAACAATGGCACCAGCAGCACTGAAAACACGTTCAGAAAACACGCTTGTGAGTGGGCAAGACAAATAATTTAGAGCCAGGTTGGTGATCAGTCGCCATACATGGCTTTTTGTATACAAATATCCAAATGGGTTCTCATTATGACAGGCCTCTGTTGGGTCATCCAGATAGGCCTGCACCACTGACTCAAGGTTCTCCAGGGTTGATCCACTTTGCGTACCATCTGCGACCTTTTCATCAGTGGACCTTGCTAACCCTAGCTGAGTTAGCCAATCCCCTTCCGACAATATTTGTTTGCGGCCTGGTGCAGGTGAGGATGATAATATGGTTGCTGGTGCAGTTAACGGCTGTGAGGGAAAGTGACTCCCTTCGGCCACTGATTGAGAAGTGGAACTTGATGCCAGATAGCCTGCTGATTCAGTTGTACTTGTGCTGCCTCCTTGAAGGTTCTACCAGTCTCTTTCAAACCGAGTGGCTGACACAGCTAGCCAATGTTTGTACTTTGAAACATCTGCTTCATCAAAAGGAATGAATGCTTTGCTAACCACTGCCTTTTTGTACCGTGGATCAAGAATAGTGGCACAAATGTAATGTTGTTCTGCATGTATCTTTTTAAGCCTTTCATTGTCAAGAAGGCGCCTTAATAACTTCTCCGCCAAATCATATGCTTCTCGCTTTTCACCATCATCTCGGAACGTTGAACACACCTCCTTCAGTTGGTGCTCTAGGATGCGCAACAATGGGATAGCTTTGCTCAAAGAACAGTCCTCCCTGCTGACTTCATGCGTGAAGAGCTCAAAAGGACAAAGCATGTCTGTCAGGCTAGCAATCAGCTTCCATTCCTCCAACTCTAGCCTCATGTCTTTATGAGTAGAACCCAGTTTAAAGACAAACTCATGTATTACCTCCCACCGCTCAGACAGACGCTCAAGCATGTAAAAGGTTGAGTTCCAACGTGTTGCCACCTCCTGGATTAGTCCTTTGACTGGCAGTTTACGTTCATATTGAAGGCTCCTCAGCTGCTTCCGGGCCTTAAAAGAATGGCTGAAATGTGTGCAGTAATTTGTTGACTGGCGCTTCTGTTTGCAAGAAGGCTTGCACCACGATGTTAATACTGTGCGCCAAACACGGCACTCTGAAATAGCCACCGTGTTCCATGGCCTTAACTATATTACTGCCATTATCCGTGGAAACATAACCAACTGTGCGATTTCTTGGATGCAGCCATTCATTGACCTTCCTGTTAAACTCCTCCAAAAGGTTAAGTGCAGTGTGAGATTTCTCCATGCCAAACATGCCTACTGTTGCATGTTTGCGAGTAGCTTGAAAAACTTCCTCCGTGTCAACATCTTTTTGTTTTAACTGTTTTTTGACTCCTGCAAAAGAGACCCAATGTGCAGTGATGCACATGTAATCAAGGGCTTGGCAACTGGTCTACATGTCTGTTGTCATGTGGATAGTGTGAACAGCACTCTTCAGAATAGCTGCGTCAATCACCTCTAGCACATCTTGATGTAGTGCTGGAACAGCAACCCTTGCAAAATAGAACCTGCCAGGAACCTTCCATTTAGGAAAACCCAACCCTTCCACGAAAGAGAAAGGGAGAAGGTCCAGCACTAGCATTTTATCCAACTTGGCGTTATACAGACAAACGGTTGGGTGGTTGCATTCGAATGGTGGTTCCGACCAAAACATGCTGGTAATGGTGGGCTGGACCATTTTACGTGATGATGATGATGATGATGATGATAATGATGCAGACTTCAAACCAGTTAGGCTCAGTGATTTCGTTTTTTGCATTGGTGTCTGTCCCAGACTCTTAGTGGGCCTCATACATGTTGCAGAAGTAGAGGGTGTGGGCGGTACCACTGCAGTACTGCTGCTAGGGGTACTGGGTGACAGCAGCACCACCTCCCTTCGGGACAACCTCGCGAACCTCGGACTCAAACAACTTGTCTCTACGCCCACCCACATCGCAGGTCACACACTCGACCCCATCTTCACCTCCAGCAAACATGTCTCCTTCAGTCACACCACTACCCTCCAGTGGACGGATCACAGCTGCGTACACTTTTTCTACAATAAAACCACCACTCACAACCGACCTCAACCTACTCTACGAAGAAACTGGAACAAAATCACCATCGACCAGATCTCCTCTGCGCTTCTTCAAAACCCACCTACCCACTCCTCAAACCCCGACCAAGCAGCATTTAACCTCACCCAATGGCTATCCAACAGCGCCGACATCCTAGCACCGCCGAAAAAACGTCAAATCAAACTTGGCAGCAAAAACGCCTCCTGGTTCAATGATGATCTTAAGAAATCCAAGAAACTCTGTCGCTCCCTGGAGAAGGCCTGGAAAAAAGACCCAAACACCAGCACCAGGGACGCCTTCAAAAACGCCACCCGCATACACCACCAACTGATCCGGACTGCCAAGAAAGCCGCATTCAAAGACCGACTAGACAACAACGCCCACAACAGCAAGGAACTATTCAACATCGTCAAAGAATTCACCAACCCCTCAGCCAACTCCAACGACATCACCCCCTCGCAAGTCCTCTGCGACTCCCTAGCCTCATTCTTCCACAACAAAATTGCAGACATCCACAACAGCTTCGACATCCAACCCGGAAACTATCCCACCCAATCTTCCGCCGTACCTGCACCCTCCTCGAACATCCTTAACAACTGGAACCCAATCTCCACCGAGGACACCATCCGCCTGATGAACTCCATCCACTCAGGATCCCCCACAGACCCATGTCCTCACCACATTTTCAACAAAGCAGACTCCATCATAGCACCACTCCTCCGAGACGTCATCAACTGCTCCCTCAACTCCGCAACCTTCCCGGAAAGCTGGAAACATGCCAAACTCAGCGCCCTCCTGAAGAAACCCACAGCTGACCCCACCGAACTCAAAAACTACCGCCCTATCTCACTCCTTCCATTCCCGGCCAAAGTCATCGAAAAAGCGGTCAACAACCAGCTAGCCGCATTCCTCGAAACCAACAAATCCCTCGACTCCTCACAATCCGGCTTCCGAGCCAAACACAGCACGGAGACCGCTCTCATCGCAGCAACAGACGACATTCGAACTCTACTAGACAACGGAGACACAGTCGCCCTCATCCTCCTCGACCTCTCTGCAGCCTTCGACACAGTCTGCCATAGCACTCTCCTACAGCGCCTCAATAACATCGGGATCCAAGGAAAATCACTGGAATGGATCACCTCATTCCTCACCGGAAGAACCCAGAGAGTCCGCCTCCCACCATTCAAGTCCGAGGCCACTGAAGTCATCTGCGGCTTACCCCAAGGCTCCTCACTCAGCCCCACCCTCTTCAACGTATACATGAGCCCCCTCGCAACAATCGCTCGCCAACACAACCTCAACATCATCTACTATGCAGACGACACCCAACTGATCCTATCACTCACCAAAGACCCCAACACCGCCAAAACCAACCTACATGAAGGCATGAAAGAAGTAGCAGAGTGGATGAAGCACAGCCGTCAGAAACTGAACTCAGACAAAACAGAAGTCCTTATCTTAGGCACCTCCCCCTCCGCTTGGGACGACTCTTGGTGGTCAGAGGCCCTTGGAAAAGCACCCATCCCGACGGACCACGCACGAAACCTGGGCGTCATCCTGGACTCCTCTCTCTCGATGAACAGACAAGTCAACGCAGTCTCATCTTCATGCTTCAACATCCTCCGCATGCTCAAAAAAACATTTCGCTGGATCCCCACCGAAACCAGAAAGACAGTCACCCATGCACTGGTTACAAGTCGCCTGGACTACGGAAACACCCTATACGCCGGTATCACCGCAAAACTCCAGAAAAAACTCCAACGCATCCAGAACGCATCAGCCAGACTCATACTAGACATCCCACGCAAAGACCATATCTCTAGCCACCTGAAAAACCTCCACTGGCTCCCCGTCAATAAGAGGATTACTTTCCGACTCCTAACCCACGCCCACAAAGCACTCTACGAACTTGGACCCGAATGCCTCAACACACGACTTTCCTTCTACACCCCCGCTCGCCAGCTTCGATCTTCCAACCAAGCCCTTGCTACCATTCCTCGCATCAATAAATCCACCATGGGAGGTAGATCCTTCTCCTACCTCGCAGCTAAAACCTGGAACTCTCTCCCCACCCACCTACGTCTCACACAGAACCACCTAGCATTCAGAAAGCAACTTAAAACCTGGATATTCGACAAGTAACTCCCTTCCCCTCCTCAAGCGCCTTGCGACCCTCTGGGTATGTAGCGCGCTATATACATTTCTGACTTGACTTGACTTGACTTTCACTTCCCCCCTGCACGATCAGCCTCTCACCATCATCATATGCAATATGAAAGGATACATTTGGATTTGTTTTGGCTTCCTCAATGTCACTTATACCACTAGATAGGGTGGTGTAGTTTGAGATGACCTCTCTGGCCTCCGGTACCATAGTTGGAACCAAGCTTACCCCGACTAACTAATACTTTACAAATCGAACAAACAGCCATGTTTTCCGCCTTTTTGCTAACAGTAAACATGTCCCAAACTGGGACTAGAGATGTCTGCTGGTGGTGGAGGAGCTACTTTGACTTTCAATGTCAGATGAAGTGGAGGATGGGCGCGGCTGAATTTGTTTCTGTAGTTCACTTACAGCACCACTACTTGAGGTAATGGAGGTTGAGCTGGATGGAGGTCCATGCCGGCCCTTCTGATGAGATAATATGGAAGCTGTAGGTCGTTTTGGTGTTGTAGTTAAGTGCGTTGGTGGTGGTACCAGTGCCACGCCGCCCACATGATCATCCCGCTCAGCAGCCATTTGGGATAGGATTAAAATGTCTGTCTGCTCCATGCCCGCTGGGGCTTCAGTGGCATCTGTGATGACTGGGTCATCATCAGACTGTTCATCAGCAGCACAAGACACCACTTCTTGTTCGTCGTCATCACCCATAAGGCTTAGCTACCTTTGTCGGCTCATGGCGTGCCTCACTCTCAGACTGCATTTGTGGGTTCCAATCAGGATCAAGGTCATAAGAATGAAGGGGGCTTGAAGAAGAACTTGTAGTCGTAGTAGCCCTCCTTGACCTTTTTCTTGCTGGGGATCTGGTAGCCAATGGTGGATCAGCATCAGGAGGAGTGCCTTTTTCGGATGATACCTCTGATTCAATATCAATTTCCTGGTGTGCCCCTACTTCTGGAGGAACAAGCGTTGTAGGCAGTTGTGCTGCTACATGAACATTCTACTTGCACCTCTCCATGCACTTCTACTTGCGCCTCTCCTTGCCCTTGTACTTGCGCCTCTCCTTGCCCATGTACTTGCGCCTCTCCTTGCCCATGTACTTGCGCCTCTCCTTGACCATGTACTTGCGCCTCTCCTTGCCCATGTACTTTCGCCTCTCCTTGCCCATGTAGTTGTGCCTCTCCTTGCCCATGTACTTGCGCCTCTCCTTGGCCATGTACTTGCGCCTCTCCTTGCCCATGTAATTGCGATTGTACTAGTTGCACTTGTGGTTGTCGTTGCAGCTGTGGTCGTTGAACACTTGCCAGCTAAGTTACACCCGGCGTTGATTGGATGGTAGTTTCTTGTGATGAGCCAAGATCACTGGTCGATGGTGATTCAACAACCAAAGTGGCTGCCGCAGCAGCACTCATGGTTGTCTTGGACCTAAGTTGGCGTGGTGGCACTGAGCCCAATGAAGCGGAGGTGCTGCTTCCAGCTTGGTACCCGGCAGGCACCGCTGCTGCTGCAGGTGTAGTTTTTTTTCCCAAAAAAGGTGTGGGTGGGCACACCAGTCACCTTGGTAGGTGGTACCACTTGCTTCTTCTGCTCCTTTTTACTGGCAGTGGCACTGGCAAGTTTTTTCGCTGAGGCGCTATGGCCAACTTTCTTTGGGGCCATCTTCTTGAGATGTCAGAACAGCAGGCCGCAGTTGCATGATTTGCAGAGTTGTCTTGTCTGTGGCCACACGTGACGTCACGTGATGTTGTGCTGCACACACCACTGCAGGACTTCTTCCTGGCACTGGTGGTTCTCTTGTGCACCTAAAAGCAATGGAAGCCAGAGGAACATCAGTTAAACACCCCAAAAAATCGAAAAACACATAAAAATCACAACAATCCCATGCCATCCATGCCCTCAATGATGTTTAAATTCAAGACACCCCACAGAAAGACTAGGCCCATGCACCACTAAGTACCCCTGAGCATAATGGATGCAAGCTAGGCAAACTGGGTGCAGGCCTGAGCACACTGCCTGCCTTCAAAATGGCCCCTTGACCCCCAGCACATGGCCAGGCCCTGCCTGTACCAGCCCTAAAAAAATGCCCCCCACCCACATGGCCAGTCCCCAACAACACCCCAGAAAATCGAAAAACACATATAAATCACCACAATCCCATGCCATCCATGCCCTCAATGATGTCTAAATTCAAGACACCCCTCAGAAAGACTAGGCCCAAGCACCACTCACTACACCTGGGCCTACTGGCTAGTGAGGCTTTACAGGCAACCCAAAATTAAAAAACCCTGGGCCTACTGGATGCTGTGGATACCCACCACAATATATATTTTGTTAAAGTTGTGAAAAAAGTTTTAGAACTGTAGTTGCCTCAACTGCAATGCTCCACACAAACAACACCAACTTACTTGTAAAATCTCAAATCCAAAAGTGATCCAAACTCCAAAGTCCAAAAAGTTCTCAAATACAAATCCAGCAGCAGTCACAGAAAGTAATCCTTCCAGCTCAACAGCCAAATGAAAAGTGACCAGTACATGCACAAAGCACTGGTAGGAGCCTGCTGGACAGGAACAGGAAGTTGGAGACTCTGAGGCACTTCCTTCCTCCCACCCCACTCCACCCCAAAACATGGACTCCTGCAACAAAAAGTGCAGTCAAATGTCAATCTGAGGAGGTATTCTGATCAAAATCAACATTTTAACAGGGTTTATGGTTCCTGCGGTCGATTTCTGGTGCAGAATTGCAATTTTTGCAATTTTGGGAATGCGAACTGTTCGAACCTCCCACCGAAAGTCAGCTGCGCGCCGTCGCGGGCATTTATGACGTACTCGCGTTCGTCGTGCAAGATGGCAAGCCGCGATGACCTAATTGCGTTCGAAAAACTCTCGCGCAATTATGCAGCAAGATCGAAAATGGCGCAGCACACGCAAAACCAGGAGAAAAACAACTCGGCAGGCTCAGAGTCAACGCAGCGCGTGCGATATTGTATTTTTTCAAGCGCGACCAAGCAAAATAATTCGTAGCTTGCGAATTTGCGGATTTTTGGGAAAATTCGCGAGATTCACGGATCGCGAAATCGTCAAAAATCCGCAAATTTTCACGCAAAACGGATTTTACGCCCACGCTTAAGTAGAAGCAGAAGGATCAGTATTCCACCTGCAAGCACCAGAAACAAAGAAAAGCCCTCCGCAGATGCTAGAAAATATATAATGAATAAAAGCTGGTATTACTCCAAATATCATCTGAAAAGAAGTCACAAGGCCGAATCATATATGCTTAAAAAAATCAGCAAGGCCGTTGGTGTGAGACAGATTAAATATTTGATGTATAAGCTCCCCAAAGTGAAGTGGGAGGTTAGTGTTCAGAAGTTACTGAATCACACTAGATGTCTTAGCTCCCTGCAACTCAAAGGTCTCTCAAGGTGAATTGAGGGCCACTACCTATTGAAACAATAGCGCTTTGAGCCTGCTCAAATTGTTGAAATCTGTTTTCAAAGTTTGAATGGAAGGCCAAATTGAACTATCTACTTTCCCATGCGGGGTGGAAAAAGCACATTGCTTCAACAAGTAACACGTTGTGAAACTGTTACTAAATACGGGATCCCTGCCCGTAAACCACAGCATTTGTGGTTGTTCAGAATAAGATAACTGCTGTTAGTAAGTAATGTAAAATCAGGAATTATTGATGGGACGGGAGTTACCTTAAAAAACAAGCATGATTAGGCGCAAATACATTACAAACGGCGTGCATCTTAACTTGTTTACAAACCAGAGAATGTCCTTCTGTGGAATCGCAATTCTCCCCCATTGGAAAAACTTCCTTACCGTGGGAAGGGACCATAATTCATGGAGAAACGCACTACCCATGGGCTCAAAGCGACCTATCGGAAAATGTTGCATACATGATTTAAATTGAACAATCAAAAATGGGAGAGATATTACCCCATGAATTAACCAAACAGCTGAGTCTGTTTCCACCACAGAGAATGGCAAGGGCTCTAACTGTTCAATGTGTATTAGCGTGTATGTAGCATCTTTCATGGACATAAATCTGTTTTTCAGTGAAATCAAAAGGTGAAAACAAAGCAAAAGCATTTAAGTAATCCCACATAAGCTTCCATATTTTGAGAGTCTGTAAGGTCCATGCAAACTGCATCACTGATGTTAATTGATTTTGACCATGGTACAACACATGCACATAATTCGGAACAATATCAATAACAGATGAAACAATATTATCCAAGGTGTAAATGCACAACAACAGTGTACTGATGCTATGGTCGTCCACAGCAGGAACTTTTTCTAAGTTTGCCTGATCTATTTGACGCAGACGTAAAGCTGCCTCTGCCTGTAAAAGTTTCCAAGTTTCATTGTAAGCTGCATAGCGAAATCTTCTATTTCTAGGGGCTCTAGGACCTTATTTTATTTATTTATTTTAAAGGTTTTATATAGTGCAGGCTAGACCAGGAGGTATCAGAGCGCTTTACATGCTTATAATCAGACCATAGTTACAGGTTACATTGTTACAAAGGGGACACCGTTATTCGAGCATAGCTACATAGTTACATGTTAGGTCGAGACAAGCAATAAGGATAATATGCGTAAGGGAAAAAGCAGGCATGGGGAGAGATTCAGGGGAGAGGGGGTAGGAGCAGGGGAAGTAGACAGAGAATGAAGGAATGAAAGGGGAGGGTGACGGGGCACAAACCGGTAGACGAGTAATAGCTGCGTCCAAAGTCCAGTAAGCTGTGATCACAGGGGAAGTGGTATCATTTCCCCAACTCGGTTGCGAGAGGCTCCCTTTACTCAGTGGACTCTCTCAGAGGGGTCTCTGAGACTCCAAGGCCTACCTACTGGATCCTTCCCCAAAAAGGGAAGAGGAAGTGCTTTGGCAAGGGGTGCCATACAATACCTCAACTGTGAGTAGCTCCCTTGGTGCTGTGGACTCTCTCAGAGGGATCGCTGAGACTCCAGAGTATAAGTAATTGGATCTTTCTGTAACAAGGGGAGAAGGAGTGCTTAGTTAAAGGGCACAAGGGACGGGGGCTAGGTGGCATAGCAGGCAAGCGGAGAGTTTAATGGGAGAGGGGATAGTAGCAGAGGATGTAGACAAAGAATGATAGAGGGAAAGCGGTAGGGGAGGGTGAGAGAGTGCCTGAAAGGGGGGAGGGTGAAGGGGGGCACCAACCAGCAAACAGGTAAAAACCTTGTCTATGGTCCGATAAGCTCCAGGGGAAGTAGTATCGTTTGTACTGCTCCATCTTCCAAGTCTGATGTGCAGCCCTCCACATTGTCCAGTGTCTTGTCGTAGCGGTCGATAAACTCACCCATTCCATCAAGTCGCTTGTCAAGGGAGTCAAATCTGGTGTCGAGCGCCTTGAATCCGCAGAGTAGTTCTAACAACAGGGCTGAGTTGTTCAGAGGTACAGAGCTGCCGGTTGCGCCAGCTGTTTATTCTGCCACCATTGAGGTGGGTTGCCGGGCGGTTGTCTTTAGAACGGCCTCAAAGTTGAGGTGTTTTTTGCTTGGGATCTTTACGCACCATTCCCAGCAGGTGTAGTAAGTTCTGGTCGGGTGGCTCTTAGTGATACAATAGTAGTGTGTGCTTATTTTTGTAGTGGGTATGTTGATCTGCATTCTGGCTCCTCCAGTGACTGGTCCTGCTGGTCAAAAGACTACTTGACCCTGATTTTCTCTGGCGGTGCCCCTTGGGTTGATTTGGGGTGCTCTGTCTTATCACTAGGGGGGATGGGCACCCCTGTGCAATGTGCCAGTGTCTTTAAGCCCAGGGCTGTGCTCCAGCTCAGTGTCACTTTATGGGCATTTGCTGCCCTCAAGGTAACCTGCTCAAAATTTGCTGCAAGTGAGTCACCTCAATTCTTGTAGTGCAGCGAAATTAGTGAATTATGACTCTGTACAGAGGAGTGCGGGTGAGTCCATGGTGTACCCACCTTTCCTTACAGCACCCTTTTCACATGGCAGAAGGGCACACAGGCTCCGACAGTTGCAGAAGCAGCAGCTCGATTCTTCAGGCCCGCGCTGCCCTCTCAATAGCCCCCGCCAGATAAACGCCCTGCAGGTCTCTCACCTTAATCGAGACCTCCGCAGCTCAGCACGTCCAAGCTCTGCCACCCCGCCCAGCACCGAACACAGACTTGAGTCTAATTCCTGTGGGGGGGCTGTTGTACTCAGTCCCTCCTGTTGAGCGGTGTTAGAAACAGTTTCCAGTGAGCGCACTGGATGCTGCCTCTCTTCAGGAGTGCTTGAAGATGCACAAGGTGTTTTCTTTTTTTCAAACTATTCGGTGCTAGTGGCTGCCATCTTGCTGCCCGGAGCTTCGATTTATTGGTGTTTAATTCAGCCTCATTTGTTGGTTTTCCGGTGTAGTCTGCAGACCCTCAGGTTCCGTGAACCTTCTGATTCCGGAATTTTAGCAGCATCGGGGGATTAAGCATTAGTGACATGCGTTTTGATGTCAGGTAGTGTGTGGCTGGCACGGAGCTTCAGTTCAAGCGGGCTCAACAAGAGTGATACGTTTTGTTTTACTGACTACAAAGTGGAATGTTCCAACCATTGTTGGAACAATTTTCCACAGAGTATGTGGTGACTGTATGTAAAATTGCAAAACGAGGATCCTGTCTAATCTGTGTGAAACCAGGTTTTACAGTATAAAAACACAGTTTTCATGCATTTGATCTTGTTTGCCAGACCAATCAACAACTGAATTGGTCAATCACAGAAATATTAAAAGTGACATTGTGAAACAAAGCTTGTAATATTTTGTGATTGTATAATTAGTTTGTGCACACCAATTATTCCGCTAAGGAGGAGATGGATAGGATACAAAGTTTTTTAGCAGTCAGCAAGCCAAGTCAAGTCAAGTCAAGTCAGAGAATTTGTATAGCGCACTACATACCCAGAGGGTCTCAAGGCGCTTGATAACAGAATAATCAGCAGCATTGACAGAATTTAAATACTAATCTTAATTTAAAAATAAAATTTGAGTCGGAATCAGGCAGGCACGATGCAGAGCTTCAGTGCCCTGAACCTGCCAAATGTTAGTGCCCCAAATTAATCTTAAATCAATTATATCTTTCCAGTGCTCATAAACCAGGTTGGCCGATTCCATTCTGAAGGAATTGGAATTGACCAATTTAGTATGGGTAAGGATAAATTTAGGCTGCGATGAAGAATGCAATTTAAAAAAAAAGGATTCTGGATTAGACTTGTTATAATCGGTATAATGAGCACACTTATCCCGAAGTGTTTTAGAACTCCCTTGGATGGGAGTTGGACAATGTTCCCATTCAGTGTAATTAAAGACAGGTCAGAAAGTGCTTGTCTTGTGTAAGTAGTGATGCCCATAATGTTGATAACAGAATAATCAGCAGCATTGACAGAATTTAAATACTAATCTTCAGCATCAAAAGTAACATAGTATTTCAAATCAGAAAACAATGAATGTGCAGGTTGCACATCCCAATCATCAGAATGTATGTCCTGTGTTACCACATCTCCTAATAGGACGAGAAACATGTATGGTGAACTTAATGACTTCCATCGGGCCATGAATTTCAAAAGCTACTTTATCCCATACGATGACATCTGCGACTGGGAAAGCTGAAATGTTAACAAGAGTTTAATCACGTTTCATGATATAGGCCAATGTATGTGGTATCAGAACTCCGTCAACCAAGTTCACAGAAGAGTGTTCTGGCAAATAATGACCATTGATCCTGAAGAAAACACTGTCACAAATCCAATCGACCTGAAAAGGATATTCAGGATAAGTACCAACCAGATGTTGGTCCAGGGTGTAACCAGATAAGTTTTCTTGAACCAAGAGATAAAAATACACAATTTTGTCGATGGAAGAGCCAAAGTTGAAGACGAGGAGGTTGAGTCAGAAGAGAAGCTGGCATGATCTCCAAAGTAAGCATGGGCGGAAAATCCGTTCCCCTCGCGGATTTTGCGGATTTTCGGTAAATTCGCAATCCGCGAGATTCGCGAATTTCCCGCAAAATCCGCGAGTGGAACGAATTGGGTCAAAAGTTCAAGCTGACTTTTGTAACTCTTTTAGAATGGCGCTGGCAAGCTGCCAGAGCCATTCTAAAATAGTTACAAAAGTCAGCTTCAACAGGAAGCTCTAATAGATAAAGTAAAGCTGGTGCTCGAGTTGAAGCTCAAATTCAGTTACACAATCATTAATCACCCCAAACTTGGGGTGATTAATGATTGTGTTAAGAAGGGGATAAAAAATGAGTGGGGCAGAGGGCAGAAGGGCACAGAAACAAGTGGTACAGAGGGCAGAAGGGCATAAAAAACCAGAGGGTGGCAGTGATTAACCAGGAAAAAAAACAACCTGCGAACACGCAAAGCGTCCCGCGAACACCCGCAAACACGCAAAGTGCCCCGCGAACACCCGCAAACACGCAAAGTGCCCCGCGAACACCCGCAAACACGCAAAAATCGCCAAATCCACACGAATTTGAGAATTTTGCGGATTGCGAATTCGCAAATCCGCAAATTTGCGGATTGCGAATTCGCAAAATTCGCCCATGCTTACTCCAAAGTAACCTCTTGCAGTTCTGTTAATTAGAGGAGGTATTGCCGGATCGGCGTGATGTTGTAGTGGAATGTTCGGCACCTCACTAGTAAACTCATCTGTAGGGTATGTATACTCAACATCTCTATTGAAAGAGGATGGAGGTAGGACAGGTGAAAGGTCAATAGTAGTGTCCGTCACTCCCTCACCCACATGGACTTTAGTGGAAGAGGATGAAGTCAGCGGATTCAATAAAATTGGGTTGCACAAAACTGCAGGCATGACACTATTGGGAATCGGCCAGACGATGTAGCTTCACATTGTCCACCGAGATGTATCTGTTGTCTTTATGACCAGGTAAAGGTGATAAAATGACTGTACGAGTACCCTTCAATCCAAGTACTGGAACCGGTGCACGATAAGAGAGACCAAATTCTTTTTTGTTCTCCAGCTCTTATAGTACCAGATCTCTAATCTTAGGAAGCCAACTGGGTACTGGAATTAGCAGTGCTGCATCATTGGAAGGGGGTAAATGTTCAGTGGCGTAGCTGTCACAGGTCTTCTGTAGGTCCTGTAACATAGTAGAATGATTATCTACATCAAGGTTTGCAGCAGCCGCTACAACGTCTAGACCATCAAGATCAGGCACAAACATCTTAATGCCAAAGATGATTTTCCTATGGGGTATGTCCACCCAGAGAACTTCTAGGGAGATTATTTAGTGCACGTTGAACTCCATACAAGTGGTCCAGTCAGTTCCTGCCAGTACCAAATAATCTAGCTGTCAAAGATTGCTTTAAGTCATGGTTCATTCGCTCCACTATGAAATTACCCTCAGGCCTATATGGAAACGAAAACTGTGCCTGCACCCCCCCCACTGACATCATTGCGTCCTTGTACACCTTAGAGGCGAATGCTGGACCTTGGTCAGAATGGAAGGTGCCACAGGCAAACATCCAGACAAAGACACGCAAATCTCTAGTGGCATTTCGAGCATCAGCACTGCGATGTGGCCAAACCCAAAGAAATATTGTGCACGAATCAACTGCAACCAAGATATAATTCTATGCGGTATCAGAGGAGAATGGCCGCAGTGATTAATATACACACAGCCAAAAGGCTGATTGGATATACACAGCTGTTTGCGGTGGGAGTGAGACCGTGGATGGCTTAATTTGTGCGGTGGGTGTGAGACTGTGGATTGCTTACTTTGGATCAAATGACACGCCAAAATACTTAATTAGGGTCTGTTTATATAAACCACGCCACCAGTAACTGTGCTGTAAAATAGAGACTGTCATAGACACTCTAGCAAGTACAAAAGCCAAGCCTTTGTGTGCGGCAACGATCAAAGCAGGTCTGCGGTCCTTGTTGGGAATCAGTCGATCTCCAACAGTAGGAATTTTAGCATAAGGAAATTGTTCGGGAGATAAATGATACGAATACTTAGACTGATTAGACTTCAGTTTTTAAACTATTCAGGGATAAGACAGGAAGAAATAAAAAAGTTGAAAAAATTACGACAATGGAAAAAAGCAAACAAACAGCAGGATGAAAAAGATAAAACTGGAAAGACATTCAACTGGCAGAGAAATGTAAAACCAGCAACACATTTTGGACCCTAGCTGCCAACCAAATGGGTATAAAGAAAACAGTACAAGCACTTCCAGTGACAGCATTGTCCGGGGAAAAAACACGTCTCTGATCTGAATAAATCTAAGTCACAGAAGGCGGAAAAATGGTACTGTGTCACCCTCATTGAACGTCAAGTAAGTGAACCCAACCGTCGCCGGTCCTATACATATCACCAGGTGTGTGGTATTGTCACGTGTCAACAAGTAGTTAGTAGCAAGCAAATCTGATTGCAGAACAGAGGTATGTTCCAGAAGCCAGCTGGCCTAGACAGACTGGTGTAATTGGGTGTGGAAGGACGCCACTCGTACTTGACCACAATAAGGAATGCCAGTGTCTCTGTAAATGTTTATTTTAACTATTGCGCTCTATAATGCAGTATATGAGCCACTACCAGCAGCAAAATGCAACTCTAAATAAACAGACAGTGGAAAAAGGACTATAAGGCCTAGCCACCCTCCCCTTGGTAAGTTATGGTTTATAATATAAAGGAAGATGTCTGGGCTTTTTCAGCAGACCCCATACCTTAGAGCCTAGACTGTAGGTTTATATAAAAGGAACAGCATAGCTCTTCTCCAAGGAAAGGTCTCTCTCCAAGTGTTTATGAACAAACATGTGTCCCCGTAATATCAAAGTACGAGTTTTCCAGCATTGCAGCTGTGTTTAGCATGTTTTGTCTAGGTGCTGGGGACTGACTAGAACAGAATAACAAGGGTTTTTTTATCGACCTTGCACATTGTGTTCAGACTAAACTCCAGGAACAGCAGAGAATGCAGAAAGCAGACAGTTCTCATGTGATAGGCACAGAGTCTTGTCATGTAGTAACATGCGCAAAAGCAGCATCATGGCAGCAGAGTTCTCAAAACCTGATTCAATAGCAGCAGTGTATTGCACCAGGCAATCCTGCAGAGAGATTTCTATGTTGAATTTGTTTGATTGCAACACAATCTCTTTTTATGTACCATCCTATGTTTTAAACAGAGAAACCATGCATCTTGTTCCAATATCCTGCTATGCTTGCACGATGGTTCCATGCCATCTGCTGAGTTGTATGCTCTGAAGTGGTTCTAACAGTCGGGCTTTTAAAAGTGCAAGTAAGCAATCTCATACAGATGGTGCTTTTCCCTGGTTGAACTGGAGATATGAAGTACTAGGAGGAAATAGGGTGCAAAAAAGGATAAAAAGTGCTTGCTCGCAGCCTTTTTTTAACCCCTTCACTGCGGCGGCTATTCCGCTGCAGTGCTAAGGGGGCGGGGCGGAAATGTGGCGGGCACATGCTGGTGACGGAACCGCTCCGTCACCAGCGTCGGTTGCGCTGTGCTTATGACGGAGCGGTTGCGTCATGGCCCGCCCGCTCAATAGAACAATCAGCGCAGGCGCGGAATTCACGCCGCGCAGGAGCGTCAGGCGGGCCATGACGGAACCGCTCCGTAATCAGCACAGCGCCACCACAGCTGATGACGGAGCGGTTCCGTCATCAGCAGGGGAGGGGTTAAATAAAGAGAGAGTGCTCAGTTGTAGGCTCTGATAATGTGGAAACTGGGGAGGTTACACTCTCCACTGGACATATTTTTTGCAGGCCAGGCCCTGGTTTTTATTGCAGGGGATTTTAAGGGAGGATTGGGTCTGGGCACCAGGGTATTGCTATTTCCTTTCTTATTAGCCTTATTGGTTCCACAATCAATAGCTCCTCAGGAAATCAATTTCCCTTACAGGGAGGACCTTGAAGTTCAACCTCTGGAGGGGCTTTGAATCCAAACTTGAAGTGGCAAAATCACTTATTTCTGTGCTTTTCAGCAACTTCCTTGGCAGCTCCCCCGGTATGCATCTGCAATTGAGTAAGGGCATAGAGTCCGAGTTGCAAAGTCACAAGTACCCCTGGCAACACAACTGAGTAGTGGGGAAGTAAGGCCAGATGGAGTGAGAGGAGAAAGGAAGGGGAGCTCACCTGGGCCGCAAGCTGCTCCCAGACCTAGTCGGGGCACCTCCACATTCACAGGGCTCAACCGCGAAACAGCAGTAACTAAACCACTGCTCCCCTGTTTTTGCTCCCTCCAGTTGCTCTCTAGCACCTCTTTACCCGCTCCAAATTTTCCAACAGATATCAATAGGATGTCAACAGTGGATGTAGCCCTGCCAGGCTTTTAAGCAATTTGAAGACAAGGTTAGTACGTAACTGATGATACTGGTGGACGTGGTTCCCTGATGTCCCTGATAGCACAATGTGACAATGGTGCTGAAAATAATGAAGAAAATCGAAACAATTTAGGCTTCTTAAGCCTGCAGGTTATGTAAATTGGTGTCACGAGGAAAAACAGGTGGATGGAACAAGCACTCTGTGCCTTGCTCATGAATTAAAAAACACTGATCTTCCCGCGCCAGGAGCTGCGTAAAAGCACTTTGTGACTTCCCTTTACTGGTCTTAAATGTGGGAGAGGTTGAACAAGCAAATAAACAAACCCCATGATGGGGTCTCGGACGATTTGTATAAACAGTATTCAATGTGTTGGGCAAAAATTTTAAGTAAAGTTTTTAATGTAGCTAGTCAGCAGGGTAATCTGGTCCCACACTATTATTATTACGGTCTTTAAAAAAGGACAGAGAGGTGACTCTAGTTGCTATAGGCCTATCTATCTGATTGACTCTGCGGTAAAGGTTTTGGGTAGAGTGATTTTAAGTAAACTTTCTGATTGGTTAAATGTCTCTGGTGTGTTAATAGACCTACAATTTGCCTTTAGGCAAGGCAGGAGTACACTAGATCAGTGTTTAAACTTGCACTTATTAGCCGGTAAATACACAGTGGCTAAGGCATGTACATTACAGCTGACCTTTATGGATCTGTCCTCAGCTTTTGATCCAGAAAACAGATCAAAGTTATGGGCAATATTGATTGATATGGAGATGGATCACTGCTTAGTTAATTTTTGGGTGGATCTTCATTGGGGTCTTTCTGCAAGGGTGAGAGTATGGCAAATGCACAAAGCACTTTAGCATTGGTAGAGGTGTCCGACAAGACTGTATTTTAGCTCCTCTGCTTTTTACCCTTTATAGAAATAATTGAGGCACTATTTTATGCTATGCTAGACCAGATACTCTACGTGTCGGGGACAGGGTTTTCCCTCCTATATGCAGACAACGCCGTCATGCTGGCGCGCACAGCTGTAGGGCTCCAAATCCTTTTGGATTTGTTTGGGTCTTTCATGCAATCTTTAAATTTGCTTGTCAACAAAGCAAAATCGTAAACAGTGATTATGGGCCATTTGGGTTCCTATTCGATGAGAAGGGTGTGTGCGTCCCCGGCAGAAAGCAAAAAAAATGCCATGATAAGATCCACTGCAGCTGTCGCACACCGACTTGGGACGAAGCCCAATGAAGCCATGCTAAACATTGATAGGTCTAAATGTATTCACATTGCTAGATGTGGGGCTGCAATCTGGGGTTATAAAACAGATGAGGGGCTCTAGAGTGTCAAAAACAAGTTTCTAAGGTTTCTTTTGTCGGACCCACAATTTAACCCCACCTATATCATACACCAAGAAATGGGCATTGGCTATGTTTTAGATCTGATACAGCTAGCTCCAGTGGTATGCTGGTTAACAATTTGGCGTAATCCAGAACTCGCTCTGAATCAAGAGATAGTCAGGGATTGTGTTTCCATGGAGAGAGTAAGTTGAATTCCACTGATCCAGTATGTTAAGTTAGTCTTAAACAAACTTGGGTGCCCTGATCTCTTTGACTCCCCAGAAAAAATACAGAATGAGGACCTGGTGTGGGTTCAAACACAATTTTGTAATTTGTTGTCTGCAGAAAGAGAGGGGATGGAGTTAATGAAACCTACAGTGAAACCTTATCTCCAGTTTAAAACTGTGACGCAGATAGAATTCTATCTGACATTTGTTACAAAGCCCGTCCATCGCTTTCTTTTAAGTAGATTTCATTTTAACCCCTTTCATGCTCATGACGAGTTCAGCTCGTCATGCAGCACAGTGCTCGTGTGCTCATGACGAGCTGAGCTCGTCATTACCACACCTGTTTTCATTGCTGTCCAGCACAGCAGGGGAAACTCTCTAGCAGCAATGCTGTTAATTTCATTCACAGTCTATTATCAGATTTGCAGGGATGGAGTAGGGTGACCGTTTTAGGCCCCTGCACCTGTGATAATTTTTCAACCCAGGACACCATACATTTTATAATGTTTTGTGATTGTTTCTCTGAAATCTGTAGAAAGTTTTTAATCCCTATTTTAGAGTGAAAAGGTTTTATGCAGGTTAGACCTACTTTGTTATACTTACAGATGTTCACTGATCCTTGTGAGCCACTTTATATTGAGAGCTTTTTCGTGGCGGATGTGAGGCGCAGAAAAAAATGGTTTTCTACGACATGGAACCTGTCCGCTTATATATGATTACATAACTATGGGGCATATTATCAAGCCTGTGCGCTAAAATTATCGCCGCTTTATCGGCCGAAAACGGCCGATAAAGCGGCGATAATGGGCTTGATAATATGCTCTGTGGAATTCCAATCGAAGCCCATGTTAGATGTCTTCACATCTAACATGTGCTTCGATTGGAATTCCATAGAGCATATTATCAAGCCCATTATCGCCGCTTTATCGGCCGTTTTCGGCCGATAAAGTGGCGATAATTTTAGCGCACAGGCTTGATAATATGCCCCTATGTTTTTATGAATGTTTTTTCTTTTGGGAAGATGTTGCTGTATATGAAACATGATATACCCTGGTGTCTGTTGCTATATTGGAATTATTGGCAACCTGTTTTTTTTCTTTTTTAGTATTGTTATGTTTTTTGCAGCTGAGACATTTTATCTTGCCCACTGATTATTGATGAATTGTATTTTAAACCTTGCGATTTGTTGTATGTTGTGTACTTTTATGGTTTTTGTTAAACGAATAAAGTGGTTTTGACTGACAGACTGACTGAATTAAAAAATGTTTTTAAATGTTCTTAAATTCAATTCAGCCCCCAATGCATGTGCCTCTGGGCCACCCAGCTACCCCTCACACACACACACCTACCTCTCACAGCCAGGGAAGGCCAGCCATGTGACTAATGTGGCATATCAGGGCATCGCAAGAGTGAGAGCCTGGAGCCGGGGCTAAGGCTGAGGTGTCAATATCGCCTCAGCTGGCATGTGAGGCTTGCAAAGAGGGCGGCTGATGCTCCAAGGCTCTGCAGTGGCTAGATGTCAGCTCTGTGAAGGTCATCTACTGGATCGCGCAGAGCTGTGTAGAACAGAGCAAGAAGGAAGGCGTCTCTACCACCTCCTCCAAAACCTCCTCTGAAACCAGTTCCAGATTTGCTGAGCAGCAGCAATCACTGGAGAGTTTTCAGTCTTCGATGGGAAACTGAGCCACTTATAGTTCTCTTAGTTTGAATGAACTTTAGCCCCAACATCAAGTGCACAAACAAAAGATGACAAGAAAGTAAAAGCTTCATTTATAGATTTCTCAAAAGAAGATTTTTCAACTAATGTTTCTTCTGGATTAGTTCAGGATACACTCATGCTTTAGACAGTCAGGATGGTTATGTCTGTGCCCACTTACTTTCATAGGTTGCAGAAGATGTGACGTATCACCACACCCCATATTAATATGCAATTACATGTAGTATTTTACTTAGTTTTATTTTATAGACAGGAAGATTTTGCATAATATTTTTCCAATTATGAATTGATTCTTTCTGAGATCCCCCTTCAGAAACAATGCATCCTCATCCAAAAGCAACAGACATAGAAATTGTATGATATTTCTTTAGATCTCCTACCGTTAACACAATGTCAAGGCATATGAAAATAACCTAACCTGTTTATTGAGACCCTAAGAGAAGAAATTAATTTCAACATTAGAAAAAAGAGGAGCTTGTATATTTCATAAGGCAGACCAAGAGGAAGTTGTTTTTAAGCATGGGCGGGAAATCCGCTCCGCTCGCGGATTTTGTGGATTTTCTGTAAATTTGCAATCAGCGAACGCTCGCGAATTTACCGAAAATCCGCAAATTTGCACGCAGCGGATTTTTTTTTCTTGGTGATACAAGTTTGCGGCGCACGGCGTTCACTTACTGTCATTCAGCGTTTGCCGAGTTGTTTTTCTCGATATTTTGCGAGTGCTGCGCCATTTTGGATCTTGCTGCGGGATCCCGCGGGAGTTTGGCGAGCTTGCCACCTTGCACAGCGAGAGTTTGTCAATGAGAGTACGCCGTGATCACGTATCGCGGGAGTTCACAATTGCGAACTTGTAGATGCGACAGGCAGCAACAATCTCACACTCGCGAAAATACAAAATTTGCAATTCTGCACAAGAAATCAACCAGCAAGCAGCATAAACCTTCTGGAAATTATGATTTTTATCAGAATAACTTCTCAGGTTGACATTTGCCTGCACTTTTTTTTTGCAAGGAGTCCATTTTGGGGAGGGGGAGGAAGGAAGTGCTCCACAGTCTCCAGCTTCCTGTTCCTGTCCAGCAGGCTCCTCCCAGTGCTTTCTTCATGTGATGGTTACTTTCATTCGGATTCTTCACCCGGAAAGATTACTTTTTGTGGATGCTGCTGGATATTTGGATTTGAGGCCTTTTTGACTTTCTTTGGATAACTTTTAGATTAGAAATTTCACAAGTAAGTTTGTTTGGGGCATTACAGTCGATTTTTGGGCTGGTTCAGGGCCTTTTGCCCAGGGGTATTCAGTGGTGGGTGGACTGAGTATTTTTGTGGGGTGTCTTGAATTTAAACATCATGGAGGGCATGGATGGCTTGGGATTGTGCTGATTTTTCTGTGATTTTCGTTTTTTTGGGCTGTTGTTGTGGCCTTTTCACCAGGGGTAGTGAGTGGTGCATGAGCCTAGTCTTTCTGTGGAGTGTCTTCAATTTATACATCATGGAGGGCATGGATGGCATGGGACTGTGCTGATTTTTCTGTGTTTTTCGATTTTTGGGGGTGTTCATGGGAACAGGCCATGTGGGTGGGGGCCATTTTGAGTTCTGCTACAGGCAGGCCCTGGCCATGTGCTTGGAGGCAGGGGGGCATTTTGAATGCAGGCAGTGTTATTAGGTCTGCAACCATTTTGCCTAGCTTTCAACCTTTATGCCCAGGGGTAGTGAGTGATGCATGGGCCTAGTCTTTCTGTGGGGTGTCTTGAATTTAAACATCATGGAGGGCCTGGATGGCTTGCGATTGTGCTGATTTTTCTGTGATTTTCGTTTTTTTGGGCTGTTGTTGTGGCCTTTTCACCAGGGGTAGTGTGTGGTGCATGAGCCTAGTCTTTCTGTGGGGTGTCTTGAATATAAACATCATAGAGGGCATGGATGGCATGGGATTGTGCTGATTTTTCTGAGTTTTTCGATTTTTTGGGGTGTTCATGGGGACAGGCCATGTGGGTGGGGGGCATTTTGAGTGCTCCTACAGGCAGGCCCTGGCCATGTGCTGGGAAGCAGGGGGCCATTTTGAATGCAGGCAGTGTTCTTAGGTCTGCAACCATTTTGCCTAGCTTTCAACCTTTATGCCCAGGGGTAGTGAGTGATGCATGGGCCTTGTCTTTCTGTGGGTGTCTTGAATTTAAACATCATGGAGGGCCTGGGATTGTGCTGATTTTTCTGTGATTTTTGATTTTTTGGGGTGTATAACTGAACTGATGCTCCTCCTTCTTCCATTGCTTTTAGGTGCACAAGACTCAAGAGAACCACCACTGCCAAGAAGAAGTCCTGCAGCGGTGTGTGTGTGCAGCATAACGTCACGCGATGTCACGTCTGGCCATGGACAACTCTGCAACTCGTGCAACTGCTGCCTGCTGTTCTGACCTGCTCTGAAGAAGATGGCCCCAAAAAAAGTTCCCCATAGCTCCTCTAGCAAGAAAGTTGCCAGTAAGGAGCAGAAGAAGCAAGTTACCAAGGAGACTGGTGTGCCGCCCGCCACATTTTTTGGGAGTAAAAAAAAAAGTACGCATGCAGCAGCAGCGTGATCTGCTGGGGACCAAGCTGGGAGCAGCACCTCCGCTCCATTGGGCTCAGTGCCACCACCACGCCAACTTAAGTCCAAGCCCTTGAGTGCTGCAGAGGCACTTAGTCTAGTTGTTCAATCACCATCGACCAGTGATGTTGGCTCATCGCAAGAAAGTAGCAGCAATGTCCCTCAATCAACACAGGTTGTTGTAACTCATCTGACGAGTGTTTAACAACCACAGCCGCAACAACAACCACATGTGCAAGTACAAGCCCAAGTACTTGTGGAAGGATAGGCAGTGCAAGGAGATGCGCAAGCAGAGGTGCATGGAGGGTCACAAGTGCCCACAATAGTTGTTCCTCCAGAAGTAGGGGCACATCAGGAAATCGACAATCAAGCTGAGGTATCATTTGAGGAAGCCACTCCTCCTGATCATTCATTGTCTTCCTCATCCCCAGCAAGGAAAAGATCAAGGGTGGCGTCTATATCTTCTTCAAGCCCCCTTCCTTCTGATGATATGGATCTAAATTGGGAACCACCACAGCCATCTGAGAGTGAGGCACACCATGATCTGACAAAGGTAGTTAAGCGTAAAAGGAAGCTCGTCCAACGTCTCATAGTTATGGAGTGTGATGAGGCTCAACAAGAAGTGGCGGATACTGCTGCTGATGAAGACTGTCACGACGATGACCCAGTCATCATAAAGGTCACTGCAGCCCCAGCCGGCATGCAGCAAACAGACATTTTGACCCTAGCACGAGAAGCCGCTGAGCGTGATGATGTTGTCGACGAGGAGGCAATGGAAGAAACACCACAATCATTGGAGTTAACTAGTACACCAACACGTACCGCTTCCATATTTCTTCCTCACCAGAAGGGACCTCCATCCACCTCAACCTCAATTAGTGGTGGTGAAAGTGCAAAACATACTAAAGTTCGGCAATCCACATCCTCCACTTTATCTGGCATTAGCAGCAGATCCACCACCGCCAGTATTGCCGCCTCCTCTGGCCCCCAAAGACATTTCAAATCCACAGTTTGGGACTTCTTTAGTGTTTGCCCAAAAAAGGAAAACCTCGCCATTTGTAGCATTTGTAAGCATGCAGTTAGTCGTGGTAAGTTTGGTACCAACTATGGTACCGGAGGCCAGAGAGGTCATGTTGAGAGACAGCACGCTGTCCAATGGTTTTCACACCTAAAGGAGATCAAGGAAGCCGGAATTGCAAGTCAAGAAAACGTTGATGTTTCATCTGATGATGACGAGGAGGAAGAAGACGTGTCAAACACTTCACTAACACCCAGTACCCCTGTCAGCAGCACACCCCATGTGAGCCACACTAAGAGTGTGGGAGAGAGTGAGACACCAATGCGAAAAAGTTCATGAGCGAGCGTAACTGGGTCGAAGAAATCATCATCATCCCATAAATGCTTGGTCCAGGGCAACATTAGAAACATGTTGTTTACAGAAGCGCCATATGAACGCAACCACCCACTGACGCGTCTGTATAACACTAAGCTGGCCAAAATGCTAGCTCTGGACCTTCTCCCTTTTTTTTTGTAGAAGGGGTTGGTTTTCTAGAATTAGTGGCAGCGCTCTGCCCTAAATGGAAGGTTCCTAGCCGGTTCTATTTTGCCAGAGTTGCGGTTCCAGCACTACATGAAGATGTGCTGGAGGTGATTGGGGCAGCTTTGCAGAAGAGTGCTGTTCTCACTGTACATCTGACAACAGACATGTAGACCAGTGGCGCAGGCGCTGATTACATGTGCATCACTGCACACTGGGTCTCTTTTTCAGGGATTAAAGCAAAGCTAAACGCAGGTGTTGACCTGTACCAAGTTTTTAAAGCTGCTTGGAAACATGCAACACTAGCCATGTTTGGCTTGGAGAAACGTCACACAGCACAAAACATTTTGGATGAGTTTAACACAAAGGTCTTTCACTGGCTGTCCCCAAAAAAACGCCAGATTGGTTATGTTTCCACGGATAATGGCGCCAATGTAGTTAAGGCCATGGAGCTGGGTGACTATTTCAGAGTGCCGTGTTTGGCGCACTGTATAAACCTGGTTGTTAAAAAATTCTTGAGTTATGAAGACAGTCCAGCGTGCGAGGTAGTGGCCACCTGCCGAAAAATGTGCGACCATTTCAGCCATTCTTTTAAGGCCCAGAAGCATCTGAGGAGCCTGCTACATGAACGCCGAATGCCAGTGAAAGCACTCATCCAGGAGGAGCCAGCACGTTGGAACTCAACCTTCTACATGCTTGAGCGTCTGTATGAGCAGTATACGGTACTCGATCACTATTTCTTAAAACAGGGTACAGCTCAGAAGGACCTGAGGATGGATGTGGCGCAATGAGACCTAGTTAAAAGCCTGACAGACATGCTTCGTCCTTTTGAGGTCTTCACACGTGCAGTCAGCAAGGAGGACTGTAATTTGGAAAAAGCTATCCCATTGTTGTGCATGCTGGAGCACCAACTGAAGGCGGTGTCTTCTGTGTTTCAAAAAGATTAAAAAAACAAGACCCTTTTGTTTTGGCGGAGAAATTATTAGAGCGCCTACGTGGTGATGATCGTCTTAAAATGATCCACTCAGAACAGTATTACATTTGTGCCCACTATTCTGGATCCACGCTTCAAAAAGGCACTGGCAGGCCGAGCATTCTTTCCTTTTGCTGATGAAGATGTTACAAAGTACAAATGTTGGCTAGCCTTGTCAGCCAAGAGGTTTGAAAGAGAACGGCAGCTCATTGAAGGAAAAGGCAGTACATCAGCATCAGCATCAGCAGACGATCCCCAGTCAAAAGAATCCACTTCTGCACCTGTGGCTGTGGCACAAGTGGCCTCTCAGCCGTTAAAGACACCGGCAACCGGATCATCTGCACCAGACACAACAGTAACATTGGATGCTGAAGAGGATTGGCTAACTTGGCTTGGGTTTGGTTCTCAAAAGGTCACAGCAAAAAGTAAGCAAAGTGGAGGAACCTTGGAGGACCTTGAGTCGATGGTGCAGGACTATCTGAATGACTCAACAGAGGTCTATGTTAATGCTGACCCATTGGCGTATTGGCATGGGAAAAAAGAATTGTGGCCACAGCTTTCCAACATGGCTATAAACTACTTGTCTTGCCCACTCGCAAGTGTGTCTTCTGAACGTGTTTTCAGTGCTGCTGGTGGCATTGTAACTCCCAAACGGAGCCGTCTCTCGCCCAAAAATGTGGAGAGGTTAACAATGATCAAGATGAATCAGCACCTGATACCACCAGATTACAAAGTACGAGAAAGCACGCCGCATGAAGACGAGGAGGACAGCAACGTAGATGAGGGAATTTGTTCTCTGTTCGGTGACACTGACCTCACCCTGCCTGAATTCGCAGAGTATGATGACGAACTCTTGATCTTATTCCCTGACACCGAGCCCTGAAAATGAGACAATGAATCAATAACTTTCTTTTTCGTCCTTATTCACTTTTATTCCTGTGTGTCTGTCTTTCTTTGTTTTGCACAGTTAATTTAATTCAAACTTTAATCACCTAATCACAAAAACAAGCCCATCAGCAGAACTGTCTTCACTTGTTTGCTTATTGATTTGAAGGTGCCACAGTCTGCATTCCTCAGGTTCACCAGTTCAGAAGAACATGCTCCTCTATCCTCCTCCTCCAGACTCCTATTTCCCTCAAAGCAGAGGGCTGGATTACGCCCAATGAAGACTCTGCACTTGTGGGGGTGTTCTACTTCTTTGTGGGTGAGCTGACCGCTCTGGGGCCATTGCTGGAAAGCTCTAATACCGGATAAAAGTGGTTTGGACCAAATCGGAGGCGGAAATTTGTTTGCGTTTTTCCTGACTTGCTTGCCTTTGAGGTGCTCTTTGGGGGGGTTCCAGGTGTTTGTGGGTGAGTTTTGGGGTCTAGGAGCACTGCTGGGACAGTCTAATCTTGATTGCATTTGCTTTTCAGGAAATCTGTGGTGGAAAACGGGAGTTATGACCTAGCAGCACAGCGCGTTTGGACCGAAGGCCGAGAAATATTGTAAGTATGAGATTTTCCTTTATGCCTGTTTGGGGGTGTTGTGCTGTTTTGAGGGTGGGTTGGCGGGTCCTGGGGCATTCCTGGGAAGGTCTAATACCGGATAGAAGTGGTTTGAACAAAATCCATGCAGAATATTTTTTTTGCTATTTCTGACATTTTGCTCAATGTAGCGTTTTCGGGGGCCTGTTTGGTAGGCTTCCTGGTGTTTGTGGGTGGGTTTCGGGGTCTGGGAGCACTGCTGGCTATGGATACTTTAGTTTACAAGCGGTTTGAAGCAAATCCATGGTGGCAGAGGGGAGTTAGGGCCTAGCTGCAGAGCGCGCGCCGAGTGATTTTGGAAATTGGCAAGAAAATGATTAAGTCCCCATTTTTGCACTTTTGCTTTTTGCCTGTTTGGGGGTCTTCTACTAGTTTTCTCCTGGGTTGACGGCTCTGGGGCCATTGCTGGGAAGCTCTAATACCGGATAAAAGTGGTTTGGACCAAATCTGAGGAGGAATTTTGTTTGTGTTTTTGCTGACTTGCTTGCCTTTGAGGTGCTCTTTGGGGGGGGGGGTTCCGGGTGTTTGTGGGTGAGTTTTGGGGTCTGGGAGCCCTGCTGGGACAGTCTAATCTTGATTGCATTTGCTTTTTAGGAAATTCGTGCTGGATAACGGGAGTTATGACCTAGCTGCACAGCGCGTTTGGACCGAAGACCGAGAAATATTGTAAGTATGAGATTTTCCTTTTTGGCTGTTTGGGGGTGTTGTGCTTTTTTGCAGGTGGGTTGGTGGGTCTTGGGGCATTCATGGGAAGGTCTAATACTGGATAGAAGTGGTTTGGACAAAATCCATGCAGAATTTTTTTCGCTATTTCTGACATTTTGCTCAGTGTAGTGTTTTCGGGGGACTGTTTGGGGGGGTTCCTGGTGTTTGTGGGTGGGTTTTGGGGTCTGGGAGCACTGCTGGCTATGGATACTTTAGTTTGCAAGAGTTTTGAAGCAAATCCATGGTGGCAGAGGGGAGTTAGGGCCTAGCTGCAGAGCGCGCGCCGAGTGATTTTGGAAATTGGCAAGAAAATGATTAAGTCCCCATTTTTGTACTTTTTTTCTTTTTGCCTGTTTGGGGGTCTTCTACTAGTTTTCTCCTGGGTTGACGGCTCTGGGGCCATTGCTGGGAAGCTCTAATACCGGATAAAAGTGGTTTGGACCAAATCTGAGGCGGAATTTTTTTTGTGTTTTTGCTGACTTGCTTGCCTTTGAGGTGCTCTTTGGGGGGGTTCCGGGTGTTTGTGGGTGAGTTTTGGGGTCTGGGAGCACTGCTGGGACAGTCTAATCTTGATTGCATTTGCTTTTCAGGAAATTCGTGCTGGATAACGGGAGTTATGACCTAGCTGCACAGCGCGTTTGGACCGAAGACCGAGAAATATTGTAAGTATGAGATTTTCCTTTTTGGCTGTTTGGGGGTGTTGGGCTTTTTTGCGGGTGGGTTGGAGGGTCTTGGGATATTCATGGGAAGGTCTAATACTGGATAGAAGTGGTTTGGACAAAATCCATGCAGAATTTTTTTTGCTATTTCTGACATTTTGCTCAATGTAGCGTTTTCGGGGGACTGTTTGGGGGGGTTCCTGGTGTTTGTGGGTGGGTTTTGGGGTCTGGGAGCACTGCTGGCTATGGATACTTTAGTTTGCAAGAGTTTTGAAGCAAATCCATGGTGGCAGAGGGGAGTTAGGGCCTAGCTGCAGAGCGCGCGCCGAGTGATTTTGGAAATTGGCAAGAAAATGATTAAGTCCCCATTTTTGTACTTTTTTTCTTTTTGCCTGTTTGGGGGTCTTCTACTAGTTTTCTCCTGGGTTGACGGCTCTGGGGCCTTTGCTGGGAAGCTCTAATACCGGATAAAAGTGGTTTGGACCAAATCTGAGGCGGAATTTTTTTTGTGTTTTTGCTGACTTGCTTGCCTTTGAGGTGCTCTTTGGGGGGGGTTCCGGGTGTTTGTGGGTGAGTTTTGGGGTCTGGGAGCACTGCTGGGACAGTCTAATCTTGATTGCATTTGCTTTTCAGGAAATTCGTGCTGGATAGCGGGAGTTATGACCTAGCTGCACAGCGCGTTTGGACCGAAGACCGAGAAATATTTTAAGTATGAGATTTTCCTTTTTGGCTATTTGGGGGTGTTGTGCTTTTTTGCGGGTGGGTTGGCGGGTCTTGGGGCATTCATGGGAAGGTCTAATACCGGATAGAAGTGGTTTGGACAAAATCCATGCAGAATTTTTTTTGCTATTTCTGACATTTTGCTCAATGTAGCGTTTTCGGGGGCCTGTTTGGGGGGCTTCCTGGTGTTTGTGGGTGGGTTTCGGGGTCTGGGAGCACTGCTGGCTATGGATACTTTAGTTTGCAAGAGTTTTGAAGCAAATCCATGGTGGCAGAGGGGAGTTAGGGCCTAGCTGCAGAGCGCGCGCGGAGTGATTTTGGAAATTGGCAAGAAAATGACTAAGTCCCCATTTTTGTACTTTTGCTTTTTGGCTGTTTGGGGGTGTTCTACTAGTTCTTTCCTGGGTGGACGGCTCTGGGGCCATTGCTGGGAAGCTCTAATACCGGATAAAAGTGGTTTGGACCAAATCTGAGGCGGAATTTTATTTGTGTTTTTGCTGACTTGCTTGCCTTTGAGGTGCTCATTGGGGGGGTTCCGGGTGTTTGTGGGTGAGTTTTGTGGTCTGGGGGCACTGCTGGGACAGTCTAATCTTGATTGAATTTGCTTTTCAGGAATTCTGTGCTGGAAAACGAGTTATGACCTAGCTGCACAGCGCGTTTGGACCGAAGACTGAGAAATATTGTAAGTATGAGATTTTCCTTTTTGGCTGTTTGAGGGTGTTGTGCTTTTTTGCGGGTGGCTTGGAGGGTCTTGGGGCATTCATGGGAAGGTCTAATACTGGATAGAAGTGGTTTGGACAAAATCCATGCAGAATTTATTTGCTATTTCTGACATTTTGCTCAATGTAGCGTTTTCGGGGGACTGTTTGGGGGGGTTCCTGGTGTTTGTGGGTGGGTTTTGGGGTCTGGGAGCACTGCTGGCTATGGATACTTTAGTTTGCAAGAGTTTTGAAGCAAATCCATGGTGGCAGAGGGGAGTTAGGGCCTAGCTGCAGAGCGTGCGCCGAGTGATTTTGGAAATTGGCAAGAAAATGATTAAGTCCCCATTTTTGTACTTTTTTTCTTTTTGCCTGTTTGGGGGTCTTCTACTAGTTTTCTCCTGGGTTGACGGCTCTGGGGCCATTGCTGGGAAGCTCTAATACCGGATAAAAGTGGTTTGGACCAAATCTGAGGCAGAATTTTTTTGTGTTTTTGCTGACTTGCTTGCCTTTGAGGTGCTCTTTGGGGGGGTTCCGGGTGTTTGTGGGTGAGTTTTGGGGTCTGGGAGCACTGCTGGGACAGTCTAATCTTGATTGCATTTGCTTTTCAGGAAATTCGTGCTGGATAACGGGAGTTATGACCTAGCTGCACAGCGCGTTTGGACCGAAGACCGAGAAATATTGTAAGTATGAGATTTTCCTTTTTGGCTGTTTGGGGGTGTTGTGCTTTTTTGCGGGTGGGTTGAAGGGTCTTGGGGCATTCATGGGAAGGTCTAATACTGGATAGAAGTGGTTTGGACAAAATCCATGCAGAATTTTTTTTGCTATTTCTGACATTTTGCTCAATGTAGCATTTTCGGGGGCCTGTTTGGGGGGGTTCCTGGTGTTTGTGGGTGGGTTTTGGGGTCTGGGAGCACTGCTGGCTATGGATACTTTAGTTTGCAAGAGTTTTGAAGCAAATCCATGGTGGCAGAGGGGAGTTAGGGCCTAGCTGCAGAGAGCGCGCCGAGTGATTTTGGAAATTGGCAAGAAAATGATTAAGTCCCCATTTTTGTACTTTTTTTCTTTTTGCCTGTTTGGGGGTCTTCTACTAGTTTTCTCCTGGGTTGACGGATCTGGGGCCATTGCTGGGAAGCTCTAATACCGGATAAAAGTGGTTTGGACCAAATCTGAGGTGGAATTTTTTTTGTGTTTTTGCTGACTTGCTTGCCTTTGAGGTGCTCTTTGGGGGGGGTTCCGGGTGTTTGTGGGTGAGTTTTGGGGTCTGGGAGCACTGCTGGGACAGTCTAATCTTGATTGCATTCGCTTTTCAGGAAATTCGTGCTGGATAACGGGAGTTATGACCTAGCTGCACAGTGCGTTTGGACCGAAGACCGAGAAATATTGTAAGTATGAGATTTTCCTTTTTGGCTGTTTGGGGGTGTTGTGCTTTTTTGCGGGTGGGTTGGAGGGTCTTGGGGCATTCATGGGAAGGTCTAATACTGGATAGAAGTGGTTTGGAAAAAATCCATGCAGAATTTTTTTTGCTATTTCTGACATTTTGCTCAATGTAGCGTTTTCGGGGGACTGTTTGGGGGGGTTACTGGTGTTTGTGGGTGGGTTTTGGGGTCTGGGAGCACTGCTGGCTATGGATACTTTAGTTTGCAAGAGTTTTGAAGCAAATCCATGGTGGCAGAGGGGAGTTAGGGCCTAGCTGCAGAGCGCGCGCCGAGTGATTTTGGAAATTGGCAAGAAAATGACTAAGTCCCCATTTTTGTACTTTTGCTTTTTGGCTGTTTGGGGGTCTTCTACTAGTTTTCTCCTGGGTTGACGGCTCTGGGGCCATTGCTGGGAAGCTCTAATACCGGATAAAAGTGGTTTGGACCAAATCTGAGGCGGAATTTTTTTGTGTGTTTGCTGACTTGCTTGCCTTTGAGGTGCTCTTTGGGGGGGTTCCGGGTGTTTGTGGGTGAGTTTTGGGGTCTGGGAGCACTGCTGGGACAGTCTAATCTTGATTGCATTTGCTTTACAGGAATTCCGTGCTGGAAAACGGGAGTTATGACCTAGCTGCACAGCGCGTTTGGACCGAAGACCGAGAAATATTGTAAGTATGAGATTTTCCTTTTTGGCTGTTTGGGGGTGTTGTGCTTTTTTGCGGGTGGGTTGGAGGGTCTTGGGGATTCATGGGAAGGTCTAATACTGGATAGAAGTGGTTTGGACAAAATCCATGCAGAATTTTTTTCGCTATTTCTGACATTTTGCTCAATGTAGCGTTTTCGGGGGACTGTTTGGGGGGGTTCCTGGTGTTTGTGGGTGGGTTTTGGGGTCTGGGAGCACTGCTGGCTATGGATACTTTAGTTTGCAAGAGTTTTGAAGCAAATCCATGGTGGCAGAGGGGAGTTAGGGCCTAGCTGCAGAGCGCGCGCCGAGTGATTTTGGAAATTGGCAAGAAAATGACTAAGTCCCCATTTTTGTACTTTTTTTCTTTTTGCCTGTTTGGGGGTCTTCTACTAGTTTTCTCCTGGGTTGACGGCTCTGGGGCCATTGCTGGGAAGCTCTAATACCGGATAAAAGTGGTTTGGACCAAATCTGAGGCGGAATTTTTTTTGTGTTTTTGCTGACTTGCTTGCCTTTGAGGTGCTCTTTGGGGGGGTTCCGGGTGTTTGCGGGTGAGTTTTGGGGTCTGGGAGCACTGCTGGGACAGTCTAATCTTGATTGCATTTGCTTTTCAGGAAATTCGTGCTGGATAACGGGAGTTATGACCTAGCTGCACAGCGCGTTTGGACCGAAGACCGAGAAATATTGTAAGTATGAGATTTTCCTTTTTGGCTGTTTGGGGGTGTTGGGCTTTTTTGCGGGTGGGTTGGAGGGTCTTGGGGCATTCATGGGAAGGTCTAATACTGGATAGAAGTGGTTTGGACAAAATCCATGCAGAATTTTTTTTGCTATTTCTGACATTTTGCTCAAGTAGCGTTTTCGGGGGACTGTTTGGGGGGGTTCCTGGTGTTTGTGGGTGGGTTTTGGGGTCTGGGAGCACTGCTGGCTATGGATACTTTAGTTTGCAAGAGTTCTGAAGCAAATCCATGGTGGCAGAGGGGAGTTAGGGCCTAGCTGCAGAGCGCGCGCCGAGTGATTTTGGAAATTGGCAAGAAAATGATTAAGTCCCCATTTTTGTACTTTTTTTCTTTTTGCCTGTTTGGGGGTCTTCTACTAGTTTTCTCCTGGGTTGACGGCTCTGGGGCCATTGCTGGGAAGCTCTAATACCGGATAAAAGTGGTTTGGACCACATCTGAGGCGGAATTTTTCTTTGTGTTTTTGCTGACTTGCTTGCCTTTGAGGTGCTCTTTGGGGGGGGGTCCGGGTGTTTGTGGGTGAGTTTTGGGGTCTGGGAGCACTGCTGGGACAGTCTAATCTTGATTGCATTTGCTTTTCAGGAAATTCGTGCTGGATAACGGGAGTTATGACCTAGCTGCACAGCGATTTTGGACCGAAGACCGAGAAATATTTTAAGTATGAGATTTTCCTTTTTGGCTATTTGGGGGTGTTGTGCTTTTTTGCGGGTGGGTTGGAGGGTCTTGGGGCATTCATGGGAAGGTCTAATACCGAATAGAAGTGGTTTGGACAAAATCCATGCAGAATTTATTTTGCTATTTCTGACATTTTGCTCAATGTAGCGTTTTTGGGGGACTGTTTGGGGGGTTCCTGGTGTTTGTGGGTGGGTTTTGGGGTCTGGGAGCACTGCTGGCTATGGATACTTTAGTTTGCAAGAGTTTTGAAGCAAATCCATGGTGGCAGAGGGGAGTTAGGGCCTAGCTGCAGAGAGCGCGCCGAGTGATTTTGGAAATTGGCAAGAAAATGATTAAGTCCCCATTTTTGTACTTTTGCTTTTTGGCTGTTTGGGGGTCTTCTACTAGTTTTCTCCTGGGTTGACGGCTCTGGGGCCATTGCTGGGAAGCTCTAATACCGGATAAAAGTGGTTTGGACCAAATCTGAGGCGGAATTTTTTTGTGTGTTTGCTGACTTGCTTGCCTTTGAGGTGCTCTTTGGGGGGGTTCCGGGTGTTTGTGGGTGAGTTTTGGGGTCTGGGAGCACTGCTGGGACAGTCTAATCTTGATTGCATTTGCTTTACAGGAATTCCGTGCTGGAAAACGGGAGTTATGACCTAGCTGCACAGCGCGTTTGGACCGAAGACCGAGAAATATTGTAAGTATGAGATTTTCCTTTTTGGCTGTTTGGGGGTGTTGTGCTTTTTTGCAGGTGGGTTGGAGGGTCTTGGGGCATTCATGGGAAGGTCTAATACTGGATAGAAGTGGTTTGGACAAAATCCATGCAGAATTTTTTTCGCTATTTCTGACATTTTGCTCAATGTAGCGTTTTCGGGGGACTGTTTGGGGGGGTTCCTGGTGTTTGTGGGTGGGTTTGGGGGTCTGGGAGCACTGCTGGCTATGGATACTTTAGTTTGCAAGAGTTTTGAAGCAAATCCATGGTGGCAGAGGGGAGTTAGGGCCTAGCTGCAGAGCGCGCGCCGAGTGATTTTGGAAATTGGCAAGAAAATGACTAAGTCCCCATTTTTGTACTTTTTTTCTTTTTGCCTGTTTGGGGGTCTTCTACTAGTTTTCTCCTGGGTTGACGGCTCTGGGGCCATTGCTGGGAAGCTCTAATACCGGATAAAAGTGGTTTGGACCAAATCTGAGGCGGAATTTTTTTTGTGTTTTTGATGACTTGCTTGCCTTTGAGGTGCTCTTTGGGGGGGTTCCGGGTGTTTGCGGGTGAGTTTTGGGGTCTGGGAGCACTGCTGGGACAGTCTAATCTTGATTGCATTTGCTTTTCAGGAAATTCGTGCTGGATAACGGGAGTTATGACCTAGCTGCACAGCGCGTTTGGACCGAAGACCGAGAAATATTGTAAGTATGAGATTTTCCTTTTTGGCTGTTTGGGGGTGTTGGGCTTTTTTGCGGGTGGGTTGGAGGGTCTTGGGGCATTCATGGGAAGGTCTAATACTGGATAGAAGTGGTTTGGACAAAATCCATGCAGAATTTTTTTTGCTATTTCTGACATTTTGCTCAAGTAGCGTTTTCGGGGGCCTGTTTGGGGGGGTTCCTGGTGTTTGTGGGTGGGTTTTGGGGTCTGGGAGCACTGCTGGCTATGGATACTTTAGTTTGCAAGAGTTCTGAAGCAAATCCATGGTGGCAGAGGGGAGTTAGGGCCTAGCTGCAGAGCGCGCGCCGAGTGATTTTGGAAATTGGCAAGAAAATGATTAAGTCCCCATTTTTGTACTTTTTTTCTTTTTGCCTGTTTGGGGGTCTTCTACTAGTTTTCTCCTGGGTTGACGGCTCTGGGGCCATTGCTGGGAAGCTCTAATACCGGATAAAAGTGGTTTGGACCACATCTGAGGCGGAATTTTTTTTGTGTTTTTGCTGACTTGCTTGCCTTTGAGGTGCTCTTTGGGGGGGGTCCGGGTGTTTGTGGGTGAGTTTTGGGGTCTGGGAGCACTGCTGGGACAGTCTAATCTTGATTGCATTTGCTTTTCAGGAAATTCGTGCTGGATAACGGGAGTTATGACCTAGCTGCACAGCGCGTTTGGACCGAAGACCGAGAAATATTTTAAGTATGAGATTTTCCTTTTTGGCTATTTGGGGGTGTTGTGCTTTTTTGCGGGTGGGTTGGAGGGTCTTGGGGCATTCATGGGAAGGTCTAATACCGGATAGAAGTGGTTTGGACAAAATCCATGCAGAATTTTTTTTGCTATTTCTGACATTTTGCTCAATGTAGCGTTTTCGGGGGACTGTTTGGGGGGTTCCTGGTGTTTGTGGGTGGGTTTTGGGGTCTGGGAGCACTGCTGGCTATGGATACTTTAGTTTGCAAGAGTTTTGAAGCAAATCCATGGTGGCAGAGGGGAGTTTGGGCCTAGCTGCAGAGCGCGCGCGGAGTGATTTTGGAAATTGGCAAGAAAATGACTAAGTCCCCATTTTTGTACTTTTGCTTTTTGGCTGTTTGGAGGTCTTCTACTAGTTTTCTCCTGGGTTGACGGCTCTGGGGCCATTGCTGGGAAGCTCTAATACCGGATAAAAGTGGTTTGGACCAAATCTGAGGCGGAATTTTTTTTGTGTGTTTGCTGACTTGCTTGCCTTTGAGGTGCTCTTTGGGGGGGTTCCGGGTGTTTGTGGGTGAGTTTTGGGGTCTGGGAGCACTGCTGGGACAGTCTAATCTTGATTGCATTTGCTTTACAGGAATTCTGTGCTGGAAAACGAGTTATGACCTAGCTGCACAGCGCGTTTGGACCGAAGACCGAGAAATATTGTAAGTATGAGATTTTCCTTTTTGGCTGTTTGGGGGTGTTGTGCTTTTTTGCGGGTGGGCTGGCGGGTCTTGGGGCATTCATGGGAAGGTCTAATACCGGATAGAAGTGGTTTGTACAAAATCCATGCAGATTTTTTTTTGCTATTTCGGACATTTTGCTCAATGTAGCGTTTTCGGGGGCCTGTTTGGGAGACTTCCTGGTGTTTGTGGGTGGGTTTCGGGGTCTGGGAGCACTGCTGGCTATGGATACTTTAGTTTACAAGCGGTTTGAAGCAAATCCATGGTGGCAGAGGGGAGTTAGGGCCTAGCTGCAGAGCGCGCGCCGAGTGATTTTGGAAATTGGCAAGAAAATGATTAAGTCCCCATTTTTGTACTTTTGCTTTTTGCCTGTTTGGGGGTCTTCTACTAGTTTTCTCCTGGGTTGACGGCTCTGGGGCAATTGCTGGGAAGCTCTAATACCGGATAAAAGGGGTTTGGACCAAATCTGAGGCGGAATTTTTTTGTGTTTTTGCTGACTTGCTTGCCTTTGAGGTGCTCTTTGGGGGGGTTCCGGGTGTTTGTGGGTGAGTTTTGGGGTCTGGGAGCACTGCTGGGACAGTCTAATCTTGATTGCATTTGCTTTTCAGGAAATTCGTGCTGGATAACAGGAGTTATGACCTAGCTGCACAGCGCGTTTGGACCGAAGACTGAGAAATATTGTAAGTATGAGATTTTCCTTTTTGGCTGTTTGAGGGTGTTGTGCTTTTTTGCGGGTGGCTTGGAGGGTCTTGGGGCATTCATGGGAAGGTCTAATACTGGATAGAAGTGGTTTGGACAAAATCCATGCAGAATTTATTTGCTATTTCTGACATTTTGCTCAATGTAGCGTTTTCGGGGGACTGTTTGGGGGGGTTCCTGGTGTTTGTGGGTGGGTTTTGGGGTCTGGGAGCACTGCTGGCTATGGATACTTTAGTTTGCAAGAGTTTTGAAGCAAATCCATGGTGGCAGAGGGGAGTTAGGGCCTAGCTGCAGAGCGTGCGCCGAGTGATTTTGGAAATTGGCAAGAAAATGATTAAGTCCCCATTTTTGTACTTTTTTTCTTTTTGCCTGTTTGGGGGTCTTCTACTAGTTTTCTCCTGGGTTGACGGCTCTGGGGCCATTGCTGGGAAGCTCTAATACCGGATAAAAGTGGTTTGGACCAAATCTGAGGCAGAATTTTTTTGTGTTTTTGCTGACTTGCTTGCCTTTGAGGTGCTCTTTGGGGGGGTTCCGGGTGTTTGTGGGTGAGTTTTGGGGTCTGGGAGCACTGCTGGGACAGTCTAATCTTGATTGCATTTGCTTTTCAGGAAATTCGTGCTGGATAACGGGAGTTATAACCTAGCTGCACAGCGCGTTTGGACCGAAGACCGAGAAATATTGTAAGTATGAGATTTTCCTTTTTGGCTGTTTGGGGGTGTTGTGCTTTTTTGCGGGTGGGTTGGAGGGTCTTGGGGCATTCATGGGAAGGTCTAATACTGGATAGAAGTGGTTTGGACAAAATCCATGCAGAATTTTTTTTGGGCTATTTCTGACATTTTGCTCAATGTAGCATTTTCGGGGGCCTGTTTGGGGGGCTTCCTGGTGTTTGTGGGTGGGTTTCGGGGTCTGGGAGCACTGCTGGCTATGGATACTTTAGTTTGCAAGAGGTTTGAAGCAAATCATGGTGGCAGAGGGGAGTTAGGGCCTAGCTTCAGAGCGCGCGCAGAGTGATTTTGGAAATTGCCAAGAAAAGGACTAAGTCCCCATTTTTGTACTTTTGCTTTTTGGCTGTTTGGGGGTCTTCTACTAGTTTTCTCCTGGGTTGACGGGTCTGGGGCCATTGCTGGGAAGCTCTAATACCGGATAAAAGTGGTTTGGACCAAATCGGAGGCGGAAATTTGTTTGTGTTTTTGCTGACTTGCTTGCCTTTGAGGTGCTCTTTGGGGGGGGTCCGGGTGTTTGTGGGTGAGTTTTGGGGTCTGGGAGCACTGCTGGGACAGTCTAATCTTGATTGCATTTGCTTTTCAGGAAATCTGTGGTGGAAAACGGGAGTTATGACCTAGCAGCACAGCGCGTTTGGACCGAAGGCCGAGAAATATTGTAAGTATGAGATTTTCCTTTATGCCTGTTTGGGGGTGTTGTGCTGTTTTGAGGGTGGGTTGGCGGGTCCTGGGGCATTCCTGGGAAGGTCTAATACTGGATAGAAGTGGTTTGAACAAAATCCATGCAGAATATTTTTTTTGCTATTTCTGACATTTTGCTCAATGTAGGGTTTTCGGGGGCCTGTTTGGGAGGCTTCCTGGTGTTTGTGGGTGGGTTTCGGGGTCTGGGAGCACTGCTGGCTATGGATACTTTAGTTTACAAGCGGTTTGAAGCAAATCCATGGTGGCAGAGGGGAGTTAGGGACTAGCTGCAGAGCGCGCGCCGAGTGATTTTGGAAATTGGCAAGAAAATGATTAAGTCCCCATTTTTGTACTTTTGCTTTTTGCCTGTTTGAGGGTCTTCTACTAGTTTTCTCCTGGGTTGACGGCTCTGGGGCCATTGCTGGGAAGCTCTAATACCGGATAAAAGTGTTTTGGACCAAATCTGAGGCGGAATTTTGTTTGTGTTTTTGCTGACTTGCTTGCCTTTGAGGTGCTCTTTGGGGGGGGTTCCGGGTGTTTGTGGGTGAGTTTTGGGGTCTGGGAGCCCTGCTGGGACAGTCTAATCTTGATTGCATTTGCTTTTTAGGAAATTCGTGCTGGATAACGGGAGTTATGACCTAGCTGCACAGCGCGTTTGGACCGAAGACCGAGAAATATTGTAAGTATGAGATTTTCCTTTTTGGCTGTTTGGGGGTGTTGTGCTTTTTTGCGGGTGGGTTGGAGGGTCTTGGGGCATTCATGGGAAGGTCTAATACTGGATAGAAGTGGTTTGGACAAAATCCATGCAGAATTTTTTTTGCTATTTCTGACATTTTGCTCAATGTAGCGTTTTCGGGGGACTGTTTGGGGGGGTTCCTGGTGTTTGTGGGTGGGTTTTGGGGTCTGGGAGCACTGCTGGCTATGGATACTTTAGTTTGCAAGAGTTTTGAAGCAAATCCATGGTGGCAGAGGGGAGTTAGGGCCTAGCTGCAGAGCGCGCGCCGAGTGATTTTGGAAATTGGCAAGAAAATGATTAAGTCCCCATTTTTGTACTTTTTTTCTTTTTGCCTGTTTGGGGGTCTTCTACTAGTTTTCTCCTGGGTTGACGGATCTGGGGCCATTGCTGGGAAGCTCTAATACCGGATAAAAGTGGTTTGGACCAAATCTGAGGTGGAATTTTTTTTGTGTTTTTGCTGACTTGCTTGCCTTTGAGGTGCTCTTTGGGGGGGGTTCCGGGTGTTTGTGGGTGAGTTTTGGGGTCTGGGAGCACTGCTGGGACAGTCTAATCTTGATTGCATTCGCTTTTCAGGAAATTCGTGCTGGATAACGGGAGTTATGACCTAGCTGCACAGCGCGTTTGGACCGAAGACCGAGAAATATTGTAAGTATGAGATTTTCCTTCTTGGCTGTTTGGGGGTGTTGTGCTTTTTTGCGGGTGGGTTGGAGGGTCTTGGGGCATTCATGGGAAGGTCTAATACTGGATAGAAGTGGTTTGGACAAAATCCATGCAGAATTTTTTTTGCTATTTCTGACATTTTGCTCAATGTAGCGTTTTCGGGGGACTGTTTGGGGGGGTTCCTGGTGTTTGTGGGTGGGTTTTGGGGTCTGGGAGCACTGCTGGCTATGGATACTTTAGTTTGCAAGAGTTTTGAAGCAAATCCATGGTGGCAGAGGGGAGTTAGGGCCTAGCTGCAGAGCGCGCGCCGAGTGATTTTGGAAATTGGCAAGAAAATGACTAAGTCCCCATTTTTGTACTTTTGCTTTTTGGCTGTTTGGGGGTCTTCTACTAGTTTTCTCCTGGGTTGACGGCTCTGGGGCCATTGCTGGGAAGCTCTAATACCGGATAAAAGTGGTTTGGACCAAATCTGAGGCGGAATTTTTTTGTGTGTTTGCTGACTTGCTTGCCTTTGAGGTGCTCTTTGGGGGGGTTCCGGGTGTTTGTGGGTGAGTTTTGTGGTCTGGGGGCACTGCTGGGACAGTCTAATCTTGATTGAATTTGCTTTTCAGGAATTCTGTGCTGGAAAACGAGTTATGACCTAGCTGCACAGCGCGTTTGGACCGAAGACCGAGAAATATTGTAAGTATGAGATTTTCCTTTTTGGCTGTTTGGGGGTGTTGTGCTTTTTTGCGGGTGGGTTGGAGGGTCTTGGGGCATTCATGGGAAGGTCTAATACTGGATAGAAGTGGTTTGGACAAAATCCATGCAGAATTTTTTTCGCTATTTCTGACATTTTGCTCAATGTAGCGTTTTCGGGGGACTGTTTGGGGGGGTTCCTGGTGTTTGTGGGTGGGTTTTGGGGTCTGGGAGCACTGCTGGCTATGGATACTTTAGTTTGCAAGAGTTTTGAAGCAAATCCATGGTGGCAGAGGGGAGTTAGGGCCTAGCTGCAGAGCGCGCGCCGAGTGATTTTGGAAATTGGCAAGAAAATGACTAAGTCCCCATTTTTGTACTTTTTTTCTTTTTGCCTGTTTGGGGGTCTTCTACTAGTTTTCTCCTGGGTTGACGGCTCTGGGGCCATTGCTGGGAAG
Source organism: Lissotriton vulgaris (assembly GCF_964263255.1). Classification (NCBI taxonomy): domain Eukaryota; kingdom Metazoa; phylum Chordata; class Amphibia; order Caudata; family Salamandridae; genus Lissotriton; species Lissotriton vulgaris. The sequence goes on from NC_141693.1 coordinate 490,472,535, forward strand.
CTCTAATACCGGATAAAAGTGGTTTGGACCAAATCTGAGGCGGAATTTTTTTTGTGTTTTTGCTGACTTGCTTGCCTTTGAGGTGCTCTTTGGGGGGGTTCCGGGTGTTTGCGGGTGAGTTTTGGGGTCTGGGAGCACTGCTGGGACAGTCTAATCTTGATTGCATTTGCTTTTCAGGAAATTCGTGCTGGATAACAGGAGTTATGACCTAGCTGCACAGCGCGTTTGGACCGAAGACCGAGAAATATTGTAAGTATGAGATTTTCCTTTTTGGCTGTTTGGGGGTGTTGGGCTTTTTTGCGAGTGGGTTGGAGGGTCTTGGGGCATTCATGGGAAGGTCTAATACTGGATAGAAGTGGTTTGGACAAAATCCATGCAGAATTTTTTTTGCTATTTCTGACATTTTGCTCAAGTAGCGTTTTCGGGGGACTGTTTGGGGGGGGTTCCTGGTGTTTGTGGGTGGGTTTTGGGGTCTGGGAGCACTGCTGGCTATGGATACTTTAGTTTGCAAGAGTTCTGAAGCAAATCCATGGTGGCAGAGGGGAGTTAGGGCCTAGCTGCAGAGCGCGCGCCGAGTGATTTTGGAAATTGGCAAGAAAATGATTAAGTCCCCATTTTTGTACTTTTTTTCTTTTTGCTTGTTTGGGGGTCTTCTACTAGTTTTCTCCTGGGTTGAGGGCTCTGGGGCCATTGCTGGGAAGCTCTAATACCGGATAAAAGTGGTTTGGACCAAATCTGAGGCGGAATTTTTTTTGTGTGTTTGCTGACTTGCTTGCCTTTGAGGTGCTCTTTGGGGGGGTTCCGGGTGTTTGTGGGTGAGTTTTGGGGTCTGGGAGAACTGCTGGGACCGTCTAATCTTGATTGCATTTGCTTTACAGGAATTCCGTGCTGGAAAACGGGAGTTATGACCTAGCTGCACAGCGCGTTTGGACCGAAGACCGAGAATTATTGTAAGTATGAGATTTTCCTTTTTGGCTGTTTGGGGGTGTTGTGCTTTTTTGCGGGTGGGTTGGCGGGTCTTGGGGCATTCCCGGGAAGGTCTAATACCGGATAGAAGTGGTTTGGACAAAATCCATGCAGAATTTTTCTTGCTATTTCTGACATTTTGCTCAATGTAGCGTTTTCGGGGGCCTGTTTGGGGGGCTTCCTGGTGTTTGTGGGTGGGTTTCGGGGTCTGGGAGCACTGCTGGCTATGGATACTTTAGTTTGCAAGAGTTTTGAAGCACATCCATGGTGGCAGAGGGGAGTTAGGGCCTGGCTGCAGAGCGCGAGCAGAGTGATTTTGGAAATTGGCAAGAAAATGACTAAGTCCCCATTTTTGTACTTTTGCTTTTTGCCTGTTTGGGGGTCTTCTACTAGTTTTCTCCTGGGTTGACGGCTCTGGGGCCATTGCTGGGAAGCTCTAATACCGGATAAAAGGGGTTTGGACCAAATCTGAGGCGGAATTATTTTGGTGTTTTTGCTGACTTGCTTGCCTTTGAGGTGCTCATTGGGGGGGTTCCGGGTGTTTGTGGGTGAGTTTTGTGGTCTGGGGGCACTGCTGGGACAGTCTCATCTTGATTGAATTTGCTTTTCAGGAATTCTGTGCTGGAAAACGAGTTATGACCTAGCTGCACAGCGCGTTTGGACCGAAGACCGAGAAATATTGTAAGTATGAGATTTTCCTTTTTGGCTGTTTGGGGGTGTTGTGCTTTTTTGCGGGTGGGCTGGCGGGTCTTGGGGCATTGCTGGGAAGGTCTAATACTGGATAGAAGTGGTTTGGACAAAATCCATGCAGAATTTTTTTGCTATTTCTGACATTTTGCTCAATGTAGCGTTTTCGGGGGACTGTTTGGGGGGGTCCTGGTGTTTGTGGGTGGGTTTTGGGGTCTGGGAGCACTGCTGGCTATGGATACTTTAGTTTGCAAGAGTTTTGAAGCAAATCCATGGTGGCAGAGGGGAGTTAGGGCCGAGCTGCAGAGCGTGCGCCGAGTGATTTTGGAAATTGGCAAGAAAATGATTAAGTCCCCATTTTTGTACTTTTTTTCTTTTTGCCTGTTTGGGGGTCTTCTACTACTTTTCTCCTGGGTTGACGGCTCTGGGGCCATTGCTGGGAAGCTCTAATACCGGATAAAAGTGGTTTGGACCAAATCTGAGGCAGAATTTTTTTGTGTTTTTGCTGACTTGCTTGCCTTTGAGGTGCTCTTTGGGGGGGTTCCGGGTGTTTGTGGGTGAGTTTTGGGGACTGGGAGCACTGCTGGGACAGTCTAATCTTGATTGCATTTGCTTTTCAGGAAATTCGTGCTGGATAACGGGAGTTATGACCTAGCTGCACAGCGCGTTTGGACCGAAGACCGAGAAATATTGTAAGTATGAGATTTTCCTTTATGGCTGTTTGGGGGTGTTGTGCTTTTTTGCGGGTGGGTTGGAGGGTCTTGGGGCATTCATGGGAAGGTCTAATACTGGATAGAAGTGGTTTGGACAAAATCCATGCAGAATTTTTTTGGGGCTATTTCTGACATTTTGCTCAATGTAGCATTTTCGGGGGCCTGTTTGGGGGGCTTCCTGGTGTTTGTGGGTGGGGTTCGGGGTCTGAGAGCACTGCTGGCTATGGATACTTTAGTTTGCAAGAGGTTTGAAGCAAATCATGGTGGCAGAGGGGAGTTAGGGCCTAGCTTCAGAGCGCGCGCAGAGTTATTTTGGAAATTGCCAAGAAAAGGACTAAGTCCCCATTTTTGTACTTTTGCTTTTTGGCTGTTTGGGGGTCTTCTACTAGTTTTCTCCTGGGTTGACGGGTCTGGGGCCATTGCTGGGAAGCTCTAATACCGGATAAAAGTGGTTTGGACCAAATCGGAGGCGGAAATTTGTTTGTGTTTTTGCTGACTTGCTTGCCTTTGAGGTGCTCTTTGGGGGGGTTCCGGGTGTTTGTGGGTGAGTTTTGGGGTCTGGGAGCACTGCTGGGACAGTCTAATCTTGATTGCATTTGCTTTTCAGGAAATCTGTGGTGGAAAACGGGAGTTATGACCTAGCAGCACAGCGCGTTTGGACCGAAGGCCGAGAAATATTGTAAGTATGAGATTTTCCTTTATGCCTGTTTGGGGGTGTTGTGCTGTTTTGAGGGTGGGTTGGCGGGTCCTGGGGCATTCCTGGGAAGGTCTAATACCGGATAGAAGTGGTTTGAACAAAATCCATGCAGAATATTTTTTTTTGCTATTTCTGACATTTTGCTCAATGTAGCGTTTTCGGGGGCCTGTTTGGGAGGCTTCCTGGTGTTTGTGGGTGGGTTTCGGGGTCTGGGAGCACTGCTGGCTATGGATACTTTAGTTTACAAGCGGTTTAAAGCAAATCCATGGTGGCAGAGGGGAGTTAGGGCCTAGCTGCAGAGCGCGCGCCGAGTGATTTTGGAAATTGGCAAGAAAATGATTAAGTCCCCATTTTTGTACTTTTGCTTTTTGCCTGTTTGGGGGTCTTCTACTAGTTTTCTCCTGGGTTGACGGCTCTGGGGCCATTGCTGGGAAGCTCTAATACCGGATAAAAGTGGTTTGGACCAAATCTGAGGCGGAATTTTGTTTGTGTTTTTGCTGACTTGCTTGCCTTTGAGGTGCTCTTTTGGGGGGGTTCCGGGTGTTTGTGGGTGAGTTTTGGGGTCTGGGAGCCCTGCTGGGACAGTCTAATCTTGATTGCATTTGCTTTTCAGGAAATTCGTGCTGGATAACGGGAGTTATGACCTAGCTGCACAGCGCGTTTGGACCGAAGACCGAGAAATATTGTAAGTATGAGATTTTCCTTTTTGGCTGTTTGGGGGTGTTGTGCTTTTTTGCGGGTGGGTTGGAGGGTCTTGGGGCATTCATGGGAAGATCTAATACTGGATAGAAGTGGTTTGGACAAAATCCATGCAGATGTTTTTTTTGCTATTTCTGACATTTTGCTCAATGTAGCATTTTCGGGGGACTGTTTGGGGGGGTTCCTGGTGTTTGTGGGTGGTTTTTGGGGTCTGGGAGCACTGCTGGCTATGGATACTTTAGTTTTCAAGAGTTTTGAAGCAAATCCATGGTGGCAGAGGGGAGTTAGGGCCTAGCTGCAGAGCGCGCGCCGAGTGATTTTGGAAATTGGCAAGAAAATGATTAAGTCCCCATTTTTGTACTTTTTTTCTTTTTGCCTGTTTGGGGGTCTTCTACTAGTTTTCTCCTGGGTTGACGGCTCTGGGGCCATTGCTGGGAAGCTCTAATACCGGATAAAAGTGGTTTGGACCAAATCTGAGGCGGAATTTTTTGTGTGTTTTTGCTGACTTGCTTGCCTTTGAGGTGCTCTTTGGGGGGGTTCCGGGTGTTTGTGGGTGAGTTTTGGGGTCTGGGAGCACTGCTGGGACAGTCTAATCTTGATTGCATTTGCTTTTCAGGAAATTCGTGCTGGATAACGGGAGTTATGACCTAGCTGCACAGCGCGTTTGGACCGAAGACCGAGAAATATTGTAAGTATGAGATTTTCCTTTTTGGCTGTTTGGGGGTGTTGTGCTTTTTTGCGGGTGGGTTGGAGGGTCTTGGGGCATTCATGGGAAGGTCTAATACTGGATAGAAGTGGTTTGGACAAAATCCATGCAGATTTTTTTTTGCTATTTCTGACATTTTGCTCAATGTAGCGTTTTCGGGGGACTGTTTGGGGGGGTTCCTGGTGTTTGTGGGTGGGTTTTGGGGTCTGGGAGCACTGCTGGCTATGGATACTTTAGTTTGCAAGAGTTTTGAAGCAAATCCATGGTGGCAGAGGGGAGTTAGGGCCTAGCTGCAGAGCGCGCGCCGAGTGATTTTGGAAATTGGCAAGAAAATGATTAAGTCCCCATTTTTGTACTTTTTTTCTTTTTGCCTGTTTGGGGGTCTTCTACTAGTTTTCTCCTGGGTTGACGGCTCTGGGGCCATTGCTGGGAAGCTCTAATACCGGATAAAAGTGGTTTGGACCAAATCTGAGGCGGAATTTTTTTTGTGTTTTTGCTGACTTGCTTGCCTTTGAGGTGCTCTTTGGGGGGGGGTTCCGGGTGTTTGTGGGTGAGTTTTGGGGTCTGGGAGCACTGCTGGGACAGTCTAATCTTGATTGCATTTGCTTTTCAGGAAATTCGTGCTGGATAACGGGAGTTATGACCTAGCTGCACAGCGAGTTTGGACCGAAGACCGAGAAATATTGTAAGTATGAGATTTTCCTTTTTGGCTGTTTGGGGGTGTTGTGCTTTTTTGCCGGTGGGTTGGAGGGTCTTGGGGCATTCATGGGAAGGTCTAATACTGGATAGAAGTGGTTTGGACAAAATCCATGCAGAATTTTTTTTGCTATTTCTGACATTTTGCTCAATGTAGCGTTTTCGGGGGACTGTTTGGGGGGGTTCCTGGTGTTTGTGGGTGGGTTTTGGGGTCTGGGAGCACTGCTGGCTATGGATACTTTAGTTTGCAAGAGTTTTGAAGCAAATCCATGGTGGCAGAGGGGAGTTAGGGCCTAGCTGCAGAGCGCGCGCCAAGTGATTTTGGAAATTGGCAAGAAAATGACTAGTCCCCATTTTTGTACTTTTGCTTTTTGGCTGTTTGGGGGTCTTCTACTAGTTTTCTCCTGGGTTGACGGCTCTGGGGCCATTGCTGGGAAGCTCTAATACCGGATAAAAGTGGTTTGGACCAAATCTGAGGCGGAATTTTTTTTGTGTGTTTGCTGACTTGCTTGCCTTTGAGGTGCTCTTTGGGGGGGTTCCGGGTGTTTGTGGGTGAGTTTTGGGGTCTGGGAGCACTGCTGGGACAGTCTAATCTTGATTGCATTTGCTTTACAGGAATTCCGTGCTGGAAAACGGGAGTTATGACCTAGCTGCACAGCGCGTTTGGACCGAAGACCGAGAAATATTGTAAGTATGAGATTTTCCTTTTTGGCTGTTTGGGGGTGTTGTGCTTTTTTGCGGGTGGGTTGGAGGGTCTTGGGGCATTCATGGGAAGGTCTAATACTGGATAGAAGTGGTTTGGACAAAATCCATGCAGACTTTTTTTCCGCTATTTCTGACATTTTGCTCAATGTAGCGTTTTCGGGGGACTGTTTGGGGGGGTTCCTGGTGTTTGTGGGTGGGTTTTGGGGTCTGGGAGCACTGCTGGCTATGGATACTTTCGTTTGCAAGAGTTTTGAAGCAAATCCATGGTGGCAGAGGGGAGTTAGGGCCTAGCTGCAGAGCGCGCGCCGAGCGATTTTGGAAATTGGCAAGAAAATGATTAAGTCCCCATTTTTGTACTTTTGCTTTTTGCCTGTTTGGGGGTCTTCTACTTGTTTTCTCCTGGGTTGACGGCTCTGGGGCCATTGCTGGGAAGCTCTAATACCGGATAAAAGGGGTTTGGACCAAATCTGAGGCGGAATTTTTTTTGTGTTTTTACTGACTTGCTTGCCTTTGAGGTGCTCTTTGGGGGGGTTCCGGGTGTTTGTGGGTGAGTTTTAGGGTCTGGGAGCACTGCTGGGACAGTCTAATCTTGATTGCATTTGCTTTTCAGGAAATTCTTGCTGGATAACGGGAGTTATGACCTAGCTGCACAGCGCGTTTGGACCGAAGACCGAGAAATATTGTAAGTATGAGATTTTCCTTTTTGGCTGTTTGGGGGTGTTGTGCTTTTTTGCGGGTGGGTTGGAGGGTCTTGGGGCATTCATGGGAAGGTCTAATACTGGATAGAAGTGGTTTGGACAAAATCCATGCAGAATTTTTTGGGGCTATTTCTGACATTTTGCTCAATGTAGCATTTTCGGGGGCCTGTTTGGGGGGCTTCCTGGTGTTTGTGGGTGGGTTTCGGGGTCTGAGAGCACTGCTGGCTATGGATACTTTAGTTTGCAAGAGGTTTGAAGCAAATCATGGTGGCAGAGGGGAGTTAGGGCCTAGCTTCAGAGCGCGCGCAGAGTGATTTTGGAAATTGCCAAGAAAAGGACTAAGTCCCCATTTTTGTACTTTTGCTTTTTGGCTGTTTGGGGGTCTTCTACTAGTTTTCTCCTGGGTTGACGGGTCTGGGGCCATTGCTGGGAAGCTCTAATACCGGATAAAAGTGGTTTGGACCAAATCGGAGGTGGAAATTTGTTTGTGTTTTTGCTGACTTGCTTGCCTTTGAGGTGCTCTTTGGGGGGGTTCCGGGTGTTTGTGGGTGAGTTTTGGGGTCTGGGAGCACTGCTGGGACAGTCTAATCTTGATTGCATTTGCTTTTCAGGAAATCTGTGGTGGAAAACGGGAGTTATGACCTAGCAGCACAGCGCGTTTGGACCGAAGGCCGAGAAATATTGTAAGTATGAGATTTTCCTTTATGCCTGTTTGGGGGTGTTGTGCTGTTTTGAGGGTGGGTTGGCGGGTCCTGGGGCATTCCTGGGAAGGTCTAATACCGGATAGAAGTGGTTTGAACAAAATCCATGCAGAATATTTTTTTTGCTATTTCTGACATTTTGCTCAATGTAGCGTTTTCGGGGGCCTGTTTGGGAGGCTTCCTGGTGTTTGTGGGTGGGTTTCGGGGTCTGGGAGCACTGCTGGCTATGGATACTTTAGTTTACAAGCGGTTTAAAGCAAATCCATGGTGGCAGAGGGGAGTTAGGGCCTAGCTGCAGAGCGCGCGCCGAGTGATTTTGGAAATTGGCAAGAAAATGATTAAGTCCCCATTTTTGTACTTTTTTTCTTTTTGCCTGTTTGGGGGTCTTCTACTAGTTTTCTCCTGGGTTGACGGCTCTGGGGCCATTGCTGGGAAGCTCTAATACCGGATAAAAGTGGTTTGGACCAAATCTGAGGCGGAATTTTTTTTGTGTTTTTGCTGACTTGCTTGCCTTTGAGGTGCTCTTTGGGGGGGGGTTCCGGGTGTTTGTGGGTGAGTTTTGGGGTCTGGGAGCACTGCTGGGACAGTCTAATCTTGATTGCATTTGCTTTTCAGGAAATTCGTGCTGGATAACGGGAGTTATGACCTAGCTGCACAGCGAGTTTGGACCGAAGACCGAGAAATATTGTAAGTATGAGATTTTCCTTTTTGGCTGTTTGGGGGTGTTGTGCTTTTTTGCGGGTGGGTTGGAGGGTCTTGGGGCATTCATGGGAAGGTCTAATACTGGATAGAAGTGGTTTGGACAAAATCCATGCAGAATTTTTTTTGCTATTTCTGACATTTTGCTCAATGTAGCGTTTTCGGGGGACTGTTTGGGGGGGTTCCTGGTGTTTGTGGGTGGGTTTTGGGGTCTGGGAGCACTGCTGGCTATGGATACTTTAGTTTGCAAGAGTTTTGAAGCAAATCCATGGTGGCAGAGGGGAGTTAGGGCCTAGCTGCAGAGCGCGCGCCGAGTGATTTTGGAAATTGGCAAGAAAATGACTAAGTCCCCATTTTTGTACTTTTGCTTTTTGGCTGTTTTGGGGTCTTCTACTAGTTTTCTCCTGGGTTGACGGCTCTGGGGCCATTGCTGGGAAGCTCTAATACCGGATAAAAGTGGTTTGGACCAAATCTGAGGCGGAATTTTTTTTGTGTGTTTGCTGACTTGCTTGCCTTTGAGGTGCTCTTTGGGGGGGTTCCGGGTGTTTGTGGGTGAGTTTTGGGGTCTGGGAGCACTGCTGGGACAGTCTAATCTTGATTGCATTTGCTTTACAGGAATTCCGTGCTGGAAAACGGGAGTTATGACCTAGCTGCACAGCGCGTTTGGACCGAAGACCGAGAAATATTGTAAGTATGAGATTTTCCTTTTTGGCTGTTTGGGGGTGTTGTGCTTTTTTGCGGGTGGGTTGGAGGGTCTTGGGGCATTCATGGGAAGGTCTAATACTGGATAGAAGTGGTTTGGACAAAATCCATGCAGATTTTTTTTCGCTATTTCTGACATTTTGCTCAATGTAGCGTTTTCGGGGGACTGTTTGGGGGGGTTCCTGGTGTTTGTGGGTGGGTTTGGGGGTCTGGGAGCACTGCTGGCTATGGATACTTTAGTTTGCAAGAGTTTTGAAGCAAATCCATGGTGGCAGAGGGGAGTTAGGGCCTAGCTGCAGAACGCGCGCCGAGTGATTTTGGAAATTGGCAAGAAAATGATTAAGTCCCCATTTTTGTACTTTTGCTTTTTGCCTGTTTGGGGGTCTTCTACTTGTTTTCTCCTGGGTTGACGGCTCTGGGGCCATTGCTGGGAAGCTCTAATACCGGATAAAAGGGGTTTGGACCAAATCTGAGGCGGAATTTTTTTTGTGTTTTTGCTGACTTGCTTGCCTTTGAGGTGCTCTTTGGGGGGGTTCCGGGTGTTTGTGGGTGAGTTTTAGGGTCTGGGAGCACTGCTGGGACAGTCTAATCTTGATTGCATTTGCTTTTCAGGAAATTCTTGCTGGATAACGGGAGTTATGACCTAGCTGCACAGCGCGTTTGGACCGAAGACTGAGAAATATTGTAAGTATGAGATTTTCCTTTTTGGCTGTTTGGGGGTGTTGTGCTTTTTTGCGGGTGGGTTGGAGGGTCTTGGGGCATTCATGGGAAGGTCTAATACTGGATAGAAGTGGTTTGGACAAAATCCATGCAGAATTTTTTTGCTATTTCTGACATTTTGCTCAATGTAGCGTTTTTGGGGGACTGTTTGGGGGGTTCCTGTAGTTTGTGGGTGGGTTTTGGGGTCTGGGAGCACTGCTGGCTATGGATACTTTAGTTTGCAAGAGTTTTGAAGCAAATCCATGGTGGCAGAGGGGAGTTAGGGCCGAGCTGCAGAGCGTGCGCCGAGTGATTTTGGAAATTGGCAAGAAAATGATTAAGTCCCCATTTTTGTACTTTTGCTTTTTGCCTGTTTGGGGGTCTTCTACTTGTTTTCTCCTGGGTTGACGGCTCTGGGGCCATTGCTGGGAAGCTCTAATACCGGATAAAAGTGGTTTGGACCAAATCTGAGGCAGAATTTTTTTGTGTTTTTGCTGACTTGCTTGCCTTTGAGGTGCTCTTTGGGGGGGTTCCGGGTGGTTGTGGGTGAGTTTTGGGGTCTGGGAGCGCTGCTGGGACAGTCTAATCTTGATTGCATTTGCTTTTCAGGAAATTCGTGCTGGATAACGGGAGTTATGACCTAGCTGCACAGCGCGTTTGGACCGAAGACCGAGAAATATTGTAAGTATGAGATTTTCCTTTTTGGCTGTTTGGGGGTGTTGTGCTTTTTTGCGGGTGGGTTGGAGGGTCTTGGGGCATTCATGGGAAGGTCTAATACTGGATAGAAGTGGTTTGGACAAAATCCATGCAGAATTTTTTTGGGGCTATTTCTGACATTTTGCTCAATGTAGCATTTTCGGGGGCCTGTTTGGGGGGCTTCCTGGTGTTTGTGGGTGGGTTTCGGGGTCTGAGAGCACTGCTGGCTATGGATACTTTAGTTTGCAAGAGGTTTGAAGCAAATCATGGTGGCAGAGGGAAGTTAGGGCCTAGCTTCAGAGCGCGCGCAGAGTGATTTTGGAAATTGCCAAGAAAAGGACTAAGTCCCCATTTTTGTACTTTTGCTTTTTGGCTGTTTGGGGGTCTTCTACTAGTTTTCTCCTGGGTTGACGGGTCTGGGGCCATTGCTGGGAAGCTCTAATACCGGATAAAAGTGGTTTGGACCAAATCGGAGGCGGAAATTTGTTTGTGTTTTTGCTGACTTGCTTGCCTTTGAGGTGCTCTTTGGGGGGGTTCTGGGTGTTTGTGGGTGAGTTTTGGGGTCTGGGAGCACTGCTGGGACAGTCTAATCTTGATTGCATTTGCTTTTCAGGAAATCTGTGGTGGAAAACGGGAGTTATGACCTAGCAGCACAGCGCGTTTGGACCGAAGGCCGAGAAATATTGTAAGTATGAGATTTTCCTTTATGCCTGTTTGGGGGTGTTGTGCTGTTTTGAGGGTGGGTTGGCGGGTCCTGGGGCATTCCTGGGAAGGTCTAATACCGGATAGAAGTGGTTTGAACAAAATCCATGCAGAATATTTTTTTTGCTATTTCTGACATTTTGCTCAATGTAGCGTTTTCGGGGGCCTGTTTGGGAGGCTTCCTGGTGTTTGTGGGTGGGTTTCGGGGTCTGGGAGCACTGCTGGCTATGGATACTTTAGTTTACAAGCGGTTTAAAGCAAATCCATGGTGGCAGAGGGGAGTTAGGGCCTAGCTGCAGAGCGCGCGCCGAGTGATTTTGGAAATTGGCAAGAAAATGATTAAGTCCCCATTTTTGTACTTTTGCTTTTTGCCTGTTTGGGGGTCTTCTACTAGTTTTCTCCTGGGTTGACGGCTCTGGGGCCATTGCTGGGAAGCTCTAATACCGGATAAAAGTGGTTTGGACCAAATCTGAGGCGGAATTTTGTTTGTGTTTTTGCTGACTTGCTTGCCTTTGAGGTGCTCTTTGGGGGGGGTTCCGGGTGTTTGTGGGTGAGTTTTGGGGTCTGGGACCCCTGCTGGGACACTCTAATCTTGATTGCATTTGCTTTTCAGGAAATTCGTGCTGGATAACGGGAGTTATGACCTAGCTGCACAGCGCGTTTGGACCGAAGACCGAGAAATATTGTAAGTATGAGATTTTCCTTTTTGGCTGTTTGGGGGTGTTGTGCTTTTTTGCGGGTGGGTTGGAGGGTCTTGGGGCATTCATGGGAAGATCTAATACTGGATAGAAGTGGTTTGGACAAAATCCATGCAGATGTTTTTTTTGCTATTTCTGACATTTTGCTCAATGTAGCATTTTCGGGGGACTGTTTGGGGGGGTTCCTGGTGTTTGTGGGTGGGTTTTGGGGTCTGGGAGCACTGCTGGCTATGGATAGTTTAGTTTGCAAGAGTTCTGAAGCAAATCCATGGTGGCAGAGGGGAGTTAGGGCCTAGCTGCAGAGCGCGCGCCGAGTGATTTTGGAAATTGGCAAGAAAATGACTAAGTCCCCATTTTTGTACTTTTGCTTTTTGGCTGTTTGGGGGTCTTCTACTAGTTTTCTCCTGGGTTGACGGCTCTGGGGCCATTGCTGGGAAGCTCTAATACCGGATAAAAGTGGTTTGGACCAAATCTGAGGCGGAATTTTTTTTGTGTGTTTGCTGACTTGCTTGCCTTTGAGGTGCTCTTTGGGGGGGTTCCGGGTGTTTGTGGGTGAGTTTGGGGTCTGGGAGCACTGCTGGGACAGTCTAATCTTGATTGCATTTGCTTTACAGGAATTCCGTGCTGGAAAACGGGAGTTATGACCTAGCTGCACAGCGCGTTTGGACCGAAGACCGAGAAATATTGTAAGTATGAGATTTTCCTTTTTGGCTGTTTGGGGGTGTTGTGCTTTTTTGCGGGTGGGTTGGAGGGTCTTGGGGCATTCATGGGAAGGTCTAATACTGGATAGAAGTGGTTTGGACAAAATCCATGCAGAATTTTTTTCGCTATTTCTGACATTTTGCTCAATGTAGCGTTTTCGGGGGACTGTTTGGGGGGGTTCCTGGTGTTTGTGGGTGGGTTTTGGGGTCTGGGAGCACTGCTGGCTATGGATACTTTAGTTTGCAAGAGTTTTGAAGCAAATCCATGGTGGCAGAGGGGAGTTAGGGCCTAGCTGCAGAGCGCGCGCCGAGTGATTTTGGAAATTGGCAAGAAAATGATTAAGTCCCCATTTTTGTACTTTTTTTCTTTTTGCCTGTTTGGGGGTCTTCTACTACTTTTCTCCTGGGTTGACGGCTCTGGGGCCATTGCTGGGAAGCTCTAATACCGGATAAAAGTGGTTTGGACCAAATCTGAGGCAGAATTTTTTTGTGTTTTTGCTGACTTGCTTGCCTTTGAGGTGCTCTTTGGGGGGGTTCCGGGTGTTTGTGGGTGAGTTTTGGGGACTGGGAGCACTGCTGGGACAGTCTAATCTTGATTGCATTTGCTTTTCAGGAAATTCGTGCTGGATAACGGGAGTTATGACCTAGCTGCACAGCGCGTTTGGACCGAAGACCGAGAAATATTGTAAGTATGAGATTTTCCTTTTTGGCTGTTTGGGGGTGTTGTGCTTTTTTGCGGGTGGGTTGGAGGGTCTTGGGGCATTCATGGGAAGGTCTAATACTGGATAGAAGTGGTTTGGACAAAATCCATGCAGAATTTTTTTGGGGCTATTTCTGACATTTTGCTCAATGTAGCATTTTCGGGGGCCTGTTTGGGGGGCTTCCTGGTGTTTGTGGGTGGGGTTCGGGGTCTGAGAGCACTGCTGGCTATGGATACTTTAGTTTGCAAGAGGTTTGAAGCAAATCATGGTGGCAGAGGGGAGTTAGGGCCTAGCTTCAGAGCGCGCGCAGAGTTATTTTGGAAATTGCCAAGAAAAGGACTAAGTCCCCATTTTTGTACTTTTGCTTTTTGGCTGTTTGGGGGTCTTCTACTAGTTTTCTCCTGGGTTGACGGGTCTGGGGCCATTGCTGGGAAGCTCTAATACCGGATAAAAGTGGTTTGGACCAAATCGGAGGCGGAAATTTGTTTGTGTTTTTGCTGACTTGCTTGCCTTTGAGGTGCTCTTTGGGGGGGTTCCGGGTGTTTGTGGGTGAGTTTTGGGGTCTGGGAGCACTGCTGGGACAGTCTAATCTTGATTGCATTTGCTTTTCAGGAAATCTGTGGTGGAAAACGGGAGTTATGACCTAGCAGCACAGCGCGTTTGGACCGAAGGCCGAGAAATATTGTAAGTATGAGATTTTCCTTTATGCCTGTTTGGGGGTGTTGTGCTGTTTTGAGGGTGGGTTGGCGGGTCCTGGGGCATTCCTGGGAAGGTCTAATACCGGATAGAAGTGGTTTGAACAAAATCCATGCAGAATATTTTTTTTTGCTATTTCTGACATTTTGCTCAATGTAGCGTTTTCGGGGGCCTGTTTGGGAGGCTTCCTGGTGTTTGTGGGTGGGTTTCGGGGTCTGGGAGCACTGCTGGCTATGGATACTTTAGTTTACAAGCGGTTTAAAGCAAATCCATGGTGGCAGAGGGGAGTTAGGGCCTAGCTGCAGAGCGCGCGCCGAGTGATTTTGGAAATTGGCAAGAAAATGATTAAGTCCCCATTTTTGTACTTTTGCTTTTTGCCTGTTTGGGGGTCTTCTACTAGTTTTCTCCTGGGTTGACGGCTCTGGGGCCATTGCTGGGAAGCTCTAATACCGGATAAAAGTGGTTTGGACCAAATCTGAGGCGGAATTTTGTTTGTGTTTTTGCTGACTTGCTTGCCTTTGAGGTGCTCTTTTGGGGGGGTTCCGGGTGTTTGTGGGTGAGTTTTGGGGTCTGGGAGCCCTGCTGGGACAGTCTAATCTTGATTGCATTTGCTTTTCAGGAAATTCGTGCTGGATAACGGGAGTTATGACCTAGCTGCACAGCGCGTTTGGACCGAAGACCGAGAAATATTGTAAGTATGAGATTTTCCTTTTTGGCTGTTTGGGGGTGTTGTGCTTTTTTGCGGGTGGGTTGGAGGGTCTTGGGGCATTCATGGGAAGATCTAATACTGGATAGAAGTGGTTTGGACAAAATCCATGCAGATGTTTTTTTTGCTATTTCTGACATTTTGCTCAATGTAGCATTTTCGGGGGACTGTTTGGGGGGGTTCCTGGTGTTTGTGGGTGGTTTTTGGGGTCTGGGAGCACTGCTGGCTATGGATACTTTAGTTTTCAAGAGTTTTGAAGCAAATCCATGGTGGCAGAGGGGAGTTAGGGCCTAGCTGCAGAGCGCGCGCCGAGTGATTTTGGAAATTGGCAAGAAAATGATTAAGTCCCCATTTTTGTACTTTTTTTCTTTTTGCCTGTTTGGGGGTCTTCTACTAGTTTTCTCCTGGGTTGACGGCTCTGGGGCCATTGCTGGGAAGCTCTAATACCGGATAAAAGTGGTTTGGACCAAATCTGAGGCGGAATTTTTTGTGTGTTTTTGCTGACTTGCTTGCCTTTGAGGTGCTCTTTGGGGGGGTTCCGGGTGTTTGTGGGTGAGTTTTGGGGTCTGGGAGCACTGCTGGGACAGTCTAATCTTGATTGCATTTGCTTTTCAGGAAATTCGTGCTGGATAACGGGAGTTATGACCTAGCTGCACAGCGCGTTTGGACCGAAGACCGAGAAATATTGTAAGTATGAGATTTTCCTTTTTGGCTGTTTGGGGGTGTTGTGCTTTTTTGCGGGTGGGTTGGAGGGTCTTGGGGCATTCATGGGAAGGTCTAATACTGGATAGAAGTGGTTTGGACAAAATCCATGCAGATTTTTTTTTGCTATTTCTGACATTTTGCTCAATGTAGCGTTTTCGGGGGACTGTTTGGGGGGGTTCCTGGTGTTTGTGGGTGGGTTTTGGGGTCTGGGAGCACTGCTGGCTATGGATACTTTAGTTTGCAAGAGTTTTGAAGCAAATCCATGGTGGCAGAGGGGAGTTAGGGCCTAGCTGCAGAGCGCGCGCCGAGTGATTTTGGAAATTGGCAAGAAAATGATTAAGTCCCCATTTTTGTACTTTTTTTCTTTTTGCCTGTTTGGGGGTCTTCTACTAGTTTTCTCCTGGGTTGACGGCTCTGGGGCCATTGCTGGGAAGCTCTAATACCGGATAAAAGTGGTTTGGACCAAATCTGAGGCGGAATTTTTTTTGTGTTTTTGCTGACTTGCTTGCCTTTGAGGTGCTCTTTGGGGGGGGGTTCCGGGTGTTTGTGGGTGAGTTTTGGGGTCTGGGAGCACTGCTGGGACAGTCTAATCTTGATTGCATTTGCTTTTCAGGAAATTCGTGCTGGATAACGGGAGTTATGACCTAGCTGCACAGCGAGTTTGGACCGAAGACCGAGAAATATTGTAAGTATGAGATTTTCCTTTTTGGCTGTTTGGGGGTGTTGTGCTTTTTTGCCGGTGGGTTGGAGGGTCTTGGGGCATTCATGGGAAGGTCTAATACTGGATAGAAGTGGTTTGGACAAAATCCATGCAGAATTTTTTTTGCTATTTCTGACATTTTGCTCAATGTAGCGTTTTCGGGGGACTGTTTGGGGGGGTTCCTGGTGTTTGTGGGTGGGTTTTGGGGTCTGGGAGCACTGCTGGCTATGGATACTTTAGTTTGCAAGAGTTTTGAAGCAAATCCATGGTGGCAGAGGGGAGTTAGGGCCTAGCTGCAGAGCGCGCGCCAAGTGATTTTGGAAATTGGCAAGAAAATGACTAGTCCCCATTTTTGTACTTTTGCTTTTTGGCTGTTTGGGGGTCTTCTACTAGTTTTCTCCTGGGTTGACGGCTCTGGGGCCATTGCTGGGAAGCTCTAATACCGGATAAAAGTGGTTTGGACCAAATCTGAGGCGGAATTTTTTTTGTGTGTTTGCTGACTTGCTTGCCTTTGAGGTGCTCTTTGGGGGGGTTCCGGGTGTTTGTGGGTGAGTTTTGGGGTCTGGGAGCACTGCTGGGACAGTCTAATCTTGATTGCATTTGCTTTACAGGAATTCCGTGCTGGAAAACGGGAGTTATGACCTAGCTGCACAGCGCGTTTGGACCGAAGACCGAGAAATATTGTAAGTATGAGATTTTCCTTTTTGGCTGTTTGGGGGTGTTGTGCTTTTTTGCGGGTGGGTTGGAGGGTCTTGGGGCATTCATGGGAAGGTCTAATACTGGATAGAAGTGGTTTGGACAAAATCCATGCAGACTTTTTTTCCGCTATTTCTGACATTTTGCTCAATGTAGCGTTTTCGGGGGACTGTTTGGGGGGGTTCCTGGTGTTTGTGGGTGGGTTTTGGGGTCTGGGAGCACTGCTGGCTATGGATACTTTAGTTTGCAAGAGTTTTGAAGCAAATCCATGGTGGCAGAGGGGAGTTAGGGCCTAGCTGCAGAGCGCGCGCCGAGCGATTTTGGAAATTGGCAAGAAAATGATTAAGTCCCCATTTTTGTACTTTTGCTTTTTGCCTGTTTGGGGGTCTTCTACTTGTTTTCTCCTGGGTTGACGGCTCTGGGGCCATTGCTGGGAAGCTCTAATACCGGATAAAAGGGGTTTGGACCAAATCTGAGGCGGAATTTTTTTTGTGTTTTTACTGACTTGCTTGCCTTTGAGGTGCTCTTTGGGGGGGTTCCGGGTGTTTGTGGGTGAGTTTTAGGGTCTGGGAGCACTGCTGGGACAGTCTAATCTTGATTGCATTTGCTTTTCAGGAAATTCTTGCTGGATAACGGGAGTTATGACCTAGCTGCACAGCGCGTTTGGACCGAAGACCGAGAAATATTGTAAGTATGAGATTTTCCTTTTTGGCTGTTTGGGGGTGTTGTGCTTTTTTGCGGGTGGGTTGGAGGGTCTTGGGGCATTCATGGGAAGGTCTAATACTGGATAGAAGTGGTTTGGACAAAATCCATGCAGAATTTTTTGGGGCTATTTCTGACATTTTGCTCAATGTAGCATTTTCGGGGGCCTGTTTGGGGGGCTTCCTGGTGTTTGTGGGTGGGTTTCGGGGTCTGAGAGCACTGCTGGCTATGGATACTTTAGTTTGCAAGAGGTTTGAAGCAAATCATGGTGGCAGAGGGGAGTTAGGGCCTAGCTTCAGAGCGCGCGCAGAGTGATTTTGGAAATTGCCAAGAAAAGGACTAAGTCCCCATTTTTGTACTTTTGCTTTTTGGCTGTTTGGGGGTCTTCTACTAGTTTTCTCCTGGGTTGACGGGTCTGGGGCCATTGCTGGGAAGCTCTAATACCGGATAAAAGTGGTTTGGACCAAATCGGAGGTGGAAATTTGTTTGTGTTTTTGCTGACTTGCTTGCCTTTGAGGTGCTCTTTGGGGGGGTTCCGGGTGTTTGTGGGTGAGTTTTGGGGTCTGGGAGCACTGCTGGGACAGTCTAATCTTGATTGCATTTGCTTTTCAGGAAATCTGTGGTGGAAAACGGGAGTTATGACCTAGCAGCACAGCGCGTTTGGACCGAAGGCCGAGAAATATTGTAAGTATGAGATTTTCCTTTATGCCTGTTTGGGGGTGTTGTGCTGTTTTGAGGGTGGGTTGGCGGGTCCTGGGGCATTCCTGGGAAGGTCTAATACCGGATAGAAGTGGTTTGAACAAAATCCATGCAGAATATTTTTTTTGCTATTTCTGACATTTTGCTCAATGTAGCGTTTTCGGGGGCCTGTTTGGGAGGCTTCCTGGTGTTTGTGGGTGGGTTTCGGGGTCTGGGAGCACTGCTGGCTATGGATACTTTAGTTTACAAGCGGTTTAAAGCAAATCCATGGTGGCAGAGGGGAGTTAGGGCCTAGCTGCAGAGCGCGCGCCGAGTGATTTTGGAAATTGGCAAGAAAATGATTAAGTCCCCATTTTTGTACTTTTTTTCTTTTTGCCTGTTTGGGGGTCTTCTACTAGTTTTCTCCTGGGTTGACGGCTCTGGGGCCATTGCTGGGAAGCTCTAATACCGGATAAAAGTGGTTTGGACCAAATCTGAGGCGGAATTTTTTTTGTGTTTTTGCTGACTTGCTTGCCTTTGAGGTGCTCTTTGGGGGGGGGTTCCGGGTGTTTGTGGGTGAGTTTTGGGGTCTGGGAGCACTGCTGGGACAGTCTAATCTTGATTGCATTTGCTTTTCAGGAAATTCGTGCTGGATAACGGGAGTTATGACCTAGCTGCACAGCGAGTTTGGACCGAAGACCGAGAAATATTGTAAGTATGAGATTTTCCTTTTTGGCTGTTTGGGGGTGTTGTGCTTTTTTGCGGGTGGGTTGGAGGGTCTTGGGGCATTCATGGGAAGGTCTAATACTGGATAGAAGTGGTTTGGACAAAATCCATGCAGAATTTTTTTTGCTATTTCTGACATTTTGCTCAATGTAGCGTTTTCGGGGGACTGTTTGGGGGGGTTCCTGGTGTTTGTGGGTGGGTTTTGGGGTCTGGGAGCACTGCTGGCTATGGATACTTTAGTTTGCAAGAGTTTTGAAGCAAATCCATGGTGGCAGAGGGGAGTTAGGGCCTAGCTGCAGAGTGCGCGCCGAGTGATTTTGGAAATTGGCAAGAAAATGACTAAGTCCCCATTTTTGTACTTTTGCTTTTTGGCTGTTTGGGGGTCTTCTACTAGTTTTCTCCTGGGTTGACGGCTCTGGGGCCATTGCTGGGAAGCTCTAATACCGGATAAAAGTGGTTTGGACCAAATCTGAGGCGGAATTTTTTTTGTGTGTTTGCTGACTTGCTTGCCTTTGAGGTGCTCTTTGGGGGGGTTCCGGGTGTTTGTGGGTGAGTTTTGGGGTCTGGGAGCACTGCTGGGACAGTCTAATCTTGATTGCATTTGCTTTACAGGAATTCCGTGCTGGAAAACGGGAGTTATGACCTAGCTGCACAGCGCGTTTGGACCGAAGACCGAGAAATATTGTAAGTATGAGATTTTCCTTTTTGGCTGTTTGGGGGTGTTGTGCTTTTTTGCGGGTGGGTTGGAGGGTCTTGGGGCATTCATGGGAAGGTCTAATACTGGATAGAAGTGGTTTGGACAAAATCCATGCAGAATTTTTTTCGCTATTTCTGACATTTTGCTCAATGTAGCGTTTTCGGGGGACTGTTTGGGGGGGTTCCTGGTGTTTGTGGGTGGGTTTGGGGGTCTGGGAGCACTGCTGGCTATGGATACTTTAGTTTGCAAGAGTTTTGAAGCAAATCCATGGTGGCAGAGGGGAGTTAGGGCCTAGCTGCAGAACGCGCGCCGAGTGATTTTGGAAATTGGCAAGAAAATGATTAAGTCCCCATTTTTGTACTTTTGCTTTTTGCCTGTTTGGGGGTCTTCTACTTGTTTTCTCCTGGGTTGACGGCTCTGGGGCCATTGCTGGGAAGCTCTAATACCGGATAAAAGGGGTTTGGACCAAATCTGAGGCGGAATTTTTTTTGTGTTTTTGCTGACTTGCTTGCCTTTGAGGTGCTCTTTGGGGGGGTTCCGGGTGTTTGTGGGTGAGTTTTAGGGTCTGGGAGCACTGCTGGGACAGTCTAATCTTGATTGCATTTGCTTTTCAGGAAATTCTTGCTGGATAACGGGAGTTATGACCTAGCTGCACAGCGCGTTTGGACCGAAGACTGAGAAATATTGTAAGTATGAGATTTTCCTTTTTGGCTGTTTGGGGGTGTTGTGCTTTTTTGCGGGTGGGTTGGAGGGTCTTGGGGCATTCATGGGAAGGTCTAATACTGGATAGAAGTGGTTTGGACAAAATCCATGCAGAATTTTTTTGCTATTTCTGACATTTTGCTCAATGTAGCGTTTTTGGGGGACTGTTTGGGGGGTTCCTGTAGTTTGTGGGTGGGTTTTGGGGTCTGGGAGCACTGCTGGCTATGGATACTTTAGTTTGCAAGAGTTTTGAAGCAAATCCATGGTGGCAGAGGGGAGTTAGGGCCGAGCTGCAGAGCGTGCGCCGAGTGATTTTGGAAATTGGCAAGAAAATGATTAAGTCCCCATTTTTGTACTTTTTTTCTTTTTGCCTGTTTGGGGGTCTTCTACTAGTTTTCTCCTGGGTTGACGGCTCTGGGGCCATTGCTGGGAAGCTCTAATACCGGATAAAAGTGGTTTGGACCAAATCTGAGGCAGAATTTTTTTGTGTTTTTGCTGACTTGCTTGCCTTTGAGGTGCTCTTTGGGGGGGTTCCGGGTGTTTGTGGGTGAGTTTTGGGGTCTGGGAGCGCTGCTGGGACAGTCTAATCTTGATTGCATTTGCTTTTCAGGAAATTCGTGCTGGATAACGGGAGTTATGACCTAGCTGCACAGCGCGTTTGGACCGAAGACCGAGAAATATTGTAAGTATGAGATTTTCCTTTTTGGCTGTTTGGGGGTGTTGTGCTTTTTTGCGGGTGGGTTGGAGGGTCTTGGGGCATTCATGGGAAGGTCTAATACTGGATAGAAGTGGTTTGGACAAAATCCATGCAGAATTTTTTTGGGGCTATTTCTGACATTTTGCTCAATGTAGCATTTTCGGGGGCCTGTTTGGGGGGCTTCCTGGTGTTTGTGGGTGGGTTTCGGGGTCTGAGAGCACTGCTGGCTATGGATACTTTAGTTTGCAAGAGGTTTGAAGCAAATCATGGTGGCAGAGGGAAGTTAGGGCCTAGCTTCAGAGCGCGCGCAGAGTGATTTTGGAAATTGCCAAGAAAAGGACTAAGTCCCCATTTTTGTACTTTTGCTTTTTGGCTGTTTGGGGGTCTTCTACTAGTTTTCTCCTGGGTTGACGGGTCTGGGGCCATTGCTGGGAAGCTCTAATACCGGATAAAAGTGGTTTGGACCAAATCGGAGGCGGAAATTTGTTTGTGTTTTTGCTGACTTGCTTGCCTTTGAGGTGCTCTTTGGGGGGGTTCCGGGTGTTTGTGGGTGAGTTTTGGGGTCTGGGAGCACTGCTGGGACAGTCTAATCTTGATTGCATTTGCTTTTCAGGAAATCTGTGGTGGAAAACGGGAGTTATGACCTAGCAGCACAGCGCGTTTGGACCGAAGGCCGAGAAATATTGTAAGTATGAGATTTTCCTTTATGCCTGTTTGGGGGTGTTGTGCTGTTTTGAGGGTGGGTTGGCGGGTCCTGGGGCATTCCTGGGAAGGTCTAATACCGGATAGAAGTGGTTTGAACAAAATCCATGCAGAATATTTTTTTTGCTATTTCTGACATTTTGCTCAATGTAGCGTTTTCGGGGGCCTGTTTGGGAGGCTTCCTGGTGTTTGTGGGTGGGTTTCGGGGTCTGGGAGCACTGCTGGCTATGGATACTTTAGTTTACAAGCGGTTTAAAGCAAATCCATGGTGGCAGAGGGGAGTTAGGGCCTAGCTGCAGAGCGCGCGCCGAGTGATTTTGGAAATTGGCAAGAAAATGATTAAGTCCCCATTTTTGTACTTTTGCTTTTTGCCTGTTTGGGGGTCTTCTACTAGTTTTCTCCTGGGTTGACGGCTCTGGGGCCATTGCTGGGAAGCTCTAATACCGGATAAAAGTGGTTTGGACCAAATCTGAGGCGGAATTTTGTTTGTGTTTTTGCTGACTTGCTTGCCTTTGAGGTGCTCTTTGGGGGGGGTTCCGGGTGTTTGTGGGTGAGTTTTGGGGTCTGGGACCCCTGCTGGGACACTCTAATCTTGATTGCATTTGCTTTTCAGGAAATTCGTGCTGGATAACGGGAGTTATGACCTAGCTGCACAGCGCGTTTGGACCGAAGACCGAGAAATATTGTAAGTATGAGATTTTCCTTTTTGGCTGTTTGGGGGTGTTGTGC